>NC_079317.1:75847519-76450956 GCF_029931775.1 Euleptes europaea
CAGGGGGGCAAGGAGGATTGGCAGCTTTCAGCAACTGAGCTGAAACCATGGCTGGGGGTTGAAGCACAAGGAGTATAACTTTTTATTTTATGACTTATTTGATTTTGTTTAGCCATTACTATTGTTCAAAATCCTGACTTGGAAGGCTCCGGCTAGCCTGATCTCGTCAGATCTCAGAAGCTAAGCAGGGTCAGCCCTGGTTAGCATTTGGATGGAAGACCCCCAAGGAATACCATGAAAACCCCAAAAGGGGTCACCAGATGTCGGCTGCGACAAAACAGCACATTACACACACACACACACACACACACACACACACACACACTGTTCAAAACAGGAGAGTTTCACTACTGGTTGCCCTGACCTGGATGGCCCAGGCAGGCCTGATGTCATTGTATCTTAGGAGCTAAGCAGGGTCCGGCCTGATTAGTACTTGGATGGGAGATCACCAAGAAAGCTCAGGGTAGCTACCCAGAGGCAGGCAATGGCAAACCACCTCGGTTCATCTCTTGCTTTGGAAATCTTGGGGAGGAGAGGGTCCATCATACATTAGCTGTGACTTGACAGCACTTTCTAACACCAAATATTTGTTTCTTGGATGTTTGATTTGCTGGTAAATAGATTGACAAGTCGGGCTTGAGAAATTCCTGGAGATTGGGCATTTCTGGGATGGTCACAGTTTGGAGAGGGGAGAAAGTACACTGAGGATGTGATGCCATCGATTTTGCACTCCAAAGCTGCCGTTTCCTCCAGGGGGAAAAGATCTCTGCAGTCTGGTAATCAGCTATAGTTCTGGGACAACTCCAGGCCCTCACTTGATGTTAGTAGCCCTACAGAACCAACTAAGAAGCATACAGCTGAGACATCAAGCAGGTGATCCAGGTCACCTTTATAATGGGATAGGATTGCAGTCTAGTAAAATTGTTCGTATTGCTTTGCATTGTTATGTAACTTTGTAACTCACTTTCTGCAGTATGTCATGCCTTAGACCAGAGGTTCCCAAACTGTGCTCCAAGGGGCACTTGGTGCTCCACGAAACATCTCCAAGTGCTCCATGAAGAGATTGGAAAGAAAAATACTACTGTCATTTGGTTTAGTATATAGGTGCTAGGTGAAAATTAGTGCTCCGTGATGAATTTCTCTCCTGAAAAGTGCTCCATTACTCAAAAGGTTTGGGAACCTCTGTGTTGGGCAGTTTTTGTTTGCTTTTCGGATAGCTTATGCTGTCTGATATAATTGTTTTATATCTCTTGTAATCCACCTTGAATCTCAGGGAGAAAGTCAAAGTGAAGCAAAATAAATACATGAGTATATTCAAATACTGCACTGCAGTTCAGGGGAAAAAATCCTAACACACTTTCTAGAATAGATACCTAATTATTTTGATAAAAGGATCCTTTGATTGATCAGGTCCTGTAAGACTACACCAGATTACTTTTTTAAAAAAGAAAGAAAAAGTCAGGTGTGTTCTTACAAAAGGAAGGAAGCGCCTCAGCGCCTCTCTTCATTCATATGTCATATCACTCTTCTTTACTTTCCACTGTAATGCCTGAGCTTGCATTTGGACAAGACAACTAATTCTAATGCACCCTATTCATATATCAATCAAGTCATCATCAAGGACTTAGAACAATACTTCTGTGAAAGGACTTATTTGGAATTGGTATGTGCGCCTTTGCTTGCCAGGCATTAACCAACCTATTAGTGTTCTATCAACACATTGCCTGTCAACAGAAACAGAGAGGGGGAAGGTAGAATCCATTGCATAACATTAGAAATCACTACCCAAAGATACACCTTTATGCAATGACATCTGGCTTTATAGGGGATTTAAGAGCCACATCTGTGAAGTAGCAGTAATTTAAGACTTTTTCAAGTATAATCAAAAAAAATTCTGAAAACATAAACCTAATGCTTGATACACAAACTTTACTAGTTCCTTATGCAAGATGAGACAGGGGGTATGACATTTAGCCATGCGTCCCCATCTGTGGGCATGTCTTTTATCCACTCTACATATACAGCTCTAACCATGTGATGCATCTTGTATTTTCAGCATGCCAAAATCTTTAAGAGGCCGGCATTTCAAATGGTGCATCAAAATGGCTCCAGATTTATCAAAATACATTCCACAGCAAAAGTAGCCAGCCTAAGAGGACGCAACATGGTAGATGTTAGATTCACACACACACACACACACACGCTAAACAAGCCCATTTACCTTTGATAACAGAAGTTCATCACCAACAAAATTCCCTTAGAAGTTAGAACTGCGAGCTCAGGAGCTGTTGTTTTTATTTTTTAAGTAATACACCCCTCAAAAAACAGAAGTGGCATACAGATTGTCAGATTAGACCAATGCCTTTTCCCCCTGCATAGTCTCTACCACCACCCATGGCATTCAGAGGTTTACCTCCTTTCAACACAGATTTTCCATTTAATTACCATGGTTGTATCTCTCATGAACTTACTAATCACTATTTTATGCCAATTTGTGGCCATCACAATAACCTACAACAATATGAATTCCACAAGTTAAATTATTCTGAAAGAAATTCTTTCTTTTGTCTGTTCTGAACCTACTGGCAAATTTCACAGAGTGCTCACAAGTTCTAGTATTCTTAGAGAAGGAGAAAAAGTTCTCAGTATCCACTTCACTTAGTTTCATAAACCCCTGTCAGGCCCCTACCCTAGTCATCTTTTCTCTGAACTAAAAAGCTCCAAACACCTTAGTATTTCCTGGAAGGGAAAATACCCTAACTCCTTGATCATTCTAGTTGTCCTTTTCTGTACTACACTACTACGGCCAGCACTACAACTACTTTTTGAGATATAGCAGCCAGAACTGTACACAGCATTCCAAATGCAGTCACACTATAGAGTTACACAGGAATATTATGATTTACTGGTCATACTGTTTTCAAACCCCTTCCTAATAATCTCTAGCATAGAATTGGTCTTTTACCATTTCTGCACACCTGAGTCAACATTTTAATTGATATATCCAATATGAATCCATTATTTTTTCCAGGTTAGTCACTGCTAGTTCAAATCTTTAGGGCTGCCAACATTCAGGTGGGGCCTGGAGTTCTCCCAGAATTACAACTGTTGTTTGATCTATAGAGATCCCCTGGAAGAAATGGCAGCTTCAGAAGGTAGACTGTATGGAATCATACCCCCACTGAGTTCCTTCATCTCCCAAACGCCCCCAAATTTCCAGAAGTTTCCCAAGCTGGAGTTAGCAACCCTAGCTCATCAAGCATATGTTTAAAATTGTGATTTTTCACCCTGATTTGAATCACTTTACATTGTCTCACATTATATCTCATTTGCCATGTGGCCACTCACTTTGGAGATATCCTTTTAAATCCTCAAGTTCATATGCTGAATAATTTGGTGCCAGGTGCCATCTCTCAAGTCTTTCAGTGTCTTCTGTACTCCTTCAGAAGCACTAATTTTACTTCACCTTAAAACTAAACTCCTATGTAACTAATCACAAGTAAACTATATCCTCAGCTTCAGTGTAGCCACATTCTAGTTCATACGAGTCAAAATGTTTTTTTCCCCATATTTAGTTAAAAATGGAAATATAGATACCAAAAAAATCTCAGAAACAATTCCTTAGCAAACCGTTCTTGTGGGAGTTAAAAGTACGCTACTCCATTACCAATTCTCATCAGTGTTAATTGGTGGCTCAAAAGTTGCTATCTAAGCACAGCAAAACAGGGCTATCCCACAGATGGGAACATTTGGGTTGACACTAATAAGCAACAAATGTACAAAGGAAGAAGAAAGTTATGGCATTAATCATTAAATGTGCATGTATGCACAAAGTTCCTTTTAACCTAAACCCTACTCGACAACAGAGCCAAAATACTGGCTGTGATATCAGCTCCCTGGAAAAAGTGTTGAAAACTTAAGACTGTCCCAGCCAAGGCCAAACTGTCAGCTAACAGGTGTGCTAAATCATCTGTATTTCAATTTAAATTTGCGTGAAGATTTGAGATTATTTTGAGGAAAGAAAGGTGCCAAAACTAAGTGGAAAATCTCTATCCATTGATTATGCATGGAAAAACCTTGAAATTAAGCCAGATCATTAGGCAGGGAAAAACAACACTTGCTTTTATACATTTGAAGTTTGGGGTTTGTGCCAATACGCCTGAAAAAAAATTCACTGGCATAGGCAGTCTTTATTCCCAGGCTAAGTTCGAAACGTGACGCCCCATTCTTGAAAACGCACACATGTTCATAAGGAACTTGGGCCACTATCTTCAAATACAATTCACTATTATTGTTGAGACAGAGAGAAAGGACCCACAGCCTCCTCAAAAATTATATCTTGCAAATTCTGTCAAAGGCTCTTGAAGTAGAATCAAGATGTCCTGGAACATCTTCATTGTTGTCATAGAGGCCAGCAACTCCTCAGCCCCACCAAAAAGGTGGCCTCGGTACGTTTGTTAAGGATTAAAAATCTCAAGGACCTTAAATCCAGATTTGAGACAACCCCATGCTGGGATACTAAGGTAATCTCAGGCTATCCCATGCCCCAAGTTAAATGCTCACCCTTTTCCCTGCCTCATTCCTCACCCACCTTCAGCTATATTTATCATTTACTTGTATCCTACCTTTCTCCACAGTGAGAACCAAAGTAGCTTATATTGTTCTCCTCTCCTTTTTATCCTAACAAAATATGTGACTTGCCCAAAATTACTCAGTGAGCTTCCACAGTACGATGGGGATTTGAAGTTCTACCCGAAGCGCTAACAGCTACACCACACTGGCTTTCATCCGGTGGCTGCTGCTGAACAGTAGCAAGCAGCAAGGCCTAGTTGAATCATGAAAGTCAGGTAGTATCAAGTCAACCAGTAGTTGCTTCCAGGCCCAGGCTTGGCCCCAATGAATCCTCCCTCAGAGACCAAAACAACCCTGGAAAAGGCCCTGCTCCCTCCCTTTTACTCAACTGAAGCCTGTAATGCTGTGGTTGTCCAGCAATGGCCACCGAAGGAATGCATTTGTTAAAGCTACCTGTGTTCTTTTTATCATTGTGGGGTTTCTTAAACCCCTCAAAGTACTTTTTTTTAGGTTTCAGGTTTTTCTGCAAACCTGAACGTTACCCAGATTTGTAGAAAGATTTGTCTTGCCTGTTCATGGTTCCAGTCTCGGGCATCTCATTTCCCCCTACCCCACTATTTCATTTTTCCTTTTCCTGAAAGCCCCCATTTTCCCATTTCCCCTTTTTCCTGCCCCTACCTTCAACACCCACCTTAAAGCTACAGGCATTCTTTTTATCATTTTTGGGGTTTTTAAAGCGCAGTTGTAATTGTAATGCATTTTTTAAGATTTCACATATTTCTGCAAATCTAGGCCTGTTTTCAGGCATGTAGAAAGATGTTTCTTGCCCATTTACAGTTCCAATCACTGTATTTAAGTATCTTTAGATTGGCCAACTTCAATATTAGTATATAGACATGTGGGGACCCACAAGAAACTTGCAGAGAGGGTGCACCCCTTCCCCGCTTTTGCTTCTTTCCCTCTTCTTTAACAACCTTTTCCCTCTTTTTCCCGTCCCTTTCTTTGTCAACCTATCCACCATCTCTTTTGCCCCCCACCTTCTCTCCATCAATCTACCCCACCCCTGCTACTCTTCCCACCTACCCCCACACCTTTGACACTCCCTCTCAGCCCCTACCCTTGCTGCTCTTCCCACCTACTTTCCGGCAGGTGGGTGGCAGGCTTGGTGTCAGATTTTTTTGCAAACCTAGTGGCCCAGATTCATGGATTTAGATATCCACAGATAGGCAGCACACTTGGGAAATAGTATATAGATGATGTCAGCAACAAACTACCTGAGGTAAGTTATACTGTAAGCAACTCAGCAAGGGGAATTACCAGGTCTAATACAATGTAGTAAACGCAATGCAATTTCAACAATAATCATCGCAGTAGTCTACAATCCTATTGCATTATGTCTTTCGCTACAAGGTGCCCTCCTGGACTGTCCTACTGCAGTTCCAATTCCTTTATAAAAAATGCCCTCCTGAATATTAATGTTTTGTACATTCTGTAGAATGACAGAAGTGTAGGAGACTTCCTGACCTGCTCAGGTACGCCATTCCACAAGGTAGTTGTGAAGGTTGGGGTTTTAAATGCTGTCTGTTTCACTAATGTGGTCTCCACCACCCCAACCTCCACCTGACACGCAGGCTCTACAGTGGCTTCTAAACAGCAGCTATTTCAATTGACTTAACAGGGGACAAACAATAACAAGTTTGAACTCCTGGAAATAACAATTCTTTAACGTGCTTTCCCCAGAGACTAGGCTATTGGACAACCCGATCTCCTCTGTAAACTGTTTACTGAAATTAGTCTGCTTTTTGCCAAACTGTAGGCTCTGCAAAAACATAGTCTCCTGAGACAGTATCCCTCCTGTCTGAAGCTACAGTGAATGCATGCACAATGCATTGACAATGTACACATACTTTTTCTTTGTAAGTGCCTACACTAGAGTGTCCTGACCTGGATGGCCCAGGCTAGACTGATCTCATCAGATCTCAGAAGCTAAGCAGGGTCAGCCCTGGTTAGTATTTGGATGGGAGACCACCAAGGAAGGCAGAGGAAGGCACTGGCAAACCACCTCTGTTAGTCTCTTGCCATGAAAACCCAAAAAAAGGGGTCGCCATAAGTCGGCTGCGACTTGACGGCACTTTACACACAGAGACTAGAGTAATTCTCATATTAAGTTCAACTCATATACAGCTGAACATGTGAACAAACTGGTGTATGCACATATGCTGGATGTATGGGCAGTTACTCAACAAACTGGTGTATGCACATACATGCCGGATGTATGTGCAGTTACTGTAAATTGTTAACAGGGTTTCACTCTATGAAGGCCTATATACCCTATCTGAAAACATTTGTTTAGCCTGCTTACACTCAGAGAAGATCCCTCCAGTCTCACTCTCTGAAGCTTCAGACCCTCTCAGCAAGAGCAGACAATGTAACAGATTTTGCTCTAATTCCCCCCTACCATCTGGCTCTTTCAGCCTTCCATTAGTCCTGACTGGCTGTTAGCTACTCTGCAACACCAAACAGGAGTAAAGAAGGCTGGTGATTGACGGAAAGGGGCAGGACCTTTGCCCCTCCACCACAGTGGGAGCTAGCACTAAGAATAATTTCCAGAGCAGACTCATGGGCAGTCCACTACAATAATCTAGCCTTCGGGGGTAATCATAACACAGATCCAGGTGGCAAGATCACTCAAGGCAAGGGAGGGGGCTATCTTGCAGACTAAATGAAGCTGGAAGATGCATTTTTTTTTGCAACTGAGTTAACTTGCTTCTCCAGAAATAGTGCTGGGTGTAGTATGAACCCCATGTCTCTTTGCGGAGTCAGTGGGCATCAGCTGTACCCCACCAAAAGTGGGAAACAAGTCTTTTAAGACCTCGGAATTCCCAACTGGCATTTCTTCCATCTTGTCAGGATACGTAAACTTAACAGCATATTTAACTGTGGACAAAATTTGTCACTTTTAAATAATAACTATACATCTCTGAAAATAATGTCTGTAGTATACGCAGGAATTATTCTCTAATATAATAGATGCTTATGTACACATCTTCATATTACACGTTGAGTAAAATCTTGTCTTAAAGCATTTCACTCATTTCATAATAACCTATTTTATAGTTCTCTGCCAAACTATTTATTTTTTGCACTGGGAAGAACTGACAAGTCTTCAGGGAAAACTGCAAAATAAGCCTCTACCAAGGCAGAAACAGTCTTCAGGAAATACTGAGAATGTTTTGACATTCAGAATATAGTACCACAAGCTGTATCACAGTTAACATGTTTAGAGTGCCACAGCTTTTTCTACAACACCCCAATACAAAACACTGTCAATAATTTTTAGGGGAGAGAACAAAAGATTATTGTACAGACCCCCTCCTGTTTCAGCTGACTAGTTAAGCAACTCTGAGTGTTTTAAATTTCCTTCAGTTTCACCCACTTTATTTTGGTCCTCTTCTAGGCCACACCCAATATTTAGAAAGCAACATGAGCTCTACGAGTTGGAGTAAGCCTGGCATTTGAAAAGCTAATATTTAAAAAGTGCAATAAAACCAAAACAAAATTGGAACATAAATATAGCCTTAGATGCAAGTAAACCAACCAGACTGGAGTGTGTAAAGCAGTCTAACCATGCATAAAAATAGTTTGGTGAAAAACACACAAATACCAAAAGCAATAGGCATAAAACAAGATGCTTCTGCTAAAGCTACAAATTAGACCCAGTAAAGACTAAAGCATGCAATGGCATGGTAATATCAATAGATTCCATACAGAAATCTAGCAAGAATTCAAGAGATGGGAATACAGCTTTTTACACAGCTTTTAGCATATGTCAAAATGACTTAATGAGCAAAATGAAGAAAATTCACAATGAAGTAAAGAATTGTGGCTGAGAATACATGAACATCTTGCCACCCTGATGACTCAACAGAACAGCTTGCATTCTTGGCTCTATTAACTGTGGATTAGGCATGAAGTTAGAAGTTATGGAGTTTAAAAACAACGACAGGGCAGACCACACCAAGCAGCACACACAAAAAAGAACCCAATCCATGGGTGCCCATCAGTGGTACAAGACAACTCTTGTGAAATCAAAGACCTTAAAGAGGGGTCAAACTCTTAAAAAGAACTATAACCTGAGTCTGGTACTCCAGCAAGAGAATTCAGCCATTACAGTGTCAGATATCACAAGAACCATTTATGTTTGATTCTCCAAGATACCTGAGTTCGTAAAAAAATGTTAAGGACGAGAAACTGGGTTGCAGCTCTAGCTAGTTCATCATACTCTTTTCAAGATAACCTGCTTTGTAGTGAGTTGGTGGGCAGCGGCGAGACTAGCTAACCAGATCCATGAAGGAAGATGAGCCACAGATTATGTTGCATCAGTCCTTCTTTTTATCCCTTAGAAGCTCCTTGATCAATTGATCTTGAGCAGAATATATCTAGTGTTGGAGGGATATAAGGACTGAAACAAATCTTGCCACTGACAATGTAGCCTTGGGGTCCCTGTCGCTTAGTAAAAAAAGGCATTATGTCAGTCACAGAGGCATTGGATTTGTATATTAAAAGGGGGGAAATATAGTGTGATCGAAGTTCCTCGTAAAAGCGGCATTCCAAAAGAGCATGGGCTAATGAGTCAATAGAGCCAGAAGAGCAAGGGCAGATCCTGTCTGAGTATGGTATATTCAGAATTCTGCCCTGCATTACCATAGAAGGGTTAGCATTCAATCTAGCCAAGCAAAAAACTCTACAGAGACGAGGAGTTGGTTGCATCAGTCCAGCATTTGGGCAGTCTTAATCATGAATTAGAAGTTTTAATACTTATCTCTGGGACTGGGAAGACAAATACCATTCCAAGGTGAAAGATGTTTTAAGTTGAAGTGACTTTAAAAAGAAGCAGCATTACCTGTTTGCGCTTTAATATTAAGCAATTGGTATACAAATACTAGTTACACATTTGATAATTTGCTGTTGTCATTTTGGGGAAGAAGAAGAGTTGGTTTTTATATGCCGACTTTCTCTACCACTTAAGGGAGACTCAACCCAGCTTACAATCACCTTCCCTTCTCCTCCCCATGACAGGCACCCTGTGAGGTAGGTAGGGCTGAGAGAGCTCTAAAAGAGCTGTAACTTGCCCAAGGTCACCCAGCTGGCTTCATGTGTAGGAGTGGGGAAACAAATCTAGTTCACCAGATTAGCCTCCGCCACTCATGTGGAGGAGTGGGGAATCAAACCCGGTTCTCCAGATCAGAGTCCACCGCTCCAAACCACCGCTCTTAACCGCTACACCACACTGGAAAATAAAGAACATACTAAAACCAGTACTCGGCCAATAATGGAACGATTTTATGCTGTTTGTTTAAGTTTACTTAACCGATTTACACACATATCCATGACAAATATAACTCAGACTGTGAGCTCTGTTGCACTCTTGGTTGTGTGGATTCAACTCATTGCATGAGGAGGACTGAAAGTGGATGACAGGTCTGGAGAGGCTGAGGAATGGTGTAGGGGGGGGGAGTCAAGCCTCATATTTGATAGAAAGAAAAAACAGGAGTCTACAAAAACACAACTGTATATTTCTAATGGTCAGTAAAATAAAGGGGATTGTGAATCTCCTACCCTACACAAAGAATGTTGCTGCCCTTCTGTAATCATAAACAATGGCACTCATTTTGTCTACAGCAATGTATATAAGGCAATGGGTTACCTATTCCCTGAACTATGGTCAATGAATGAACAGACAAGTTGCACTAGCCCACAGAATCAGCTTTTTTTGGACAAGTAAAAAGGAGAGTGGGAGCCCTGCCAATAATAAAATAATTTTATCCAAATACAAATAGGTTGAGGGGGAAAAAATGTCATTCCTCTGGTGGCACCAACACCCCTCCCCACACTCATACAAACACAGAACCAAACGAATTTGAGGCAGAAAGCCCTTGGTTGCCCTTGGTTAAATCAGTCTATGGCTACCCAATGGAAAGGACTGCCAATAATTGGCTTCTTTCACCTCTGTTAACCATGAACAAAAGTGTCATTCGGTTTCAAAATGGACAAAATGCACCAATGAATGGTCAGCAAGCTGAGGCAATGGGGTGGAATAACAATAACCCTGCAGCGTTCTCCTTTCCCCTTTGTTGGATCTTTCAAAGGCCTTAATTAAGACCTACACAAAACACCCCCCACTGGCTTCTTTCAATGAGGCATTACATGCCTGTTTTCCCGTATTCAAAAGAAAAAAAGGAGCCTAAATTTTTGAAACACGTTAACTGATACACACAATTTTTGTGCTTTTGCAACTGGAATACTGTTACATTTTAGCTGTGGAACTCATCAGCAAGAGTGTATGGGATCTTTGAGTTCATTTTATCTTTTATTTAAAGCAGTGCTGATCGCCCCCAACCATACAATCTCACAATTTGGAGAGAACAGTTAGAATAACTCCCTAACATTTCTAAAGTCAGTTTACATCAACTGAAATTAAGATGAGATACATTGACAAAATATACTAAACATTAGTGTTACAGTCCACAGAAGGGGGGTGGGGAGAGACTATTCAGAAATGCAAACAACTAATTTACTTGTTCTGACACCAAGATGTGTGTATATATATAACACATTAGAAACACAATACATTCTAGCTGATAGAATTTTAAAGATATACAAAAAATGCTGGCAGTGTTAATAGACAGTCATGCAGATTCACTATTCTTTGGATCTAGACTATTCCCGTTTTTAAAGTTATTGAGAAGTATCATATTAAATAAATATTTACATGATACTAACATCCACAAGTACATACATACAAGAAGACTCTTGTAATTGTGACAAGTAAAGCACAGTATGACAATGTTGCTAACAAGTATTTATCTGGTACATTTATCATGCCCTTCCTCCAAAGACCTCAAGGCAGTGTACACGGTATTCCTTTCCCCTGTGAGGTAGATTAGGCTGAGAGTGTGTGACTGGCCGAACATCATCTAGTAAGCTTCCATGGCAGAATGGGGATTTGAACCCAGGTTTCCCAGAGCAAATATAATACCACTTTCTACTTTTTACAAGTACATGAATTCTATCCTACTTTGCCATTGTTCCCAAATGTAATTAGAGCCAATCTGTATCCTTTTGTCCCTTCTTGTGCTATCATGCCACAAAAGACCATCTCATTCAGTCCTGGAAACAGCATGAATATAATTTCAGTCCTGGAAACAGTATAAACATTATTTCAAACAAATCTCCTTACTAGATATTTGTGCTCACAAAGAACTAAAGCAGCAGCTTCTATGTGGGTCACAGCTAGATCCCAAGTCCAGTAGCACCTTACAGCTTTTGAGTCAAAGTTCCCTTCTACTGCAGACCAACACGGAAACCCTCTGAAACTATACAGGTCATAGTATTTCTTTACCTTCACACTACCAGCTAAAGAGCCACACATTATAAACTTGTGCAAGATGTGAAGGCCACATGAACACGCGAAGCTGCCTTTCACTGAATCAGACCCTTGGTCCATCAAAGTCAGTATTGTCTACTCAGACCGCAGCAGCATTCCAGGGTCTCAGGGAGAGGTCTTTCACATCACCTACTTGCCTAGTCCCTTTAACTGGAGATGCTGGGGATTGAACCTGGAACCTTCTGCGTGCCAAGCAGATGCTCTACCACTGAACCCCTCCTCCTTCCTTCTCCTCTTCCTGTAAACAGCTCTAATACACTTGCCTATGCTACAGCTACTGCCCTCGTCCCCAGTCATACAACACATAATACATACAATACACAATACATACCAAAAAACCCACATCCAAAAGGCATTCAACTGAATTCAAAGCAAGCTGTACCCAAGTCTCCTAAAGTGCATTTATGATGGCTAGGGAACAGCTGAACAGATAAAAAAATTCAACACATGGGCAATTGTGACTGTCTAACTCTGAATGTTCACAGTGCCTGTAGACATTCCCCGTTTCACCAAGTTTCTGAAACACTTTCCATCCTTATGTTCTTGTTTGGCACCAAGCACTCCAAATTCCCATTCTGGCCAGAGGCTTCAAGTTTGTGCATATAAAAATGTGTGTGTGTGTAAAGTGACGTCAAGTCGCAGCCCCCTTGAACCCTTGGGGTCTTCATGGCAAGAGACTAACAGAGGTGGTTTGCCAGTGCCTTCCTCTGCACAGCAACCCTGGCCTTCCTTGGTGGTCTCCCATCCAAATACTAACCAGGGCTGACCCTGCTTAGCGTCTGAGATCTGATGAGATCAGGCTAGCCTGGGCCATCCAGGTCAGGGCGCGTATAAAAAGACCTGTATCTGATTTCCCTCTTCAAGTGTCCTCTGTGTGCGCATTTACCCCGTGACCCAAGATGGTCAAATTTTAGCCCAGTGATTCTTCACCAACCCCAGCCAGGACTATAGGCCCCCCACAGGGAAGCATTCAGAACTGAACATTCTGGGAAATTCTAGATTTTGGTTCCTGGCAAGGAGAGTTGTTTTATAATACTCATCCACCCTGAGGAGAAAGTTTCAGATCCTAGATTTTTCTCCCTGGCCGTTAAAAAAAAGGGGGGACGACAGCAAAACAGAAATGTTTCACACCCACTTGAGGCAAAAGTCGACAAAAAACACAACTGTATCTGTAAGAGAATGTTTGTGATGAGTTTCTAGTAGGAAACCAAGAGGGAACGCCAGAACAGAAACGAAGACAACAGACAAAACTGGTTCTCCAAAAGTGCCAGCCACGCTCAAACAAAAATTGGCACTTCTGAGAGCCTGTTCTGCCTTGTCTGTGCATCATAAATATAGCTGCCTTGTCTGGACTGCTGTTAATTTCATGTCAATAAGCAGATCACTCTACGTACCTTCCCAAGGCATTTAGGGGTGTTTAGGCCAAAATCAGACCTTAGTGCGGAACACCACAGGTCTTGACATTTTAAATATTACAAAAAGATCTTAACCTTGGAAGTGCCACATTAGCAGTTTGATTTGGTTTAATTGCTTTGTGCAATGCCAAATTTACTAGCGCTTTCAGGCATACTAACAGAAACACTAGATATAAGTTCCCTCTGCCACACACAAACCGAATGGTCAATAACTTGAAGGCCAGGAAAGATATTTCTCCGGAATGCACAAGGCAAACAACAGCAACAACACTACTCCATCTATGACAATAGACACAAGGCTAAGACATTGTTGATCAGGACACTGCTTACTTTCAAAATGTTTACATTTTAATTTAAAGACAAAATTAAGCCTATTTGGGGGGCGTTTTTGAAACAATCAGTCTTGGTAGAATACTTCAGAAATTTAAAAAAAACTGCAGTTTTCCCCCCATCTTTTCCATGTAGAATGTGTTTAACCGGGTTAGCTTCCCCACTCCTACACATGTAGCCAGCTGGGTGACCTTGGGCTAGTCACAGTTCTCTTAGAGCTCTCTCGGCCTCACCTACCTCACAAGGTGTTTGTTGTGGGGAGAGGAAGGGGAGGAAATTGTAAGCCGGTTTGATTCTCCTTAAAAGGTAGAGAAAGTCGGCTTATAAAAACCAACTCTTCTTCTTAAGAGACTGGCATTACAGAGCAAGTGTGCGAGGTATTAAAATACAAGGCTACACACAACACTTCCAGGTTTTGCATGGTTCAAATAATACTGTAACACAGTAAAACTAGAGAGATCCTAGCCAAAGTCATGGCTATTTCAAGTCATCTTGAACTTGAATCTTCTTTCCCTTTTGTTTTCTGACCAAATACACTTTTCTTCTTTAAGAACGAAAGGATAGATAAAAGGCAAGACTTCTCTTGAACCATATATAAACACCTGAGAATGAGGAGGAAAGGATAATTCTTTGGGAACTTGGTCCAGACTGGTTTTAGAAAGAAATAACACCTTTCAGTCAGATTGGCCTAACATCTTCAATGTGAATCATATGAAAAAGATAGCACTCGGCTAGCGATACCATACAGGAGAAATCTGCATCCAAGTAGTTCAGCCAGCAACCTCTACACTTGCCCCAGCCCTCTGTGATAGCAGAGAAGCTTGGCCAACTGCTAACAAGAGGTTTCATCACCAGAACCTTTAGTTTGTTTCAACATAGGTACTTCGAGATTATACATACGCAATGGAACTTGGCTACAACATAGCCTCTGTACATAATTCTCACTGAGCCCAGGAGAACCGCCACATGTGCCTAATGACCAAATTGCAGCTTAAAATAGCCTTTTCTTCCAAATACAGTTTCAGTCTCCCTTGTAGATAATGCCCATCTACACACATTCAGAGTAAGAAATGCATGCTTCAAATATTGTAATTCTTAAATGCAGCTCTGATGGTAATCATAATAAGTTCAAGACATTTTCAGTCTTGCATGCTGCGATTCATCTAGAATTTCAGCAGCTGAAGCGTACTCAACAATATTGCTTTTTAGCAGCTCCATTCACATTTATGAAGACAAACTTTGCTTAAGTACTTGAATGCTATAGCAGTTCAGAAATATGCCAACTGTGACTCAACTAAAGACAAACTGTCATTGATGTATAATCCACAGTAGACAGAAACTACCACCATAGGGAGATTTCCAAAAACAGATCAAGCTTTTTCAAAAACAAAAAATTAGAACACAAGTACATCTTTTATAGATGCCATACCCAGACTATAGGGGAAAATATGCAGACACTATCACCTGTTCGTAAGCAGATCTTTTCTGCTTTGTTTCCTTAAACATATGTCAGAGCAAAGTTATGTGGCTCACAGATATGTCTGCAGCCTGAGTTATATATTGCAGGGTTACCATGACACCACAGTATTTTAAAGCTATATTTTTTAAATTACAATTTCATTAAATTGGAAGTAACGTTACATACTGGAATCCCGTGTGGCTTTCCTACTGTTTTCCTGACTTTCTTTCCGATGTTTTCTAAATTGCGTCTTCACTGACAACTAAGCTAGCACAAGCAGAACAGAATGGGTTCACTTTGTCAGATGAAAAGGAGACTGCAAATATGATAATCGTAAGAAGACTGTGTGCACCAGTGAAGAAGTCCCAGTATTCAGGAGTGCTAAATTATGTGTTACTTCCACAGAGGTTAACATCTGTGTATGATTTAAGCACATGTGAAACATCACATCAGCTGATTTACCATGTACACCACAGGCCATCTCAGCAAGCCTTAATTATCCCCATCAGACATTAATATGGTTAATGAACCACAGCATAATCCACATAGGGTGATTCAGAAGTTCTGTCAATGACCCCAACAAGAGACACATCAGGCTTTGCTAGCAGACAGCTTCAGACATTTTCATAATGAGAACAATGTTAGTAAAGGGGCTGTGTCACAGGCCATCAAGCACTGGCCCTTATTCATAACTAAACTCACATTGCTGTTTAATCAGATAATTGCTTTGATTGTACAAGCTACAAGATACCACCAACTTTTGTTCAGTTCATGCCCCTATGCTTACACGTTGACTGAAGTTAATTTGCACTGTTTGGTCATTTATTCAATGCTAACTAGTGTACAAATAAAGAATTACTGCCTCCAGCAATATGACAAAACAATATACCCCAGCCCTGTACAAAACGCAAAGTCAACCCATTGGGAACATGCCCATGGCAAGCAATAGCTTTAATCTTCTGGCTCTAATAAAATGGGTTCTTTTACATGCTTTTTAGCTATAAAATATGTAACAGAAGCCATTAGTCTGAAAATTAGTCTGAAATGACAAGATTCCAAAGACAAACAAACTAGATTACACTACCTAAGTATTAATGCCCCAGAACAGCTATCACATCCATATACAGAATAACTAGATTAGAATCCTGCCCCATTCAAGCATGCACCAAATAAAAATTACTTGGATCAATTTACAAATGACAAGATATTATGCCCAAGACCACAGAAGGGTAACAAATTCTTGTTAGATTATCAAGCAAAGGAAGAGTGACATACCGCAGATGTTACAATACAATGAGTTGGATCCAGCCAACTTTTCCCCTCACTCTCATCCAGGTCCCCTTCTTACTACAGCCTCCATTCCACCTTTCCTTCCTTCTTCATTAGCAGAAGCTGGTTGGATCCAACCCAATATAAGCTAAGAGCCTCTTAGCAGAGAGCCCAAGCAACCTGCCTCTTGCTGAGATTTGCACAAGCACCAAACTTAAGAGTAACTTGCCCGCACCATCTACTTCCGAGTACAAAACATTTAAGTGCTTCTTCATATTTGTGTATGCCCAATCAGTCTCCATGCACAGTTATTACTGTATTTTCCTTTGGTTTCTCCTGCATGGACCTCCCACTTTCCCAGGAGTTAACCACACTACTTTATCCCTGGGAAAATTTTACACATGCAACTGGTCTGCAAACAGCACGTTGATTGTGAGTGCTGTACTATGGATGCATGGCTATTATAATTGGTCAGTACTTCTGACATTAGAGGTAAGAATCCTGGACCCCCACACTCACAGCATGTCCTAATGATTATTTAAGGCTATTTTTTCTTTTAATTCTTTAGTGGCTGTTACGCCACCTTCAAAAAATTTAGAAACATAGGTAAAGCTGCCCTTATTTAATGTGGCAACAGCATACCCTAAGGAGGGTTTTTCAATATATTAAAAAAAAACCTACAGACAGCCTCTTTGAAGAACAGTCTAATGCCACCTCCCATCTTTGCCAACATAGTTTTAGTCTCCTCTCATTAAAGATTTCTGAAGTCCTGAGTTAGGCCTCCTAAATGTTTTAAGTAAATAAATAAATAATCTGATATTTTACAGCAGGCATTTCCCAGAAGACTGCTGAGAGGTAGAGGTAATGATTTATTATCATGCATGTGTTTAAAACCAAGAATGCATATTTTGTTCCATACAGTCAACCAGTTTCTCCAAGAGACTGAAAAGTGTCACATTTCTTTTAAGTTAAAGTTTGATTTCGTTTGCTGGCTGTAGAATGAGGATTGCTACCCCCACTTTTTGTGGCTGCAAACCTGGGGCACATTTTTTAGCTTCTAATCATGAAAAATATAATACGCCTCAACTACTTTTACATTAATTCTTTAAGGAATATTAAATGCCTAATATGCTGCCGAAACCCCCCTTTTTAGAAACCTCAGAGTTGACAGTAGCATTCATGGTCAAGTAAAATAAAAAGCCTAACTTTAAATGATTTAAGGTTTTTATTAAAAGCAAGGAAATAAATGAAGACTGCAACTACTCTGTCCTTTCTACAAATCTAGACTATATCTGGACTACACCTGGGGACTAGTATATTCTACTCAATAAAAGGCAGTGGCCGATTTCCTCTTCTACACACTCCTATTCATTTCAGCATGCAGTCATAAAAATGCTACATGAAAGATATTCCACAAACAAGATATTCCACAAACCTCTCCTGGTATACCCCCCCCCCCCGAAGAGCATTGCATTCATCTGACAACACTCTACTGGTGGTCCCCAACCCTAAGAATGTGCGGCTGCACCAGGAAGGAGTGTCCGGCTTGGTGGAATGCTCTGCCTGGTGACATCAGGGCCCTGTGGGACCTTAAAGAGTTCTGCAGGGCCTTTTAGACAGAGCTTTTCCGCCAGGCCTATCGTTGAGGGCAAAAGCGGGTATTACATCTGCTGACCTCCCTACCCCCTTTTTTTCGTTATGTGTGGAGTCAATCTAAAGGGGTGGGATGGGAATTTGAGTGACAACTGGGATTTTGTTTGATTTTAATGAGATTTTGCTGTTTTATATATGGAGTTTGCTGTTAACTATTATTGTTTTAGTATCAATGATGTACATTTTAAATTATGTTACTTGCCCTGAGCCTGGCTTTGCTCAGAGATGGCAGGCTAGAAATTGCTAAATAAATACATAAGAGTGTACCTGGGTTTTCTAGATCTAAGCAGAACATACATATATGGCAGCAGCTCAAAGAGCTGATCTACAGGGATTTTTTTTCCATTTCAGCCTAAATATACCAACATTTATTTCAGCTGAATTTGTGTGTGTTAAGTGCCGTCAAGTCGCTTCCGACTCATGGCGACCCTATGAATCAAAGTCCTCCAAAATGCCCTATCTTTGACAGCCTTGCTCAGATCTTGCAAACTGAGGGCTGAATTTACATCTTCATTCAGGGTGACAGTCAATTTGATATCAAGTTTTTAAAGAAACCAATTCATTCATTTTACACAGTGGTAATTAAGAACCAAGCAAAAATAACTTGCTTATTCTAACAACAATCAGGGCACATTTCTAATTGCCATTTGACCCAATTTCACTGAGCATACCACTGAGTGGCCCTACATTGAAAAGATAAGCCTCTCATACAGTTCTTCAGTTGGAAAATTATGGACCTGAATGCTCTGGAAGCTAAATGAAGATGACTGGTATGAAAGAAGCAAACCAAATCGAACACAGTAATTGTGGTTTTACTATACATAGAATGGAGGAGAGAGAAAGACACAAGCTAATGCAAACAAACATGGGCAGGCTCTGTATAGCTGTGCTACAACTACCATGCTGTTTGCTCTTAAAAACAAAAGAAAACAAGAGTGAAGCTAAAGCACAGCAACCCCATCATCAGGCAAGACATGCATGGAATTTTTTCCTCCAAATTAATTTCCCTAAACATAATATTTCACACTGCCAGCACTGTAGTAACTACCATATTCATAGTCAGTAATCCTGAAGTGGACCATTTTTCGTAAGGTGCCAATTCCCTTCCTGGAAAATTAAGCTCATTATTTATTATATTTATATCCCACCCTTAGTCTCGCTATAGCCTCTGCTATGTCTGACTCCTTCATTTCATGATCAGACACCCACCTGTCAGTCAATGTACTTTGATTAATGCAACTCAAATCCATTAATACCCAGTGCATGTAGTTAAGCATTTCCGCCAACTGGAAACCTCATATTTTGTATGAATGGTCCGTCCAAGGTCTTTCAAGCTGTTGCCCCTCACCTGAATGACATGCAAAAATGGCAAATGTAACTCAAGCATGTCATACTGGATAGTGAAACTGAAGATCCAACCCAAGTGAAAAAGATGAAAGTCAGGAAACAAGATTCTTCTCCCCTTAAGAAATAGTAATCCATAAGAAATCAATAAAAAGGCTGCAGCTTTTGTAACACAATTTCATTTTGTTTACATAGTCAACTTGCTAGACATTGCTCATGTTGCAATAACAAAGTCACGGCCTCTGCACATTGCTGAAAATAGGTGGCTTGCAAAATCAGTCATTCTACAGATAATGTATCTGAACTACATAGATACGGACTCCAAATATTGGTTTTCAATGACTCATTAAGTTGCCATCTTCCTTGCCACACCAATACCATTACCTCTAACTTGTACATACTTGAAAAACATTTTCTCCAGCCCTCCTTTGCTATCCTACTGCCCTTTTTCATTCAGAACTATTCTTAAGTGTAAGGATGTGTCACTGGCAACCAAGATAAAGTTAATTCATGCCATCGTATTCCCTATTACTATGTATGGGTGTGAAAGCTGAACAATGAAGAAAGCTGACAGGAAGAAGGTAGATTCCTTTGGGGCATGGTGCCAGCTGCAGAGAAGGGAGGGTGTGGCCAGTCTGCTGAGTGGCACTGGAGGCTTGTCACGGGCGAGGGGCTGTAGGGCAGCTGAGCATGCACACGTCTCCTCAGCTCATTACGAAACAGGGAAGCTGGAGGAGTACAGAGTTGCCATTCACTCCACCAACATCCCTTCCTGCGGTCCTTGGAAGCAGCACGATTGCCATGAATGATCGAAAGGCTGTCATCAAGAATGTAGATATGCCTGAGGAGATGCACCAAGACTCTGACTCATGAGACCAAACACTTCATCTACTTCTACCTGGGCCAAGTTGCCATTCTCCTCTTCAGATCTGGTTAGAACATAGGATTGTTCCACCCAAACATTCATTTGATTACAAGACTGCACAATAATTCCAAATAGACTGAAGTCTTCAGAGCATTCCCCAGAGAACATACCTTGATCTTCAAGCTCGTTGTGGTTTTAATGGACAGGTACTCTTCTGTATCAGTTTGTGTTTTTGTTGTGGCCATAAAACAAAACAAAAAATCTTGTATGTTTTTTTTTTTATTCCTTTTCTAATAAAATGATTGGACATGCAAAAAAAAAAGGTAGATTCCTTTGAAATGTGGTGTTGGAAGAGAGTGTTATGGATACCGTTGACCATAAAAAACCACACCAAATAAGTGGGTTCTAAATCAAACCAAGCCTGAACTGTTCCTAGAAGCTAAACTGACTAAACTAAGGCTATCGTACTTTGGTCATATTATGAGAAGACATGAGTAATTAGAAAAGACAATAGTCCTAGGAAAAGTTGAAGGCAGCAGGAAAAGAGGAAGACCCAACATGAGATGGATTGATTCTATAAAGGAAGCCACGGCCCTCTGTTTCCAAGACTTGAGCAAGGCTGTTAACAATAGGATGTTTTGGAAGAAATTGATTCATAGGGTCACCATGAGTCGGAATCGACCTGATGACACTTAACACACACATCACAATGGGACTTCCTTAGAAGTTAGCTGGAATTTCTTACAATTTTTTCCCCACTCTTTCTCTAATGAACTCAAGGTTTTCTCTTAGACCAGGAGAAAATGACTGACTTGTATCATGGAGTGAGGTTAATGACAAGCAAGAAACCTGGGTCTCCCAGTCCTAATCCAATACTTTCACCACTAGATCACACCACTACACACACTGTTGAGTAGTACAGGGTTGACTAAATATACAGTACAGTTCTTAACATGCTAATATTATACAATAATGTTCTTCAAAAAAAAAAGCAGTGAAGTCTTAGTAATACAAGTTGAGTGCAGCTCCTAAACTAAACCTCATTATAGCCTTTCACTATTAAATCATTCCCTGAGAGGTAAGGCACACCCAATGTCCTCTATTGTGAAAGATATTAGGTTTGTGGCAAGACTTGCTTAACTTGGCAATTTCCCAATGCAGACATTTCAAGATGCTACCCCCTTGAATGGGAACGATCACCTCAAGACACACGTATGCTTTTAGTACTCTGGTGAGTAACTGAATTGCAAATCCAGTTTTCCCATTTCATCTTAAATGCACAAGAGAATCTGTACCATTATGTATCTATCATTATTTTCTACCAACATTACACTGAATAGTTACGTACACTTTCTGCTTCAACTGGCTACACAAGAAAGTCTCTTGGGGGGATATTATTCAGTGGCTGTTGAATGAAAAACTATAGACAATAGCACATATACTCCCCTGTCCCCCTTTCTGCAGGATTCCCACATGTGGCATTCCAAGTTAAAATCATATAGTCCTGCTTCAACTAGTTCACGTATAACCTAAGTCTGTTAAATATTCTTACTCGTTTTATGCAATCCTATCTAATCCTCTTTGGCTTCACATACCTGGATTTCTATTAATGTTAATCCTTCCACCTTCTCTAGATCTTTAGGCATCACAACACTGATGCATAATCCTTTTCAAAATTATTAACAGATTCCTCTTGCCTGTTTCAAGTCTCCTCAGCTGACATTTTTCACATAGCAGCCAACCACCTCAAAAACAAAACAACAGCACTTTATTTCAATTATCCTTCCCCTCCACCAATTTCATATCGCCTCATTTTAAACACTAGTCTCCTGAATCAGTTGAGTAACCATTGCTCAAAGTGCTGCAAGTCTTCACCATTTAGTGCTAATATTAGCAAAAGCCGGATTATAAGAAATTCTTTAGAGTGTTATGAAGGCCTACGTAGTCTGTCCCCGGTGTGATTACACCAAAACTACATACCATATAAGTCCACACCCTTAAAATCCTAGGTACTGTACACACCTAACATTGTTTTTTATGGAGTTTCATCATTGTTATAATAGCTTTGTTAGAAAGGCTGAGGCAAGTAAATTTTTTAATATGAATGTGTTTTCAAAACCAAGGAGTCCAAACTAAGCCCCAGTAACTGACTTGATCACCGTTCCCTGCCCCCAACTGATTATACAAGAATGCCATTACTCAAAAGGCTTCGATTTGGCAGCACCAAAATGTGTGTGTTGACTGTACCGTAACCAAACCAGGTCTTTGTTGACTAAGTGTACATGTGCATTCCGCAGACTGCACTAGCACTCTTAAATCCTCCCGACAAATCACTGCAGATCCATCTCTCTCTCTCAAAAAAAACCCAACAACCACAGGATGGGAAAGTAAACAGACAACACACTCTATAGATTTTTAGTTATAAAAGTTTCAAGGGCAGTTCATTGGTGGAATCGCCCAGGAATGTTGTGGGTTCACCCCCTTGGAGGTGTTTAAGCAGAGATTGGACATTTGTTCTGTCAGGGTACTTTAGGTCACCTTGCATGGTGGAGGGGGTTGGAATGGATGGTCTTTAGGTCTCTTCCAACTTAGTTATAATTGTAATATTTCAAGGGCCACTCCCCCCATTTCTGAGCTTTTGAAGAATGAAAAAGGAAAATTAGAGGAGAAACCAACAGCGGCGCTCAGTACTCAATAGTTCAAAACTAGAACTTGGAATCTATAGTTCAGCCCAAAGCGTGGCTACTTGAAGCTTGAATGAGGCGCCCCTCTCCCCTAATGCATAAGACTGCTGGCAAGAAGAGCCGGTCCTTGTATTGTGTCATGAATCTAGAGTTAGCCTCAAACCTCATGACACCTGGAGTTCCAAATTTCCCCATTCTTTCAAAGCATATCCAACGGGGGGGGGGGGCAGGGGAGAGTCAGCCCTGGCTACCTTTTAACCATCACGGGAGTAGCCGCACGACATCACTGACAGCCCCATCTTTTGGAGGACCACATGGAAGTCAGCCCCTCCGAGTTCAGAGGGGGCTTATTCCCAGGACTGGAAAAGCCTCCACGGGCTTACAGCTGTACATAGAATCATAAGAGTTGGAAGGGACCATCAGGGTCATCTAGTCCAAACCCCTGCCCAATGCAGGAAATTCCAAACTACCTCCCCCCACACCCCCAGTGACCCCCTACTACAGGCCAAGGTGCCCTCCCTCTCATGATCTGCCTAAGGTCATAGAATCAGCATTGCTTGGGAGTCAGCCCCACTGATTCCTTTGAAATGTGGTGTTAGAGGAGAGTGTTATGGATACCGTGGACTGCCAAAAAAAAACCCCAACCAAATCAGTGGGTTCTAGATCAAATCAAGCCTGAACTGACCCTAGAAGCTAAAATGACCAAACTGAGGCTATCGTACTTTGGTTACATTATGAGAAGACACTGGAAAAGACAATCGTGCCAGGAAAAGTTGAAGGCAGCAGGAAAAGAGGAAGGCCCAACAAGAGATGGATCGACTCTATAAAGGAAGCCACAGTCCTCAATTTGCAATACCTGAGCAAGGCTGTTAAAGACAGGTGGTTTTGGAGGACATTGATTCATAGGGTCGCCATCAGTTGGAAGTGACTTGACAGCACTTAACACACACCCACAGCCCCACTGAAGGGACTTCTTACTACTGAGTAGGCAAGAAGAGTTGGTTTTTATATGCCAGCTTTCTCAGCCACTTAAGGGAGACTCAAACCGGCTTACAATCACCTTCCCTTCCCCACAACAGACACCCTTGTGAGGTAGGTGAGGCTGAGAGAGTGAGACAAGCCCAAGGGTCACCCAGTGGGCTTCATGTGAAGGAGTGGGAAAACAAATCCAGCTCACCAGATTAGCCTCTGCCGCTCATGTGGAGGAGTTGAGAATCAAACCCCGTTCTCCAGATTGGAGTCCACTGCTCCAAACCACCGCTCTTAACCACTACACCACACTGGCAAGGATGTGTCCCCCCCCCCACACACACACACACACACAGGTAAGGTAAACTCAGCGATCAGGGCAGCAAAAGAGAACAAGAAAGAGCCGCCTCGCTTCGACTCTTGCCCAGGCCAGACTATAAAGCGTGCAAAGAGAGAGGCCCCTTATGCACGGGAGGGTTTTGCCTTGGATTTGCCGCTCTCTAGATGCACGTTTTCCCCATCCCAATTCTCAAAACTCAACAACAAGCCCCCATGCAAAGTTTTGAGAATTCAGATGGGAAAAATGTGCATCTAGAGTGCAGCAAATCCAAGGCAAAACCTCCCGTGAATAAGTGGCCAGAGAGAAAGAGAGGCCATTTATGCCAGTATCAGAGGAGAATGCCTGTTATATCAGGTGCTGTGGAACCCAGGCAGGATGGTGCTGCTGCAGCCGCCTTGTTCAGGGGCTTCCTAGAGGCACCTGGTCGGCCACTGTGTGAACAGACTGCTGGACCTGATGGGCCTTGGTCTGCTCCAGCAGGGCCTTTCAAATTTCAGTACCTTTATTGGCATCCCATCAAGCAGCCGATCAAATAAAACCAACCCTCTAAACATCATTGAACCTCCGCCTCTGAACAATTTCATCAAAAACCATTTAGCAGCAGGGCCTTTCTGACGTTCGTACGCACGGGAGGTTTTGCCTCGGCTTTGCCGTTCTGTAAATCCACGTTTCCCCCCACCCCCCATCCCAATTCGTAAAACTAAAAAAGAAAAGCCCCACGCAGAGTTTGGAGACTGCAGATGGGGAAAACGCGCATCCAGAAAGCAGCAGATCCAAGGCGAAACCGGTTTTGCCTTGGACTTGCCACTCTTTAGATGCACATTTTCCCCATCCCCATTCTCAAAACTCAACAGTAAGCCCCCATGAAAAGTTTGGAGAATTCAGATGGGGAAAATGTGCACCTAGAGAGCAGCGAATCCAAGGCAAAAAACCCCGTGCCTAAATGGCCAGAGAGAGAGAGAGAGAGAGACCCATCCGGATAACCTGCTTGGCAAGGTGCTCGCCAGCCAGGGCGCCTGGGCAGCGCCGCCGCTCTCCCCCCCCCCTCCGTCCCCGCCTGCCCCTTCCCCCGGCCGGCCGGCCGGCACTCACAGCGAGTGGGTGAAGGCGCTGAGCCCCTCGGGCAGGGCGGCCAGCCCTCGGCCGGCGCAGTCGACTCCCCCGTCCCCATCGCAGGCGCAGGCAGCCGGGCAGGGCGGCGGGGAGGCGGCGCCGCTGGGCCCAGGCGAGCCGCCCAAGCCCCAGACCAAGAAGCCGAGCAGAGCCAGGCGGCGCATCGCGGGCCGGCGAGAGCCTGGCCGGGCAGCCCGGGCCGGGCCGGCGGCGCTCCCCCTCGGGGCGAAGGCTGCACTCTCCTCCTCCTCCTCCGGCTGGGCGAAGTCCTCGCGGCTGGTCTCCCTTCCCACCTCGGCGTCAGCGGAGCGAGCCTCTCTTCCCCTCCTCCTCCTCCCCAAAAACAATCCCCCCCCCGCACGAGGAGGCGACGCTTCAGCAGCGGCGGCGGCGGCTCTCCTTCCTGCCTGCCCGCTCCGTGCAAAGGCGGCGGCGGCGCGCCAATCAGCTCCGCCAGCAGGTAACAACGCGCTCTGCCGCTGCCATTGCAGCGGGGTGGTGCGGAGCGCGGCTGGCTCGAGGGCGAGTTCACCCTTCCGACGGCCCGGGCGGCGCGCGCTCCCTCGCGCGCTCCCCCCCGCGCTGGCTGGCTGGCTGGCTGGCTGGCTGGCTGGCCTCCCCTCGCTCCTCGGCGCCGGCCGGCCGCCTCCCTCGCCGCGCTCTCGGGGCTGCGCTCCCGACCCGCCGCCCCTCTATGCAAAACAGCGAGGTGTTTTATGTTAATCAGGGGCGGCTGGGCTCCCCGCATTGGTGCAGAGGGAACCTCGACCTGATCAATATGCAAACTCACCACCCACCCACCCACACATACACACCCACAGGCCGTTGACGCACGGGGAGGGTTTGCCTGGGATTTGCTGCTCTCTAGATGCGCGTTTGAATTCTCAGAACTCTGCATGGGGGCTTGGTTTTTTTTTTTTTTTTGCCATTTACGCATGGGAGGTTTTGCCTTGGATTTGCCACTCTTTACATGCACTTCTCCCCCCCCCATTCATATGCTCAAAACTCAACAATAAGCCCACCCCCCACCCCCAATGCAGAGTTTTGAGAATTCGGATGGGGGAAATGCGCATCTATAGAGTGGCAAATCCAAGGCAAAACCTTCCATGAATAAATGGCCTATGAGTTCTGAGGATTCAGGTGGGGAAAATGCGCATCTATAGAGTAGCAAATCCAATGTAAAACCTTCCATGAATAAATGGCCTATGAGTTCTGAGAATTCGGATGGGGAAAATGTGCATCTATAGAGTGGCAAATCCAATGCAAAACCTTCCATGAATAAATGGCCTATGAGTTCTGAGAATTCAGGTGGGGAAAATGCTCATCTATAGAGTGGCAAATCCAATTCAAAACCTTCCATGAATAAATGGCCTATGAGTTCTGAGAATTCGGATGGGGGAAATGCCCATCTATAGAGTGGCAAATCCAATTCAAAACCTTCCATGAATAAATGGCCTATGAGTTCTAAGAATTCAGATGGGGGAAATGCGCATCGAGAGAGAGGCAAATCCAAGGCGAAACCTCCCATGCATAGCCACATACACTTTTTTATTATTAGTAAAGAAACGGGCCTTCCCTGGTAAGGGAGACGCCGTGTGGGCGTGCTAATAGGGGAGGGATGAATGGTGAGGGGCAGGGTCGAGGTGTTCTCCTGGAGGGCCGATGCAGAATGCCTCTTCTGAGGTAGAGCTGCTTGCTGGGATGCGTCTCATCCCGCGCAGCATCTCAGGACACCACCTCCCCGCCTGAGAGGCTCTAGAAGGTGGTTTGTTGCTATTCAGGGGCCTCTTCTTTGTGTTGGCGGCTGTTCCTTTCTGCTAGCAAAGCAACCCAACCCAGACTCCCAAGAGGAATCAGGAACACCGCGGCTATAAGTCTGAAGCAATCACTCTTCTATTCTCCTAGGATTAAAAAGAAAGAAAAGCTCACAACTGTAAGCATAGCAATAACAAACAGACACAGCAATATAAAGGACAGGTTGAGTATCCCTTATCTGGACTGACCCGAAAATCAGACTTTTTGAGCCTGCATGCAGGCCTTACAGGCCCTCACGGGCATGCCAGTTTGAACATAAGAAAGGCCATGCTGGATCAGACCAAGGCCCATCAAGTCCAGCAGTCTGTTCATCCAGTGGCCAACCAGGTGCCTTCTGAAGGTTCAATGTACACAACATTATTAAAAATATTGTTTAAAATTACATTCAGGCAATGTGTATAAAGTGCATATAAAATGTATATAAAACATAAATTAATTTCATGTTTAGAGTTGGGTCCCATCCCCAAGATATCTCATTATGTATATGCAAATATTCGAAAATACAGAAAGATCCGAAATATGGAACACTTCTGGTCCCAAGCAGTCAGGATAAGAGATACTCAACCTGTAGTCACATAAATCCCATTGAATCAGTGGGACTGAAGTTAGCCACAATTAGCTTCTCTCGCTGTTCTTTTGTTTGTTTGTTTTGTTTTCCTTCTTCAGAAGAAGAGAGGGAGCAAAGCTAAGCGGGTCTACTCACCACAGTGGCGAGGTCTGTGTTTTTCTATCTTCACGAGGCCCATCAGCTGCCACCCCCCATCTGTCTGTTGGATCTGGCCTCAGTGATTCATGCAACGGTCACCTCCAGATTGGACTATATGCAATTTGCTCTGTTCAGGGCTACCCTTGGAGATGCTCCAGAAGCTTCAGGTTATCTAGAATGCAGCCACTAGGCTTCTGACTGGTGCATCTTGGTCTACGCACATACAGCCAATACTGAGGCAACTGCACTGGTTGCTAATTGGTTTCCGGATCAAAGGTGATGGTTTTAACCTTCAAAGTGCTAAATGGTTTTGGACCACCATACATGAAAGACTACATCTCTGGCTATGATCCCCCACGTTGCCTATGTTCTTCATCACACAATCTTTTGGTGGTGCCCGGTCCTCGAGTGGCTTGCCTCTCCTCTACAAGGGTGAAGGCGTTCTCAGTGGTGACCTCATTTTGGTGGAATACGTTATCAGAGGACATGTGTGCCCTACGGGACCTTGTGAGCTTCTGCAGGGCTTGCAAGACAGAGCTTTCCCAACAGGCTTTTAATTAGTTATTGCATATTTCTTGCAATTCTGGTATTGTTTCCACTGGATCATTTTACCATTGCGTTGTTGGAGGCAGCCATGTGCAACAGAAGATTTATATACGTAGTTGGTTTTAAACTGTGTTATATATTTATTATTATTATTATTATTTTTGCTTTTAAGATTGTTTATTGAAGTGTATATTACTTTGATGTAAGCCAATATACCCCCCCCCCATGTCACACTGATGTTTTTGTACATCAGTAGGGTTGCCAACCTCCAGATACTAGCTGGAGATCTCCTGCTATTACAACGGATCTCCGGCCAATAGAGATCAGTTCACTTGGAGAAGATGGCCACTTTGGCAATTGGACTCTACGGCATTGAAGTCCCTCCCCACCCCAAACTCCACCCTCCTTAGGCTCTGCTCCAAAAACCTCCCACCGGTAGAGAAGAGGGTCCTGGCAACCCTAAACATCAGTTCTTTTCCAAACTTTGAGCCTCTCAAACTGAAGAAACAGATGGTTTGAGGCAGCCTCCCTCTGTGAAACTAGCAGCCTAGATTTTCTTTAAAAATAAAAACAACGTTTTTGCACCTTGTGGTGACTTTTTGGCATTGACATTACATAGCAGATACATGTAGAACATTCTTGTGAACAGATTCAAGCTGTCCAGCAACCAAAGACCAACAAAGGGCCTTTTTGTAACCTTGCTGGAGTGAAAATGATGAGTCAGCCAGACGCTTATTTAACCTCTCTGGGAAAGATTTTCATCATAAGGTGCTATTTGCACAGCTTTTCAGAAGGTGGCTCATGGCTGTCATCCCAAAGACAATTTGGTTTGTACAACACCAGAACATGTATCTTACATTTACTGATGCTTCCTGGATAACATGCAAGCAATGTTTTTACTATTGAGTAAGTAGCTGCTGCTGATGAAACAATGGCTCTGTTACATTATCCAAGAATGATATGCTAATAGCACTTGTACTTCTTATTATTTGATTCTCTTGTGTTGTGATTGCAATTTTGCAGACAATTTTGTTTTATCAATGCTGTTGTTTTTAATGCTTCTGTGCAAGCTATCTCTCGAGCATTTTGGCTAAGAAGTTTGCTTAGTATTGGATTAAATAAATAAAAACATTCAAATGTTTTTTGTGACCATTTCATCATTCCATCAATAGTCTGAAACTGACCCACACTCAATGTGAAACTTACCAAATAAGCAGTCTCATGGTATTCCAGCATTGAATGAAGGGGACAGACACATGGGAGAGAGAAGCCTATCTGATAAAATATCTGTATATGTTAATGATATTTTTGTACTGGTGGACATTTTTGTACTGGTGAGGTGAGGATAGTAGCAGAGAATATATTACTATTTTTCTAGTGTCACATTTTCCCCATTATTGTGGGTTATGGGTCAACTCAGTGTTTCCTATATTTTAACCCACAAACTGTTAGCAGTTTGGGGAGCCATAAACCATGGTCTATTAGCAAATGCTCACAAGTTTACTGAGTAGTTTTAAAAATTAATCACATGGAGGGAAAAAGGACCTTTGATAAATACCATGAATATTCAAAAGGGCAAGGAGTGGGCAAGCTTAGACTGTTGAAGGAAACGGCTGCAATATCGGGTGGGAGAATGGGGGTTCAGAGATATCAGTGGATCATAAGAGCAGATATTTGTAACTGACAAAGGGAGCTTTGACTCTGAAATGTTTGTACCCTGAAAATCTTGTAGGTCTTGTAGGTCTTTAAGATGCTACTGGACTCGACTCTATCACTTTACTCTAGGTACCTCTGGAAGCTCTAGTTTTGCCACAGAGTTTCCAGCAATCCTTTCAGAGGGGCATGACTTCAGTTCTGAGTTTTCCTGAGAAGAGATGCCATGCTGTTGCCCCAAAACGTCCCGCTATGTTCCCTCCCCTGGACTCCTGCCAGTTGCTAGGCCACGCCTGGCAATCCTAAGGTCATCAGGTTGCCATGGAGATCTGTACCTCTTCAGAGCACTTAAAATGGTTCACCGGATCCATGTTTTCTTAATAAACATATGGGGCTTTTTTTTTTTTTACACCAATATGTTAAATGGACTTGGGGTAAAAGAAGTACTCCAATAGCAAAATGTGACTTTCTGAGGTTGTTTTGTATCCTGGCTGCTTTTTGTTTACAGAAAGCAAACTGTAAGTGGTAACTGGCTATACTTTCGGGATATACTTTACTACTGTACAAGCAACAATGATCTAAGAGGGCAAAGTTGTACAGACACTTTTCTATGCACTCTGCCAAAGCAAGTGCAACAGGGGGAGCAAATTCATTCTCGGGAGTATTTCCAAGGTCGAACTACAAGAAGTAAAGTCCATCTTGAATATTTGTTACTGTATGTGGGAACGTGAAATATTATTACATTAAAATCAAAACTAAACTGTCTTCCTTTCAGAATAAGAAAAGGTCCTGGTTTAAAAGACGGATTGGCATTAGTTTCAGCCTGCTGTGGTTTCTGTTGGTAGAAAGCCCCCCCCCCACACACACACACACACCACACAGGAAAAAAATGTACACTATCTGCTACTTTTATGTAAACTTTTTTATTATTTCATACTTACATATGCCGTACAAAACAAAAATAATGTCTCAGTAAATTAAAAAATATAAATAAACAAGTGGGGACCCACGAGAAACTTTCGGGAGCGACTATCTCATCCCCCCATCTTTGTTTCCTGCCCTCTCCCTCAGCTGAAAGTTTCTCACTCTTTCTCCCTCCCTCCTGCCAACCCTTTTCATACTTTCTCTCACCTCCATGCCTGTCACTTTCTCTCACTCTCTCTGCCCCCACCCCACCATTTTCTCTCTCTGCCCACACCCATCATTCTTTGTCTCTCTTTCTGCCCTCCACCCCATCACTCTCTCTTTCTGCTCCCCCATCATCATCCCGACCTCCCACCTGCTTCCTCTCACCCCCACAGCAGCAACAGTTGCAGCAGAACTCCCAGCCACCCACCTGTTTCCACCACCGCCCCCCCAGCAGAAGTGGTGGCAGCAGCACTCCCGGCATCACAAGGGATCTCCCAACTACAGAGATCAGTTCCCCTTAAGATTGCCAGCTCCAAGTAGCGTGGAACCTTGGAAGGGTGAGGTTTGAGGAGCAAGGCATCCTCAGCAGGGTATAATGCCATAGAGTCCACCCGCCAAAGCAGCCATTTTCTCCAGGGGAACTGATCCCTGTCATCTGGAGATCAGTTGTAATTCCATGTGATTTCCAGTCCTCACATGGAAGTTGGCAATGCTAGTTCCCCTGGTGGAAATGGCTGCTTTGGAGGGTGGAGTCTATGGCATTATATCCTTCTGAGGTATCTCCCCTCCTCAAACCCCACCCTCCCCAGGCTCCACCCCCAAATCTCCCTGAAATCCTGGGGCCCTTTTCAAGTTTGTAGAAAGGTCTGCCTTGTCCATTCACAACTACATTCGCTGGATTTAAGTATCCAAAGATTTGGCCAACTTCACTATTAGAATATAAGATGGTGTGCATAACATACATGACTATGAGCTGACTGATCAGCATGGACTACCTTACAGAAGTCCCTTAAGTCCTGATTCACTATCTTCTCTTGTCAACTCAGTCAACAAATTAGGTAAGCAAATGTTAATATTTAATTAAAGTTTTAACTGAGCACATAGATCAGTCAAATCTAGTCTACAGCCTTCATAAGGGAAAAGACATCACCCAGTCATTGACTTCGGTAGAACAGTTAAGCACATGCTTAACTTTGACTCAATAAAATCAATGGAACTTGGCTTGGATTGTGCCAACAGTGGAAAAATAACACAAGTAACATATTCAACCTTTGTCTATGTGAAAGCAAGCCAAGACATGATTCTCTTCTTCAAGTAGAAGGTTGAGTAAATCTGCTGATACTGTAATCTAAATAAACCACTTAAATGCCCTTAAAAAGCTGGATTGGATGATTTGTAGTCAAAAGACAGCAATGCCTAATAAAATATTCCATGGAGCTGTCTACATCATATAAGGAAACATAGGTAATAAGACAGGCATATGACAACGACTACTAAGGTATTATTATTTGTAAGGAGAAAATATCTGGGCAAGTTTCAACACTGTTTATGTGATAATTCCCAACAAAACTTTGACAAATTTAGAAAAGAGCTCTAAGATCCTGTCAGAAGAGTTATTCCTCAGGTTTTGAATGTTGTTATGAAAATATGTCAGAAGGCATTTTCCCCACATAAAGCAAAGAAAGTCTTGCTGAATTTGGAAGCCATCAAAAGGAAAAAATATTAAGGGAAAAAATGACAAAAATCTGCAAATGAAAGTCTTCTTCTCCTACCACAACCTCTACAGCAACAAACCACTTCCTGGAGCATGTTAAAGCTTAGCTTTAAAATGTTCATTTATTTGGGCTCAGTGGCGGTGTAAATGTCCCACTGCAAGCAGTTTATAGACTTGCAAGGGAAGGACTAAATATAAGCTACATTCGTTTTTTCTGAGAACTTATTGATAAAGGTAGAAGAGACTGATTATACCCAAGGATTTACAGTATTAACAGTGAAACCCTATGCAGTTACTCTAGTCTAAGCCCATTAATATCGATGGTCCTAGATGGGACTAATCTGCAGTTGCATCATAATTTGATGAGATGCTACTCATCATCACTTCCTATGCATGCCAAGTAGGTGTGGTGTAGTGGTTCAGAGTGGTGGTTTGGAGTGGTGGACTCTGATCTGGAGAACCGGGTTTGATTCCCCGCTCCTCCACATGAGCAACGGAGGCTAATCTGGTGAACTTGATTAGTTTCCCCACTCCTACACATGAAGCCAAGCTGGGTGACCTTGGGCAAGTTACTGGTCTCTCAGCCCCACCCACCTCACTGGGTGTTTGTTGTGGGGAGAGGAAGGGAAGGGGATTGTAAGCCGGTTTGAGTCTCTCTTAAATGGTAGAGAAAGTCAGCATATAAAAACCAACTCCTCTTCTTCTTCTACAGTGCAACCCAATTCTGAGCCTACAGGACCTTGGAATTTTGGCTGCTATAATGTGAGAATTCAGACCATAAGGTTTTTGTAGCAGGATCTCATATAGATTGGAATAATTTTTCACTATATCCATTAACTTTTGAAAATCCCAAAGAGGAGGACCGGCTCGCTTTCTCCCATTGGAGGCACTAAGCGTAGCAAATAGTAGTAGCAGCTCCCCTTGAAGGGGCAACAACCTGAACTGATCTGTTAGCCTATAAGGATAGTCAAGAAACCCTTAGAGTCATGCTCAGCATGTGTCTTTCTGATCGTTTAGCTTTGACACTGATCAGGGCAAGTGCCCAACTTCTATTAAAAGACCATTTCAGTCTGAGAACGTAGAAAAGATGGACCTGCGCTGTACAGTTTTGCAGAAAAAACACAAGTGACATCTGATGGAGTCTTCATAACCAAGTAGGTAATGTTAATATTGACTTTAGCCAACATGGCAAAAAAGATTTTTGAATTGCAGAGAACTGTAAATGTTACTTTACTGGAAATACAAACATCACTAAAGTGTCAAGCTCAGAGCAATCAGTGCTAAAGCCTATTAAGTTACAGCAGTTTAAAAATAAGGGCCCAGGATGGGTCTGAAGCCAAAGCTGGGGTGAAGCCAAGCAAGTAAACAGGAGATGGGCATTGGCACAGGAGCAATGAGCAGGCTGTCCAGCCCAAGTCCAGGAGTCTCAGTGTATCATGAACTACGAAAGCATCATGTATTGAATGCCAAAGAACAGAGCCAGAGACTGGGTTAGGAAGTCAAGTCAACAACCCAAAGGTCTCAGCCTAGCTAGGAGTTAATGTCTAGAGCAGGGGTTGGCAAACTCATTAGTCAAAAGAGCCAAATATCAACAGTACAACGATTTAGATTTCTTTTGAGAGCCAAATTTCTTAAACTTAAACTATATAGGTAGGTACACTGTTTATTAACTTAATAAACTTTAATTAAAGTTTTAAGTCTTAATTAAACTATAGGTACACTGAATAAAACTTGATATCATACTTAATAGTGATCTTATTTATTGATAAAAATTAAATTGTAAGTCCCTGCCATTTCCCCCTCCCCGTCAGGAGTCCTTGTCTGGAGGCCTGGTCTACCGCCATAAAAGCCGGCTGAGTCCCCATTGGGAGGCCAGGTCTACCCATTGGCTTTCCTGGCAGTAGATCTGGCCTCCGGAGGCCCATAGAAGCCAATTGGTAGACCTGGCCTCTGAAGGGGGACTTTTTCCCCTCCTCGGAGTCCAGGTCTACCGCCAAGAAAGCCAATGGGTAGACCTGGCCTCCCAATGGGACTCAGCCGGAGGCCAGGTCTACCAAAGGAAGCCCGCCTCCCCCAACAGCTGATAGGCGGGCGGGCGGGGGCAGGAACTGCCAAGCCACCCGCCCAGCAATCGCGCGGCTAGAGGGGAGGGAAGGCTTTAGCCTCTCAACCATTGAGGGCAAAGGAAAGGGGGACCCGACCATTCTCCATGGCGGGGGGGGGGGGGAGAGAGACAGCGCGCCCGCTCGCCTGCTCTCTCTCTCTCTCTCTCAGGCGCGCCGGCTCTGCAGCCCGGCTGCCGGCGCGAGTGGGTGCGAGAGCAGGGGCTCCGAACCAAGTTCGGAGAGCCGCACTCAACGGGCCAAAGAGCTGCATGCGGCTCGGGAGCCGCAGTTTGCAGATCCCTGGTCTAGAGCATGAATCAGTAGGGTTGCCAGATTCTGAGGGTGGAGATTGAGGAGGGCGTGGTTTGGGGAGGGGAGGGACTTCATGCCATAGAGTCCAATTGCCAACGCGGCCATTTTCTCCAGGTGAACTGATCTCTATCGGCTGGAGATCAGTTGTAATAGCAATCACAGAGGAACACATAGGGGAACTTTTTTTCTTGTGGATTATAGAGCATAGGCATCTAGCTATCAACAATCCATGAAAATGCTCTATTTAAAATATCATTAATTTGAGTCCACCATAAGGCAAGATAAAATATAAGACTGATTCCATAGAGCAAGAAGAGATAATGAGTTATTCCCCTGAATATTTTTTGTTTCTTCTTTTGGTTCCCCAACATTTAGTCACAATGTATTTAAGATCCTGTAATATAAGGAGCCCCGTGGCACAGAGTGGTAAGCTGCAGTACTGCAGTCAAAAGCTTTGCTCACAACCTGAGTTAGATCCCAACGGAAGTTGGTTTCAGGTATCTGGCTCAAGGTTGACTCAGCCTTCCATCCTTCTGAGGTCGGTAACATGAGTACCCAGCTTGCTGGGGGTAAAGGGAAGAGGACTGGGGAAGACACCGGCAAACCACCCCGTAAACAAAGTCTGCCTAGTAAACGTTGGGATGTGATTTCACCCCATGGGTCAGGAATGATCCAATGCTTGCACAGGGGAACTTTACCTTTTTAATGTAAACAACATTTTATTTACCTCTGTTTCATGAAGTACCATATTTTTTGCTCCATAAGACGCACTTTTTTACTCCTCAAAAGTGAGGGGAAATCTCTGTGCGTCTTATGGAGCGAATGTGGGGGAATCCGATCCCCGGGGAGAAGGGCAAAGCTGCGGAGAGGCCCGGCCGTGGCAGCCCAGCGCAGAGCCGGAGCGCCCAGGAGCCGGCTAGGAAGCCGCCAGCCAGCTGGGGGGCGGGAGGCCCCTCCCAGCCACCCAGCGCAGCGGCAGCGGGGCCGGGCCGCCCTGGGAGCCGGCCAAGGCTCCAGCCAGCTGGGGGTGGGAAGCCCCTATGAGCTGCCGAGCGCAGCGGGGCCGGGCCGCCCCGGGAGCCAGCCAAGACTCCTTCCGGGGAGGGGGAAGCGGAGCAGGAGGTTTCCAGCGCCAGCGGTCCTTTGTCATTCCAGGCGCGGGCGCCCTCGCTCTCTCCCTCTCCCTCCTTTGCTGGTGCGGCGCCTGGGCGCAGGGGCCTCCCACCCCCAGCTGGCTGGAGTGTTGGCCGGCTCGGCAGCTCACAGGGGCCTCCCCACCCCCTGCAGATAGTAGGTAGCCTTCATGGTTTTTTTAAAAAAGTATTTGCTTTACATCAGTTAAAAATAGTTGGTTGGGAAGGGAGGCGGTGGGGAAAGAGGAGGAAAAAGGAGGAAAAAGAAGAAAAATATATTTTTTCTTCTTTTTCCTCCTCTAAAAAATAGGTGCGTCTTATGGTCAGGTGCGTCTTATAGAGCGAAAAATACGGTATGTATCCAATATGTGAAACAATTCATTTATTTATCTTATTCATAGCCTGCCTTTCTCACTGAGATACAAGGTGGATTGTAAAGAGAGAGAAAATGTAAAGAGAGAAAAAATATGATGAACAGACCAATAGGCCTAGGAATGCGAAATTCAAAGACAATGATGGCTAATTATAACAGCTACTTAAGGAAAATGTATTGTGTGAAAAATGCAGAATATGGGCTTACTTTATCTCTGAACAATGATTTTTCTATGGCTTTGCCCTCTTAAATTAATTTTTCTAGGGTAATGCTTTGATAAAAGAAAACAACAGAAGTATAATAGGAATTCTCTTGTCCAGTCCAAAATATTCCAGTGTGTCCTTTAGAATAGAATCATATAGTTGGAAGGGGCCATACAGGCCATCTAGTCCAACCCCCTGCTTAATTCAGGACCAGCCTATTATCCCTGACAAGTGTTTGTTCAGCCTCTGCTTTAAAACAGCCAGTGAGGGGGGAGCTCACCATCTCCCTAGGGAGCTGATTCTACTGTTGAACAGCTCTTACTATAAAAACTTGTTTCCCGAATATCCAGCCAGTACCTTTCTCTCTGCCACCCCAACATTTATTTATTCAATATTGTACCCTGCACTATATCCCCCAAAGAGGATTCAAGGATGGTCACAAAAATTCAATATGAATACAAACAACAAATCTGCATTTGGAAGTAGCTTGGTAAATGTGTAATAGCACTTTAGCAGCACCTAGTGGTGTATGCACTAAGGACTCATTCCCAGACCATAGCATAATGAATCATGTGCATTGAGGCACTGCATCTCAGTTTGCAACCACCTGCTCAGCTACCCTTTTTAATTTTAGGCACCAGGTAAAGATTCCACCCCCCTCAAATTCCCCCAGGCTTCTGATGACAGATCATTCTGGCTGGTTGGCTCTAATGTCCTGATTTTACCACTGGTATTATTTTATTGTTCATATAGCGCTTTTGCTGCTAGCTTTTACTGCTAGGATTTAATGCTGTTGGCTTAAAAGCGATAGTATTGTTTAAATTGGTTTTCTGGCTAGGAGTGTGAGATAAATGTATTCAATACATTCCAGTGTGCATAATTCTCATTGATTTCATTGACTCTTACTTTCCAGCATTTATAAATCTGTTTGCATTCTCAAAGTATATTTGATTGCTGCCAAAGTATATTTGGTTGCTGCCACACTATCACAAGAAGCCACACATACAATAGCAGGAACTAGTCAGTCCTGGTAGCCAGACCCCACCACTTCCTTTACTGTGTGACTGGGGAGCAGGACAGCATAGCTCAGGGTCATTTTTGGTTTTTTAATGGGCCATTCAGAAGCCACTTTACTTATTTTGGCCCCTGATAAATGATTAGCTGCACCTTTATTCATGAGTCTGGAGGCAGGAGAACAAATAAGTGATTTATTACTAGTCCTCAGACACACTGACTCCATATCCAAGGTGAAACCGAGCTCTGATTAGATAAGTAAGAGCACCTGCTTCCATCTCTGTAACAGGAGTTCCCAAAAACAAGGCTGTAATGCCTCCGTGTTCCTAACCCTTCTGAAAATGTCTGGTTTTTCCAATCAAAAGCTCATTGCCAAGCAAGCAGGTCCCATTTTTGTACCACGGCAGTGACGATGGGTCACAGCCCTTCATGTTTTGTTTGCTTCCCTGCCAACCTTTGAACCAGTCACGGTAGGTGTCCCTCCAAAGAGCAGTTTGGCCTGCAGTCATTAGCAGGTGGTGAAAATGCTTCACTTAGTGCCAGGAGCAGCTTCACTAGACGTAGGCTAAACTTCCGTTAAAAGTTAGCCCAATGCAATTTGTTTTACTTATAAATTAACCTCTTTCTTTTGTACCTCTCTGTAACATTCAGTTTTCTGTTCTTTGTTCTGTGGAGGCTAGGTAGGGTTGCCAACTGCCAGGTAGTAGCAGGAGATCTCCTACTAATTCAACTGATCTCCAGCCGATAGAGATCAGATCGCCTGGAGAAAAATGGCCACTTTGGCAATTGAACTCTATGGCATTGAAGTCCCTCCCCTCCCCAAACCACGCCCTCCTCAGGCTCCGCCCCAAAAATCTCCCACCGGTGGCAAAGAGGGACCTGGCAACCCTAGGGTTGCCAACCTCCAGGTACTTAGCAAAAAATAGACACTTCTGTGTACAGTATAGTTATATCCAAATAAACACAAACAATATTCTTTCATCAATTATCTTCTCAGTTTCTCAATTAACATACATATACATATATCATTGACATACACCAACCAGTGACATATTATATAAACCACCAAATCTAGTTCCACCAGTCTCTACCCAGGTAAGTATAATTACAGTCATAATAGCATGTTATATAATCTCAATGTTAACCTATATGTTCTAATCCTATATCATAGTCTTATAACAGGATTAATAATCCATGTGTCTCACAGATGTCAGACAGAAGAGGAAGACGGCCATTTCTGGTTCTTCTTCAGTTCCTCTTCTGACACCTTAATTTCTCTAGTTAGTACCAGTTTCTTGTCCTAAGCACTCCAAATATACATACTCCCCATGGGTAGCAACAAGTCCTCCTGCCTTCACAAGGCTAGTTTACAAGGCTAGATCTCCTGCTATTACAACTGATCTCCAGGCGACAGAGATCAGTTCACCTGGAGAAAATGGCTGCCTTGGCCATTGGACTCTATAGAACTGAAGTCCCTCCCCTCCCCAAACCCCGCCCTCCTCAGGCTCCACCCCGAAATCCTCCCGCCAGTGGCGAAATAGGAGCTGGCAACCCTAGTGAGGCAGATACACATACAACACGTTCCTACTGACTCCATTTTTCCCCCGGATGTTAAAAAAGGTGTGTGTATGTATTTTAAGGGAAGGAAAATTCAGTCTGGTAGCATTTGGACATGAGACCCATCATTTATGTACTCCACTTCTGTCTGTCCTGTGACCAAATGGCTGGCTTAGTGGATGTGTCAGACAATTAATGCTTTTCTAATGGAGGGTTCTGCACCTCTGGCCTTAAAATATGCCATTGTAAGATTTTTTTTTTTAAATGAAAGCATTGGAATGAAGAAAATTAAAAATGACCAGTCAGTGTCTTTTTCGGACAATGTGCTTGAGAGAGGGGTAGCATCTCAACTCTGGGTGTATCCAGATAGTCCACATACCATTTAATTTGGCTTCAGGCCTTGATATAGGACAGAAATTACCTTAGTCACTGCAGTGCTTCAGGAAGTGACTAAGAAATTACCTTAGTCACCATTGGAAGAGATCTTACGCTTACCTGCCGCTGAGTGTATCCTTCATGGTTCTAGACCTTTTAAAAAAATTATTTATAAAACTCTTTATACCCTGCCTTTTCTCATGGGTCAAGGCAACACTTTTCAGTAGCTTTCAATACCACTATCTATACTATCCATCTAAACTGCCAGGATAGATCCAGGAATAGGGTTGCCAGGTGGCCTAGAATGGCGGGGAATTGCCCACCAATCTATTGGCTGGGTTACAGCTAGGATTGTGCACGCGCATGGCCGTGAGCAATGCGATTATGTCACTTTGGGTTTACTTCCAGAAGCACCACAGTGCGAAGGGACGTTTTACCGCTCAAATGGGGGTTTGAGTGGTAAATTGTCCCGTTGCACTGCAGTGCTTCAGGAAGTAAACCAGGAGTGACAAGATCCCGTCACTCGTGGTCGGGCATGTGTTATCCCCACACACAAAAATCTCCCGCTGTAGGAGAGGGAGGATCCGGCAACCCTATCCAGGAACCTTTGTTTTGTAGCAGCTCCGTTCCTCCTGGAAGACAGCTCTCAGAAAGAAGCTTTACTGTACCTATTTATGCGATAGTGCAGAGCTACAGCTTGTTTCCCATGCTGTTTAACTACGACAAACTGGGGAGAGGCCATCTGGTGCGAAACCAATAGGCAGAGAATACTCAGACCTATCTCTCCTTTCCATCTCATTCCAGGGACACGCTGGACATCCTGAACTGTTGTGTATCTGAAGAGCTGGATGTAGGTAAATGAGCTGAAGCTAAATTCAGACCAAACCTAAGTACTGTAAAGCTGATTTAGAAACAGATACGCAACCTGTTCTGGATTGGGTTACACTCACTCTGCAGGATCGGTTTTGCAGTTTGAAGCCAGCACTGCTGTTTGGTAAGTAGACTGCTGAGGCAGTCGGGGTATCTTTTTGTTTTATTAAGATTTTATTTTCTTATAAACAGAATATTAAAAAAAGAAAGAATAGAAACCATATCACAACAATTACAGTTCATCAAAAGAAAAAGAGAAGAAAAATATATATGTAACAATGACAATGCCCTGACCTGGATGGCCCAGGCTAGCCTGATCTCATCAGATCTCAGAAGCTAAGCCCTGGTTAGTACTTGGATGGGAGTCCACCAAGGAATACCAGGGTTGCTGTGCAGAGGAAGGCACTGGCAAACCACCTCTGTTAGTCTCTTGCCATGAAAACCCCAAAAGGGGTCGCCATAAGTCTGCTGCAACTTGAAGGCACTTTATACACACACACACACACACACACACACACAATGACCATAACAATCCACTACAGCTTTTATGTGGGTAGACTTTCAGCTGCAGAGACAACTTTCTTGCCTCCACCATCACACTGCTAGCTGAAATCCCACCCACCCCATGCACTCCTGGAAAGGGGGTCCCTTTCCCCCCTAGGAGCAGCATTCCCAGCTTCAGGACAGTGGAAGTGAGAAAGTCATGTTCCATGGGCAGAAATCCACTCCCTGAGAAGTTCTGGTACAACCAACCCCACTTTCCCTCTCCCTAAAATTAAATGCAGGAATCTCTTATCAGTTAACACTGAACAAGTTTCTATTTTATGTTTAGTATATATTAACATATAGCATTATTAACCAGCAGGGGGTAGTTGATGGCCATTTTGCAGAGGCAAGCTCAAATTTACCACTGAACTCCCTGTTTCCTCCTCTTTCCTCCTGGCCTCACAATCTACCTGAAGAAGAGTTATTACCCGCTTTTGGGTCCTAGTCTACATTTTGAGAATCGCTAGTCATCTGACGAGGGGAAGCACTGACTCTCAAAAGTGTATACCCTGAAAATCTTGTTGGTCTAAAAAGGTGCTACTTGGCTGAAATCTAACTAGCCAAGGCGTCTGTGTGATTCCCAGCTATCCTGTTTTGACAGAAAGAGTAAAGCCGTAGCCAGGAGACCAGGTGTCAAGAGCCCATGGCCAGCCCAGCCCCAACCCCACCCTCGGTACCTGAGCTGAGGACAGCCAATGGCCTGACTCACCCATGCGAGGAAGGCTGGGAGAGGGTTGTGGTCGGGGCCCAGGCAGAACCAACACAGCTGAGAACAAGGCTGGGATCCAGGCAGCAACAGGGAGGGGCGTGGTTGGAAGGCAAGGCCAAGCCCGCACTTGGGGAAGGCCAGGATGGGAGAGGCTAAGAGGCAGCCCTGAGCAGCAAGGATGGCCCAAGGCAGGGAGACAGGCAGCAGGGGGGAAAGGCAAGAAAGGTTTCCTTTTTCATTTAGTATCCCAGGTGGAAGGGGATTGGATACAGGCTGGGTGGGGCCAAGGAATGCCATAAAAGGGAAAGTACCACACCTGGCCAGAGAGCAAGCAACAGATTGACCAAACACTGAAAGAGCGAGAACATGAACAATTTACTGGTGGTCCCCGGCCCGAAGGATGTGCAGCTGTCCTCTACAAGGACCAGGGCCTTTACGGCCCCAGGGAATAGTCTTCCCAGTGACATCCGGGCCCTGCGAGACCTTAAGGAGTTCGGTAGGGCCTGTAAAACAGAACTATTCCCCCAGGCCTACAACTGAGGGCAGCCGCAAGTTATCCACTGTTGCTGGCATCCCCATCCTCCCACCCCCCACTCTGCCATCTGTGGGGGTGATCTGCTGTAATCCATTCCCACAGTGGCAACTGGGGTTTTTAGCTGCCAATAAAGGGATGATGATGATGATGAACTGCCATCTTTGTTAATTAATGTTTTTAGTTGATGTCTTATGTGTTTTTAGTGTAACCTGCTCTGAGCCAGGCTTGGCAGGGAATTGAGGGCGGGCTATAAATATGACTATCCCTGACCTGGATGGGCCAGGCTAGCCTGATCTCATCAGATCTCAGAAGCTAAGCAGGGTCAGCCCTGGTTAGTATTTGGATGGGAGACCATCAAGTAATACCAGGGTTGCTGTGCAGAGGAAGGCACTGGCAAACCACCTCGGTTAGTCTCTTGCCATGAAAACCCCAAAAGGGGTCGCCATAAGTCGACTGCGACTTGAAGGCAATTTACACACACACAAATATGACTAAATAAATACATTTGGAAGCGGTAGAGAGCCAGTGTGGGGAAGGAAGAGAACCTGAGTGCCAGAACCCCCTCCTCATCCCAATTCTGAGGTCACTGGGCCAAATGCCCTCTTTTATTGGTGGGATGGCAGAAGGCTGGGTGCTCGTCTCGGGGGGGGGACCTCGCACTGTGGATTACGTGCAAACAGAACAAAGAGCACAAAGTGTTTGCTAATCTTGAGCAAAGTTTCCACTTTAGCAGCAATCTTCCTGCAGTATTGGTTTTATGCTTCAGCAGGCCACTACTATAGGATACCACTACACTTTCTTCTGGCATCTCATTTAACTACAACTAAAGCTGCAGAACAAAGCATGACTTTATGAGGCTGTGAAAAGCAAACCAATTGGGGAGGGGCTGTGGCTCAGTGGTAGAGCATCTGCATGGCATGCAGAAAGTAGCGGGTTCAATCCCTGGCACCTCCAGTTAACGGGACTAGGCAAGTAGGACATGTGAAAGATCCCTGCCTGAGACTCTGGAGAGTCGCTGCCGGTCTGAGTAGACGATACTGACTTTAATGGACCAAGGGTCTGATTCAGTAGAAGGCAGCTCCATGTGTGTACTTTATTGGATCATCTTCAAACTGTATTTTGCAGGAAAAATGAAGACCCCGTAATACATGTAATAATGAGAAAGTCTGAAAACCTTTTTGCTAGATGTAATATAACAACAAGGAACTATGGGACACTCTCACATCAAGAAATATGAAATCCTTTATTCTTATGTTCCTAAAAAAAATCAAGGACCTGTTGAGCAGCAGTAAGTACATGAAGACTACACAGTATTGTCTATCTTTAATCTGTGCTGGTTATTAAATTATTGCATATGTAGACTCACCAATACAATATAGTCACTGCACCCATTCAGTAGTATTTATTTATTTGCTTTCCATCTAGTCTAACTTTACTTTAAAAAACTGGCTTTCAGCCTTGGCTCTGAATCCCATTTAAAAACCTTTGGGTCTATCAAAAAAAGATTAGATCTACATCCAGGTGATTCTGGAGATTGCTCTGGGGCATTAAATGGGTTTTAAACCCCACCCACTGCTTTTGATTTTTTTTACTGCCAGGAATCCAATCTGCTCTGCCTTTTACATTCTTTAGCCCAAAAGGTTTTGGAATAACAGGCCTATGAATTCCAAAAGCCAACATTAAAATATCTCAAAAGCATTTTCCTAAAGCAGCTCTAGCTACTCCCCACTAACTCTTCTTAGAATCAAAAAACACATTGCTATGCCGGTAACATCAGGTGAGCTAATTTTATAATCTTTACTTCAATCCTATTTCCATCTTTAATATAGAAAGTTTCAACACAAATCTAGTATTATACAATTAAATTAAAATATGTCATGATTGGCCTAACCACCTATTTTGGTCTCAATACTTAAATACAAACTGCTTCATAAAAATATACAGCGTAAAATATGATTCTACCAGTTGCTTTCTGCAGCAGGCTGTACACTTAAACCATGCAATTCAGTGCTCAGTCTTTTATCTAAATGACAAAATATTCACATGCGTGTAGGGTTTCAGCCACTACAATCCCATTATTACAGACTCGTGATGTCAAAATGATTTTTTACAACAAGACATCTAGATATGCATAATGTTTATGGTGTCATAAAAAACCCTACTCTTACGACTTTTCATGCTGGAAATATAATTTGACTGCAGGTAGTTCTAGTCAGAGAAGAGAAAGGACATGGTAGCTGTAGCCGCACACTGCCATCTAGTGGACAGTCAAGCTAACGCTAGATATACCAAACCAGTTTACTCAAAGAACACCTTTTAGCTCTTTAAAGGAGAAGTACAACCAGTAATTTAAATCTGAGGCAGGACGTGAAGTGGGGGAGAAAATGGCGAAACTGTGGAATTATTAACTCTGCGTGAATAAAGCATTTTAAAAAGGTCTCCAGGGACCAGCGGGCTCTCCATGTGGTGGTGCTGCCCCGCCCTACCATAGGATAAATGGGATTCTGAGGGCAAGAAAAGTCAAAGTAACAGCCAAGGCTCAGGCAAGGGATGGTACCAATGAGAGACTGGTAGAAGGGAAGGTGACACATTTGAAACAGGTTGTAAAGACCAAGACAAGCTTTGGATCTTACTCTCTTGCCCCTATTTTCAAGGAGGTTCTTATTTCTGAGTCATCAGAAATAGGATCGGTCTGTAAGCTTTATTGACAAATTGCTCAGTACAAGCCCTCCTCGTGAAGGGTAGTAACTCCAAAATTTAGCTTAAAAATAGCAGCATGGCCTCCTTCAGCTCTTGTGCGTATACCTGATCTCTCTCATCACCCAGTCTAAGCCTCTGTAACGGCTCTGGATCAGAATTGGTGCACCCTTTAAATGAAAGTGGTAAGAACTGTCCAGAGCTTAAAAGAACTATATGCACGTTCTGCAATGATGTTCATTAACACACAGTAGCACTGCCCTGCTAAGACAGAGTACTGTTTTTTTGCTCAGTACTCTCTGAAACATTTTAGCTTTTCCATTTCACTGTGGGAACAGCAAACAAGCATACAACGTTTACGCTCTGGGAAGGAACAGCAAACCACAGACAAGCCTGTTTGCAAGAGGTCCTACAAGCAAATACATTCAAAAGTAGTTAACTTACATGAGAAAACGGGCATATAGATTTTTTTTCTCTCCGCACTGACTGCATGATTTACCTTACTGAATATAAATACAGGTACGTCTTCCAATTTCACCAGATGTTCTGTGACTAGTACAAAAGTATATAAATTATAGGAATGATTTGCAGCTACATTTTAGCAAGTCGATTAAGATATTACCATAAGAGACTGCTTGTTACAAATTATTTACAAAAAAGGAACAAAGTGTCCAAGATGTCATTAATCTTATAAAGTTATGATCTAGAACATGCATAGAAATGTGTTCATCAAAAGTACAAATCCTGAACTTAACTACACAGTTGTGAATCACTTCATGTGAGTAACACACACACAGTGCCAAAAGGTTTAAGACAGGCTGCAAATCGGTATCCAAAATAAAGATTTTCTGTTTTAAACAATGTCAAATGGAAAAAAGTCATTAGAAAAAACAGATGCAACCAATGTTGAAAACAGCTTATTAAAATGTACTTTAAAAAGTCTACAAATTTGTTTTGATGGTTACAGGCTTTAATTTTACAAAGATCTGTCAGATCTCAGAAACAGAAATGCCAGTGTAAACTTTTCTTCTCAGGAAGCATTAGAGTGTGATAGAAAAAGAGATCTGTAAAAAGATGGAAGCATTAAAAAATTAACATTTTTTTTTCCAGCACCAGATGAAGTTTCTATGGGTACATCAGACAAGCAAAGGTCATGCTTCTCCGTAGGTTGTATGCGCCGTATTAATTCTGCTGCCTGCGTTTTGCTGATCTCATTTTTTCAAATCGTGACTCCATCTCTTCCAAGACTTTGGGTGTGTATCGGACAACCAGCTTAACTTTTCCTTGAGCCGCTTTCAGCAGTTCTACCGCTTTCTCATGATGCTCCCCTTCAACACTCTGGAATGAATACACACACACACACAAAAGACAATCCTATTAGTAAATACCAACTTCTCATATTGCAGTGCCTTTATTATTCATAGCAATGACCTTAAAACAGATTTCAAATAGTGTGTGCTGGATATAGACCAAAAACGTTTAACAAGCCAAATTTCCTGTTTGCTTTATCGTATCGCTTTCACACAATGGATGGCTTTCATGATTAAAAAGGATAACTATGATAAAACTGCAACTAGCCTCTGTTTTGGTTAATATACAGTGACTTCATAATTAAGCAACATATTTCCATGGGCAGCTATAAAGGTCACTGAACAACAAACTCACTGTTGTACACCCAGAACTTGATCTGCAAAGACCTAGCTGAACTCAAAAGCTTGCACACTGTTAAGTGTCATTGGATTGGTCCTAATAAAGGTGGATAACATGGCTCGTGTTCCTAAGCGTTTTTGGATCCTACTTTTGAACACATGCAGCTGCCTTATACTGAATCAGACCTTTGGTCCGTCAAAGTCAGCATTGTCTACTCAGACCGGCAGCGGCTCTCCAGGGTCTCACACAGAGGTCTTTCACATCACCTACTTGCCTAGTCCCTTTAACTGTAGATGCCGGGGATTGAACCTGGGACCTTCTGCATGCCAAGCAGATGCTCTACCACAGAGCCACAGCTCATCCCCTCCTTTTGAATCAATGCGGCTATGAACACCTTGAGCTCACACCAGTCACTCTCTCTCGGCTTACCCTACTTCACAAGACAGTTACAAGGATAAAATGAGAGAACAGGTACGGTGCCTTGAACTCTCCGGAAGAAAGGCAGGGCACAAATGTTATGGAGAAACATGAATGACTTCTGATCAACAGATTAATCCTCAGTTCTCTTCCACAGTATTAGCTGTGGGGGAAAAAAACACCTTAAAACTGTACTGATGGATCCTGTTCAGAAAAGACTCATTAGTTGCCGGCTACTCTTCCCTTACCATGCTTTGCTTCATTTCCTCAGCCCAGAGCTCGTGTTGTCTTCCTTTGCCTCTTGGGCGTTTAACCCTTTGTCCATCTGGCAAACTGGAGTCTGCTCCCGTGCCTCCCCCCATTAAATTTAAACAAGCCTGCCTCCTCACTGGTTGGGATCCTACTGAAATTTCATTACTTCAAATATTTACATGCAACCTCTCCACAGGCCTGATCAAAGCAGCTCACAAAATAGAGAAAATGCAATAAAGTCATAATTATCAATATTAAAACAAGCTCGTTTTAACGCTGATAATGCTGCACTGTATTTTTACGGATATTTCGTTATCCTTGAAGAACGTGGTTGAGAGGTAGGATACAACTCTCCAATAAATATCCGTCCCCTGACTTTATCAGTACTTAGCCGGGATGTCTAGCAACCTAATGTCCACGATGGAAAACAGTAACTCCCACAGGTGGATGAGCGTTAAGAAGAGCAGAGCTGGGGAAACCCCTCCCACAATGCTGTGTGGAAAACTGGTCATCAGAATCTTATAGGAGAGACTGCTTTGGTTAGCCAAAGCAGATCATGCGGAAAGGCCTTGAGTTGCTGTGACTGAGCTCTTCCAATTGCCACTGGGAGACTAAAGCCAGGAGCAGATGTATTTAAGAAATAAGGAGATACACGTGTAAACAGTATTGTACGAGAAGAACAGCTTCAGTTGGATGCTGTTACGCAGAGGTGATGTTGCATACAGTAGTCAAGGACACACAGCCTAAACCAACCTTTCAGAAAACCTTCTCTATAGTTTCAGCCTTGATTCAGTAAAACAGAGATGTTACCGAATAAACAAACCCCCACAGATACAGGGTGGCATATATGAGGTCAACCCATTTCATTCTCACATCAACCCAGCAAGGTAGGTTAGGTTGGGCGGGAGGAGAATGGGCCAGAGGGTAGAAATTGGGGAAAGGATATGGGAAAATGAAACACTGCACTGCCTTCATTTAAAGCTTTGCAGGAGACAAAATATCTTTGCTCATAGCTGGAATAGTCTGCATTTATACACCCCAAGCAAACCTCTGTAATGATTAGCACAAACTCTGCTGATTGTCATGCTCCTCCCTCAGGCATGGAGTACAACTCCTCATTTTGGAAACTTCAGCTCAAGCTGCAGTTTGATCAGACACCTGCACTTGGAAGCCACAGCAAGCTGGAGTTAAATTTGAGGTTTCCAAACACAGGAGGGGCTGTGGCTCAGTGGTAGAGCATCTGCTTGGCATGCAGGAGGTCCCAGGTTCAATCCCTGGCATCTACAGTTAAGGGACTAGGCAAGTAGGTGATGTGAAAGACCTCCACCTGAGACCCTGGAGAGCCACTGCCAGTCTGAGTAGACAATACTGACTTTGATGGACCAAGGGTCTGATTCAGTATAAGGCAGCTTCATGTGCTCAGGAAGGGAGCAAGCATTCAGACAGAAGTAGCAGCAGGCTTTGTACCAGTCACGAACAACAGTCTGCCTGTTCACTATATGTGAATACAGCCCTATAGAAGAAGAAGAAGAAGAGTTAGTTTTTATAAGCCGACTTTCTCTGCCACTTATGGGAGAATCAAACCGGCTTACAATCACCTTCCCTTCCCCACAACAGACACCCTGTGAGGTAGGTGGAGCTGAGAGAGCTGTGACTGGCCCAAGGTCACCCAGCTGGCTTTGTGTGTAAGCGTGGGGAAACAAATCCAGTTCACCAGATTAGCCTCCGCCGCTCATGTGGAGGAGTGGGGAATCAAACCCAGTTCTCCAGATCAGGCTCCACTGCTCCAAACCACCGCTCTTAACCACGACACCACGCTGGCTCTCTAGTGCTCTTGCTAGCACTGAATCTATAAACCCGTGATCTAATTCTCCTCAGAATATCCAATCCATCTGCCTTGCTAATTCAGAATACTTCCCTCATGGAATACAAGCGTGCCATTAGCACTAGTGAATCAATGTATACACGCAAGTCTAAAAATACATTCCAACATCATTTTTTATCCTGTCATCCTTTGCAAAGAATTGAACCGCATTTTCCCCGCCACCAAGACCAAACAAACAGTGCCCCCAAGTGGCCAGAAGTAGCTACTACAAGTGGAAGTTAAATTCCATCCCTACCACTCCGTTTACAGAAAGAAGCTGGTCTCCACGCTTCAATCCCCCGTGTCTATCAGCAATACCACCTGGGATAATTCGGGATATATAGATTGGAGAATTTTGCTCTTTGCCGCCCATGATGTTGAATCCAAGCCCTTCTTCCGTTTTTGGCAGCTCAACGACTCTGGGGTGGGAATGACCTTCGCTAGCAGCAAAGGCTGCTACAGTGGCCTGGAAAATAGAAATCCTTGTTTTTTTCAAACACTTCGTACTGTCCCTTTTAACCCCAAAGCGTTTCAAAGTATCTTGTTAAAAGCCGGTTCAATTCAATTTCAATTTATTACGGTCATTGACCAGCAAAGCAAACATTCAAGAAATTAACATTGATTTTAAAAAGTAGAATCTAACAATATACCTATTCATAAGATATTCAAAAGAATTAAGGTTTGATTAAAAGGTATAAAAATATAACAATATCTATACTTAAAAAACATTGATTAGAATTAAAATACTGACAATAAAATTGAATATTTACATTAATAGTACCCATTCAGTTACCCGTTCCATTTCCCTTATCGGAGTTAGACCAAGAACTTCTGAGCTTAATACCTAGCCTTGCATACTTGGCGACGTTGTGGGTTGTCTCACTATTCTTGTCTGAAAGTATTATCTTTATTTGTGTGGATCTTTGGCTAGTTGGAAGGCCAGCCGAAATGGGTAACATCAGTTCTTGCCAAAAGTTAAAAGCCTTTTTGCTTTGGCAGAATTTATCTTAATCTCATCACTGCTTTTCAGGAGACATTTTGTACTCTGACTCGGATTATCCAGTTGAAACCACAAACACATACTATAAATGTATTCTTTTCAAGATGCATGAACAGAGGGGAGTGCTTGTTCCCACTGGCATGCGTGTTTAAAGCAAAGACTACAATTAACACACACACATGTGTTAAGACACAATACCATATATTTTTAACTCTGGCACAAGAAAACAAGTACAAACGTTTTATAAAAAGCAGCCCCAAATGGGAGGGCTGTGAATGGTGCTGTGGATTAGTGTGTGTGTGTGTGTGTATAAAGTGCCGTCAAGTCACAGCCAACTTATAGCGACCCTTTTTGGGGGGGTTTTCATGGCAAGAGACTAACAGAGGTGGTTTGCCAGTGCCTTCCTCTGCACAGCAACCCTGGTACTCCTTGGTGGTCTCCCATCCAAATACTAACCAGGGCTGACCCTGCTTAACTTCTGAGATCTGACGAGATCAGGCTAGCCTGAGCCATCCAGGTCAGGGCGTAGATTAGCGTAAATACTGTAAAAAACCCAGGATTTTTGGATCTTCCATCTAATGAGGTGAACTCTGACTCACAAAACTTATTCTGGAATACACTTCATTAGTCTAAAAGGTGCCACTGAGACTCTTTTATTATGCTGCAACAGGCTAATACAACTACCCCTCTGAAATCATTATTAAGGTCAAGCAGCAGGGCCGGTGCTACCATTAAGGCGAACCAGGCGGTCGCCTAGGGCACAGACCTCAGAGGGGTGCAGAACTGGCCTGAGGAGCACATTTTTAAACAGATCCGTTTCTTGGGAAAATGCAACTGCCAATTTTTATTTTTTATTTTAAGAGAAGTACCACAACAGTGCTATGGAAAATAATTATAACATCTTATAAAAAGTTTTGTAGGAATGCTTCAGGCTTTTATTTTTTCTACAAGACATTTGTTTTTGAAAATTGGTTAGCAATGGGAAGACACAAGTAGTTAGCCTTGCTTAGGGCACAAAAAAGACTGGCACTGGCCCTGACTAGTAGTATACCACACCATGCCCTTCACTCCCTTCAAAATCCTCAGAAATCACCTAGGGACAGGCACATTTATGTAACTCTGCATCTGACAACCCCCAAGCTTCTCAGCATATTTGCTCCTCTCTATTTCCAACTTTCAGGGATATCAGCCACTAGACAATATGCTAAGAGTCAAACTACACGTTACGGTGGCCATGTGTCTGACCCGTGTCTGTGGATGCCATTTTGGTGAAGAATCTGGCCATTTAAAAATGTGGCAAGGGCCCAAATCTGATAGGGCCCATGGTGCAGTGAAGCCAGGTGATCTTGGCCCCTCCCCATGCCTTTTCAAGTGCTGAGCTGAGCAGCGGGCCCTATCAGGATTGGGCCCTTGCAGCATTTTGAATGGCCAAATTCTTTCTAAAATGCTGTCGGTGGCCACGGGTTGGACGTGTGGGCCACCGTGACGTCTAGTTTGGCCCTGAGCCCAGGCAAGAATGCCATGTTAGCATCCCATCCGCATGGGGTAAGGAGCTAGCCAAACACTTACTGCTGCTGTGTGAATGTCTTGGTAAAGAACAGCTGCTACCGTGCATGGATTACACACAAGATACACTAGGAGACCTTTTTCTTTTGCGAAGAAATCCTCTTCCCTGCTCCATCTAGAGGCCTACAAGTCTTTCCATTCTTTGTTCTGTATTAATAGCAACACTCTACAAGCAGCCTTCTCATCTGACCCCAATGTTTTTTCTAAATAATAGGTAAATCCTGGTGTACCTGTTAAGACGCACAGTAATACCATTCCTAATTTGAAGCTACCACAGGCCAGAATATTTTCATAAAGCTACCCTGACTATATAAACTTCCTTCCGTCAGCTTGAACTGGGTTCTTACCTTGGCTGTTGCATTAGCTCGTACTTCTGGGCTACTGCTGATGTCCACAGTTTCATACACATGCTCGTATACCTTTAGGAAACAAAATTATTCAGATACATGGCTGCTTTCAGTGCAAGTATGCGTGTGACTAACAGTACAATCCTCAGCAGAGTTACACCGTTCTAAGCCCCTTGACTTTCAACAGATTTAGAAAGGTGTAAATCAGTTTACTGTAAACCGTAAAGCTGTCAAATTAACATTTTTAAACAAACTTGTGGATTGACCGTAACTCTGAGACCAGCCAACCTGGATCCTAGCTGAACTTCTGCAGCTGCTGAACATCTTTCTGCTCAGTAGCTACAACCTTTCTGCAATATGTCCCTTCCCTAAATAAATACATGTATACAACCTGCTTGTGTTATATTTTAAGTCAGGAAATATCTTGTGCCATTCACTTGTGTGTATTCTGAAATAAAACTTACCTCCCTCACTGCGTTACAGAACTCACTTTGAAGGACTCTTTGCAAAGCCTGCAGTTTCTGTGGTGGTACCTCTCCACTCCTTTGTAGCTTTTCCAGCAACTCAATAGCCCGACAAATGTCTGGAGAAAGATAAGAAGGGGGCATAATATGAAGGATGACATTTTACTACTCAATAGCCATTATTAATTTCTATGGCAGTCTTGAACACACATGAACACATGAAGCTGCCTTATACTGAATGAGACCCTTGGTCCATCAAAGTCAGTATTGTCTACTCTGACCGGCAGTGGCTCTACAGGGTCTCAGCGCTGGAAATAGGCTTATGGGTAGAAAAATGGCTTGGCAAGAGGTCTTACATAACAGAACTCTTATTTCTTCTGCTGCATTCCACAGTCAGGATCTATCATTGGATCCAGCATTGAGTTAGCAAGCAATTGCCAAACGTTTTACCACTGGGCAAGGAAGTAATTAAGTCTTCTGTCATTGCTTCTGTTATCCATCAAAAGAACTGAGAAAAAAAATAATATATCCCAATGCTTAGGCTTTGAAGATTAGAAATCAAAACACAAGAGGCTTTGCATGACAAGCAGCAGAGCCAGCAGCTGAGTCCAAGTGTCAGGCTGTCATTCTTGCAAGTATTGTTGACTTCGCCTTGAGTGACTGAGGAACAAAGAATACGACGATGCCCAAAATAAATATGGAATTACTGTAAGTTACTATAATGACTACCAGGAGCTCAGAAAATACATAATAAAGATGTTGACCCTAAATGGGCTTGGACCAGGCATCTGAGGGACCACCTTTGAGCATAGGTGATTGGCAGGTTTATAAGATCAGTCACTGGTGGCCTACTCTGTGTGCCCACATTAAATAAAGAGGAAGAAAAAGAGTTGGTTTTTATATTACAACTTTCTCTAACCACTCAAGGAAGAATCAAACCAGCTTACAGTCGCCTTCCCTTCTCCTCCTCACAACAGACACCCTGTGAGGTAGGTGGGGCTGAGAGAGTGAGACTAGCCCAAGGTCACCCAGGTGGCTTCGTGTGTAGGAGTGGGGAAACAAATCCAGTTCACCAGATTAGCCTCCGCAGCTCACGTGGAGAAGTGGGGAATTAAACCCTGTTCTCCAGATCAGACTCCACCACTCCAAACCACCGTTCGTAACCACTACACCACGCTGGTTCTTTCAGTAGTCTCCCCCCGCCCCCACTTTTAGAACTTCCTGCCCCAGAAACCTGTCTGGCCCTTTCGCTCTTAGCCTTCTAAATATCTGTAAAGACTTCACTTTTATAGAGGGCCTTTGGTGGAAGATCAATCAACATTGTATCCTGCTGACTTTTTCATTGTTGCCTTTATGTTTTACTGCTGTTTTTATGTTATACTCTTTACATTTTTATATTTTAAGCAAGACAATTACTCTTGGGTGATTAACAGCTCATTCCTGAGCCCTGCAGCAGTCAAGGATGGAGTGGCCACGGCACTGCTGTGGAACTACCAATGAGGTTTCCCAGCTGTTGCAAGGATAAAAAAGGTGAAATAATTTTTTTTTTTTGAAAAAGGGGGGGAAGCTCCATTGAAAACAGAGATGCCATGCCAACAAAAAGGTGGCGCAACACCACTGTTGCTTCAGGGGGCGTTCTTGGGCTCAAAGGGGTTTGGAGGCTGCCTAAAGGCAGCTCTGCTCCCTGGACTGCCTCCCGGGACGTTGGCGGAAGGACGCATTAGTGTCCAATGGTCACGCTGCCGCCGTGGACGTCGCAAGCGGCACTATGCCGGCATCCGTGCCAGTTTTTATGGCACAAGTGGCACAGACGCTGGCATAGGGGTCAAGGCACCTCCTAAGCCCATTTGGCCCCCGAGCTCAAGAAAGAGCTGTTGGACTGAATTACTACATCACTTTCTACCAGACATAAACAAAAGTACTTCCATAAAATAAAATGATTAGGACTTAAGCTATCTAACCCATACCATCACAACTACACGGTGAGCATTTTGCAGCGACAACCATTGATGGGGGAGGGGGAGAATGAGCTGTCATTTATAATTGCCATTGAACTCTGCCTACAACAAAATGTTGAGAGAAATTTACAAGTATCATAGAGTTGGAAGGGACCACCAGGGTCATCTAGTCCAACCCCTTACGTAAGTACTTAATTGGGCAAAGTCTGAGATCAGCAGAACTTCTCAGGGGACATTTAAATTTTCAGGGGGAGCATTTGCTACAGCATTTGTAATTATTTAGGTGATTTGCATGCCACCTTTCAACCCTGTCTGGAGCCCCCCCCCAATGTGACTGACAACAGTAATTAAAATAATATTAATGTCTCATTCTTATTGTATCCTATGGATGATTTTATAAAGAGTCAGTCCTTCAGGTACTTTTGACCCAAGCTATTTTGGGATTTAATATTTCTAGACTTTAAAAGAGTCTAGAAACAAACCAGAAGCCAATGTCATAAAGAAGAATAGGTGCTATGTGTTCATTCTGACAGGATCCAGTGAGGACTCTGACGGCTGCATTTTATATTAGCTTCTGAACCATCTTGAAGAACAGCCCCAGGCTTCAAGAACACATTAAGTCTTATTACATTTTTTTACCTTATTCAGTGCACGGCTAAGGGGCTTGGTATTTCACATACGAGTGATTACAAGGCTATTACCACCACTATGATGCATGTTTGGCGGAAATAAGTTAAATGTTCCTTCTAGGGTGTATAGGCCAGGCTGGAAACCTTAGGCAAGTGGCAACGCTAAAGCTAAAGATCCATACAAGCAACATGGCTGATGCTGTTTGACCTCATTCCACAGCTAATAAAGAGGTCAGTAAACACTGCTACCAAGCCTTTTTCGTAGCTGTAAAAAAGGACATTTTAATCAGCTACCAGCTTTTCATTAGAACAGCAGCTCTTCTGTAAAAGTCATTGAGTTAGAGACGTCAGCTCTATAAAAACTTAGATCCATTCTAATCTACTCAGTCATCCATTTCTTCACCAATAACTGTTTTTCAAACAGGGCTTAAGTGACGATATCCTGTATTTTGTATTACAATTCTTCACCATCACTTATGAGTACCACTTATTCTATCTTCCAAACAATCACCTTTTGGAATGGAGACTCTATGACCGTAAGCCACTTTAATTCTTTGAGGTATTTAAGAATGCATATTCTAAATACAAACCAAATGCAAATTTCCAAAATTGAATCATTTCATTCACAGAACTTTATAGATGCCTCTTTACGGATTGCTTCTTTATAGATCGGTTCTCAGTCTACAACAGTCACCCATCGGCAACAGTTTTAGCCCAGACAGCGGACCTTGCTACAAGTCCAAATACCAACGTTATCCCCATACCAACCAGGAAACACTATTAAAGGACCTAATAACATTAGGGTCTCATTTACTTGTTCATCCTCCAAAGCGATATATACCAAAGCTTCTTAAACTGTAGGTTGTGACCCCATGTGGGGTTGTGTAACCGAATGTGAAGGTCACGAAAAAAAATAATTTTAAAATACATTTCTTAATGATTTATTATCAGTAAATGTGTGATTTGTATACCTATTTTATATACCTATATACCTGGGATCCCGTAAACATTTATCAGGCAAAAAGGGGTTGTGAGTGGAACAGCCATTGTGAATAATTGGTTTTTTATACATAATGTTCTCATTGCCATACCCAGGCTGAAATAATCAGCCAACATCATTACTTAAAATCTCAACCATGCAGAAAGGGATACAATAAACAGCCTCAAAAACAATATGACATCATGTCAACTAGGCTGACCAAGGAAGGGCAGCTGTCAGCACAAACAAGTTGGGCTATATATAGGACACTGAGAGACAGCTTTCTATCACAAACTTGTAAGATACTAACCTCAGAACCCCAAAGAAGAATACCAGAAAAAGTTAATATAATAAAGGAATTGCCCACATAAATGCAGCAACAATTCTACATGAAAACACCCCAGAAACCTTAGCCAAGAATCAACATACAGTTTAAGAAGACTTCTTTAGAATTTTCTCCCTGAAAGACAGGTTTTCCACCCTGCATTTTGGATTAACACAGTAACACTGTCTTTTCCCAAAGAACAAAACTACTTTGATAGATTTGTTTTCAAGAGGGACAGAATAACACAATGAAGAAAACTTAACAGTTCACGTGTTGGTTCAGGCATCAAAGCCCTGAAACACATTTTTACTTAGGCAGCACCTTCCTCCATGCAAGATCTTTTTTAAATTTAGTACAAACCAAAGCATTAGATCTTAATTACAAAGAAGTAATCAGGAAACACAAATGTAGTCTTGTTTTCCAAACTAGTACCTATGAAGGCCTTGTCAACTGAAATTTTTTAAAAATGCAAAATTATAACAAAAAAACATCCAGTATTTCCTCCTAGTCTCTATTCAGCTGTTCTCTTCTATACTTGCCTTGACTTGTGAAACTAGATCTAACTCAGTGTTTTGCTAATGGCTTGAATTTAAGCCAACTCCGTTGCAGTAACTTCAGCAGAACTAATAACGCAAACCTATGCAGATAACTTCAGTCTAAACACACTGAAATTGGTGGTCCTACACTGAAATTGGTGGTCCTAACATGCATAGAATTGCACCGTAAGCACTATTAAATCCAACACTCCAGCTTAATTGTTTCGCTGTCTAGTTTCCATTATGCATACAAATACCATGACTTGTGATTCTGCCCATCAGAAGGTAAATCCTTTGTCTTGGAGACACCCCTCCCCCAGGAAAGCACAAGAAATACTCACATCAAGATCAGAGCTGACATATCAATAGTTTGAATTAAAGAAGCTGAAGAGGAGAGTTAAGTTGGGGAAAAAATGACTTGGAAAACAATGTCCCTCTTGGTTTCATATATTAATAATCCCTAGTGTAAATGACAAACTCGGAAAGCACAGGACTTCCTTGTGCACAGGCTCTAGGTCTCATTGAAACTGTGTGCTCTTATGTAGCACACCAGCAAATCCACAAGGCCTACAGATCTATGGCATGCACACTAAGCACATGTGGCTGCTTTGTACAAGTCACAAAATAGTTTAAATAAGCCTGAACACAAGGAAGTTATTCTGCTTTGCCAGCCTGATATTTAAACTGGGCCAAACTCACTGACAGTACAATCCTGAGCAGTTACTCCAGTCTATTCCCACTGATCTCAATGGTCTTAGACTAAAGTAACTCATTCAGAACTTTTACAAGCATTAACTTGTCTGCAGTTTAGTGGTTAGAATGTCAAACTAGGATCTCGGAGTCCCAGGTATGAATCTCCACTCTGTTATGGACATTGACTGGGTGAGGCTGGACCAGTCATTCTCTCTTAGCCTAACCTACGGGGTTGTTGCTGTCAGATAACATGGAAGAGGGGGAAGAAGAAGAGTTGGTTTTTATATGCCAACTTTCTCTACCACTTCAGGGAGAATCAAACCAGCTTACAATCACCTTCCCTTCCCCTCCTCAGAGCAAATTTGCAAATTGAACTACTGCTGTATTACCTGTGATTCAGGAGGAAAACAAGAACAGGCAGCTTCTCTGCTGTGAAAGTTTCCAAATTGCTATTTACAACCGGTATTGGGCCTACAGTCAATTTCTGTTCTCCTACATTACTCCAGCATCACATTTCCGGTTGTTGGAATGTGTTGCATTGTATGTTAAAAAGAAGAAGAGTTGGTTTTTATATGCTGACTTTCTCTACCACCTAAGGGAGAATCAAACCGGCTTACAATCACCTTCCCCTCCCCTCCTCACAACAGACACCCCGTGAGGTAGGCGGAACTGAGAGAGCTGTGACTAGCCCAAGGTCACCCAGCTGGCTTCATGTGTAGAAGTGGGGAAAACAACCCGGTTCACCAGATTAGTATCTGCCGCTCATGTGGAGGAGTGGGGAATCAAACCCGGTTCTCCAGACTAGAATCCACCGCTCCAAACCACCGCTCTTAACCACTACACCACGCTGGCTCATTGGAAACAATGTCATAAATTGCTTCGGGTCCCCGCTAGGGAAAAAAGCAGAGCATAAATCTCTAAATGTCTGTAACACCGTGAAACATGTTTTTGATATTTCCACTTTACAAGAGTGCAGGAGCCAAAGCAAAGGCTTAATGGTTTCCACCAGGACCGGTTCAATAACTTCAAGCAACCTTCAAAAGCATTTCCCAGTAAAATCAGTGCCGTTAATGCTGAACTATCTGCACCTCAGTTTATGATAACGCAAAAGTAAAAGGTTAAAGTCTATAAAAACAGGGGGAGGTGTCATAGTACTGAAAATGAATCTCACTCATTGAACTAAAGTTTGAGAAAAGTATATGCTTTCCTTAAATAAGTGCAAACTCAGAGAAAAGCACCACAGGTCACACACTTTCCCAAGGGAAAGGCTTCTGCCTGAGATCCTGGAGAGCTGTTGCCATTTAGAGTACATAGCTGTGGACTGGACGGGCCAATGGTCTGACCCAGCTTGAGATGGTTTCACATGTTCATAAACTAAAATATATGTCATTCAGAAGATTATAAAAATTACAAGCTACCCACAAATTTGATGCCAATGCTTAAAAATTTGTAAGCTTAAAATCTGCATAGGGTTAGATTTTAAAAAAACAAAACAAAAAACCACAAGTACATATATGCACCAATACAAATTAGTTTTCCATGCGTATCAGTTTTACATAAGAACATAAGAAAAGCCCTGCTGGATCAGACCAAGGCCCATCAAGTCCAGCAGTCTGTTCACACAGTGGCCAACCAGGTGCCTCTAGGAAGCCCCCAAACAAGACAACGGCAGCAGCACCATCCTGCCTGTGTTCCACAGCACCTAATGTAATAGGCAGGCTCCTCTGATCCTGGAGAGAATAGGTACGCATCATGACTAGTATCCATTTTAACTGTGTGTGTCAAGTGCCCTCACGTAGCAGCCGACTTATGGCGACCCCTTTTGGGGTTTTCATGGCAAGAGACTTAACAGAGGTGGTTCGCCAGTGCCTTCCCCTGCACAGCAACTCTGGTATTCCTTGGTGGGCCCCCATCCAAATACTAACCAGGGCTGGCCCATCCATTTTAACTAGCAGTCACGAATACCCCTTTCCTCCACGAACATGTCCACTCCCCTCTTAAAGCCTTCCCAATAAACTCCACCAACCTGTACGTAAACATTTGATTTGAAATGCATTGTTTTCAATCCAGATTTGGAGTTCAGGGTCCAAAGGAATTAGAAGCATTGCTAAATCGTTTCAAAGATGTGCAACGGCTTCAAAAAGCTTAGCGCTGTCCTTTCGCCTTCTTATGAATGCCCGCTCTTGACAAGGGCTGGCTCCGACCCCTGGCAAGGCACAGAAGCGAAACTGGGGAGGAGAGGGTCGTTTTGACAGGAGCGCAGAAAAAGCAAGACACAAAGGCCATTTACGCACGGGGGGGTGGGTGGGTTTCGCCTTGGATTTGCCTCTCTCTCGATGCACATTTTCCCCATCCCAGTGCTCAAAACTCTGCACGGGGGGCTTCGGGTGGAGTTTTGGGAATTCGGATGAGGAAGGCGTGCATCTAGAGCAGAGCCTCCCAACCCGTCCAAGCGCGAGGACCGCTTGCAACATCATCTTTTTCAAATAGGAGGACTACAATTAATGGAGTTTTTAAAAACATCAAAAAAAAAAAAAAACTTGCACGCCCGTCATATGATAGCAGTTGTACTATTCGTATCTGTTCATGTAAAAAATATGCAACGGCAAAAAGATCAACGTGTCAGTGCGCACAGGGACTCGCGGAGCCCCTGCAATATCTCCGCGCCCCCCAGGGGTCCCCAACCCCCCAGGTTGGGAACTCCTGATCTAGAGAGCGGCAAACCCAAGCCCAGACCTCCCGTGCGCAAATGGCGCAAGACGATTAGGAACCGTGGGGAAAGGGAGGCGCGCGCGCATGTGGACAAGCGTGCCAGGGACTGCCCCCTTCGGCCGGGGGGCTTTCCCAGCGCCAGGAGCCGAATGGCCACTCAGGCCAGTCAGTGGGGCCGCCCCAGCCCCAGAAGAGGGGCGGGCGCTGCAGCCTCGGTCGAGCCGGCCCTGGCGCGCGGGTGAGGCGCCTCCCGGCCGGGCAGGCGCGCCGCGCCCCTCTTCTTCTCCGGGGCCGCTTCTGGGCGAGAGCTTTGGGCCCCCGGCCGGCCGGCCGCCCCCCACCCCGCCTTCACCTCTCTCCAGCCGCACAGGCTCCCCCAGCGCCGCCATCTTCGCTCCGGCTCCGCCGCTCCCGGGGAAATGACGCCCGGCGGAGGCGGAGCCGCGGGGAAAAGGACGAGGAAACGCCGAGGGGAGCGCGGGAGCCGCGCGGCCTTTGCGCGCGCTCGGCCGCCGCCCCGCCCCGCCCCGCCCCGCCCCGGGAAGCGCCTCTTCGCCTCCGGGCGCGCAGCCCGCGTTGGCGGAGGCTGGCTCGGAAGAGGGAGGAGGGTTGGGCTTGGGTTGGCCGCGCTCCGGTTGCGCATTTCCCCCCCCCCCATCGGAATTCTCCAAATTCTGCGTGGGGTTTGGAGCTTTGCGAATTTGGCTGGGGGGAATGGGCATTTAGAGAGAGGACAATGTTAAAAACTTCCCCCACCTTTCTTCCTTTCCTGTATCCCCTGATAATTTTAGAAACCAATAAAAATATTTAAAAAAAGAGAGAGAGAGAGGCCAATCCAAGGCTCCGCCATCAACCCAAATAATTCCCAGTGGGTAGCCGCGTGAGTCTGTCTGCAGTGGCAGAAAAGGGCAAGAGTCCAGTAGCAATATTCCCATATTCCTGTTGATAATTCCCAGTGGGTCGCCGTGTTAGTCTGTCTACAGTAGTAGAAAAGGGCAAGAGTCCAGGAGCACCTTAAAGACTAACAAAACTATTTTCTGGCTGCAGTCTCCCTTTCGGTTGATGGGTAGAAAAGGGCAAGAGTCCAGGAGCACCTTAAAGCCTAACAAGAATATTTTCTGGTAGGGTATGAGCTTTCTGAAGAAGTGAGCTCATGAGCTTTCGTGAGCCACAGCTCACTTCTTCAGAAAGCTCATACCCTACCAGAAAATATTTTTGTTAGGCTTTAAGGTGCTACTGGGCTCTTGCCCTTTTCTACCCATCAACCAAAAGGGAGACGGCAGCCAAGAAATCCGAAGGACGTTGAGCCTGGGAAGGGCAGCCATGAAGGAGCTGGAAAAGATTCTAAAGTGTAAGGATGTGTCACTGGCAACCAAGATCAAGTTAATTCATGCCATCATATTCCCTATTACTATGTATGGGTGTGAGAGCTGGACAATGAAGAAAGCTGATGGGAAGAAAATCGATTCCTTTGAAATGGGGCGTTGGAGGAGAGTGTTACGGATACCGTGGACCTCCAAAAACAAATCAGTGGGTTATAGATCAAATCAAGCCTGGACTGACCCTAGAAGCTAAAATGACTAAACTGAGGCTATCGTATTTTGGTCACATGAGAAGGCAAGAGTCACTAGAAAAGACAGGCATGCTAGGAAAAGTTGAGGGCAGCAGGAAAAGAGGAAGACCCAACAAGAGCTGGATTGACTCAATAAAGGAAGCCACAGCCCTCAATTTGCAAGACCTGAGCAAGGCTTTCAAAGATAGGACATTTTGGAGGACATTGATTCATAGGGTCACCATGAGTCGGAAGCGACTTGACGGCACTTAACACACACACACACACAGATGCACATTTCCCCCCATCTGAATTCTCAAAACTCTGCATGGGGGCTCATTTTTGAGTTTTGAGAATTTGGCTGGGGGGAAATGTGCATTTAGAGGCAAAATCCAAGGCAAAACCTCCCATGCATTTTTGCCCTTTAAGCCTCACTGAGCATGTTAGGATTTCCTAGCATGCAAGTGTCTATAGTAGTGGAAAGTTCAAGTTGACCCTGTATATGTTTGCAATTAAACGGGAGGCCGATGGCAAGTTCGTTAGGCAGACAGAGCACAAATCACAGGCAGAAAGGCGGGACTGAGCAGATGTTACACACAGAAGCTGGTTTACAACAAAAGAGCCATAGCCTGAAGTCACCTGATGTAGTCCCTTTAAGATTAAAGCTATAGTGCTGATGTTACCACAACTGACTGCTAGTCCCCATTGCCCAACCATAGGCTAGTTGAACAGAAGCAAGGATTCATAGCAGCTCACAAGAGCCAATTTCTTACTTAGAAAAAAAATGCAGTTTTTCTGATCATGGAAACTGGCTGCTGCCCTCCATGGACAATGTTTAGAAAAGTAATGTGGACATTAGCCAGGAGGTTCTGGCAGATAACTTGAAGCTTCTGGGACAGGCCCAGGGCCTGGGATTCAATCTCCATCGGACTCTCTCCACCAGCCTCACTCTGCTCCACTGGCTGGCTCTTCCACCATACCTGCCACATCTCCTGCAGCTCCTGACCATCTTGAAATTTGGCTGTTTACAAGGCACAGATTGTAGTTGATACCTATGGAAACGCAGTGTGGAAGCCATTGCTCAGTGGTGTGATTTTACATATAGAATGAGAGATGGAGCAAGATGCAGACGGCTTTCCAACAGTTGCATTCCCAAAACCCCTTCACACTGAGGCAGAACACTGTAGCAGAACATGGTGGAATCTGGTTTCTCCTAGTATGATTCCACAAAGGAGAATACTGTCTAGGAATTAAACAACCACATGAATAGGTCTTTCCCACAAAATTGATACCCTTCCTGCCAATGGGGTACTCATTAGGAGGACAAGACTGAAATGACTGTTTCTGCACATGCAAAACTGTTTCATTCATATATCTGAGTGGTGGTCAGTGACCAAGTCACTTGGAGGGATGGTAAGAAATAAATACAACAATAAACCAAGGGTACTTCAACATAAAGGTGTTTTTCATTCATTGGACCAGAGTCCTGCAAGTCCTATGGGGCTTATGTACTATCTGCTTGGATCCTCTGGAAGGATGGCAGAAGCAAGCATGGAATCTGGTGTGGGAGAGGGGTCAGGTTGGCTTCATATCTTTTGCTAGTGTAATATTGTGCTCATTTCAGGGGCTGGGATTGCTTGGTATCCTGCTTCTCCCCCACTCTTCTTCCAGTGACACCCAGTATTAGGGTTGCCAGCTCTGGATTGGGAAATACCTGGAGATTTTTTGGGTGGAGCCTGAGGTGAGCAGGGTTTGGGGAGGAGAGGGACTTTAATGCCATAGAGTCCAATTGCCAAAGCAGCCATTTTCTCCAGGTGAACTAATCTCAATTGTCTGGAGATCAGTTGAAATAGCAGGAGATCTCCAGCTAGTACCTGGAGGTTCCACAAAAATAAGGCTCAGTGCTGTAAGGATAATTGGAGCAACCCAAAACAGCACTATACTATGTTGCTAATGCAAAAAAAAACCATTTACAACCTGAAAGAAAATTTTGCAATAACCAGAGACTTTTTCTCAAACAATACCTGAATGGAACGTGTATTATTGACTTACCTGTATAATTAGGATTATTATATCCTTTCTATGGTCATTTTCTTTGAATTATATTGTATCCTGTTGTATCTTCAAGTTGTACATTTTGTATATATATATTTTGCACTTTTTCACTATTATTAAATTCACCATTTTTTGCATTAGCAACGTAGTATAGTGCTGTTTTGGGTTGCTCCAAGTACCTGGAGGTTGGCAACCCTACCCAGTATCATTGCACTGATTCTGCACTGACAAAGAGATTACACTGGTGTGACATTCCTCTGGCATCTCAGTGATGTTATGCTGGCATATTTTCAAGATACCGTGTCACGGGAAACTTTGTTGTGATCCCAAGCAGGATTTCGCTGTATGAGAATCAGGTAGGATGGGTAAAGAGGGAGAAACCTGTCTCCATGAAATTTCTTTTAGGAGGATGATCCATTTCAGATGCCCCATAAAACATAAGAAGCCATGCTGGATTAAACCACAGGACTGTCTTCTCTATCATCCTGTTACCCACAGGGGCCAATCAGATGCCCCTTGGGAAGCCCAGAAACCAGATAAAAAGGCAACAGGCCTCTGTTGCAAGTGAAGGCTCTCCTTAGCAATCAAAAACACTCCATTAATTTATCTTTTAAAGCCTCAAAGATAGTAGCCATCACTGTATGTTGTGCCAGCAAATCCCACAAATGTATTGTGGTTTTTTGTTTTTGTTTTTTTGGTGTGTGTTTTTTGTCTCTCCTGAATCTATGACTGATCAGTTTCAGTGGCCTGCCTTGAATTCTTTTATTGTGGGAGAAGGAAAAGTTCTCTCTATCAATACACAAGGTTGTGCTGACATCAACCTACTATACTAATGTTTCGTAGAGGTTCTTCAAGAACAAGTGCCTTATTTCTGTAGTCCCGAGGGTTTCCAGCTTTTCTGTACTACAAAGCAGAATAAAGTTCTTGAGATGAAGATTTTCCTGTTACTGCAAGAAATGTAAAGGAAATATTGTCTTAGCTTTCTTCCCATAAGGAGGCTGGGTTTCTGTGTAACCATGTGTAACCATGTGCAAGACCATCGGAGGTCTTTAAAACACATGTTGGTGTAATGAACAGTTAAACAATTGTCAAAATCCAGTTTCAACTGGCTTGCTGTGTCAGCAATCTCTAGCACAAAAACTAAGAAAGAAATAGGAAACCAAACAGTCAAACCCATCATACTTAAAGGCTGCAATTCTATAAAATTGAGCTGCACTTCTGATGTATCTATGAAGGTGTTCTCTACCAAGACTGAATCCGTCTCATCTAGACATGAAGCGCACAATGTCTGTATCCCTGGCACATATGGCTTTCTCTGTGTGCCTGCTGGCTGCATGCGTGATGTGCTGTTTGTGTGTACTTCATCTGTCATCAATTTAATCTAAGTGTGGGGCGAGTCCATTCTGTATTGTTAAAGTGATCAAAGCATTGAGTGCAAGCAGGACAAACCCACTGCATGCCACTGCTTTTTACAGAAATGGGTGTGGAGTAGGGTCTGTCCGCAGGGCACATACTTGTGTGTTGTTAATTTCATACAAAACTATTTGAACTCTGCTTTGAAAGTGGATGGTTCACTTTAATAAAGGGCATGACCAAGATGCCCAAAACTAGCCCTTTTATACAGAGGGATTCCCTGCTTCTGGGATTCATTGTAAGGTTTTCATTCCCTCTCTTGTGTGATGAGGGATTCATCTATATGCATTTCAATGAGACTTTCAAAAGTTACGGAATTTGTGTCATTGAACAAAGTCAAATCACAAACACATTTATAGTCAGAAATGGCTGAGGTTGAAAGCGCTATAAAAAGTTTCAGTAATATAATCCTGATGTTTATAATTCCCAGTGTTGAATGAATGAACTACTGGCGTCTTTTGATAATGGTAATGTCATTTTCAGGAACCAGCAGCAGTACATACTATTAGGCCAGCAATGTAGATCTTATAGTTAGGGTTGCCAACCTCCAGGTGGTGGCTGGAGCTCTCCTGCTATTACAACTGATCTCCAGGCAACAGAGATCAGTTCCCCTAGAGAAAATGGCTGCTTTGGCAATTGGATTCAACGGCATTGAAGTCCACCCCTCTCCTTACCCCACCCTCCTCAGGCTCCACCCCCAAGAGCTGGCAACCCTACCTATAGTGTAAGTCCTGAAGTCCAGTCCACAAACTACCAAAGTCCAAATACTTTCCTGTTGCCTGCATACACAATTGAACTATGGATCTATTCTCATGAGCACTTCAGCATTCTGACTTCTACTGCATCGGCCCCTAGCAAAGCGAGTGTGTCTTTCTCCATGGGTTGAACAGATTTTTTTTTTTAAACGCCACTGCAAACATAGTTGATGCATAGCTACATATGTCCTGAGATATAAGAAGCTGGTCCATTTGACGGTCTCATCACAGGCTGGCATGGATGAGAGTTAGCATGTAATTGCATGCACTGAGCTGGCTGTGCAATTTAGGCTATGTAATGGCATGATGAGATGAGAATGTATATCAGAGGAGCCTTATAAAATTTAGCAGAGGTGAAACAGTAGTGTGATTACTTTGCCCAGTGCTCAGCTTGTAGCTGAACCTACATTTGCTGTGCCACCTCTGGCTAATTTTGCAGTGGCAGAAGTCACTATTGAAGCTATGTGTGTGTGTTAAATGCTGTCAAGTCGCTTCCGACTCATGGCAACCCTATGAAACAAAGTCCTCTAAAATGTCCTATCTTTGATAGCCTTGCTCAGGGCTCGCAAATTGAGACCATTCCATCTTGAGTGACTCTGCTAGGAGTTTAGTCTCTTGATAGAGTCTAGACCCCTTACAGTATTGCTCTCAACTTCCCTGACATACACAAACCCCCTCAGCGCCTTACTTTTGCAGTACTCATGTCCTTGGGTCAATATGTATTCAGGTTGCATAGGCTTGCCAGGTAACGCTTCGCTACCGGCAGGAGGTTTTCAGGGCGGAGCCTGAGGAGGGCGGGGTTTGGGGAGGAGAGGGACTTCAATGCCATAGAGCAGGGGTGGGGAACCTTTTTTCTGCCAAGGGCCATTTGGATATTTATAACATCATTCGCGGGCCATACAAAATTATCAACTTAAAAATTAGCCACCAAGCCCCAAGCGCCACACGCCGGAGTTGCTCCTGCTCTGCATGGTCAGGGTCAGATTCTACAGACGGCTCCTGCTACCTCCACCTGTAATGAAATGAGGACACACTGGCTAAGAACTCCCCCCCCCCATACATTCTGGCCCTGCCCCCTTTAACCCCTCCATTGTCACCACCTTCGTCCCTAGCCCTCTTGTAGTATAGAGGGAATACATTTCTCCACAGCCCAGGTGGAAAAGGGTTAATACAGTTTCTTGGGCAGTCCTAGTAGCTCCATAGCTAATGACTCTTCTGAAAGGGGGAAAAAGATTCCTTTTCTCAGTAAAACAAACTCACATCCGCCTTGAATAGAGGCTAATCCTGTCCGCGGGAGGGGGTGGATCACCAGTCTTAGATCCTTCTGAGCTAGAGATCTGCTAGGACCCACAAAGGGCCAGCCCAAATGATTTCACGGTCCTTAAATGGCCCCCGGGCCTGACATTCCCCATCCCTGCCATAGAGTCCAATTGCCAAAGCGGCCATTTTCTCCAGGTGAACTCATCTTGATCGGCCGGAAATCAGTTGTAAGCAGGAGATCTCCAGCTAGTACCTGGAGGTTGGCAATGGTAAGATTGCAATGCTATGATGCCCTGCTTCAATCTGCTTTTTCAAAAAAAAAAAAAATCAGGTTGTGTTGTGTATATGTTGAACATCATTCACAAGACCAGTGCATCTAATGGGAGGGGGGAAAATTGTGATGTCTACAGAATATTCAGAAATGGTTGTGAAAATGTGTCTTTAGTTTTTGTTTACATCCTTTACCTGTTGCCAGAGGTTAGAATCAGCATTTATCTTGCTTATATGCTGTGAAAGATCATTGACAGCCTTTGGCAGAGGCCAGAGTTTGTACATGCTTTGAAAAGTGGTCTAGAATTTGTTATGCTCATGTTCATGAGGCAATGAACATGAGCATAATGTTGCTCATTGGGCTTTCTGCCACATGGCAAATTTCTGTACTAATATACATCACAGCAACAGCCTCATGATTAATCCCATTCAAAGACTGGTTTGCACGTAAGAAGAACCCAGCATTTTGTTATATGTCACAGAATGCCTCTCTAGATTAATTTTGCACACAGAGATTGACTGGCACAAGCTCATTTAAAGAGTTTTCACATTCACTTCTGGCAAGTGTGGGAGTGCACAGCGGACATATGGAAGGACCTTTTTGTGCTTCAGCTTTTGGAATCTATGTCATTATGATGCGTTTCTCCCTTCTGTGCACATAAAAAATGTGATTGACATGATAAATGTGACTGGTATGATAATACCGACACAGAAGAGCTTGTTTATTCCTTGGAGAAGGTTCCGAGAGGAGTTTAGATGGTAATGCCAATTAACCTTCACTTTCAACAGTGCAGTTTAACTTTTTATTTATAGCCTAAGAGTTGTACGGGTGCCCCTCCTCACTCATGCTGAAGCGAGATATCTTAAAATTAAAGCATCACTTCTAGATCCTATCTTTTCTCAAGAGCCCCCCAGGGAGGAACCTTCAGCATGTTGTTAATACTTTGTCCCCCTCAACACCCCACTGCCACATTGGAGCTGTTTTCTGATTGTACTGTCTTAGAGGGCTACATAGTGTTGCCAGGTCCCTCTTCGCCACCAGCAGGAGGTTTTGTGGGCAGAGCCTGAGGAGGGTTGGGTTTGTGGAGGTGAGGGATTTGAATGCCATAGAGTCCAATTGCCAAAGTGGCCTTTTTCTCCAGGTGAACTGATCTCTATTGCCTGGAGATCAGTTGTAATAGCAGGAGATTTCCAGTTAGTAACTGGAGGTTGGCATCCCAAGGGCAACAGCATGTTGTGAGCCAGTGTTGTATAGAGGTTAGAGTGTCAGACTAGGATCTGGGACACACCCAGGTTCGAATCCCTACTTGCCGGGTGACTTGGGGCCAGTCGCACTCACAGCCGCCTACCTCACATGGTTTTTGTGAGGACAAAATGGAGGCGGGAGGAATGTTCTAAGCCACTTTGGGTCCCTGCTGGAGAGAAAGGGGAATATAAATGAAATTAAGTAAATACAATCACATAGGCTAATCATTTGAACTTTTCTTACCACGTGGGCACTGTTCAGATACATAGCATGGATGAGTGGGATTTCACCTCTACATAGCTGTGTGTGTTTGCTTCTAGTCTTGTCCTCGCAGGCAAGGGTGTTCCCTTCTTCAGTGAAAGAACCAATTCAATATTTGAATGTTGTTAACCTACCTCCTCCCCCTGTAAACCTTACCTTTTCTAGGTTCACATATCCAGTTGCATTATATTATCCTCCATGGAATCCTTTACAATTCTCTACATCCTTTTGGACCTGTGGTGCCAAGATCTAAAGGTGCTGTTCAAAATGAGTTTTCTCACCTTTCAGAACTATGCTGCTCATAACAGAACTTGCAATGGCATCAACTGTTCAAATCACAGCATCACATTCTTGATTCATGTTCATGAACACAAGAAGCTGCCTTATACTGAATCGGACCCTTGGTCCATCCAAGTCAGTATTGTCTACTCAGACTGGCAGCAGCTCTCCAAGGTCTCAGACAGAGGTCTTTCACATTACCTGCTTGCCTAGTCCCTTTAATGGGAGATGCCGGGGATTGAACCTGGGACTTTCTGCATGCCAAGTAGGTGCTCTACCATATCTCAGGCCAGACTACACATGACAGAAGTTCCTTGCAGGGAACTCCAGACCTGTTACTTGGCCTTCCTACCCCACTCCTCCTCCAACTCCTTCTTGTTCTGTGAATTTATCACTGATCATTATGTGGGGGGACCTGCATGCTCACAGGCCCTGCAGCAGCATATATGCCACTAGGAGAGCCATCTTATATATTTATTGCTGATGCCATTTATTGATGATGTTTTTGGGGCTGTTTTTAAATTTATTATAGGAACTGTTTTAGTGTGATTTTATTGTCACTTTTATTGTATTTATTATGCAATTTTGTTGTGAACCACCCTGAGCCTGGCTTCGCCAGGGAGGGCGCAATGTAAGAATGAATGAATGAATAAAAAAGAAGTCGACAGCCTACACACTGAGGAAGATGGGGTGGAGTACTGATAGGGTTGCCACTCCGTCTTCGCCACCGGTGGAAGGTTTTTAGGGCAGAGCCTGAGGAGGGTGGGGTTTGAGGAGTCCAATTGCCAAAGCAGCCATTTTCTCCAGGGGAATTGATCCCTATCGGCTGGAGATCAGTTGTAATAGCAGGAGATCTCCAGTTAGTACCTGGAGGCTGGCAACCCTCAGTACTGACCACTTATTCATTTATTTACAGTCCATCTTTCTCATTGGGACTGAAGGCGGATTACACAGAGTGAGTCAACTGCACCATTTTCCTGATTGAAAACAGCACATAAGGCTGCTTAAAGTGTGGAAAGGAAGGTACAGTACAGGGTTTGTCCAACCACAGGAGTCAAAGCAAACTGGGGGGACCATTTTTGATCAAGGAAAGGCAGTCAGAAGGCAGTTATTCTCAGTGATGTGGCCCTGATTTAAATCAGGCTTCCTGGAGACTGCTTTTCAGAGTCAAATAATATGTCCGAAGTTCTAGTCAAGAAATTCCCACATCGTGTGACATTTGGCCCTTGGAGCAGCATCATAACATGTGGATGTTTATACTTGTATGGTCGTCCTGTTTCCTAGGCTTAACATTCTGCATTTATCTTTCATAGTCATTGTATACTGAGCTCTTCAGTTTATGCAGATCATTTTGAATCAAGGAGGGGTGGCCAGCTAGTACGGGCCATATCCACCCCCTGGCCTTTGGCAGCCCTACTAAATTTGGATCCAGGTGTGGGCTTTGCATATAATGTTCTGAAGACATGCGAATGTCTTTACAGTTGTTTATTTTGAAGAGGTTGGTTATCTCAGAGCAAATTTGCAAATTAAACTACTGCTGTATTATCTGTGATTCAGGAGGAAAACAAGAACAGGCAGCTTCTCTGCTGTGAAAATTTCCAAATTGCTATTTACGACCGCTATTGGGCCTACAGTCAAGCTCTGTTCTCCTGTGTTACTCCAGCATCACATTTCCGGTTGTTGGAATGTGTTGCATTGTATGTTAAAAAGAAGAAGAAGAGTTGGTTTTTATATGCCGACTTTCTCTACCACTTAAGGAAGAATCAAACTGGTTACAATCACCTTCCCTTTCCCTCCCCATAACAGACACCCTGCGAGGTAGGTGGGGCTGAGAGCTCTAAGAGAGCTGTGACTAGCCCAAGGTCACCCAGCTGGCTTCATGTGTAGGAGTGGAGAAACCAACCCGGTTCACCAGATTAGCGTCCGCAGCTCATGTGGAGGAGTGGGGAATCAAACCTGGTTCTCCATATTAGAGTCCACCAATCCACCGCTCCTAACCAGTACACTACGTTGGGATGAAGTGTTTACTGGGCAAAGTGAACCATGACCTGACCTTGCAGAGATTTTGTTAGTCTTTAAAGTGCCACACAAGACTCTTGTTTCTTGTAATCAGGAGTCTTGTGTGGCACTTAAAGACTAACAAAACTTTATTCAGCGTGACATTTTTGTGGCCCACAGCCCACTTCTTCAGATGAAGAATATGGGTCTGCCCCTCAGGAACTCCTTGAAGAAGTTGTTAAACATTTGTACTCTCTGGCATCCCTGGAGCTAGTGACAGTCTAGACCAATGTAGTCCTACAGAAGGAAAATAAGTGAAGGATGCTATTCCCTACCTCATTTCAGTGGTCCTTGTATTGTCCGGACTTTTTTTTTTTTTATCAACAACGCGTTTCTCTTCATGACAAGAATAAAGTGGCTGGATAATCTATCAGTTGTAGTAGGAGGAGGATAAACTTTTTCACACATCTTTTGGTGTCCACTTTCAAACCTAGTATCTCTCCCGCCGTCCCATCATAACAATGGTGAGAGCACCCAGACCACAAGAGCAGCACAGTTTACATGTAAAGCAATCTCAACAGAAGAAAATTCAGATCAAGACGAAGGGGGCCAAAGGAAGAATAATAGAATTGAGTTGGAAGGGGCCACACAGCCCATTTTGTCTGACCTTTTGCTGGTGCTGACCTGGTGCTTCTTTCCTAAGCTTTGCAAGGGCAGTTAATGTTGCTTGTTGTGAAGACTGATAGAGGGGAGGCATGCATGGGTGCAGTCTCCAGCTTTCATGTGACCTCTTAGGGTTTTTTTTTTAACCCATTTCAAGAAAACCAATAGGGCATAATGCTGTTCTCTGGACAATACTGTCTAACTCCAGCCCTGGAGTTCTGTCTTTCTCTTTCCTTCTTTCAGGCTTCCTTGACCAAAAGGTCTTGAGCAGTAAAAGTGGAGGCTTTTATGTTGGATAGATACTTGGCTACCACCAATGTTGTTCTTGGGTCTCTATCCAACAGCAAAAAGGGGACTGTTTTATCTTTTGTCATGGTGGCTGCTACTTTGATTAAGGTGGGGTAATCCATTGATTTTGATAGGAATTATATTGGGGGCATTCCAACATCATATGGCATAATGAATCCACTCTCTTCAGATCACATGGACTAAGCCTATCTGAATAAGGTAAGTTGCCATATCTTCCATTTAACACCTCTGAAGGGGCGGCATTCAAGTGAGAGCATGAATGCTCTATGGTAACGAGGGACTATTAAATTGCTAAAATAAGCTGGAGTTTTCAAAGATGGAAGGATACCTAAAAACTGAGTACCTGGAGTGCTGTGTGATCTATTCACCATTCTTGAGAGCATAAGATTTAAGATGGATGCAACCTATAAATAAAAAGCTTGTCTGGTGAATGTTCATGTGACAGGACTGCACGCTTGTACAAAGTTAGTTAAAACGTGTCTTGCAGAGTCTTATCTGATGGAAATCTGTATTCATGTATTTATAGGGTATGAGGCAGCTATTTATTCACAAATCTGCGTTTAGAGTGTTTTTTTAAAAAACCTACGATGGCTCATTTATCTTTCTCCCATTCCGCCCTAACATTTTGATGCGTCTTTTCTCACATTTACACTACAGGATACCCAATTTCCATTGCTGAAAATGTTCAGTAATTTGGTAGCAGAAGCATCATGTGTGCATGCTACATGACCAATATGATATTTAGTTTTCCCCTCCTAAATGCCAAAAGCAATTATAGCACATAAGTCTAATTTCTTCCCAGAGTGTATTCGACTGATGAATTCTGAGTCTCCTAATTCAACACCGTTTTCATTTATACAACTTTTTAACAAAAAGGATATACATTAAATTTAAAATGTGTTATTTATTGCAAATGAGTGCATTATGGTTCACCTAAAAAAGGAGAAGAGCTAACATTTGTTGTGCAATCCTGAAGGGGGGCCTGGAACCGCATAGGAACCGGTGTGACCCCTATGCCGGTGTCCATGACACTTGTGCCATGCAAAGTGGCACAGATGCTGGTGCAGGGTGACTTACCCCAGTCCTGGGGGCACCGCAGAGTAGTGCGAGCCTTCTGCACTACTCTTCCTGGCAGCATATGTCCGGTGCGAGTGCTCACGCCAGCGTCCGGGGGGGAGGGGGAAGGATCCTGGGGTATTCCCAGGGGACAAGCTGCCTTTAGGCCACTTCCTAACTCCTTTCAGGCTGAAAAAGAGCCTTTTGCAGGCATCAAGACATGCCTGCAAAATCGTGGCACAGCCCTGCGAAACTCTATGGGGAGTTCCATGTTTTGTTTTGCAAAAAATACTTTTAAATTGTGTTTTCATCGCCTAACCCCCCCCCTTAAGAATGGGCTGTAAATGCATACATCTGTTTAAAATCTTGAGGATTTCAGTTTTTAAAAGTTTCTAGTCCTCACTGATTTAAGGAAAAGCTAGAAAAAAGTGTGTAAGCATTGCTGTAACTTACTATAGCTTTCAGCAATGTGCTTTATGGTAGAACGCTTCAGGAAAGCACTACAATGCAGCGCTGTAGAAATTGTCTTGACAACCATGGTAAGGATTACTGGATTAGCGTAAAATAAAAGGCAGGGACACCTTTTTACTCTCATGCTTATCTGAGTGACAAAACAGCAGTTATCTCATATTGGCTATGGATGAAGAGATGACCTGACTGGTTATCTATCATGCAAGCATATATTATTTATTTATTTACTTCATTTAGGCCTCACCTTTCTCCCAAAGCAGCCTACTCTGCTCTTCTATCCTCCATTCTATCCTCCCAACAACCCTGCAAGGCAGGTTAGACTGAGTGACTGGCCCAAGTAGTTGTTTTGAAATGATAAAAATCGAGAAAAATTGTCTTGTGTTTATTATTGTTTAATAGAAACTATGTATCTAATTAGAAAAAACCATTTTTATGACCCAGTATTCAAGAGTAGTTCATACATCCAGTTTGTTTCCAAGTAGTACAGGAAGAGAACCTCATACTGAACTCCAGGGATACCAATGAATTAAAAAGTGATCCTGGGATGTAAATTACAGCCATGAACATAGAGCTGAAATGTATAACTGGCTTGAACACAGCCTATTGTTGTACCTTAGGGGAACTGCTCATATATATTGTACTGGAGAACTCTCACTCCACTGAAATATTTGCTTGAACACACTTACAAGGAGCTGCGACCCCAAATGTATAAGCTGTTGCTTATCTTTTTCAGTGTTCAGCCTTGCTTAACCATCTCAAGGGTGTGATGCTGTTTCTCATAGCCCCCTCACATGTGTTCTGACTTATGCATTGTGAAACCTGCTCTAATTTCTATTTACTCCAAGATGAACTGAAAATGCACGATCCCATTTTGAGCAGAATATTAGAAGTATTAGCTCACATCAGAGAGAGGCCTGACCTGACATTTTGGTGGCTGCTAATTTTTATTTCCCCCACCCCTTTTTAATGAAAAGGTTATGTTTCTGTAGCTCCATCTGCTCAGTTCCTCTTGATTTCCAAGTGATTTGCTGCCTCTAGAATAGGGACTTTGAATGGCTGAAGTATACGAATATAGATGAATTTGTGTTTGTCATAATACTGCAAAGATCCTGAGTAGTTTCCCAGTAAATGATAAATAATGTAATATAATGTAATGAATAAAGAATTGTTTGAGTCTAATATCAAGCAACTAATGGAGGAAATAAAAGAGAATAACTTGTATTTTAATACATACCAACTATGCTTTCTATTATTTCCCCCTTAGTTCAAATGGTTTACTGATACTTATGCAACACACAGATTTCACTTTCACCCATCAGAGACCAGCTAATAGATCATTGATGCGGTGAAATAAAAACCTCTTAATGGCATTGTGTGCAGAAGCAACAAGCTGATTCAAATAACAAAGTTTTTATGCTCAGAAAGTAACGAACGATAAATGACTAATGGGTGTAAATAATACAACATCTTTGGAGAGGGCTGTCATTCAGGAGTCTTGCTATTGCTAATGTAGATAATTTTTATAAACATCTATCAGCATAATAGTTTGGGTTAGGATGAGTCTTGAAAAATTAAGATACAGCCATTCCATTGCAATTTTGTGGTATGTTTCTTTAAGGCTGCAATTCCATTCATTCTTATTATATTTGATTGAGCTCATTAAGACTTACAGCCCATTCCTGAGAATTGGGCCAAAAGTTCTTTGGAGGAGGTGTAACCTCGCCGCCAGAAGAAGTGCATGTAATCACGATTACATGCACTTATGCTGGCGGCAAGGCCAGTCCCGCCAGCGGCCGAGTGCCACGGGACTGTGCCTCTCCCCTATGCCGGCCATGGCGTAGAGAGGCCGTGCCAGCGCAGGGGGGGGGGCATTCTGGGGGCGGGGCAGGGGGAGGAGCTGCCAGTTAGGTGGCTTCCTATCCTGGTTTTTCCACGGTACGCCAGTGCCGGGAACGGCGGTGCTGCACCTGCTTTTTAGCCCCGTTGTAAACAAAACAAAAAGCTGTGAAACAGCATTTTTCGTTCCCCTGGCGTGCGTGAATCGGCTTAGGAAGAGGCGCCACAGCGCCTCTTCCCTGCTGACTCTGCACGCCGTTGTTTCAGGAATGGGCTTTTACTTTTGGAATGGTCCCACCAATTCATCAGTGGAAGGCACTGATCAGCATGTACTGTATCTTCCTAAATTTCCCACTGAAAGAGGTATGCAAATACTATTATTATAATGCCTAAAACATCCAAATACCTTCACCGTACAAGATCGCATTACAATTATCCTAACGGCTAAGACAGGAATTGAAGTTTCACAAGAAGTGCTGGTTAAATTTTATGCTTTTAGCTTTTGACGGTTAAAAAGAAAAGGAAAATAACCTTGTAAATGGTTGCTCCATGAAATGATATCTGTCAAGGGGGTGTTTAAGTTTTACAGCTCAGCATTTGAGAGGAAAGCCTAGACTACTCTTAACTGAAAAATGTGTTACTTGTATAATTAGGGATGATGTAATTTTTAACCCTGTCCCCATTAACAAGGAATTACTAGAAAAGATGAGAAGGAATAGTATTCAGCTATCTTTTTGGTGTTGTCAGTAGGATTTTTGTTGTTAGATTTTTATCTTGCTATTCCTCCAAGAAGCTCAGGGCAGCATATGTGCCCCTCCCAAATTTATCTACATGTTAACCCTGTAAAATAGGTTAGGCAGAGAGACAACGACTGACCCAAGGTCTCCCCGGTTGTTGTCCAGCACCCTTATCGCTATGCAACAATAGGCCTCCAGTAATATGGTAGTATTATTTAGACTCTTTATTTAGACTTTTTAAAGTCTAAATTAAAAGTAATCTGAGGTTAGCTATTAGCTTGGTAAAAGTCATTGATAGAGGGGTAGAGTACTATGCACCTTCTTCTTGCATTGGAACTTTAAAGAGTAACCTCCTAAATACACTCCACTGTGAACCAGTATGCTGTAATCAAGTTGATCACAATATGCATTGTACCTTTGCATCCTTTACAAACATTCTTTACAACACCCCCCACACACCTTCTGACTAGGATAAAAGGACTCAGATCTCTACTTCTATTCTACTGTGTCTGACAAAGGAAGGTTTGGGTCTCGAAAGATTTCACTCTGAAACTCTTGTTGGTCTCTAAAGTGCTACTGGATTAAAATCTAACAGTCCTTCCACTCTCTTAGGCTCAGTCTGAAGGAGGACATTATGTGTATAACCAAAATGCAGTGAGAATGCTCGTACAACTCACTACTAAGTTAACATTATGTTTGTATGTAGACTGAGGGACGTTCAAAAGCAGTTTGTAATATGGATGGAAAGAGAAGGATCAAAGGAAAAAAGCCTCTTGAAGGCATGCTGAAGGTCTTTGGTACACGGAAGTAACTCTCTGCAACCTGGCCTTAATAAGGTATGCTCATTTTCTTAAATATTTCATCACATGCAAGGTTGTTGTTGAATGTTTACATTTTTCTTGCCAGTAGGCACTGGATTTTGTCCTGCTATAAAGCTGTGCTGTTCATACACAACTCTATTGATAAACTCCCTTTACACGGGCTGTGAAATTTGTATCATTTTCAGGAACAAAAAATACTACAGGGTTTATGCTTTCATTGAAATCCAGGAGGCAGCAAACACAAATGATATCTCTAAACAAAGGTCGCTTAATCTGAATACATATTCTTGTCGGGCAGATGATTCTGTGAAGTATAATTCCTGAAGTCAGATGGTATCCTTTATTGGAAGCGTTTCGCCTATTACTTTGTGTTCTGTAAGCAATGGAACACCTGCTTAGAAGATGCACAAAACAGGCTTCTTATGCTTGAGGCAAGTCTGGCCACGCCAAGAAGAAAGGGACCGGGTCTTTGCCAAAGCTTGTGTATTTTTTCTGCTACACTCACACCGTGTACACCCTCACCTTGAAAGCATTCACAATGTGAGTACCTGAGGCTAGGTCTGCCAAATAAAAATATGTCCCAATGATTGTTCATAAAGAAGAACGAAGCTTCTCAGAAACTTGCCCTGAGTATAACAAAGGGAGGCTCAGTAGCCTGTATTCTTTACTGTTTACCCCACCTAACACTATTCCTTTCATTAGGGCATGACTGAAATCACATTGATTTAGGCAGGGATTTGTCTCCCAATCAAAAGCTTTGGCTCCTGATCAAAGTATATGGTAATGCTAAGAGAAGAACCCTAATAAAGATGGCTTTTTAAAGAAGGACAAAGGACATCCTTAACACCTGCAGCTTTGCAAAGTCATCAGAAATCAAAATAATGATGCCCCCCCCCAGTTTGGCACCCACAGTATAGGATATCTGAATTCAATTTGCTGAGCAGCCATGTTGTCTTCAAACTGAGCCCGTTTAGACGCCGAAATATTTCCCACTGCACATTCTGTTTTTTTTTTAAAAAAAAAAATAGCTGAATGCCTGCAGCAAGAAGGGAGATGTATTTAAATCTTGATATATATGTCAGATATATTTTGCCTTTATTTGGAGGCCTAGATGTTATAAGGCTACCAAAGACATAATTTAGGATTGGTGAGTAAATAAGCAGGTAAATCACAAGTACACAGGTGCACGGAATGGGAGGAGAAGGATTGCAAACATGACTGAGTTTTACCAGAGAAACAGGATTGGCTAAGAATGGGCAAGGGAGACTCAGGGTGAGGGGTGGGCAACAAGCTCTGTCTTGCATCCTTCAGTCTTCCCTCACTGAAACAAATTATATTTCACATTAATGGCCTGATCATAAACATTTAACTTGGAAGAAAGCCCTGTTTATTTTAGTTAGGCATACATCTGCTTACCTGACAGCGAGAATAAGAGGTGCTTTTGGTATTCATTCGCTGTGGTCGAAAACGCATGGCTGTTTTGTCTTGCGATTCTCCCGTGAATGTAGCGAATCTCCGTCGTCTAAACGTATGGTCGTCTCCCGCCTGTGGGACCAACCCACATCCGTTGCGAAACTTCCCCTGGTTTTCCAACCCCAGTTTTGTCCCGATTATAAATAAAGAATTGCTGCCATTACAACTGCTTGCTGGTGTGTTTCAGTGCGGGGGTCAGCTCCCCTTCCTTCTGACACTCCCCCATTCCACTTTCCTCCTTCCACTCCTCCATTTCTGTCTGGGGGAGGGAACTCTGGAACCTGTCTGCCATTGCCCAAAATGGCTGTACATCTCCAGAGTGCTCCTTCGTCCTTATTTTTTTAAAAAATAAAAGTTTTTGAACGGTATATCAGAATACCAACGAAATGGATTGGCGGGTGGGTGGTGCTTCAGCTTTTGAGAAAACACAGCTGTAACCAGAATCATGGAAGATGAGCATTATGGCTGGGAGCTTTGCCATCGCTCCCCTATACACTCACACACATACACTCCTCTGCTGCTGCAGCAGAGGCTGGGTCTCAGCGAAGGGGCACACAATGAAGGAATGAGAGTAGGGCTCTCCCCCCCCCAAAAAAAATGAAGGGGCTCCTCCAAGCCTCCCCCCGCCACCATCAGAGCTTGTTCACTGCCCAGGGTCACCAGTGCCTGCCCGCCCGCCTCGCTGCACCCAAACGTCATGACACCAGGCAGTTTTTATTTTGCAAAGGGGAGCAGGTCTAAAACCATGCTTGTTAAAAAAAAGAAGACGGTTTACTGCTGAAACGATGGTATACCAATATGCCATTTAAAAAAAATAATTTAGAAAAACCCCTTAGCGTTAGGTCAGCCCTTAACTGGCATCAGCCAATCACAAAGCGCTGACGAAAATGATGACCACTCCCATACTGTCCCGCTGCGCTGTGCATGGGAACATTCCTCCCTGATCTTTGCGGGATAGATGCAGGACGGAGTTCACCATGCGTTTGGTTTTTGGATTGCGGGATAGAAAAACGTGAGACATGACAGGGACAAACCAATGACATCCTAGCTATGCGTTAACAGCCAGAGTCTCCATGAATAGTCTGCCCGTATTTTGCAAGAAATTTTCAAAGAGGACAGAAACAGATGGTTTTTAAAGGTCAAGTAAAACAGAAAATGGGCCCAAAACAAATTTTTAAGAACCTCCAACACTTTGGACCACTGCAGCACTAAGGCTGCAACCTCCAGGTGGGACCTGGAGACCTCCCGGAATTGTAACTAAACGCCATATTATAAGAGATCAGTTCTCTTGGATCAAATGGCTGCTTTGAGGAGTAGACACCGTGGTGTTATATCTGTCTGAGGTCCCTCCCCTCCCCAAACCCTGCTTCCCCCGGCTCTACCCTCAAATCTCTAGGAATTTCCCAAGCTGGCATTGGCAACCCTAAGGCACCTCTCATCCTACCTGTGATTCAGGGGGATAGGTGGGCTGGCAATTTTGAGAATGGGCACTTGCCACCTTGCTTCCCTTCTTTGGAGAGCCTCTGACCCATGCTTTCTCTCATTAAAGTACTGAAATTGCAAAGTGTTGACTCTGCTTGTTAGCGCAAAATAGGTGGTAAAAATAGGAGCAGTAGGTCGAGTAATATAAGCTGTCAACTGCTCCCGAACAAGGCTTAGTCTCACGGCAATCATTTTGCTTATGCAGTTGATAGCCTTTTAATCCAAACATTTTGAGCAAGGCCGTAACCTCGTTGTGATGTGCAAGCTCTATCCCATCCTCTTGCTAATCAACATTTGTTTATGGCTGTCTCTCTAAACTGCACTCCCCCCTCTCCTGATTCCCAAGCCAATTTGTTTCTCATTTGAACTTTAGTTGCCTGCAAGATAATGTCAAAAGCAATCAGGGCAGAAACAAGCTTTGCTTTATGCTTTGCATAAAATATCATCTCTGCTGAACATTCTGCGTGGGAACCTTGATGCAGGGCCGGATCTACATTTTTTTTGAAGGGGGGCAAATTAGGGTTACCAGGTCCCTCTTCACCACCGACAGGAGGTTTTTTGGGGTGGAGCCTGAGGAGGGCAGAGTTTGGGGAGGGGAGGGACTTCAATGCCATAGAGTCCAATTGCCAAAGCAGCCATTTTCTCCAGGTGAACTGCTCTCTATCGGCTGGAGATCAGTTGTAATAACAGGAGATCACCAACTAGTACATGGAGGTTGGCAACCCTAGGGCAAAAGTACAAAATGATGCCCTTATATATAACTTATATATCAACTTATGCAATCAACAACTCTTTGAAATGATAGCATAGATAATATTGACCTCTATGAACTGTTAATGATTACACTTTTACATTCTTTTAAGCACAATCCTAAGGGGGAGAGAGTTGCACTTCAGCTGAGGATGATGTAGCCATGGTGCAGCCACACCACTGCCTGAGCTGCTCACTGTGCTGCAGCCAGGAAGCTGAACAGGAACTCTCCCTCAAAGGAGATGTGAGGGAGCTGTGGCTCAGTGGTAGAGCCTCTGCTTGGCATGCAGACGGTCCCAGGTTCAATCCCCAGCATCTCCAGTTAAAGGGACTAAGCAAGTAGGTGATGTGAAAGACCTCTGCCTGAGACCCTGGAGAGCCACTGCCTGTCTGAGTAGACAATACTGACTTTGATGGACCAAGGGTCTGATTCAGTATAAGCGGGGTTGCCAACCTTCAGGTACTAGCTGGACATCTCCTGCTATTACAACTGATCTCCAGCCAATTGAGATGAGTTCACCTGGAGAAAATGGCCGCTTTGGCAACTGGACCCTATGGCATTGAAGCCCTTCCCTTCCCCTCCCCAAACTCCACCCTCCTCAGGCTCCACTGCAAAAACCTCCCGCCGGTGGTGAAGAGGGACCTGGCAACCCTAAATATAAGGCAGCTTCATGTGTTCAGCCTGTGAAACTGCTGTAGTTCCATGCAGTTCCATGGGCTGCGCCACCATTTTTGCTGGCATAAGTTCGCACTGGCAAAAGGGGGCATTCCCAGGGTGAAAGGGTTCAGGTTACTGACTAATGACAGCCCCACCCTGGGAACTCTCCCTTTGACGCCGGTGCAAGCCCCTGAACTGAAGGTGTGCTGCCGCCATGGCTGCACTGACACCCATGCATGGCACTGCTGTGCCACTCCCTGTCACCAGTGTCAGTGGCCTGGTGCCAGCGTAAGTGCCCATTTTGATGGCGCAAGTGGTATTTATGTCAGCGCTGGGGTCATGCTGCGTCCAAAGTCCCTTTGCCCCCGCTTAGGATTGCACTGTTTATCTATCTATAATGTTTGAACATTCCTTCAATCCCTTTGCACACATAAAAACCCAACCCAAGGAGAAAGTTTTTCAGCCTGGCCTTATCCCAGACATTTTTTTTAAAATACAGCACACATACTTTTGACACCAAATGCACCTCATGCTCCTTTGCAGCCTAATAAAGTATAGCCCCAAAAAGCTTTGTCTGGTAATTATGCTGCTAGAAGCTAAAATGACTCAACTGAAGCTATTGTACTTTAGTCACTGGAAAAGACAATAATGCTTTGAAATGTTGAAGACAGTAGGAAAAGGGGAAGACCCACCATGAGATGGATTGACTCAATAAAGGAAGCCATGGCCCTCAGTTTGCATGACCTGAGCAAGGCTGTTAACAATAGGAAGTTTTGGGGGTCATTGATGAAAAAGTCAGAAGCAACTTGATGGCACATAATGCACGTGAACAGGCCCTCCATTCTTGTTCCCCCACCCCTTTCCCAAGGTGTTAAATTAGGGTTGCCAACCTCCAGGTACTAGCTGGAGATCTCCTGCTATTACAACTGATCTCCAGCCGACAGAGATCAGTTCACCTGGAGAAAATGGCTGCTTTGGCGATTGGACTCCATGGCATTGAAGTCCCTCCCCTCCCCAAACCCCGCCCTCCTCAGACTGCATCCCCAAAACCTCCTGCCAGTTGCAAAGAGGGACCTGACAACCCTATGTAAAACCAGGTTCTTTGGGGAAGGCCAAGCTTAACAGATGAGGGGGCAGGTCTACTCATGGCCTTTGGCAAAGCCAAGTGTAACACAGTTCCCAGTTTTAAAGCAGCGGGGGAAGGGGCGAGAGAAGAGCCCATCCTTTCCCCCTCTGCCCCATTTGTCTCACGGCTGCTCCAGGGCTTGCAGTGCCTCAGCAGAACACAAGGCAGGGGGGTGGGAAAGAGGGGCGCATCAGGCATTCTAAGCCATTAACAGTCACCAGCCTCTGAAACTCTATTTCCCCTGTCAGTGTTTAGAACGTGCCCTAAGCCCCCCCCCCCCCCGGAGAGGTCTTGCATGCCCGAAGCCTACCATGGCCACTGTTGACGCGTGTTCCTTTAAGGGGGGTGGGAAGACAAGGAACTGGAAGGTCCTACAGGTGAAAGAGTGGAGGGTGCCTTGACTGGGGGGAAGGAGGGAGATTAGTGAGGCCAAGGAAGGTTACCTGGGAGTCTGTGTCTCCTACTGCATAGAACTTTACATCTTTGAACATCTCCTCAGGAACCTTTAGCTCCCTGTCCTCTTGGCTCGCCATAGTCTCGCCTGACTAACAGCCGCAGCTTCTGCCTTAGCAAAGGCTGCGACTCCCCTCAGAGACCTGGGGACTCCCTCTCCATTCCCCCACCTGCTAGCAGCAGAGCACACGCTGCAGAATGAGCCATCGATTCTGGGCAGTTGAGCCTCCCTCACCTCCTAGCAGCAGCCTAATTGGGGGAATGGGGGGCACTTGCTGCAGAACAAACCATCTCCTCTGTGCAATTGAGCCTCCCCCACCTCCTAGCAGCAGCCTAATTGAAGGAATGGGGCGTGTGCTGCACAACAAGCCATCTCTTCCGGGCAATTGAGCCTCCCCCCTCCTGCCGCCGCCCTCTCTCTATCCACCGCCCAGGGCACCTGTCCCCCTCACCCCCCTAGATCCGGCCTTGCACCAAAAAGGAGATATCAAACAAAAGCATTCCACAATGCGGATCCTGTGCCACCATTTGTCTCCCTTGAAATCTGACAGCTGCAGCATGTGCAAGAACTAACAGAGGCGCAACAGCCAAATGTCAGTTGCCCTTTAGAGGACTGTTATTAGCTGGATCCGCTATCACTTGCATGGCATGAAACAGAGTCTGCATTAGGCCTGTATGACTTCTTGTGACCCATACAGCCAAAGACAGTCCACCAGCCATGTATGGTAGTCCACTAAGGGCTGGATAAACGTTGCTGCTTGCCTGAAGGCTGATTGACACGTTATAAAATTAGCGTGGAAGACACGTGAACTGTCAGCAGACATGCACTTGGAGTTCTGGGCTGGGAACTCATTTATCAGGTATGCAGGACCTGGTTTGAACTGGGAACCAGGGGAGAGGGTTCTTCAGCCTTCTCCATGCTCCATTTTCTTGACCTTAAATAGCCCCAGTGAGCTGCTATTTGCCTGTACATGTACCCATCAGTACATGAAAGTTCCCCCAGCAAACAGCAGCTCCTGGGAGCCATTTCAGGAAAGGAAAACAATGTGTGTGTGTGTGGGGGGGGGAGAGAGCGAGCAAGCGTGAGCAGGCTGAAGTCTAGGGTTGCCAACCTCCAGGTGGTACCTGGAGATCTCCTAGAATTACAACTGATCTCCAGAAAACAGAGATCAGTTCCCCTAGAGGAAATGGCTGCTTTGGAGGGTGGAGTCTATGGCATTATACCCTGATTAGGTCTCTCCCCTACCCAACCCTGCCCTCCCAGGCACACACCCCAACATCTCCAGGAAGTTACAAACCTGGAACTGGCAATACTTAAGGAATGCCAGGCTCCAAGTGGGGCACGTGGATCCCCTGGAATTACAGCTCAGCTCCAGACTACAGAGATCAGTTCCCCTGGAGAAAATAGATGCTTTGGAGGGCTAACTCTATGGCATTGTACCCCACTGAGGTCCCTGCCCTCCCCAGGCTCCATCCCCAAATCTCCAGGAGTTTCCCAACCTGGATCTGGCAACCCTACCTCCCCATCCCCCACCAGTGGCCGGGGGGACTTAGCAAACCTAGAAATACTAAAAGCCTTTTGCTGTACAAACTATGGGTCCTGTTCTGATTTGGGCCCCACCATGGAACTCAGGCACAGATCTGATCCAAAATCCTACTTGAAGCTATGTATCCACAATGGGGACTTTGTAAATTAGGCCTGAGATTGTGAAACCAAGAGCATTGTTGTATATTTGACAGGCCACAATAAAATGGCTGAAGGCTGCTTTCGGTTTGGTAGGTTTCAAGTTGTGCTGCTCATCTCTAAACGCATGATTGTTCTCTTTCTGTGTTCTAAGAGTATGAGGGCCTAACCGCACATAACATTTTAAAGTTGTGAAGGACTACTGAATGGTTAGCTTTAAAACAGAACATTTATTCATGGTAGATTTCCATGATTGATGACTGATTTTACTGCCATTTAAAACAATTACCTGTTGAATGGAGCACTGGGGCAGCAAAGTTGGGGGAGTAGAACTCAATTGTGCTGTATGAGAAGACACAAGCACAAAACTCGTAGGGTTGCCAGCTCCAGGTTAGGAAATACCTGGAGATTTTGGGGGTGGAGCCTGAAGAGGACAGGGTTTGGAGAGGGGAGGGACTTCAATGCCATAGAGTCCAATTGCCAAAGCAGCCATTTTCTCCAGGGGAACTGATCTCTGTCTCCTGGAGAACAGTTGTAATAGTGGGAGATCTCCAGCCGCCACCTGGAGGATAGAAAAAACTGCAGTCTCCAAATACAAAAGTAGCAAAATTATCTTATTGGTGCTTACACAAAAATGACAATAACAGAACAGAGTGACAAATATACATAAGGACTATCAGAGATATATACAGTATGTACAATTGCATTTCAAGTGCAGTCTCTATGTGTCAAATGCTATGTTCTTTAAGGTGTATATTTCTCTTATTTCTTCATAAAGTCCAATAATAGGTACTGTCCCAAAAGTCACCTGGAGGATGGCAACCCTAAAAACTTGAATTGTGCTATACTACACTGTAAGGGAAGAATACAGTAAAGCAACCTGAACAGCCACTCATGTGTTGAAGAGACAAACAATCTACAGAAAAACTGGCTGCCTGATTGTGGCTGACAAACGGGTTGTGAGATGAACTGGTGGATATTTGAGTATCCCTAATAGAGAAACACAATAGGGAGCGTACGCATGCGCTAAGCCAAGACGGACGCTGTACTCCGAGCTCTCCTTTGAACTAAAGAATTTATAGCTCAAAAAGAATGTAAATAAGAGAGTCCTAGCATATATAACGAGATAAGAGAACTAAGAGAAGCAGAGGAGATAAATTTTGGAATTTCAACACCGGTAAGACTGCTTTATTTATAGCCCTTCTGTGTGGGAACGCCTTGAGGCCACAAACAGCTTACTCATTAACTCCCCTAATCAGCTTCTAAAGACGGCAAAGAATATCAAGGAACTGTCAGAACAAATATCTGCTCTTCATAACACAGTGATAGCATTTCAAAATAAAATGAGTGACGAAATTAAGTCTATAAGGGATGATGTAGCCAAGGTGGGAAAAGAGTTAGTAGGGATTAAGCAAATAGTAGCTTCTTCTGCAAAAGAACTTGCAACAGAAAACATGCAGAAGATTGCTCACTTAACTCGGCAAATTAATGAACTCTCTGACCATAACAGAAGGGCTAATTTAATTTTGGCAGGGATTTCTGAAGAAGTTTCTGCCAAGAGTTTAGAAGGGACTCTTAAGGAGTGGCTTGCAGATAATGGAGTCAAGCTTCGACCAGACGAAACAGAATGAGCACACCGCTTGCAAAGAAGAGGGAGGGGTGGAGCCCCCCGTGATGTTAGAATCAAATTCACAAGAGAAAAACTTCAACAACAAGTATATAAAGAACTGAAAAAGAAGAAGGACCTGTGCTTCAGAGGAAGAAGAGTATGGGTGAGACAAGACTTTTGCCAAGAGACTCTCAAGAAAAAGAATTTAATGTGTCCCTATGCCCAAAAGCTGCATGTTAATAATGTAAAATTTACATGGGGTTACCCATCCTCAATAATTATTTTCGAAGATGGAAAGAGGCTTATGGCACGCAATACCTCTGAAGCAAAAGAACTACTAAAACAGTTGGGAATTGATACAGAAGATATGAGAGAGCAAGAAATGGATGAAGAAGCAGAATTTGAAGAGGACCCTGAGGAAGGAGGGTCAGGAAGAGCTGAAAAATGTCCTAGGACAGACTCACAAAGTGGAACTACCTAAAAGGGAAGTATACAAATGTTAATTGAACTAATGTATAATATTTAAGAGAGTTTAGGAGAGGGAGGGGATGTGTGCACTCCGTGAGGTGGAGAAAGGGGATGTTTTTTTTATCCCCAAATGGCTTCTCTACCACAGGGCAGGACAGGAAAGGGAAGGGGTGGGTTAGCAAACTATATAAAATACCCTCAGCCATGGAGCCTCAAGACCCAAAGTAATAAGGAATATGGATAGGTTAATAAGATTACTTACACTGAATGTCAATGGACTAACTTCGGATCTCAAAAGATACAGGATATCTAAACTGGCAAGAGACCAAAAGACTGATGTAATATGCCTCCAGGAAACACATAAGAAAAAAAAATGAGAACAAGCCGCTTTTAAAGGATATGGCCTGGGTGACATTAGCAGAAGCTAGAAGTGATACTAAAGTCAAATTACCGAACCTGCAATGTGGAAATGTTCTTTTTTTTCTGCAATAGAAACCAACCAATGGGTTAAAATTAAATCAAAAGAGTTTCCGTCTAGACATTAGGAAGAATTTTCTAACAGTTAGAGTGGTTCCTCAGTGGAGCAGGCTTCCTCGGGAGGTGGTAAGTTCTCCTACGTTGGAGGTTTTGAAGAAGAGATCATCTGTCAGCAATGCTGATTCTATGACATTAAGCAGATGATAAGAGGGAGGGCATCTTAGCCATCTTCTGGGCATGGAGTAGGGGGGTCACTGGGGAGGTGGGGGGTAAGTAGTTGTGAATTTCCTGCATTGTACAGGGGATTGGACTAGGGTACCCTGGTGGTCCCTTCCAACTCTATGATTCTGCAATTCAATGAATGAGGAGCAGTACAGACACCTTTCTGCCTGGGCCAAGGACAGTAAACTGAGAAGGGCTGAGGTCCTCCCATCAACCCCCTAGAAGCCCCCAAAGGCTGGCCACTCCCCTATTTTTTGCACATTGTCTGAAATTTGGTGGAGAAGAGCCAGCTTTCCCAGGCCTGAGAGGCTGATCATTCCACAGTGAGTGGGTGTGCTTTGCTAATTTAGACAGACATAAACAAAGAATGACCTACTAGGCCCTTCTACAATGACAAGCATGGGGGGAGCAGCTCAGACAGTTGGGTGGAAGACTAAAAATGTTCAGCTGATGACTGAGGAGTGCAGGCCGTTGCAATGAATAACTTTTGCGACTTAACACACATTACTTTGAGAGATGAAAGGTGTGTGTGAATTTAACTTCATTCTAGTTATTCTTGATTGGCATTTGTTATTGTTTGTCTTCTTGAAAATGAGAAGAATTTCTGTAGCTAGATAATATATAGGGACCAATGGTTTTTGGACTCATAATAGGGAAGCAGAGGGTTTGTTTTTTTAAACTGAAATAGACTTACAGTGGAACTTGGAACAAACACTGAAAGCTTTAATTTGATAGTATGCAATTTAAAATATATATATAATTTTGAAGACCGTTTTACCATATTTATCCTCCTAACTAAAAATAATCTACCTAAATGGAAATTATGAAAAGTTTTGAAATTTTAAAATCTCAAAATAAGGTATTGAAATGTTGGAATTGGGCTCAGACTTATCAAACTGCCCCAACTTTCTTCTTTGGGGGAACAAATGGTGAATAAAAATAAAAGTGCTTAGCACTTTAACCAGGGAAAGCTTAATTTCTGCACATCAAGGTTTTTTTAAAGGCAAAGGAGTAGACCAGGGGAAAGTGGCAATTCTCAAACCTGATGCAGAGAAAGTCATACTTTAATCCTATTGACATGCTTTAATCCTATTGAAATCAATTGGAGATAAGGTAGCTGTGACTAAAAGGTCCTATTCATTCCAGCATTTTTTGAATCTGAACCTAGGGAGTCTTAACATCTATGTGAGTGTTTATAACAACATGCATTCCAGACTAGGGTTGCCAGCTCTGGGTTGGGAAATACCTGCAGATTTTGGGGGCGGAGCCTGAGGAGGGGGGTTTGGAGAGGGGAGGGACTTCAATGCCATCGAGTCCAATTGCCAAAGTGGCCATTTTCTGCAGGGGAACTGATCTCTGTTGCCTGGAGATCAGTTGTAATAGCAGGAAATCTCCAGCCATCACCTGGAGGCTACTCATGAGAAATAACAGCACGTAGCCAAACTTATCTTTATATTTAACGAACTGAACAAGCAATATATACAAAATGTAGAAAGGAACCTCACTATAACTATCTAAATACACGATACAAAAACGGAACGTACAAACACAACAACACAATGTGCAATGTGAGTCACACACCTTTTAGGATCCAAGGCAAGCAAGACGCCAATGATGGCTGTTGTTGAGGAGCACAGTCCTTCGTGACAAGTGAGAAGACTCTGTGTTCTCTTTGCTGCATGGGAAAACCAGCTGGCGAAGTATGCTTCTGGCTTCTAACTGTTGCACAGTCCCAAGAATTTATAAAATGGACATGCAGTTTGACCTATCCGGACTTCTCTTGCCAGGGTAATAAAATGATAGGCACAAGATGATAAATGCAAAGGAACGTGTATCCCAGGTATTTGATCACATTTCACCATAAGGCTTCTTCAGCCTAAAACCTTATATAGACCACCGAGGGTTCTCTCAGTGAATTTGAAGCTTCAATGACATTGCTTGTTCAGTTCGTTAAATATAGAGATATGTTTGGGCTACGTGCTGTTATTTCTCATGAGTAGTTCTCATCACAGCATAGGGTTTTGTTTGGATTTAGCCATCACCTGGAGGCTGGCAACCCTATTCCAGACACACATATTCACCTCTATAGCTATGTTGCCCATTCCTTTCCTCTGATGTATAAATCATTTTACAGTGATTTTAGGATGAGAGTAGTCATGGTGCGCACGATTTTTGTGATTTTGGCAGGTCTCCAGCACTTACATTTTAAGTCCCTCTATTACAGTTGTAGCTGTGCCACTATCCTATGCAGCCTCTCCCCATGTCTTGCAATTGTGAGTGGGCATAGGGATGAGAGCACGTTCAAGAGAAGGAGCTTGGCATGATCCATGCAGTAGATAGCCAGTAGGGTTGCTAGGCCCTTATCCAGTCGCTGTGTACTTTCTTCATGCATTTTACAGCACAGAAAGTCACTGCCTCTCCTGTCATGTTGCTCTGTCACTTCCTTTATCTATCCCAGGAGGTGGGACAGAAGGCAAAGGGAACCATTCCTTCACAGAGCATTAAAAAATATAGAAGTGATAAGCTTGAATTTGCTTGACATCACTACTACCATTTGACAATGCCCAAATTCTGTTGTGAGAATTAAAGTATCCCTTCCTCATTGGTAGGTGTATATTCACTTCCTTATGTGTAATTTTCTCTCACTGTCATACACAGTAACTGTGTAGATTCTATCTAGTCCTCTTGTTAGGGTTGCCATCCTCCAGGTCTAGCCTCTGCAGGAAGGAGACATAAAGATAAGACACCATAATCTGTGGAATTAGCTGGGACTGGATATTAATCAACCACAAATATATGGTGTGATCAAAGCTATGCAAATTAGAATATGATAAAAAACGTGACTGAAGAGGTGATTATCTGAAATAGGTATACTGGATCCCTCCCTATTTTGCATTTCTATTATCAAGGATCACATCTCTCACTAGCCAATTTTGGCTGCACACAGCAGTTCATTCAGGAGAACGTTGCAAGCGATTTGAGAAAACATTGCCTCTTTAAATCTTGCAGGCCGCAATGGCGTTGATGGAGAAGACAAGAAGTACATCACAGCTACAATGGGGCCAGAGACAGTAAAATCTTAATGTTATTTTTACTGCATGTTATTGTAGAACTTGATATATTCCAGCAGGGATAGGGTTACCAACCTCCAGTTACTAGCTGGAGATCTCCTGCTTTTACAACTGATTTCCAGGCGATAGAGATCAGTTCACCTGGAGAAAATGGACACTTTGGCCATTGGATTCTATGGCATTGAAGTCCCTCCCCTCTCCAAACCCCACCCTCCTCAGACTCCGCCCCCAACATTCTCCAATTATTTTCCAACCCGGAGCTGGCAACCCTACCTCTTGTTCTTCCTCAGATTGTTGCTTTAAATGTTAATTAGTTAGATCACAAGTAGTTGAGGTGTGGTTACTCCACTCATATTCATGATATTATTCTAGACTAGCTAAGCTCCAATTGGCCCAGAAGCCTGGAGGTATGATCTGGTTACCAAAGTGGAATGTTGTAAATTTTAAGAGTTGAAACGTATAACTGTTCCTTTTTTTGTGTGCTGGATTTTACTGATGGCTGAATGGGCCAAGGATGGGTGGGCTATTTAACTTCCTTCATCCAATGGGAGTAGGTTTTTAGACTATGCCAGGACTTTAGAAAAAATTAAGAATTGGTAATACACATCATTACCAGAGCTACATATTATGAAAGTATCATTGTACACAGTATGAGCTTTGTTTACTAAAAATGTTGTGTTGTTCCATCTATCCAGTCCATTTGCCTTCAAGCAAACTAAAGCTCTTTTGTAGAGCCCAGCATCTGCAAAACAGCTGCCTGGCACTGTAGTTCAGAGCCAAATGCTCTCTCAACCTATTAAAAATAAACATTTCTTAATTTAATTTTTGTTAACCAAAAAGCTATAAGAAACTGAGTCAGATATTGTGTGTGTGTAAAGTGCTGTCAAGTCACAGCCGACTTATGGCGACCCTTTATGGGGTTTTCAAGGCAAGAGACTAACAGAGGTGGTTTGCCAGTGCCTTCCTCTGCACAGCAACCCTGGACTTCCTTGATGGTCTCCCATCCAAATACTAACCAGGGCTGACCCTGCTTAGCTTCTGAGATCTAACAAGATTAGGCTAGCCTGGGCCATCCAGGTCAGGGCAAGTCAGATATTACATTGCACATATTTTCCCTAAAACAGCAATGCGGGAGTGTTTGACTTCCAAGTTCCAATTTAGCCAATTAGACTATTTGCATTTTGGGTTATGTCTACATCTATGTTATTAGTGACGTTGGCCAAGCAAGTGTACTGCTTAGGAGACTCTTTGGGAAGCACAGAAAAAGATTTGTGAATATTTAGCAGAGATTCCCTATCCTTGCCAAAAGGTAGGAAGTGCACAGTCTTCTTCTGCCTCCAATCCATCCCATAAATATCCAGCTACTTGCAAGCCACTTCAAACCATCAGGATTTTCCTGGAACCATAGATTAATATACGCATGCAAGCTGAGAAGCATGTTTGTAAGAGGATGTCTTTGTAGGAGCATGTTTGCAGGAGGATGTCAGAAAGGTAAATCACAATGCTAATCAGCTCTGGAATCTCATGGATATGAGCAGCCTGGTGGCAATGAGAAACAGGATGTCCAGGATATCCACTGATGGGGAAAGCTACCTGAAGCACTGGTGTACTGCTGCTGTCACAAAGCCACTTAGCCATATGGTCTCTCGGTACCAGGCACCCTGAGGGCAGCAACAGCATCAACTGTTGGGCCCTTCTGCCAGCTGATGATGAATTCTAATTAAAAAAAAACCATATTTCAAGCCAAAATCTCAACTTGGTTGCTCTGTTTTCAGAGGAGCAGGCCTGTTATATTAGGTGCTGTGGAACACAGGCAGGATAATGCTGCTGCAGTCATCTTGTTTGTGGGCTTCCTAGAGGCACCTGGTTGGTCACTGTGTGAACAGACTGCTGGACTTGATGGACCTTGGTCTGATCCAGCATGGCTTTTCTTATGTTCTTAAAAGCACTGTCTTTTATGAATGCATGGTTTCTGCTCTGGTTGTATAGAAATACTTTTTTTTTTAAGTATCTCTTATACCCATTTTCAAGCTCTTTATAGTAGCTCTTCTGTACCCAAAGCCGTTTACTGCCATTCTACTTTCTAACAATGTAACAGGACATCAGGTTACAGGATGTAGCGGCTACTCCTAATCAAAGCTTTAACCTAGCTTGGTAGGCCTCCCATGTCGGAAGACACTAATGTGCTAATCTCACTGCTCAGCTGTTCGGGCTGCAGATTGACAAGCATCTGACCTCATCCATTTGCCCTGCATTCAAGAGCCATATAAAGCAGACACGTCTGGTGCCTGGATCACAACTCAAGCACAAAGGTGACAGAGTTTTGGCACGAGACTAACGGCAAAGGGAATATTTCAGTGCTCCAAGCCCAATTACACAGGAAAAGTTTTACATAGTTAGCATCCAGTCTAATATTGTTAGGAGCTTATTGTGTTTCACAAAAGAGGATCAGCGGTAACATACTTCTGGCAATACATTTGTTTGTAAAACAACTGTGGCATTAATTTTATTGTTGGACAGTTTTATCAGCCTTTAACGTGATGAATCTGGTAAAAATGGGGTTTCTTCTAATGCAGCTAGGGTTGCCAGGTCTCTCTTCACCACCAGAGGGAGGGGTGGAGGCTGAGGAGGGAGGGGTTTGGGGAGGGGAGGGACTTCAATGCCATAGAGTCCAATTGCCAAAGCAGCCATTTTCTCCAGGTGAACTGAACTCTGTCGGCTGGAGATCAGTTGTAATAGCAGATCTCCAGCTAGTACCTGGAGGTTGGCAACCCTAAATGCAGCGTTCTTCAGACTTTCTATCTTTGCAACCAGTCTGCCAAGGAGCCACTGAGATGACTGCAAAAGGCACTGGCACATTTTAGGACACATACTCAGCATTAGTCTATTCAAGAGACTCAGGTGGTTAGAGGACTCCTTCGGAAGACATTACGTTCTTTCCTCGTGTGTTTAGACTCCTGCCTATAGTTGCCCTGTGGCTACTCAGAGACAACGTACCATGTAGCCAACTCCAAGTGAGTGTTCTGGCTATGCAGCAGCTCAGGGCCACAGTTGTTCCATGTGCATCTGGGTTGCAGTGTGTGTGTGTGTGTGGGGAATGCCACTAGCAGCTGGCTTACATCATCACAATCTGTTGGGCTAGTCTGGCTCTGGAAGCTCACACATAGGGCGAAAACGCATGGTTGCTTTAGCCTCCTTTATTCTGTTTCAGCCAGGATTGAGCCTGGATCAAACACATGTGTTTCGCTGAACATGAGTTCGATCCTGGCTGAATCCTGGCTGAAACAGGGAATAAAGGAGGCTAAAGCGACCAGGCGTTTTCCCCCTTAGTCTTTGGTGAGAAGGGAATCCTGAAACTGTGGGGCAGCCACTGTGAACTCATCCCACTCACTTGAATTTCTTGTTGTTCAAAACTGGTATAGAGATAGAATAATCAAGAAGGCATTTTCCCCCAGTTATACAAAAGCTTTATATGGAAATGATACCTACATAGGTCTAAATGCAATGTATACCCCATCACATGTATTGGGTTACATATGCTGGAATGTCCCAGTTTCCATTGCATCATGGCTTATACATATATCAAATATACAAGAGGTATTGTTTCCTGTGGGGCATAAACTCATCCATTATTGCCTTTAGTAAACAGGTGTTGCAGGTTGGTTTCCATAGTGCTTGTAGACCCTGCAAAACATATTTGACCAAAAGTAAAATAAGTGCTCTAAGAGCAATGATGCCTCATTCATGCTACTCTTAACCAACTTTTACCTAATGTGAAGTTAGGACCAAACTTGCAAGTGGGACTGTTTACATGGACGTATGTCTAAGGCTGAAGTATTCGAACCTCATATGTTAACATACTCCAGCCCAACAAGGGTATAAGAGTGTGGGATTATTTGGCATGAGTATTTCCGTAAGTTTCTGTAAGTAAAAGCAGCTTAGGAGTGGCCATTTTAGCAGGAAATGATCCAGGGAATAGTCTTCTTCCCATGCTGGACTTCCTCTTTATATTGTAACTCTAGGGGGTTGCCATGTCAGCTGTGACTTGATGGCAAAAAAAAAAAATCATCTGTATAAAGAATAATAGAACGGGCATGTAACCACTGCATGTTTCTGTCCTTGTGCTGCTGAAGATCTGGCTAAGGCTACACTTCCACAGCCTAGCATGCAGATGGTTGCTTTCGATGGGACGATCACAACTAATTTTAATGTGACTAGAGCTGTTGTGAAGAGCCCCGTGGCGCAGAGTGGTAAGCTGCAGTACTGCAGTCCAAGCTCTGCTCACGACCTGAGTTTGATCCCAACGGAAGTTGGTTTCAGGTAGCCGGCTCAAGGTTGACTCAGCCTTCCATCCTTCCGAGGTCGGTCAAATGAGTTCCCAGCTTGCTGGGGGTAAAGGGAAGATGACTGGGGAAGGCACTGGCAAACCACCCCGTAAACAAAGTCTGCCTAGTAAATGTTGGGATGTGATGTCACCCCATGGGTCAGGAATGACCCGGTGCTTGCACAAGGGACCTTTACCTTTATTTTGTAGAGCTGTTGTGTTTGGTTTGGTGCAACACAAGTTGTGTAGGCTGGTTTTGGCATGAGCAGCGCTTTGCATTACACCAACTACAGCAAAATTCTAATCTTGGCAAGTGGGTTAGAGAAGTAAGTCCCTTATGTGGAGAAGTAAGTAAGTCCCTTAGTGGAGAAAAAAAAAGCTGAGCACCCATCTGGGGGCAGCCATGCTGCTCCTGAGTATCTCTGCCAGGCAAAAAGTAACATTCATGGTGTGGTGGCCAACGAGAAAGACAATATGCACAATAAATCTGGTGGTTTGATGCATATGTAGGAAATCTCTCATGGGGGTGGGGGAGCTCTCCTTGCAGTGTTCAAAATGGCTCAGACCACCCAGGCAGCAACAGGCTGTGGTGAATAATGTATTTTTGACATCTGTTCGGTTTCCTATTTGCTGGCAAATGGTGTGGATGAGAAACTGTAGTTTGCTACTTAAGTGAGACAGGGTTTTGGTTTCGGCTGATTCTAAACCCCTCAGGTAAACCACTGTTTTCCTCTAGTATGTTTCTAAAACAGGACACATTACATTGGTGCTGTTTCACACACGCAGAAAACTATTCAGCTTGGCATCACCCCACTTGCCTTGATAACAGCCACATCATGAACATATAGGGTTGCCAACCTCCAGGTAGTAGCTGGAGATCTCCTGCTATTACAACTGATCTCCAGCTGGTAGTTCAGCTGGAGAAAATGGCTGCTTTGGCAATTGGACTCTATGGCATTGAAGTCCCTCCCCTCCCCAAACCCTGCCCTCCTCAGGCTCCACTCCAAAAACCTCCTGCCAGTAGCAAAGAGGGACCTGGCAACTCTATGAACATAATTTTGAATTGGATCTCAGTATCTAAACCTTAGCACTTAGGCTACAGTCAGATATTGCATCAAGCCAACAGTAAACGGGGATGTGCAAAAACCCACCTTGTTGCCAGACTTCTGTGGGTTCCTTGAACTCCTTCCCTTTCCCCCTTCTTGTACAGAGAATCTAAGGTAGAATTTGACTCTGGTTACCTGTGAGGTAGGTCTCTAATGCTTGTCCCTTGAATTACGATTGCAAAGTACACATAAAACTATTTTGGGGTGTATGCTGCTCAGTGAAATTATTGGTTATGTACCTTGAAAGGAGACATTGGAAAGTTTTGTGCTATAACTGGAAGTTTCTCAAAGAGTATATATGATAGAACCTGCTGGAATGGACAGGAATATTTCATTCTAAAACCAAGTTTCCCTCATAGAATGTCTTTTCCGGTAAAAGTTTAGGAATTATGTCTTTTCATATATTATACTGCATACTAGGTTTGTGTAGTCTTTTTATTTCTTTTATCTTCCCCCCCCCCCTCCGAGTCTTCTGAGGAGTTATTGCTACTTATCTCTTTGGGGAGAAAGTTGTGGTTCAGAATTTCCTTTATTTAGTTTCAGTTGCTTTTATCAAGATTTATTGATCATTATAGGGCCATGGTATGAAGTGTACAAAGGCTTGGCAGTTATAGTAGAGGTACATCCTACTTAAGAGAATATTAGGTAAAGTGAAATCCAATCTCAGAATTGATATACATAATAATGTTTTTCACAGAACAACAATAATGATCCTGTGATAACGGTGCTGAAATGTTCGGCATTGCATTGGATCTCATCGTGATGCATGCTGTTAGCATATCATCATGTGAATGTGTCATGAATGGATCTTCTGGCTCTCCTACAAATTCAGAAATACTGCATGATATTGTACCATTTTTCTGGAACCATAGCATTGTAGGCTTCTGGTGTATTGTGAGTCCCTACACAACTACCTGTACATAGAATAGCACATATGGGAGAAGGGTAGGCTGGAGTCTTTTTCCTCTGTCATGCTAGCTTTCTATGAGCAGGAAATTTTGATGGTGTGGGGATATTTAATCATGAGGTGCCCCATATTCCTAAGTGTTACAGTCTCAGGGGGACTATACTGTTCCATATTTTTTGGAAATACAATTTGATTCTTTGATATTACAAAATGAATATGGAAGATCAATGTTCAGTTTCCAAAAATTTCAGTCCATGACTTGTCTGGTCCACATTTCTGAAGTGTGCAAATGAAGATAGGTGTGCAAGCAGGGACTACTTTATTTGGTGCAGAACAGGCTCTAAGAATGAAACAAATGGAGGTCCTCTCATTTCACAGATCAACAGGTACACTAGAGCTCCTGCATGTGGTCCAAACATTGATGCCAGGGCTTTTGTACTGGTTCAGTATATTTTGTACTGATTCAGTATATAAGATATGACCTCTGTTTTGGCCTTATTTTGTAGTTAAGTACAAATCATTATGCCTCATTCATGGACACAAGTGTTGCTTGGACTTCATTAGCTGCATTCAGATAGCATGAAACAGAAGTCTGGTTTTGTCATGAAGAAAATATAGTCAGGAAAACCCCCAAGCTGATTTCTCTCCCCATCTCACATTCTCTTGTGCTTAGAGCCAAGATGGAAGATTTCCTAGTTTGAAAGAAAGTAGTTTGTTGTGATGTCTGAACTGCGTTGCTTTAACAAATTGATTCTTGCCTAAAAATTGGGGTTTAGAATTGTGGTTTAATCTTGTTGTTTGGGCTTAAAATAAATTACAATTTGTTCACATGCCTAAATCAGACATCACACAAAACTAGGGTTGCCAGCCATCAGCTGGTAAGCAGTGGGAGAGGGAGGGGATGGGGAGGAATGATGTCACACCAATGGCACAGCATGACTTCTGGTGAATAGCTAGAAGTGATGTCATATTGCTGGCATGAGGCTGATGTGACGCTCTAGCAGTCTGACAAAACCATAGTTTCGTCAGAATCTTAGGCCTTTTATGCAGGGATGTTTCTCTGCGGTCACCCCCACTGACTGTTTCGGTGCTTCCTTTTGATTATGCATGCCTTATCCATGTGTCAGAGGTCGCCTCACTCTCCCCACAAGTTTGCCCGCATTTTCCAGATCCTGGCTAAAATAGGATCTGGAAAACACAGGCAAAATGCACAAGGAGAGTGAGGCGACCTCTGATGGGCAGAAAAGGCATGCAAAATCAAAGGAGGTCCTGAAGCAATCAGCAGGGGTGATTGCGGGGAAACATCCCTGCATAATGACCTTAGAACATCATGTCAGCATCACACCAGTGATGTGACATCATTTCCGGGTATTTTCTGGAAGTGTTGTCACACCATTGATACAGTGCCCCTTCTTTGAACATTTTTCCCTTGATGATTTCAGCCAGCAAGACCTCTGTCTAAAACGCATTGTCGCTGAACCTTCTTTATTCCCTGTTTCAGCCAGGATCAAAGTAACCCGGGCTGGGGGAGGGGACACTGGACGCATTACCTTGAATGAGCAGGGACGAAACTGTGTGCAAATCGATCCATGAAAACAGAAAATGCGGGAGACGTGGAGTTCCTGTTTAGTTTGCCATGCCCCACGCCCCCGGTGATTGGTTGTTTCAAATTGACCAATGACAAGCCAGGAAGAACAATTTGACTCGGGCCAGAAGAGGAATGGGAAAAGCTGGGTTCATTTTGTGTCGAAGCAGGGCTGAGCTGACAATCAATAAGCCCGTTCGCAAAAATTTGATCCTGGCTGAAACAAGAAATAAAGGAGGCTACAGCGACCATGCGTTTTTGACCCTGGTCTCCTGATATGAAAATTTGGTTTCTCAAGTCAGGAAGTGCTCAGTTTTGGTTTTAAACATGATGGGAGGAAGTGGGGGAGCTGGAGGATTTCCTAACTTATTCTCATCACATTCAGACTGGAGTTTGTCCATGTTTGAATGCGGCCAGAATCTTGAATTAAATGAAAAGGCATCATTCTGGAAACTACCCTTACTAAGTTTTTTTGTGGACAAGGTCCTCTTGAAACTCCCCCCTGCTAACTATCCAAGTATGAAACAGCTGCCTAGCTGCCTTACCAAGAAGATTTTATTGTTAAAATAAAAGTAGAATTTGTTTTGGGGGGAAAAAAGAACACACATCTTCATTGTAAAACTCATGTTTGGTTTACAATTAGAGAAAAGTCACATGGTCCCAAAAAGCCCCGAGGTTTTTTTTGTATATATATATATATATATAGATATATATATATATAGATATAGATAGATAGATTTCTTTTTTGAAAATATATTTTAAAAACATAAAAATCTATATTTAAACATATATTATATGTTAATTAGTACACTTAAATATAGCTTAATTATATTTACAATGTGACGTAAGATTTAATGCCAGATTTCATTTTTTTCCAAAAATCCCATAAAACTATATAAATATACAATAAATATTTGTTACACATGGTGAATAAGAGAGAACAAGGCCACAGACATTAACTTACAATTTCAATAGTTGTTAACAAAACAATAGGGCCAACATCATGCATGGAATAGCTTTGCCACAAACAGATCACAGCAAAAACTTCAATTGAATAACATTTTTTGAAACCTCAGTTCAACTAAAACTGCCAAGCCTGTGATCATGTATTTTGTAATAGTAGGTCAGGCATGTAACAGCCGTGGGTTTAAAGAATAGCGCGTCTTTCAGCCTACAAAAATGCTAAATAGCAATACGTCAGGGATTCATTCAAAGTACACTGATTTGTTGCATAGCATATTTATTTGCAGTTTGGGACACCGATATGGAATTGTTTTTAACCATTTGCATTCTTGCGATATACAACTGTTATCACAACTTTAATACTGCTAGATATTAATAGCATCCTCATTACACAGCTCTCCGCTTTAAGCCTCAACACAGCTTTTTCACAGTAATTCCATTAAATTAAATGGTGCTACTTGGAAATATACTGGTTGGTGTACGCAAGCCTTGAGTTGTACTACTCAAAGGTTAACAAGTTATAGGGGTCTATCGGCCATTCAGTGAAGGATTCCTCCAATGTAATGCAACCATGCAGTGGACTGTCATATTATGAAGAAGAGGTCTGGCTAAATCTGGTTTTAATTACTTTTAAAAATATATTTATGATATATTATGTCCATCAGGCAAAACTTTTTTTAAAAGCCTTTAAATATTATGTATAGAAGGTTGCTTCCTGTTCTGATGATTATGGATTGTGTTTCTGCAAAAATAACTTCCATTGTTAGTCAGAATTAAAATCAAGTAGCAATGGGTTCAATCCAGATAAGATCACAACCATGTTTCAGGAATCTTCCATACAGGCCAAATTAGTTAAGCATATTTAATAGGAAATGGTTGTTTTACTTTCACATTTTTCCTTCATCTGGACTACAGACTTCCATGATTCTAGAAAATGGCCTACTACAGATTTATTAGTGGGAATTAAGGTAGCTGACTTTAGTTATCCCTTGGTGAAAGCATGTTAACCTAGTTATATATCAGGTGAGATTAGATCCATTTATATTGACGAAAGTGGTTTGAGAACATATCCTCTGTTGCTTTGCTACATAAAGTTAGGATTTTGTAATATCAGCCACCAAATTGGACTAGGTGTACTGATTTGAAGGAAATCAGGATTATATTTTGTCACTGGACAAGAACATATCTCTGATGGATTACAATGCTTCTGCCCCCTTTTTCTCTTTCTAATATGTACTTTCTAGCTTGAAACACAGTCTTGTGACATTTTTCAATTCAAAATGTGTGGATTAATGTAACCCAGATATTTTTCTTCCTTTAAATTGTGACAATAATAAATGTCTGCACGGATATTCTGGTGAAGATACCACGGGACATAGGCTAAAGTTAAAAAGGAAAGAATTGACATCAGCCTGAAAGGGTGGTTCAGCCCCATTTGGGTCTCTCACTAAAAATGGACCTTGGCAGCATCTGTTTTCATTTATGTGAACAACCGTTTATTTGCCCAACCTTAGTTAGACAAAGTTGATTTATGGAACGCTATCTACCTGCATGATCAATTAAGTTGGTGCTTTTTAATAATGAACACATGTCCAAGGATAGTGAGTACATTCAGTAATAAACCAGAACCAATCTCGCTTTAGAAGCAGGGAAAAAGCTGTGATGGCTATTTACATCATTATTTTTTACATCCAAATTTCAGATTTATAATCGTGTTGATGATAGTAGAGGGCCTCCGTCCCTTTGTTAAATTAACTCCAATGGTTGAAATTATTTTGTATCTAGAATGCCAATGTTTGAAGAGACATATCTTGGGACCTTTGGAAGTGTGCAGATGTTGCCTAGGAAGTGCTGTATTTGTGTTCTAGCTTGGTTCACACAAACCGCCAATGGAAGTGTTAGATCTAGTCAGTACTCCTTCAGTCAGCCAGTGGGGCTCATATGACTGAAAGCTTATCCATGCCATACATAAATTAATTGAAATCAGATGTCAAGATTCAGGGTTCTAGGCTGGCTTTCTCCCTAACACACTAGTTTGGGATGTGTAGGGTTCTTTTTTCTTGGCAGGGAGAGGGGGGAAGCATTGTATCTACATTCTAGAATGGTTTACAGCTCAACCACAGGCTTAACCTGTAAGAATTAGTCTCACATCACACTAAAGACGTTGGTGAGAACTAGGCTTAGACAGTAAAGACTTGTGTTTAGCAGAACTCTAGAACTTGCCTAGGAGAGCATGTATCTTTGCTGTGAAATGTGTATATGGATTCTGCAAGCTAAAATATATTGTGTGTGCCATAAGTGAAATGACTTACAATGCCTTAGTCAAAAAAACAAAACAGAACTTCAAGCTAACTTCTTACTGTGGAATTTCTAACATAGTGCAGTTCATGTTGCAGGTCGTGCTGGATTTATGGATATTTATCCAAGGCCTAAGGCTTGAATCCTGTGCTCAGTTACTTATATATTCATCACATTGAAGTCAACTGTAATTAAAGTGCATGCAACTGATGCCAGGATTGCATTTTAGGATTCAATTTTAAAACTGGAGCTGTGGTTGTACAGGGTTATATTCCAGTAGGAGTTAAGGCTTTTATGTGCTACCCCTTACAAAGCAGAAGACCCTTGCAGGCATATTTAGATACAACAGGTAGTTGGGTTTGAGGTAGAAGGCTCTGCCTACCTGATTCCAGAGCCACTCCGTCAGGCCTGGATTCTTTCATACCGTCTCAAGTAGCAGGCATTTGAGAACTGGGCATAATAGACTTGCATCAAGAGAATCAGGCAGTACTGCATATATTTATTCACAGGGAAAGCAATTGCTCTTTCACCATAGAGCCAAGTTGGGTAGCTTTTGCTACTCCTTCCATTGCTGTGAGCCAATTAGTTATGGACCATCCATGAATAGGGAGGATCCTTAATGTTTAATATTGTACCATTTGAAATATATTTTCTAAAGTGCAGTCCAATATTCATCTGATCGTATTTTCTCGCTGAGAGTTGTACTTTTAACGAGATGTTTAATCTAGAAACAAATCTAGTTTGTCCCTGATCCTGCTCTGCTTCCACAATGACTGGCCCTAGATAAGCGTGGACATTTCCGACCCTCATCAACAAATGTGCCCATCAAGCTCAGATCAGTATGATTGAGGCGTATCAGCTGTGCATGTGACGAAGCCTTGCTAGATAGGATGATTGACTTTCAGTCTTTGATCTCAACACCTTAGAAGAGTAAGAAAAATATACTGAAAGTGATTGCGGTTTGTTTCCTTCCTAAAAGAGAGGAAGGATGAAGTGGCAGAACCCGTACACAACCATATGTAATACAAGCAAAATGGTGGTCTCTTCAGCAACCATCATAGAATAGCATATACCTAGACCAATATGGAAGTGCTGCTTGAAGACTAGAAAAGAGCACTGGGAGGACCATCAACATTGTCTTTTTCAGTTGCCTCTTTTTTATTATTTTTTTCAGTAGTCTGACTTGATATTGCAAACACCTTCACAACATACAAAAAAAAAAAAAAAAACCCAAATTAGTTTTATCCAGAACATATATGGTGATGACAGGGAGCTTTTCCTCCTTTTTAAAATCATGTGGGGATTTTTTAAAATGATAATAATTTAAAAAATCAACAGTAAAACTATGACAACAGCACCTTGACATTGTTTTAATTCCAACGCTATCAGAAGAATTTAAAAGCAGTAAACAGATATAATACTAACAGGAATAAAGATACTTACTGTCTAAAATGTAAACGGAATGTTTTGGTTCAATTTTTGTTTTCTGAAAGAGGACAGTTTATCATCATCAATTCACAATTGAAGCAGCATGCAATTTTATTTTTTAAAAACTTTTTTTTAACGTTTTCAATTCTTGGCAACGGCAACAAACCACAATGTTAGAGGAATGTAATGCAATTTTCTCTCTCTCAAAGTTGTGCGCAAATGAATATCTTTTTCTCTCTTTTGCTCCCTGTTAGGTCATGGATATGTTCAATAAATAGATTGTGGAACCACTGTACTGTATAAACTTCATTTATACATGCAGTCCATAAAATTATTTTCTTTCTTACTGAATAATTTACCCTGTTATGTATATATACAAATAGATAAATTTGTCTCAATATAATCTATACAACATGAACCCACTATCTTCCCCTTTTTATGGTCAATGTACAAACACAGGAAGTGTCTATTCTTATAAAACGCCAACCAACTCTCTTTTTGTTATCCATTGTGAGAGCTCGCACGTAAGACTGGGTAGTTCGGCACTGGGAATTCCAGTACCTCTTGTCTATGCCCCTGCAGCCTTCTTTCGTATAACCCTTGGAGTTGCATTTGGTCTCATAAAAATATTGCTTCAGTTGGCCTTTGGGAACCGGGACTTTTTCCAGAACTGTAACCGTTGCCCCGGACATGTCCACGGCAGTCTTTTTTTCAGCTGCTGTTACCCACTCGCTAGTACTGTCACACACACTCAGCTCCCCGCGGCGAGCAGGATCAGAGTGACGCCGAACCCTCATGGACATGTTTGCAGCATCCAAGTAGTTTTTGTACTCCTCAAGCAGAAACAGCAGTGGAGGCTCCAAAGGCACTTGACTGCTAAGCATAACCCGGGATGAGTACAAGTCTGCATCTTTATTCTCTTTGCTGGGCTGGATGTCGTGCTGCTCGTCCAAGAGCTCCTCTATGACATGTTCAAAAGTGTCCGCCAAAGACGTCAATCCTCTTGAGGCATCATTGGGCCCACCTAGGTTCTCCAGAGTCCCCTGTGTCCGAAGACCAGGATAAGCCAAGCTGCCTTGCCCTCTGATGCTAACTTCTTTCATTGGGGCAGCTTTCATGCAACTGAAGTATGAAATAACCATAGTAAGGAAAAGGATGGTCATCACTCTTTTCACTTGGTGGAACTGTTAAATAAAAAAAAGACAAAAAAAACTTATTCAGTCATATAGATTTTTTAAAAAACGCTGAAGGCTCAAAACATACAGCCTTTTGTATTTGATTGCAACTGAAAAGTGTATACATTAATCATCTAGACCAGGGCTTCTTAAATTTTTTCCACTCGTGACCCCTTTTTGCCCGAGAAATTTTTACGCGACCCCAGGTATATAGGTATATAAAATAGGTATACAAATCAAACATTTACTGATAATAAGTCATAAAGAAATTTAGAAACCTTTTACTGTTGCCAAATTTTTTGCGACCCCCACATGGGGTCGTGACCCACAGTTTAAGAAGCTTTGGTCTAGGACCAAAGTGTTAAACAAGGGGTGTTAAACAAGGCCCGAGGGCAGGTTCCAGCCCTTTGAGAGCTCTTACCCAGCCAGCAAGCCAACCAAGGCAACCACCCCCCCTCAATCTGAGCTGGCGAGGCATGGCCCAGTTCAGCCCGACCAAGTGACATTTATGTCATATCTGACCCACATAACGATTGAGTTTGACACCACTGGGCTAGAACATTGGTCTCATAAAGTTAACATCCAGAACACTTCATTCAGTTGCCTTAGTGAGCAAGAAATCCATACCCAAACACATTTCCACACATACATCAGATAGTTTGTGGCAGGCTGTCGCACAGAGGAAAGATGACATCTAGCCATGGGATAATGCGAGTAGAGCGGTGTATCACCCTGTGCACACCCTTGCGCAGCAGAAATCACAAGCATACCAACATTCATGCGGTCATCCATTGTTCTATCTTTGAGGCCGCCAAGGCATTTATTTAGAACGTTAGCTGCAGCAGAAGCCATTGGTTAGACTCCCCTGCTAGGAACAGGTTAAAAAAATATGGGCCTGGCAGTCTCAAGGCCCTTGTGCAGCAAATGTCACACTTTCAGCATCAGAATTAATTATCTTCCATTTGCATGACAAGTGTAACAGCATGTTTGGAAAGGTTACTAAGCATCTGTGGTATGCCTGGAGTAATTGGAAAAAAATCAGAAAGTTTATTGTCTTTTACAGAAAGAGATCACAGTGTGAAAGTTGGAACTGTATTCACTATAATCGCACACATTAAAAAAACCTCTTGTCTCATTGTAGCTGTAGCTAAGGAAAGCCTATGAAGCTATAGTAACTGGTCTACTGTTTGACAGAACCACCATGTTTTGAATGAGGAACAATAATGTAGAAGTAGTAGAAGAGTTGGTTTTTATACCCTGTTTTTCTCTACCTTTTAAGGAGTCTCAAAGTGGCTGACAATCACCTGCCCTTCCTCTCCCCACAACAGACACCTCGTGAGGGAGGTGGGGCTGAGAGAGTTCGGAGAGAACTATGACTAGTCCAAGGTCACCCAGCAGGCATTGGGGAACCAACCTGGTTCACCAGATTAGAGTCCGCCACTCATATAGAGGAGTGGGGAAACAAATTCTCTAGATTAGAGTCCACGGCTCTTAACCATGCATTGTAGTTTTATCTGGAATCTTCAGATATGCTGTTCAACTATTATTTATTTATATATATATATATATATATATATATATATATAAATGCATAGTCTAAACCAGGGGTCCTCAAACTAAGGCCCGAGGGCCGGATCCGGCCCCCGGAGGGCTTTTGTCCGGCCCGGGGACCAAGGAAGCCAGTCCCCCCTTGCCCCCCTCCCCAGAGCTTTTCTGGGCTTCCTGGCTGTGTACGCACAAGTGGAAGCCTCCCTCCCGCCCCAGTCGCCCCCTTCCCTGCTCCCTCTCCAGCCCAAAACCCCTTTCCTGGGCACACAAGGCATCTTGCTGCTTCGCGTGCCGCCCGGTCGCCCCCTTCCCCCTCTCCCTCCCAGGCCCAAAACCTCCTTTCCTGGGTGCTCGAGGCGTCTTGCTGCCTCGCACGCCGCCCAGTTGCCCCCTTCCTGTCCTGGCGTTCCTGTTTTGGCCACAGTTGGCAGCGTTCTCACGGCTCGGGCCTCTCTCTCCTCCTGGGGGTATCCTTGTGGCCTGGAGATAATTGTAGGGGCCCCTTGGGAGGGCTGGGCATATCTCCAGGGAGAAGAAAAAGACTTGTGGCCATTTATGCACAGGAGGTTTTGCCTTGGATTTGCCGCTCTCCAGATGCACATTTTCCCCATCCGAATTCTCAGAACTCAAAAGTAAATCCCCCCCCACCCCAGGGGAGAGTTTGGAGAATTCGGATGGGGAAAATGTGCATCTGGAGAGCGGCAAATCCAAGGCAAACCCTTCCATGAATAAATGGCCTTGGTTTTTACATGCCAACTTTCTCTACCACTAAAGGGAGACTCAAATTGCCTTACAATCCCCTTCCCATACCCTCCCACAACAGACTCCCTGTGAGGCAGGTGGGGCTGAGAGAGCGCTAACGGAGCTGTAACTTGCCCAAGGTCAGCCAGCTGGCTTCGTGAGTAGGGGTGGGGAAACCAACCAGGTTCACCAGATTAGCCTCCACTTCTCACGTGGAGGAGTGGGGAATCAAACCCGGTTCTCTAGAGTCCCCGCTCCAAACAGCCACTCTTAACCACTACAGGGGGAAGGACCGGGCTTGTAAGGAGCATGCTTTTCCGGAGAGCCCCCTCGTGCCGCCGCCTCTTCCCCCGCAACAGTCCGGCCCCCAACAGTGTTTGAGGGACAGTGAACTGGCCCCCTGTTTAAAAAGTTTGAGGACCCCTGGTCTAAACCATGTAAATGCTCATCACCACTGTCTACAATATAGATGGCAACAATGCTAAGCAAGAATGGGGGGGAGTGGAGATGTCAGCCTATTAAAATTTGGTTTTCAGATTGTTTCTTTGTAGCTGATTAACCTAATTGTCAACAGATTAAAAACATATTGCAATAGCGGAGCCACTCATCTGAAGCATATTCAGTGAAGATAAATGTGGTTCAGCTAAACAAACCACACAATTGATGGTTTCGAGCATTATTTAGAGAACGGTGTACCAGATCCACCAGTACATCAGAAGGCATTGCCAATTGCGGCAAAAACCCCTAGGATATGAGCATGTCAATCCTCTCTTTAGGGGCAGCAAGGGAAGAGAGAAAGGAATTTCTGAGACCAAGCATTCTCTCCCCCTCACACCTAACAGATGACCAGCATTGGTAGGTCCTGGAAGAATGGATTCAAATGGATCACCTTGACTGGTTGCACATTGTGCAGGAACATCTCATATGCATAGCCCCCTTTTAAGCTGGCAGAATAACTCCATGCTGAATCCCTTTCTTTATGTAGATTGCAATCTCTGGATTATGAGGTACACGTTATTAGCTACTTTTACTGGACTCAAGTCTATCTGTTTTATTGCCGACCAACATAGCTGCACTCTGAAACTATCATAAATGGGGATGTATGTAAATGAGAGAACTAAATAGACACATCCGTTCACATGTGACTTTGGATGGAGGGCAACGGTGATGTAGGAAAGACTTGTGATATTGGCCCTGCACATAGAGTTGCTTCATTCACACACTGTCTGGTGGTGCAAGACCATGCCCATAGAGCAAAAGCTGCCACCTTGTTGTGACTATATATTTGAAAAGGACCCGATTCACAGTAGCACTGCAGTCCCAAGTAGGTCTACTCAGAAGCAAGTCTAAGTTTATTTAGTGGCGCTTATTCCCAGGAAAGAGTTCTTAGTGTTGTAGCCTTTAAGGTATAAGTCCCCTGTGCAAGCACCGGGTCACTCCTGACCCATGGGGTGACGTCACATCCCGACGTTTCCTAGGCAGACTTTGTTTACGGGGTGGCTTGCCAGTGCCTTCCCCAGTCATCTTCCCTTTACCCCCAGCAAGCTGGGTCCTCATTTGACCGACCTCGGAAGGATGGAAGGCTGAGTCAACCTTGAGCCGGCTACCTGAAACCAACTTCCTTCGGGATCGAACTCAGGTCGTGAGCAGAGCTTGGACTGCAGGACTGCAGCTTACCACTCTGTGCCATGGGGCTCTTCTGTAGCCTTACTGGAGGAAAAACCAACACTTTAGTGAGACAGATAAAATAGCTTTGGCAGTGTCCCTGCAACAAAACTTGCTGGTGCCCTGACCAAGCTCTGCTTGCTCGAAAGCCGTGGCATTGTTCACATTTCTGAAGCAGCAGCTAATGTTCATTTCAGTGCTTTTGAAGTTCAGTCGGAAGTACCTCATACTTGGCAGCATGTAGTGGAGTAAACACTGTTTCTGTTTGCCAACACAGTGCTATGTAAAAAGCTTACTTCATATCCTACTAATATTCTGTGGGAAACCAGGAATCCTAACACTTGTCAAAGGATAAGCATAACAAAGTAGCTTTACGTACTAAGGCAGGAATTGCCCAAGTTTTAAGGCCCTGGCATTTATAAGAGGAAATATGATGCTGTGAGGAATTCTGTGTACAATAATTTGAACTGGTCTCTCAGATACTAGTCATTCTTCCTATTCATATATGTCGTGTTGCCACAAGTATGTAAATATTAGTCGTTTCCTCCGCTCCTACAGGTCATAAATGACTGACTTCCTTGTTTCTGCAGTGATTCCAAGCTTTCATTCTATATTTGTTATTTCACTCTGAAAGGGTCATTTTAACTTTTGATTAACCTTTACGAGAATTGATTCAATATGGTGGCCTCTAAACCCAGCTTTTGGCATGTGAATTCAACAAATACATGGCAAGATGGCAATTGAGCAAAAGAAGGGCGGTAAAGTTCACTCCAATTCCCCCCCCCCCCAGACTATCTTCACCACCCACATACCACCTGGATTATCAGCCTGCCCTTTGTTTACTAAATTTATATATCAGAGAGGATTAGCATTGGCAGACTGTGGTCGCAATCCTCTGTACATTTACTTGGGAGTAAGCCCCAGTGAATGAAGTGGGACTTACTTCTGAGCAGGCATGCACAGAACTGCTCTGCAAGTTCAACTAATTCAAGACTCGGCTTCATGCCACGTGGAGAGGCTGCATGTGTTTCTCTGCTGTAATTTCAACGCTCGCACAACTGTGACAGCAGACAGATTACTTTCTTTTTTAATACACTTCATCTGGGGGACTCGGAGGCAGGAGGAGCCAGGCCCAGAATCAAAACATAGGTAAGTGCTTGTTTTCTTAACACATTCTAAGTTTGCTTGGATCGTGCAGATATTTATTTAACAAAATAAACTATGCAGTAGTTCATCACGGAAGGATCTGCTGCACTGTTCTCATGGGTTGATACTGTACACTCTTTAAGTAATTACAAATATATATATATATTTAAAGCAAACGCTAGTTTCAAAAGGCAGCTGAACGGCAAGAACAGAGCAAGAACTGCAGGATCCCACTGTCTTAAAGGATCTCCGGAATTTACAGAGCATTCCTGACTTGCGCTGGCGGTCGCGCCCAAAGGCCTTTGGTGGCTGGCAAAGGCCCACGGCAGTGCAAGGGCCCACAGCGCCGGTGTCCAGGAGGCGCATGCCAGCGTTTGTGGCCCCAGCGCCGGCGTGCAGGGCCGACCGCTGGTCTCTGGCTGCTGCCATGGCAGCACCGAGCCTGGCCGCTGCCGCTGCCTGCCGCCAGCATCCAAATGCCAGCAAAGGCGGCGGTGGCAACCTGGGAGGCGTTCCCGGGGTGTTACGGCGCCAGCCAGGGGGCCATACATCTCACCACTTGGAAAAGTGTGACACACTTCACAGTGTTAAGAAGAGCGAGCATGTACAGAGTGCCTTTCCATTACAATAACTGCCACGATCCGCATGTCTGAGAGTGAATGGGCAGAACTTACAAATCCAATAGACCTGAGCCACAGTATACATCTGATGGCAGAAAGATAGAAAGTGACAGGCATGGAAGAGACAGAGAGTAAGAAAAGGGATGGCAGGAAGGAGAAAGGGGGAGAGGGAAGGAAGCAAAGGTGGGGGGAATGGGATAGCTGTTCCCGCAAGTTTCTTGTGGGTCTCCACTTGTGTGTGTGTGTATCCGCTATGGATGTAACTGACTTCATGTAGAGTTTCTTCCCACTTTCAAATTACTATGTGGAGATCCCAATCAGGGAAAGCACGCATGATATCTCTCCCCAAACACATTGTGTATTGAACTAGCATCTGAACGGGGCTTTTATTATATACTCAAGAGAAAGAAGTACCTGTCTTTCTCTAAGACACAAGCCAAGATATGTTACCCTTCCACATTTAGTGCAAACCTATCAGGATATAAACAAAGTGATAAAGTCTACACTATGAACTGCACACATGCTGATATGACCAGAGTGATGCCCTAAAACTATATCAAAAGAGTACCGTATCGATTACTAGGCTCTTTCAGGAAATGCTACAGAAATGCCACGTGAAGTTAATTGCATATCTATGTTACCTTTCCAGTAAAATAAAATATTTACATTGAATGTGGCTTCCAATGAAATGTGGAATGTTGTGCACACCTAGATTGTTCTGGATGCAATCCAGCTTTGTTTCAGTCACTGGGCACGTTGCCATTGACCTCACTGGGAGGTGAAGGATTATAGTATACAGAAGACTAGAAGTCACGGATCGTCTTTCCTAAATCAAAAGTTAGATCACTAAATTAACACTAACATTTTTAAAGTAAAAAGAGAATAAACGTTTGAAATAAACAAATCAAGTTTCATTTTACATTAGGTAGTGACACTCCTGTGCACACTTACCTGGGACTAAGTCCTGTTTAACGCAGTGGGGATTGCTTTTGAGTAAACATTCATGAGATTAAGAGGCAGAACTAATGTGGATACGATTTCATCCCAAGTAGGGGTAACAAAATGAGAGCATCAGCACTTTTCCCTCTGAATTAATACATTTAAGGTTGCCGTTTGCTCAGTTTTACGGACTGGTGTTTACAAAAGATCCTTGCTTAATGTATTTTTAAAGGTGTGTGAACACCTAAACCAAAAGGTAGTACATGTCAGTACTTGATTTGCAAAGGCTAAAAATACTGGGAGCAAGTTGGATTAGCAGTCATATGCATACGCCACTGGCAGCTGAACACATACAAGGTATCCTTCAGGGTATTTATTCATCCAAAGTTTGCAATTTTTAATTGTTGAAAACAAAACACACACACAAATCACACGTGCAGACCCATAACTAATGGATCTGAGTGTCCTACACTGCCGCTGGAAGAAATAACTGTCTTGTTCTTTCATCCAGTGGTTTATAGTTTTGCTGAAATAATATAACCAACCAGCCGGCACTATTGCAACAGTTTTGTCAGCAGTGTGAAAACAAGCCTTTAGGAGATTTCATCATAAAGCGAACAAGGGAGAGATGAATTGGAAAACAAGCGTTCAACGTTAAAAATGAGAAATACATTATCTTGTTTGGGAATGCATCTGTCTTGTTCCCAACATCAAGTTATTTACACATCAGATATTCATTCAGAAACTTTCATGCTCAACAGGCTACAGAAAAGCAGACCCTACAGTACTCTTCACATGGCCAACACGCATCCAGTGAATGCAGTGAAAGAGGGTGGGCAATTGCTCCACAATAAATTGTCCTGACCCCACTGAATGCACAGTCACTACATTGCTTGCACGTTCCATAGGTGTATGCACAAACATTATATGTATTGGTTTGTTCGTGCAATTGGAAACTGTCCCCCCACATGTGCATTCACAATATATGTTTCAGTTATAGAATCATAGAATCATAGAGTTGGAAGGGATCACCAGGGTCATCTAGTCCAACCCCCTGCACAATGCAGGAAATTCACAACTACCTCCCCCCCACACACCCAGTGACCAGAAGATGGCCAAGATGCCCTCCCTCTCATCATCTGCCTAAGGTCAAAGAATCAGCATTGTTGACAGATGGCCGTCTAACCTCTTCTTAAAAACCTCCATGGAATGAGAGCTTACAACCTCCCAAGGAAGCATGTTCCACTGAGGAACTGCTCTGTTAGAAAATTCTTCCTAATGTCTAGACGGAAACTCTTTTGGGCAACAGGAAAAACTCGGCACCATCCTCTATATGACAGCCCTTCAAGTACTTGAAGATGGTTATCATATCCCCTCTCAGTCTTCTCCTCTTCAGGCTAAACATACCCAGCTCCTTCAACTTTTCCTCATAGGACTTGGTCTCCAGACCCCTCACCATCTTTGTTGCCCTACTCTGGACACGTTCCAGCTTGTCTACATCATTCTGAAATTGTGGTGCCCAAAACTGAACACAGTACTCTAGGTGAGGTCTAAAAAGAGCAGAGTTATATACAGCCGGCTCCAAATTGGAAAATACCTGGAAATTTTGGGAGTGGAGCCTGAGGAGAGAGGGGTTTGGGGAAGGGAGGGACTTCAGTGGGGTATAATGCCATAGAACCCACCTTCCACAGTGGCCGTTTTCTCCAGGTGGACTGATCTCTGTCTCCTGGAGCTGTAATAGCAGGAGACCTCCAGCCACCACCTGGAGGTTGGCAACCCTATATATACCTGATATACACACATGCAAACCCTATATATACACATGCAAAAAGTGATTCCCTTCCAGTACTCAGATTAATTGAATGGAGAAGCCCTTGCATGTGTGTAAAGTGCTGTCAAGTCGCAGCCGACTTATGGCGACCCCTTTTGGGGTTTTCATGGCAAGAGACTAACAGGTGGTTTGCCAGAGCCTTCCTCTGCACAGCAACCCTGGTATTCCTTGGTGGTCTCCCATCCAAATACTAACCAGGGCTGACCCTGCTTAGCTTCTGAGATCTGACGAGTTCAGGCTAGCCTGGGCCATCCAGGTCAGGGCGGAGAAGCCCTTACCCATATGTAAACACCACAGGTTTTGTCTATGATTCTTTGGGCATTCAGGAATATATAAATTGTTCGCACACTAGCTATTTAGTCTAGAATGAACATCATTCATTCACTCTTTGGGGCGAAACCATTTGATATGATGATTAGTGTGCTGCATTCCAGTGTTTTTCCTTTTGCCTTCTTATGTGCTTTCAGACCTGTTTTGTAGTGATTTTCCCCTTACTAATTGCTTTTCAATAACTTATGGGGACTGTGGCATTACTCAATCAACCCTTAGTTATCAGTCCTTGTTTAGGGAGAGGGAATGGTTTTAATTACTATTTTTCTCTTTGCAGCTTAAGCCATAGTCATTTTTTCTTTTATTTTCTTTCTTATTGTAATTGTGTGCTCATGAAACTATAATAAAAAAGAAATTAATGAACAACCACTTTTGATGCAAAGAGAAAAGCAGTAATTTAATCTCCACCATTTTTGAAACAACAACTGATGATCAAAAACTGGTTTAGAAACACTGCAGCCTCCATTACTGAACTGACTGTAAAGCAAAGAAGCAAAAGTTAAAGAGATAGATACAAGGAGAAGCAGAACCTTTGCTGAATGAAATTTATTTGCAAGACTTTTGGTTGGTTCTACAACCCAAATCCTAATTAATTGTTTGTTGAATGTCCCATTTTATTGATTGTATTTACTCACTCTGTGTAATCTACCTTGAGTCCCAGTGAGAAAAGTGGACTATAAATAGTGTAAATAATTTAATATCTCTATCTCTCTATCTATACCTTATAATGGCATACTAAGAGAACCGTCCTCTCTGAATATACCAAACATACTGTACTGGTGTTAGATTTAAATATGGATAATTCTAGCTCCTGTTTGTGTGTGAGAGCATCCTAATTATTTTGATCCTTTATCCCTTCACATTGGTAGCTATCTGAAGTGTTTGCAATCAGTTAAATCAGGGATGGGGAACCTCAGGCCCCCGGGCTATAAACGGCCCGCAAGGACATTTTCAGTGGCCCCCGGGAGCTCCAGTGCCCTGCCATTGAAACGTGGCCCAGCACGACCCTCCCTGAAACTGTTCGGGAAGTGGCAGTGTGCAGGAATGCTGTGGTGCTCTTTAAACCTCCTCTCGCCGCCTGTCAGCTGTTGGGCGGGCAGAGGGAGGGGGGAAGAGGAAGAAACCAGCAGCGTGCTTGCGTGCGAGATAGGAAGCCTTCAGCCCTGCTGGCTCGCATGGCCGGGCAGGCGCATGGGGGAGGGGGGAGGCGGTGTGTTTGCGCTCTTCCCTTGAAGGCCTCCGCCAGCGGCAGCAGCACTGAGCCCAGCCCGGGGGACGGCGGCAGTGACCTGGAGCTGGACTTTTGGGAGCCGCCTGAGGGGGCTGAGGAGGAGGAAGGCGAAAAGGAGGAGCTGCTGCTGGATCCTGGAGGAGGAGGCCTGGCCTCACTGCTGCTGGCCTCCCAGCCCCGCCACTGTCGTCCCTCGGGCTGGGCTCGGTGCAGGCCTTCAAGGGGGGTGCAGGGAAGAGTGCAAACACACCGCCTTTCCCCCCGCGTGCGTGTGGGCCAGCAGGGCTGAAGGCTTCCTTCCTCGCCCGCACACATGCGACTGGCTTCTTCCTCTCCTTCCTCTCGCTTCGCAACAGCTGACAGGTGGCGAAGAGGCCAGCAGCAATGAAGCCAGGCCTCCTTCTCCAGGCTCCAGCAGCAGTTCCTCCTCGCCGCCTTCCTCCTCCTCGTCCCCCTCAGGGGGCTCCCAAAAGTCCAGCTCCAGGTCACCGCTGCCGCCATCGTCCTCGTCCTCAGGCGCCTCTCCCCAGCCGTTTTCGCCCTCCTCTCCTCCTCAGGTGCCTCTCCCCGGCCGTTTTTGCCCTCCTCTCCTCCTCAGGCGCCTCTCCCCGGCTGTTTTCACACTCCTCTCCTCCTCCTCTTCAGGGCGCTCGCGGAGGGCCAGGCGGCCCCTCAGCAGCCGCTCGTCCACCAGAGAAGGGCCTGCCGTTTCCCTCCGTCCTTTCTCTCTCCCCCTCTCTCCCCTCCATTTCTTCCTTCCTTCCTTTCTTCCCCAGTTTCTTCCTTCTCTTCCTCTTTCCTTTCCCACTTCCTTTCTTTCTCTTTCTTTCTCTCTCCGTCCCTCCCCCCACCCTTCCTTCCTTCCTTCCTTTCATCCTTCCTTCCCCAGTTCCTTCCTGCTCTTTCCTTTCCCAGTTCCTTCCTTCCTCTTCCTTCCTTCCTTTCTCCCTCCCCCCTCTTCCTTCCTTCCTTTCTTTCCCTCCCCCTCCCCTTCCTTCCTTTCCTTGGGTTGCCAACCTCTAGGTGGTGGCTGGAGACCTGGCAACCCTAGCATCACCCCCCCCCCCCCGCCGCCGGGAGATCTACGCCTGGTATGGCCCCCGAATGATGTTATAAATATGCAAATGGCCCTTGGCAGGAAAAAGGTTCCCCACCCCTGAGTTAAATGAATCACACCTCTTTAAATGAATTGGTTTATTGGGACCTTGTGTGGATTAGGGAATGCGCAGTTGACAACAAACAGAGATAACACTACTATGGTGTTAACAACAATTTTACTTTTCTTGGCTGCTTGACTAAATTGTCTCCAAGTGTTAATGCATAATAATTACATTGCACTAAATATAGGAGAATTCTTACTAGGCAATAAAGATAGACCATAGCAGAAGTCTTTTATATATTATGGAATGATGTTTAATTATGAGCAAGGAATATTCCTTTTAATCTCAGCACTTTGATAAACCTACATGCAACATTTCAACTAAAGCAACTGGTTTCTAATACTCACTACTTTTTCTGACAGATTTCTCATTATTGTTGATTGCTTTCCGAAATACTAGCTAATACAGGACCAATGTTAGGGGGCACTCAACAAAATTCCATCCACCACCAGTTCCCTCCTCACCCTTTTCACATAGATCTGTGCCATCATCTATGCAATAAGCATACATTTCTCAGCTTCAGTTCTTAAATAAGATTGGACAAAGTCAAGCCAGCTGATACCTTCAATGCCAATTAATCTCTTGCTGTCAAACATGGATTCCTTCTATGAGTGATCAAAACGTCATTAACAAAATGAACCTTCTGATTAAACTAGTTCTGCTGCCAGAGGTACACACTCAAGCTGACCAAATTTCTATACATACAAGCTGGGAACCCACAAGGTCTTATTTAATCCTCTGTTTCCTCTTTCCCTTTCCTGGCCACCCCCATAGCATCTCCCCTTCTCCTGCTTCTTTCTCTCATTCCTACCCACCAGCCAACCTACCTTTATCTAGTGCCCTGACTTTCCCTCCTTCCTTCCCCTTGCAGCCTCTGCCCAGGAAAACTATGGCTCGGTTGTGCAGTGGTGGCCACCAGGTCCATTTGTGAGACAGGAGCCCACACCTCAATTTCTCCTGTACCCTCCTGCCTACACTATTTTCTTTCCCTCCTCCTGCAGCCCTCATCTTTCCTTGCTTCTTTCTCTCCTTCTTACCCACCAACCAACCAACCTTTTATTTCCCCTCCATCTTTCCTTATATTGATATTTATTTACTTTGTTCATGTCTACCTTTATCTACAATGGGGGTCCCAGCAGAGCTTACATCATTCTCCTCTCCTTCATCCTCACAACAGCCTTGCGATGTAGGCTAGGTTGAGAATGTACAACTGGCCCAAAATCACCCAGTGAGCTTCCAGAGAAAAAGTGATGTTTTGAACTTGGGTCTCTCAGATCCTGTTGTGTAACTATAACAGCTACACCACTCTGGCTTTCGTGGGATGGCTGCTGTTGAACAGTACAAAGCAACTGGGCACAAGTAAGCCATGCAAGTCTCATGGTATCAAGTTGCCCAGTGGCTGCTGGCAGGCCTGGCTCTGATGGGCCACATGAACATATGAAGCTGCCTTATACTGAATCAGACCCTTGGTCCATCCAAGTCAGTATTGTCTACTCAGACTGGCAGCGGCTCTCCAGGGTCTCAGGTAGAGGTCTTTCACATCACCTACTTGCCTAGTCCCTTTAACTGGAGATGCCGGGGATTGAACCTGGGACCTTCTGCATGCCAAGCAGATGCTCTACCACTGAGCCACGCCTCTTCCCTTGAAGTCCAAAACAGACTCGGAAAGGACCCTGAACCCTTCTCTTGCCTTAACTGGCAGAAACTCATTATTGAAGGCTGGCAATACTGTTGTAGTTACCTAGCAACAGTCACTGAGAGCATTCTTTTTTAAAGCTATCGGTACTGCTTCTATCATTTTGGTGGTTTATACACCCCCTAATATATATTTTTAAAATTTTAAATTTTCTGCAAACCTAGGGCCTTTCTTGGTTTTGTGGAAAGATCTGTCGTCTTCCATGGCTCCAGACTCTGGATTTAAGCATTCACAGATGGAGCTACGTTGAGAATTTGATATATGGATTCATACACAGGAAAGAGGGAGAGCAGCATGTCCTCTGGCCTACCATCTCTATGTTTTGTCCTCCACTAGTTTTACTTCAGCCACCAAGACCAATGTAAATAAAGTTACTAAGATTAGACCTGAACTACAAGACCTGAAGCTTACATTGCCAAGGTCTCTCCCCCCCACGCCCCCGCCAACAGCCACAGCCACAGTGATTTCCATAAGCCTCACTGCTTCTCCTTTCCTAACATCTACTATTAATCTTCCGTCACCATGCTTTCCACCCTTTCCCTGCCCAACTACCTGTAGAGACTCTCTAGCTTGAGTCCTGCACACATTGCATTGCTGCTGCCATCTCTTGGTTTTCCTGGTGTCAGTTCGTTGCTTCGGCGGGAGGCAGAGAAGAAAGTCAAAATTATTATGTGGTGCTGGAGGAGAGGTTTTGGGCTGCCATGGACTGCCAAAAAGACAAATAAGTGGGTTCTAGATCAAATCAAGCCTTCTACCTAGAAGCTAAAATGACAAAACCGAAGTTATTGTACTTTGGTCACATTATGAGAAGATTGGAAAAGACAATAATGCTAGGAAAAGTCGAAGACATCAGGAAAAGAGGAAGACCCAAGATGAGATGGATTGACTCAATAAAGCAAGCCGTGGCTCACAGTTTGCAAGACCTGAGCAAGGGTGTTAACAATAGGATGTTTGAGAGGACATTAATTCATAGGGCCACCATACTTTGGAAGTGAATGACAGCACTTAACACACACAGAGCTTGAGCATGTTAGGGACTGCTGATTTTCATCTCGTTTTCCCTGTGAATTGCGTATGGCGCATTCTCTGGCCTCCTCTGCTATATACTAACTTTGGAACACCTGGCAAGTCCTTTCTAGGCAGCCCCAGAAGCATGCTGAGACTATAAATAAATGACCCTCAAGGCCTTTGTAGCAAAGAGTAGTCATGGCAGGATACCAGTGAAAAGACATGGTTATGAACATTCAAGCCACTTCTGATAGAGGAAGAAATAAAGAGGGATCTCAGACATCCAGCTACATGTTCTAAGGATGAGACTTACCTCTGCTGATATCCTGGCTGTACAAAGTATTGGTAAAGGTGGCAAAGTGTTGCAAAAACCATTTTGCTATTGGCCATCTGAACTGAGAGGAGTGAGAGTATGCCGAGCTGAACTGGAAATGCCTGTTGCCAGAGCTGTGACGGGCTTTCATGAAAGACAAGTTTCCTCTGAGATGCTTGCATTTGTCAGCAATGTTGTCAGTCATCTTCCAGCTATCTATGAACTATGTGCCGATTTATCTCAGCACGTGTTATGTATGTATGTGCATTGAGATGCTTTCCTTATATGGGCAGCCTTGCATGGCAAGCAGCCTCAGGAAGGAAGTCAGAAGCAGAATCCTGAAATTTCTCCACTACCTAAAAGGACAATATGTACTGACTTGCATTAAAGATCTGGTTAGTTAACAGATGCTAGGAAAGCCTCTCCAGTCCACCTTACTAGATCCCACGGCAGCCAGGAAACAGTTGCAGCATATTTTATTGCGGAACTAGTGTATTGTGTCAGTGCAATAAAAGTGGCTAGTCACTGCTTGTTTCCTGCCTGACTAGTCCCTTTGGATCATTGACTACTACAACAACTGCAGTTTTCATGCTTTACTGCTGCGTTAACAGCATTGCACTGGAAACCTCTAGCCCTTTAAATGAAAAGATTTATTCTACAATTATGAATATGTGTGCCATGCTGTCACGTTAATAACAAATAGCAGCCTGTTATCAAATACTGTAATTAATTAAAGAACTCCGTGTACTGGGTGTGTATAATCACTGTACAAGAACCCCACTAAGGAATTTGCTGCAACCTTTCCGTGCCCCCGAACGTATATAAATAAAACCCCTGCAAAAATAATATAAATTGATTCATACATTTATCAGATTTGTAACTGTATACACACATATGCATTTATATAAATTATTTATACAAGGCTAAATGGGGCTTCAGACAGAATTTGCTTCTCGGCAGATAGGGAAGGGTTTTGCCCCCTTTGCTGGAGAGAGTGTTGGAACCTTTCACTCCTAATTTATGTATTTCCAACTTTCCATTTTAAACCATTCAGCAAAAGGGAAAACCTGGTTTATTTCAGGCTTGTCTTAGATTTAGGACCAAGTTTTTGGTGCCTCCTGACATTCTTTCCATCAAAAGTAATATTGTGTTACTGTGGTAAATCCCCGAAAGGTTGTGTGTGGCAGCAACACAGTTGATACAAATTAGGTGGGGAAAGTTGCCACGTGGTTTTTCAAGTGATAGATCTTGTGAAGGATCCAGAGAGGTAATTTCTCAACATCACGGAAAAATAAATTTGAAAACAATTGCATTTTCAATGCACCCTTGGCAACAAGAAGTTGGCTAGTTTGGTCAAAAATGCCTTATGCTAAAGAAACTCTCTCTTTGTATACTAGCCATGTTGTTACAATCTCATGACATAAGGGACCGATTTACACATGGTTCAGTCCAGGTTGAGTAACGGGCAGATGTGTGTTGAAATGGTCTAAGGGGCACTATTTGACTTCTTGGGGAAATCCACAAGTGTAACCTCATGGGTTTCCCTAATGGGTGAAATAGAGCCTCTGGACCATTTCAGATCAGCAAAATGGTGGAGTGGAAGGCTGGAGCCCCTTTTCCATATATGTCATATTCAGCATCTGAATCAGGCACCACACACGTGGGAACTGAGGAGAGCCCACAACTTACATCTGACTGTTTCACAGGGCATAGGGTGGGGACTCTGGGCCTGTGATTTTGTCCAGTGTAAGAGATGTGTACTAACAACTAAAAACTGTGCCGTGTGCTTGAGAAGGGCTGGATCCTTGCAAGACACTGATGAAGGCTACTCACGGGGAAAATGGGAGGGCTGAAAGCTGCCCATTCACCGTGCAGTTTACAGAGGAGCACAAATTACATGAGTGTACAGCTTCTATGTCATACTGTCTCTCCTCTTTGCAGGACAAATTCCCCTATATGCATGCCCTGAGACAATGTTACTTCCAGGAATAGTAACCAGTATTTTATGGTGCTGGGTTATTTTCTGTTGCTCCAGAATGTCGGACCAGAACCAACGGGTTGAAATTAAATCAAAAGAGTTTTCAGCTAAACATTAGGAAGAACTTTGTGAAAGTTAAAACAGTTCCTCAGTGGAACATGCTTCCTTGGGAGCTGGTAGGCTCTCCTTCTTTGGAGGTTTTTAAGTGGAGGCTAGATGGCCATCTGTTAGCAGTGCTGATTCTGTAAACTTAGGCAGATCATGAGAGGGAGGGTAGGAAGGGTTGTGTCAGTGTTTGGCTCTCATGGCCCTCTCTTACATGCCCAGAGAAATGCCGATCGCCACGTTGGGGTCAGGAAGCAATTTTCCTCCAAGCCAGATTGGCCAGAGATCCTGGAGGATTTTTTTTTGTCATCTTCTGGACATGATGTAGGGGTCACTGGGGGCGTGGAGAGGAGGTAGTTGTAAATTTCCTGCATTGTGTAGGAGGTTGGACCCTGGTGGTCCCTTCCAACTCTATGATTCTATTAAAATCCTTATAATTAGTTATTTATAATGAAACTGTAATATACTAAGGAAAAACATGAGCCTTATATCCCCATGTCCTTTAAAACATACAGATTCTTCAGAGCAGCTTTTCTATGAGATATGCCCATGTGTCTGGGATAAAGTTTTAATGACCCAACTATATGGGCCAATACATTTTTTTTTCTCATGGCACCATGCTGATTCTACACTCAGGAACCATGCAACGAGTTGGATCAATGGAAGGCTACTCTAGATGTGCAGGAGCCAATTACAAAAAAGCAGCTCCCACATGAAAGATAAAATTTATAGAGCCCAATAGGAATTTCATTTTTTAGCAGAATATGCTCACAGAATGCACCTAGATCAGCTAATTTTCCTTAACCATCCCTTGTTTCCCAACAAAACTACTGTCAGATGGGGAAAAAAATCATTATATTCTACAGAATTCTTCTTACTTGTAAAATGTCTTATGGCGACCCTTATGGGATTTTCAAGGCAAGCGACTAACAGAGGTGGTTTGCCTTGCCTTCCTCTGCATAGCAACCCTGGTATTCCTTGGTGGTCTCCCATCCAAATACTAACCAGGGCTGACCCTGCTTAGCTTCTGAGATCTGATGAGATTGGGCTATACCATGCTGCCTTCCCTTCTTTTAACTTACACAACTTCAAATATTGCTTAAAACTTTCCTTCCAAAGGCTCCCTATATTTCTCTAACCACCCTCTTCTAAATGGCATCTTCCTTGGAAGAATTCCACCTAATATACTTCCTCAGAGTCTTGTCACCTCATTAAATCAACTGTGGGCTGTGGCTCAGTGGAAGAGCATCTGCTTTGCATGCACAAGTTCCCAGAAACTCTAGCATCTCTAGGATCAGGTAGTAGATGGTGAGAAAGACTTCTACCTGACATTCTGGAGAGCCATTGCCAGTTGGAGTAGACAGTATCAGCCTTGGTAGGCCAATGGTCTGACTCAGCTTCAGGTGTTTTTTGACTTTGGAGACATCCTAAAGAACCATCACCCTCCATGAGATTTTTGTTATCAATAAAATTGCCAGATTCAAATATGGATAGGTATTTTGTGGCTTTAGTGGTGGACAGGTGGAATTTTGCAAATGGGTCACAGCAACTTTATGACTGGAGAAGCTGTATTCACAGAAAAATTTCCCTTGTGCAGTTCTTAAAGAGATGAGAATACTGGTCCATGATGCGCCAGTATCATTGCAAGAAGCGAGGCCCGAGACTCACCTCCCTCAAGCTATCATTCCTCAGCTCACTGCCAATTTAGAAGCATTTTCATTTCCACGAACGTTTCATTCACATTCAGAGGGGGAAGGCAAGAGACAGCTTTCTTTCATAGACCATTTAAGACTCCAAAGGGAGGAAAGACTTACGCATCACGAAAGCAATTATCTACAAAAGCAGCTACAGTGCAGATTCTGAAAACATGCTGAAGAAGAAAGGCATCTTTCAGAAAGCTGAAAGGAAGGAGTTAGCAAAACATGAAAAGTTGGGGGAACACCAGGGTTCCCTGTTCAGAATCAAAAGCTGCACGCACAAAGGAACTGTGGATAACCCAGCATCCAACCACCTATCAGAAACAGGGAGGAAAGCTCCACCTATTGCAATAAAAATTATTTCACTCATGCTGGGCAGGATCGCCTAAAACTAAGATAAAAGGAGGGGTAGATTCTCTGGAACAATACACTAGTGACCCTCTGAAACCATTTTTACTGGCCTTAAAACACTTGAAACCTCCTGTATTTTTTCAGACTTCAAAACCCACAGTACTGACCTAAGGTAACACCTGTATTCTTTACATATTCCCATATTTTTCCTGAAGCAGGTAGGAAGTTGTTCGTGACTTACCTACGACCATGCAGCACACCAGTGCCGCTCACGAGGCTTCCCCCCACCACCTCCTAACCATTGCAACACACAGCCTTCCCAGAGGCATCATCTATACATTTTGCAGAGTTCTCCATGGTAACACTTGGGCTTGTAACCCAGAAAGAGGCAAGGCTTCTCATTAAAACCTTTGGGGTATTAATTCCCCCCCCCCTTAATACATATGCTCGCTCACTCCCATCTGTGTTGTTAATTAGTTCCTGACTGTAGGTTAAATGTAGGGCATGCTGTCAGGAGCCTAAGGTGGGGTGGCCAGACCTCCTGCTATTGCCATATGGCTGATTTTTAACTCTTCTGTTTCCGTCCATGCTTCTGATTCGTGGGCACGTAAAGAAAATAAAGGGGTGTGTGCGTGCGTGTGTTTGTACAAGTTCATTTGCAATGCTAAGTGCAAACATGCTCTTTGTAAAAGCAGATTCCACCCCCAGCAGTAACAATTTAAGACACAGCCTCTCTCTCTCTTCCCCGCCCACCCACCCCCATCTCATCATGCAGAGCAAAATCATTATGAAGGGCAGGAAATAACTATCTGCACAGGGAGAAACTACCATACAAATAGGTGTTTCTAAGAGTCCCGAAAAATCCTCTTTGACAGCTGCACTGGCAGCTTGACAAGATACTTGAGGGTCACCCTCAGTTAACTTAAACTGGAGAACAACTGAGTTATTCTCACTGGTAACACAAACATACGGACAAGAAAGGGAATGAATGCATGATGTTGCACTGGGGCGGGGGGGAGAGGCAGGGGAAACCCCAGAATAAATGTTGGTTTTGTTCTTAGCCAAGTCCTCAAAAGTTTATTAAATATAAAAACAGGTGGGGATTATATTGTACAGTTCATGGGTCAGATTCTTTGAGAAGGCCCTGAACTTGGAATCCTGAATTGAACAAAGGAGTTTTGCCAAATTCCTGCAATTCCCTATTAACATCTGATTACTTGGCATGAAAAACTCTCAGAATTTAGCCCAGAGCATGATGGCCTCTTGCTAATAACGCTTTATCGCAAGATTCATCTGTTATGTACCATTTCAGTTATTAACTCATCACCAAAACAAAAACAAAACAAAACCCAGGTATTATAGGCAAGATTTTAATGCTTTTTTTTTAAAGCTCCAAGCAGGTAATCAGCTGTTCAGTCAATACTGGATAATGAAATAAGGGTTGCCAGCTCTAAGCTGGGAAATATCTGGAGATTTTTTTTTGGGGGGGGGGTGGAGCCTGAGGAGGGTGGTGTTTGTTGAGGGGAGGGACTTGAATGGGATATAATGTCCAAAGCGGCCATTTTCTCCAGGTGAACTGATCTCTGTTGGCTGGAGATCAGTTGTAATGGCGGGAGATCTCCAGCCACCGCCTGGAGGTTGGCAACCATATAATGAAATCATAGACTCATCGATCAGGTACTGACAAATCATAAAGTCACCATCTTACTCTGCCCAAGGCAGAAGTGAAGAGGGAGTGGTTAAGGTAACTGGATGCAACTAGGGTAGTTCATGTAGAGGACAGAATTTCAGTGGGTGCAGCTTTTCTTTCCCTAATGGAATGCTTTCTGCTATACAAACTGTACGAGACACAGTTCCTTGCCAGAAAAAGATGGAAATCAGGATGAAGCCAAACGAAAGGACAAATCAACTGGAGGGAAAAGAATCTGGGAAATCTCATTAGGTAATATTACCACAATCTGCTTATACTGACTCATTACTTAGTGCAGCAACTAAAATTATTCTTCAGTATTGTTAACCTAAGGACTACTTTGTTCTCAGCTTTTTAAGGGAGCTGTGAGTTCCATATGGTATCTGAGACATAACTCCTGGTTGTTATATTTGTAACAACTGGATGGTGGCCAGTTTTTTTTCTTCTTCCTAGTAAGTCAGGGACAAATCAGTTGTAATAGCAGATCTCCAACTAGTATCTGGAGGTTGGCAACCCTAACAATGTGCTATTTTATTTTGGCCAGTTTTAATAAAAAGTATACATGGATTTCCCCGCCCCCCTCTTTCTTTTTGAAGGGCTTCACCCAAAGGCGTGGCGATGCTGTGCTGCCATTTGTACCCTCTGACACAATTATACTTAGCAAGGTAATTAAATAGTCATATCCCCAGGGCAGTAAAATAACTGTACATTAATGGATGGAGGGGCCCATGATTCACAGCTTAAAGTTAGATGTGCATCTTAGATGAACTGCTGGGTCACTGGGAGTGTGTATCAGCTGCAAGAGACCAGCCTGGATTTGGCAGGAAATGCAAGCTCTTTGTGTGGGCCTCACTTCTCATGTTGATGTGCTTATGTCAGCCCCAGAGGTGTGTCTACCTAGCCCCTTGGTTCCTCTCCAGAGAGCACATGTGTACATCAGTGCTCTTCCCACTCAGTTTCCTTTGTGTCCTAGAATATCAGAGGAGGTAGATACAGGGAAGGAGGTGCTAGAGATGAAGAAGAGGAAAGGCAAGGGGATCACATCTTGCTGGCTCTAACTTGTAAATCAGGCCCGCGAAACCATTTGGTCTGGCCCTTTGTGGGTCCTGGCAGATCTATCGCTCAGAAGGATCTAAGACTGGCGACCATCCTCTGCCACCAGGTGGGCAAGCGCGCCACCGGTTGGATGCCTGCCTGGTTGCCCGCGCCGGTGTGTGTGTGCGTGTCATCTTGGGCATCTGCCTGCTTGGGGCTCGGTCGGCAAATTTTTAAGTTGATAATTTAGTATGGCCCACGAACGATGTTATAAATATCCAGATGGCCCTTGGTGGAAACAAGGTTCCCCACCCCTGTTGTAAATATACTGGCTTTAAAAAAGGCATTTATATTAATCTTGCCCTTGGATGAAGAAAAAAAATATTATAATGAATTACTTTTATATGTTCCTTGAGAAATCCAATACTGAAAAAATGCCCAGTTTGAAAGCCCTGTAGTTGGCTGTCTCTTTACATCACCCTTTACATATATAAACAGTAAAAACACACACCCCGTTATCCTTCTGCGGGATGCTGACCTGAACAACTGCCCTGAAATAACAATGCCGTGTCATTGTTTGTGACCTCATCAGGAGACTTTTTAATGTCACATCGTAAGTACATATTTGCTCATGATGCGCGCTCAAAATTGGCCTAATAGAAAATCTGGGGAGGAAGAAAGGAGGGGAAGAACATATTTGGATTTAAAACTGTATATACCAAAATGTAGCTGATGAGAAGTGTGTGTGTGTATACGCACACTTCTGATCATATTAAAATCATATATATTAAAAGACCCAGAAACTGGAGCCTTTATTTGACTGGATTAATGGTTATTGTATGAGGGGGTGTGGCTCAGCGGTAGAACATCTGCTTAGAGTGCAGAAAGTTCCAGGTTCAATCCCTGGCATCTCCGTTAAAAGGACTAGGCAGCTGGTAGGGTTGCCAGCTGTGGGTTGGAAAATACCTCGAGATTTTGGGGATGGAGCCTGAGGAGGGCGGGGTTTGAAGAGGGGAGGGACTTCAATGCCATAAAGTCCAATTGCCAAAGTAGCCATTTTCTCCAGGTGAACTGATCTCTGTCGCCTGGTGATGAGTTTTAATAGAGGGAGATCTTCCACCGCCAGCTGAAGGTTGGCAACCCTAGTAGCAGGTGAAGGACCCCAATTTGAGATGCTGGAGAGCCGCTGCCAGTCTGAGTAGATAATACTGACCTTGATGGACCAAGGTCTGATTCAGTATAAGGCAGCTCCATGCATACATGAAACATAGTCAAAAATTTAATTTTCAAAAATAGACCCCGGTTACTCAAGAAAAATTCAAAACCAAGACACTGAACAGACTCTATCTTCTTATTTCAGTGGTGGGGCCATCATTTTTCTTCAGTCACTCCTCTACTTAGCAAGGTGGCAATCTCATGCACATGTACATGGGAATAAGGCCCACTGAGCACAGTGGACTTACTTTTGAGTAAGCATGTATTATATTGGTAGGGTTGCCAGGTCCCTCTTCGCCACTGGCAATAGGTTTTTTGGGCGGAGCCTGAGGAGGGAGGGGTTTGGGGAGGGACTTCAATGGCATAGAATCCAATTGCCAAAGTGGCCATTTTCTCCAGATTAAATGATGTCTATCAGCTGTAGATCGGTTGTAATAGCAGGAGATCTCCAGCTAGTACCTGGAGGTTGGCACCCCTATATACTGGCTATAACTTGCTGTAATAAGGCTCTGATAGGGTGCAGTTCTAGGACGTAAAGCGTTCAAAACCAGGCAAGTCCAATTCATAGTATTTGGGTCACACAGAACACAAACAGTACACTTTCCACAGGGGAATGAAAACATTAGGGAGAAAGTGTGCTACATAGAAACAAGGCACATGTAAGCAACTGTAAACACAGTGGAAGCAATCAGTCTTCAACATCCTCATCAGCCTTCCTGCTAAACAGTTTCCTTTCTACTGGATTTTTTCAGAATTTAAACTGAAAACAAATCCTTTAAGAGGTTTTGCATCCTGCATTGATCGGGCATGTTTTCAGCATGGAACCAAGCCCTTGTGACACCTGTAACAAGACCCAGAAATTTAATTTGCAAATAGCTTGGGGAAAACAGGCAAACAAGCATATTGTTGCAGCTCCTGATCCTTGACATTTAACAATGGACTCCATCAAATGCGCAGAGAGGAACCAAAGCTTGCTTTATTGGCTGACTTAAAGGAACATATTAGTAACATCATGGGGTGTGATGTCCTTGTTCTGACACATGATGCAGTACACCCTTGCCTAAACCACTTCTTTATGACGCAAGTTTAAAGATGTAATCAGGCTCTAGTTTTACATTTATTATTGACAGCAAACATGGAAGTAATTAAAACTGGTGGGGAACGGAATTGTCAACATTAACTGTGGGGTATGTGCAGATTATGTGCCAGCAATAACAAAATTGACTAATGGTGTGCACATTTGAGAAGAAAGAAGATGGAAATGAACATATGAAAAATTTAGATTCTCTTCAATATTTCCGTGGCAGCTTTTATGATAAGATCTATTTGGGACATTTGCATTGAGGCTTGGTTCTAAAGAAGGCATGTACTCGTGTGGGAAACAATTGTGCGCAACCAGAGCTTTGCTGAGCGTTTTACCAGAGTAGTCCCTCTTGCTGAAGAGGCAAGCTACTTTTAAATCTGCACTGAGTTCAGTAGTGGGAACAGCTGCAGGAAAAAAAAAACCCCAGAAACCTCTGGCAGTGTGCCTGATTTTCACACACCTGCATACCCCTCCTTTGGGTCCCAGCTTTAGAAGGTGAAATGTAAAACTTGATCCGTTTTATGATTTAGAGAGGAACCCCACCCCACTAAAATGAAGTCAAATATGGAAACATACACAGCTTCCAAATGGATGTAGTGAGTCTATTAAGATGTCTACATCAGAATTATACCAAGGATGTGTCCAGATGAGCACATTTGTAGCATTTTTTTGTTTCAACCCTTACTGTCCCAATGCTGTGCATGCTTCCTCCCATATTTATAATTGCAGGATTTTTTGCTTATTTGGGGGGAAAGCGACACAATTTACGACAAAGTAGTCGTGCCTATTCTAGAAGAGGTATGCTGTTTGCTGAAATTAAGAAGGGGAGTTGTGAAATAACTGTGTCCTATGGTGATAAAATAGCCATGTTTAACTTCAGTATCAAGATACTGGAAGAAATTGATAATATTCTGTGATAAATAGGTATACAGGTGCAATGGTACAAATAACTGTGATTATTTTTAAAAACCTCTTGATAATGGAGAAGGAATAGAGCAATGATCAAGAAGAGATTTTTGCAATTGCGATCTGCTAATAGATGGATCTGGGAGCAGCTCTCCATGTCCATGTCTTTCTGATGAGCAAAAGAGGCTTATGAAATCTTCTCATTTTATATTTTTAGCTGTGAGAGTTACTCCCAGGATCATCCCCATGATTTAAGCCATAATGTGGATAGAGTGATTTCTACAATATGGAGTATACAGATTGGGTCTGGGGTATAACAGCCAGCCACAGTGTCTGATTCAGACTGTGAATGAATTTTCATGTGGGTTTCACCAATGGGCCAGATGGTGCCCCAGGACCATTTTAGGAAAACAGGAAAATATTGTAGAGAAGGCTGAAAGAGCTTTCTCCATATGAGCTACAGTCACGATCCATAATGTGGAAATCAGCCCCAATGAATGTTGGAGAGCACCACTTGTGGAACCAGTTGCGCATCAGGAATGAGTTCCACATGGATTATCAGAATCCCCTGATAAATGAGGTGGTCTCTGAACCCATTTTGAGAACTCAGCAACTCTCATACCTTTTTATTAGGACTACTCAAACGGTTTCAAAGTTATGAGCGAGCTTTCAAGTTCCCCAGAATTTATCATCAGGCAAGGCATGATAGAAATCGTAAGATCTACAGCAGGGGTGTCAAACGTAAGACCTGCAGGCCGAATCCGGCCCCTTGAGAGCACTTATTCGCCCCACAAGCCAGCCAACGCGCCCCCCCTCAATCTGGGCCGGTGAGGCATGGCCCAGCCTGACCAAGTGACATTATGTCATATCCGGCCCTTGTACCAATTGAATTTGACACCCCTGGTGTACAGCTTTTTCAAATGAAGTTGAGAAGGTGCTGCAAATTGAATTAGATTGGATGGCGCAGGGACCAGGACAGATTTCAACATGCATCAGAGGATTAGAGAAGTGGGGGGAGTCCACTCTCCCTTTGAAAACCTGAGAGCCAGCTGTTAGTCAAATTACTCCCTGTTGCATTACCATAGCACAGCAGGAAGGACCAGGCTGATAAACTGAATTTATAGAGACTTGTGGACTTCAGCTGATCTGCCTTAAATGAAAGTGTTTCCATTTACCTAAGCTATTACAATAAGAATGCTCTTAAACAAACAGTTCTAGTGGATTTGGGTTGGGAGCAGAGCCACTACTAAGGGACAAACTACATTGTTACACACTGTAGAATCATAGAATCAAGGAGTTGGAAGGGTCCATACAGGCCATCTAGTCCAACCCCCTGCTTAATGCAGTATCAGCCTAGAGCATCCCTGATAAGTCCTTGTCCAGCCTCTGCTTAAAGACTGCCAGTGAGGGGGAGCTCACCACCTCCCTAGGTAGCGGATTCCACTAAAACGTGCAACCTCACAAGGGCCTACATTTGTGAGTACCATGCAGTTTTCCCTAAGGGTGAAAAGTAAAGGGCATCCTATTTCAGTATCCTTTGCACCACTAATATACAAAAAGAGTGCTTTTCTTCAAAAAAGAAAAAGCCAGAGCTCAGTTTCAGTTCATATTCAAAAACAAATCATTCCAAGATACAGTTCAGATCTTGGTATGATGGAGCAGACCAACGTCTAAACTTCTCTGAGAGATGACTGAGGGCTGTTCCATTAATCCAGGATTTTGCAGTGGGGGATGGGACGAAGTGCTTATGACAATTATGCAAAAACAAGTCAATGCAGGTTAGTAATTAACCTATTAAAAGGGCTATCACGCAGGAGCCTCTGTCACGCTCCACAGTACATGGAGCAATATTTTCAATGTAGTTGTAAATCAAAGGCTGGAAACAGCATCTGTAGATATTAAAGAGACAGCCACTTAAAACGAGAAGAAGCATTACAGCCGGAGCTAAAGATAGCCTTTGCTCACAGCTCCACTAGCATCTTGTTGACCTCTTTTTTCCAAGAAAATAGCTTGACCTTATTTTTGCCACTTGAGGTACAGTTTTAGTTTCCTGCTCTAACTTGAGGTCAACTGGTACGATTTGAGCTCTGAGGTCAATAGATAGACAATTATGAGAAGAGCGCATCATCAGATTTTATTCTTTTAATCTCTTTAGTGGAAGATTTTAAGTGTTTGTCACCGTTCTCTTGCTCAGGAGTGTGTCGGTGAGTGGGGGGGGGGAGACAACAGGATGTTGTGACAAGGCGTGGGATTTTTACTGTTAACACAGGGTTGACAACCTCCAGGTAACAGCTGGAGAGCTCCTGCTATTACAATCATCTCCAGCCCATAGAGATCAGTTTACCTGGAGAAAATGGCCACTTTGGCAATTGGACTCTACGGCATTGAAGTCCCTCCCTCCCCAAACCCTCCCCTCCTCAGGCTCTGCCCCCAAAACCTCCCACTGGTAGCAAAGAGGGACCTGGCAACCCCATTGGCAGATTGCTTAATCCAGGGGTTCTCAACAAGGGGGGAATTCTCCCCCAGGGGGGAATTTTAGGGTTCCAGAGGGGGAATTGGGACCAGTATTCAGCAAAGTGTGTTGTCCTGTAGATTATATACAATATTTAATATATATATATATATATATTTAGGTAGACTTTCTTGGGAAGGGGGGAATTATATTCTGAACAATGGTGAAAGGGGGGAATGGAGCAAAAAAGGTTGAGAACCACTGTCTTAATCAGAGGCCCCCGGCCCATTTCAGACTTGGAGATGCTGATTTGTGTGTTTGTTCAAGTACCATAAATGCTCTCTTTGCGCTCTCTCTGACACACACACACACCATTGATTTTTGTATACAAGCCATATAAGTCAATTATTACACACACATTCAGATGAGTACAGGGTTTTGCTGCCTTCTGCATCCTACCCTTTCTCCTTCTAGTAATTTGGCTACAAATAAAATGTTTGAGTCTTTTGGCTTGTTGTGCCAACCACAATTTACAGCTTTTGAATGATGACATTCTCCCTGCAACAAGAAAAATGGGGCGCTCACGGAGAGTGCAATTTTTTAAAATGGGTTTTCCAGCTGTGATTCAGTGAGGTTGAACACTAAGTGGCAGTACTACAGAGGGAAATTGTTCTGTGTCGTTGAGTCTCAAAGAAAGGCCCTTCTTTTATCTCTTTTCATTAAATAAACAATTGTGAACAGCTCTTTTTAAATTGCCTCAGATTGGGAGTTAAGTAGTGGTTTTATCATGAGCGTTGAGTAAGATAAACTGGCTTGAACACAGACAGGCATATTTTCCCTGTTCCTTCTAAGTAGGCCTCTCATTCTTATCAAAGGCAGAAACAACGCTAGCCAGGCACAGCCAGGCCTAGGGCAGAGGTGAGCAATGAATGGGTAGATGACTGAGGTCCTGGACCCTCAATAGTTTACTCAGAGGACGAAATTTCACCAGGAGCAGTTTTTCAAACGCTACATGAGAAGTTGTACATACCAACATGTCCTCATAGCAAAAAAGCTGAATCACATGAGCTCTGCTCTGCATAGGGTGGATGAGCAGTCCTACATTTTATAATTTGAGCTCATTGAGAGGCTGAGTGGACAAGATCTCAAGCATCCAACCGTCAAGTGTTCTTCAAAGTAATACGGGTTGTTTCCAGCAGCATCAGAGGAACTGGTTACTGGGAAAGAGGTACTAATAGCCATCCCTTTAGAGTTGCCAACCTCCAGATACTAGCTGGAGATCTCCTGCTATTACAACTAATCTCCAGCCGATAGAGATCAGTTCCCCTGGAGAAAATGCCTGCTTTGACAATTGGACTCTATGGCACTGAAGCCCCTCCCTTCTCCAAACCCCACTCTCCTCATGCTCTGTCCCAAAATCCTCCTGCCCAAGTCTACATCCCTTCCACATCTGAAAATATCAGTGGCAGCACAGACCATACATTGTTTCTTGACTAGGGTTGCCAACCTCCAGGTGGTGGCTGGAGATCTCCTGGGATTACAACAGATCTCTGGCTTACAAAGATTGGTTCACTTGGAAAAAATGGCCACATTGGAAGGTGGACTGTATGTCATTATACCCCACTGAAGTTCCTCCTCCAAACTCCGCCCTCCTCAGGCTCCACCCTCAATATCTTCAGGTATTTCCCAACCCGGAGCTGGCAAACCTATTCTTGATAGATGAATCAAAAGCAGTAGTAGCTGATGTATGACAGAAGAAAAGCAACTTAGGACCTGTTCTTACATCACAGGAACTGTGTTGCTGCTGCTCCTTTGTGGCTTCATCCTATACCATTCAATATCATAAGAACAATACAGATCATGTGGGAGAGACCAATGACATGACGGCTATCCATGCCAGTGATGCTTAGCATGCTGGTGTGAGGAAAAAACTCATTGCCAGCCACCCAAACATGATTTCCCCCACTCTACTGGACTAGTCTAGACGGTTGTATAGGCCACCCTAAATATTGTCTCTTTTGTTCATCACCAACATCTTACAACACACAAATATAAAAATATTAAACAAACTAGCTATTTAGTATATTATCTATAGATTGGAGCTATACAAATTCAGAAGTTTTAAATATTTTCTCTCAGCCCAAGATAGGTTGGATCTCCAAAAATTTCCATTGATAGAAGGGGGTGGTTGCTGAATCCCCTTCCTGTGGCAGCCTTCCAATTCCTTCTTCATTCTTGTGGGTACCCCCCCCCATTCCCCATGAGCATTACAGAGGGCATTTTGAGCTGCAGTAGGAGCAGGAAAGTGAGGAAGCCTCACTCTACTAATGGAAATTCATCAGTGATCCTTTTCAGTGCAATCATTCATGAAGGATAGGTCCATTGTGGCTACTAGCCATGGTGACTCAAGGGAGCTTCCACATTAAGTAACCTGATGATGAGCAATGATCTACCAGTCTCTGAGACCTCTTTGCCAAGAATGAAATGAACAGGAATTTGATGGAGATTGCCAGGACATGCTAAAGTATCTCAAGATCTACAGAATCAAAGATGGTGGTCTACTCGGATCTGCAGGGTACAATTTTCTTACTCTCTAGGAACAAATCATCATCTGCAACACATCTGGTACCATACCATTTGTGTTTCCAGGCAAGCATCCATAAGGAGCGGTTGGAGAATCAACACCAAGACTGCTGGATTAAATGTAGTTTATGCTAAAGATGGACAGAGTTGGGGGATGGAAAAATACTCTGAGTTTTTGAAAGCTTTCTTCAGTTTTGTAGGCTTTAAAAATGGAAATGTTTGATTATTTTAATTCAACATTTCAAATTCCTATCATCTTATCTTTGAGCACCCAGGCAAAGCAATTCCTGTGACATTTACAATTATTAACAAGGTTCTTGTAATATAAATTATTGCTTCGAGACTAGGGACAGATGACACATAAACATGCACGGTCAGATTGCAAATTTCATTCATGCTGGCAGGAAGTCACAATGAAATTCATTCATTTAGACAATATAAGAGAGCAATCATTACTTTTTTTTACTCACATCACACAGCATTGCCTCTGTGTATGTGTACATTTATAAATACCACATCAGTTTAATTCCTAAGTATTTTTATCAATCCATGAATTAAAGATAACACAGGTACTTGATGTATACTATAAGGATAGCTTCTTTGCATACATTAAAACTCAGTTACTAGAAGCATAAATAAGTAATGATTATTGATCTCAAAATGGTAATCTAAAAAAAATACAACAAAGTAAAAAAATGCACTTTTGAAAAAAATATATTAATGTCCAAGGCAAGATGCTAATGGCTATTCTGGGAAAAAGAATGTACATGGTTGTAACACGTTCCTCTTTTAATCTTATAACAAATGGAAGAAACAGAGCAATCAATAACGCAGAACAAAGCTGCCCAATACTTCATTCAGAGTTTGGACATCCAGTAATAATTACTGGGTAACATTTTCAAAAGCATCATTTCATGGAACAACTCTCTTTAAACACAGATCTACTTCTGAGTAAATGTGCTTAGAATTGGGGTCCCCATATCAAATCTCACCTCAGCCATGAAGTCATTCAGGGCTTATCTACATGATACATCTACCATGTGATCACCACAGGGACTTGCAGCAGGACACTAGTTGCGAGTTCCCTGTAGGAACTGAATTTTGAAGAGTCATAGAATCATAGAGCTGGAAGGGACCACCAGGGTCATCTAGTCCAACCCCCTGCACAATGCAGGAAGTTTGCACTACCCTCCCCCCACACCCCCAGTGACCCCCACTACATGCCCAGAAGATGACCAAGATGTGTTCCCTCTCATCATCTGCTTAAGGTTATAGAATCAGCATTGCTGACAGATGGCCATTTAACCTCTTCTTAAAAACCTCCAGGGAAGGAGAGCTTACCACCTCCCGAGGAAGCCTGTTCCACTGAGGAACTGCTGTTAGTCACAGGGGCCCGATTCAGATTGGGACCATGGTTGGGGGGTGAAGGGACCCAAAACGGTCCTGGGGGCATTATTTTGCCAGCGTTCCCATGAAGAACTCGCAGCTGGTGTTCTGCTGCAAGACCCTGTGGCAATCTTGAGGTAGATGTAACATGTAGTTTGGAACCAAACTACCTCAGGCGAACCACTCTGTCAGCCTAAGTCCCAGCATTAGTCCAGTGGGGTTAATCAAACCTACCTACTAGCTTCAGCATCCAAAGAGACAGTGTATCCAAGCCTGTATGCTACTGCACTAGCAAACAAGTCTAGTATTTGGAATTACCCATTTGTATCTGTAGATCATTATATTTTTATCCAGCCCTTCTTTCAAGTATCTTGGAGGACCACTATGGTTCCCCCTACTCCATTTCATTTTCACAAAAACACTGAGGTAGGCTAGGCTGAAAGACAGTGATTGGCCCAAGGTTATATGACGGAGGAAAAGTTTGAGGGTTCTGGTCTGACAGTAGCCACTACACCACATTGGCTTTATATATAATCAGTTCCAGCTAAATGAATAGGATTCACTTCCAGATAACAGGTGGGATCCAAAGGCTGCCCGTGCACTGGGCATTTGCAGCTCTGTGTTCCCACAGCAATCACTGACACACATCTTCCTGGTGTATATGTGCCCCAAATACACAGAACCTGTACCCGAAAGTCAGGGGACCATCGGGAATAGCACCAAATGCCACGCAAGGGACCGCATCGGAGTGTGAAAAGTTTTAAACTCCTGGTAATCACTCAAAAACAATCTATGCATGTGCATGGATCTTGTTAAGAATTGAGATGCCAGTCTGTTTCTAGGGAATAATAAAGCAATAGTAACACAATGAAAATAAAAACAGGGCTTTCTGTCATTGTAATGAGTGAAAGGAATACACAAGGTAAAAATATTGTTTATTACGTTTTTCTTTTCCTCCACAGATTGAACACACGTATAAGCAGTTTAATTACTTGCCGTAGATGTCCACATATATACAGTCTAATAAAGCAGACAAAATGGATAAATAACTTTATGGCCCAGGAATTCCAGTTATGGTAACCGGCGTGTTTTAAATTCCAGTAAAGGTTACGTTTCAACAAGTGTATCTTTCCTTTCACTTCCTGAGCCTTGCTGGCGAGCAAAGATGCAGAATCCTGAGCTGCAGCCAAGGACTTGCTTCCCATTTCACTCACTCAAACATTCCATTTATAACCCCTGGCAGGGTGTCCATACCTACACGGTTCTGTATGTGGCTACTCCACCACCCCCATTCTCTCTATCGCTAGGAAAACTTTGAAATTTGCCCAGGTCAGAAAACCCTATTGCATCAGAAGGACAACTTTTTGGTTTTGTGAACCTTAGTAGATTCTAAAGTTTAAATCACAATGTTAGGAGCAACTAAAAGTAATCTAGTCCGAAAACGTAGGACTGTGTAGCTACCAACCTCAGATGAACCTATGCAGTTGCTTTTTGTGAACAATGACGTAGCCAAATCCCCATTATTTTGAACTTAAGAATTATCTCCCTGCTGTGGACCAAAGCCTATCTAGTCCATTTTGTTTCCAACAGTGCCCCCCCCATACCTCTAGAAGTCCAGAAGAAGGGTGAAGGCAAAAGCATCTGCTGTTTGCCCACAGTATTTGTTTAGTGCCCTCAGAGGTATAGAGCATGGATGTTCTATTAAGCTTATGGCTAATATGTGTCAATAGCATCCCAATGTTTTCTTTTTTAAAAACAAATCTTCTAAGTAGTGAACATCTTGTGGTCAAGAGTTTCATAAGTTCACAGTGAGTTGTGTGATGAGATAATTTCCTGATTCTGTGTATTCGTCCATATCCCCACCTACCTCTCCCCACCTCCAGTCATTCTGTAAATAGTACACTTTGCTTATCTGGACTTTTCAGCATGCAAATATTTTGAAACTTCCCTTTGACGCAGCAATCGGTTAGATAAACAGGGATGAAAAATGGCACTATCTGGTAATATTCCAAGAGGTGTTTATAAACAGGGGCCGATTTGACTGCTGCTACACCCACTTTGTACCTCATTCAGAGGATTTGTAACTATAGCGTCATGGATGGGTGTTGTTGGTTCCCCCCCCCCATTTCTATCATGCCTCTGCTGTGATGTGAAAGTTTTTACTGGACCCCCACTGATATCTAGTGTGGAAGAAGAACCCACAAGCCCACTGAAGTAAGCTTAAAAACTAGGGTTGCCAGGTCCCTCATTGCCACTGGCAGGAGGTTTTGGGGGTGGAGCCTGGGGAGGGCGGGGTTTGGGCAGGGGAGGGACTTCAATGCAGTCCAGTTGCCAAAGTGGCCGTTTTCTGCAGGTGAACTGATCTCCATCGTCTGAAGATCAGTTGTAATAGCGGGAGATCTCCAGCTAGTACCTGGAGGTTGGCAACCTGATTAAAAACACGGACGACTTGGTCAACGAAGCCCCTTTTGAGCGGAACGGGTCAATCTGAACGTGCGAGCAAGGCGTGTCGGGCCTGAAGTGGAGAATAACTTGAGTGCGAAAGCCCTCCCTACCCATCCGGGTAAGGGAGGGGGCAGGGCCGGATTGAGGTTTGATGAGGCCCTATTGAAGGTAATGGGGCCCTTTAAATGTCCAGCTGTCCTTTGTCAACAACAAATTGTCGCTGTTTTCTTGTGCTGAATATATGCTATATGGTCATTTAGGGACCTAATAGGTATCTAAGGCCATTTGCACATAACAAAATATGCATTTTGTCAAAGTAAGTGTTGATTTTGGAAATGCACGTCCAGTTTTTTTTTTCCCTTTAAATTTTTTTGCGGGCCCCCAAGAGAGCGGGGCCCTAAGCTATAGCTTGTTTAGCTTATCCGTAAATCCGGCACTGGGAGGGGGGAAAGCGAGGGGGCGACCAGCCGGCCCTAACCCTGCCTCTCCGTTTGGCCTTTAGCCGTTGCGCGTCCGGCGTCGGCCTGCAGAGGGCCCCCTTCCCCACGCAAAAAGCCCACGCTTTCAGGTAACGATCAGCACGCGCTGCGAGAGCACAGGTGTCGCCGCTTGCGCGAGCCCTAGGGGCGCCCCCCCTTCCAAGCGCAAGGGGGGGAAAGCCCCCTCCCTAAAGAGCCCCCCGCCAAACGGCTTAGATTCAACTCACTCTTAGCCCTCAAAGCAGCCGCTGGGCCGACGCGCCGGGGGAAGCCCTGCCCGCCCTAGCCAGCAGCCCGCGACTTTTCCCGCCGGGGAGCACGGTCGACGAGCCCCCCCCCCCCCCACCATGACCGGGACAGCTGTTTTGGACGGGATCGGCGGGGAGAGCGACGGGCGGGGCAGAGGGGGCGGACCCGACGGGAGGCGGACAGTCCTGGCCTTGGCGCCAGCGGGCGAGACCCCCAAAGCCGAGCAGGTGCCTGGCGGCGGCTCCAGATTCAGGACGCGGAGAGAAAGAGCACGGGAGGTTTTGCCTTGGATGCGCCGCTCTCAAGACGCACATTTCCCCCCATCTGAATTCTCCCAACTCTGCATGGGGGGGGGGGGGCTTATTTTTGAGTTTTGAGAATTTGGCTGGGGGCAAAGTGCATTGGAAGAGCTGCAAATCCGAGGCCATTTACGCATGGGTTTGTTTGTTTGTTGCCGCTCTCTAGATGCACCCTCCCCCCATCTGAATTCTCAGACCTCTGCATGGGGGCTGATGGTTGAGTTTGGAGAATCCGGCCGGGGGCAAAGTGCGTTTAGAGAGCGGCCGGTCCAAGGCACGACCTCCGGCGCGTTTTCGCCCAGCGGGTTCCCCGGCTGCTCTCCCCCTCGGGGCTGCGCTCCCAGGCGCCCCACTGCCTCCCGCGGGACTTCCTCCCGAGGAAAGGGGTCTAACGCCTCGGCCGGAGCCGATCCCCCCAGCGGGCCATCTCCCGCCAGCCCTGCCCTCCGCCCCAGTCCCACTCCCTGAAGGCTCGTCCGGCGATGCCGCCGGGGGAGGGAGGCCGGCTTGGCTCCCTCCGCGCAGCCCCGCCGCCGGAGCCAACTTTTCGGCGGCCGCTCCCCGCCCTACCTCGCAGCGCGCACCAAGCCTGCTGGGATCCGCTCCGGAGAGTCACATCGTCGCCTCCCGGCCGCCCAGCCCCTCCAGCCGCCTCCCGCAGCCCCAGAAACACCGGAGGAGGCGGGCGGCTCAAGTGTCTCATCAAAGCTTCATGAAGGGTGGGAGGGCAGAGAGTTGTTGGGAGCCTCTGATCTCCTTCTCTCCCCCCCCCCCCTGGGCTGGCGTAGGAGCCTCTCGCACCAGCCGGGATGCGCCCCCACCCTGCCCCATCGCGCGCGCAACACCCCCCCCCCCCCGCTTGGCTTCTCGCTCGGGAATTATTTAGAGCTCCGTTTGGGCTTCGACTGGTCACACGGGCTTCCAAGCGGGAACACCAGCGCTGGGTCGGCCGGTTTAAACCCCCTCCCCGGCCGCGACCCAAGGCCAGTCTGCCCCTCCCCCCGCCCCGTGTTGTTTGTTCCTTTCTCCTCCTGCAAACTTTTTGTTGCGCGCGATCCAACCCCGGAGAGGCTACCAAACATCTTTAGACCCTCCCAGGGGAACTCACAGGCCATTTAGGCACGGGAGGTTCGGCCTTTGATTTGCTGCTCTCTAGATGCGCATTTTTCCCCATCCGAATTCTCCCAACTCTGCATGGGGGCTTATTGTTGAGTTTTGAGAATTGGGCTGGGGAAAAGTGCATCTAAAGAGTGGCAAGTCCAAGGCAAAAATGACCACAGGCAGATATATATATATATATATATATATATATATATATATATATATATATATATATATATATATATATATATTATATATATTCATATATATATATATTCATCTGCCTGTGACTTGGATCAGTTTTGCTTTCCCCTTCCCCCCCCCCCGCGAAGAAATAAACCAAGTGAAAACTGCAAGCCGTTTAAACTCGCACCCTAAGTTCTTGCTACTCAGGGGGGCTTTGCCTCAATTCCAACCCCCCCCCCCCCAGCTTGCTTTACAATCGAGGAGAAGAGGTAACGCTCAAACTAGCTCAGGAGGCAGCGAAAAGAAAGCGCATTCCACGCGACTACTCCGGAGTAAGCGGTCCGGGATTGCAGCTCCCCGTTTCGCAGACGGAAAAGGATTGCTTTCAGAGAAAGGATTGGGGGTGGGAAGGGGAGAAGAGGATGAAACCGGAACCAGGAGCAGGAAAGCGCTCCGCACGAAAAGTTTCTTTTTGCAAAGGAGGGGGGGCGGGCTGGGAACGAGCGTCGGCAGCCGGCCCCCCTGAAACGCTAGGAATCTCTTAAAAGCCCGGCAATATTAGTTTACTTGTCCGTGCATTAAACAAACCAGATCCATTTAAATATAGCTCCCTCGCTGACCTCTCCGAGGTCTGCCTATTAAGAATGCAATCAAGATAATAACGGGCATGGTTTATTCATGAAGAGGCCCGGCTCGCGTTGCAACGAGTCGACTGGCGGGGGGGGGAGGCGGGCGAGCGCCGGCAGCAGACATCACAAGCCCGCCCGGGACCCCAAACTCACCCGGGCGCCTTGGGAAGCCGCCTGCTGCTCCTGCCTGGCCGCCGTCAGCCCCGGGGGCGTCGCATGGGAGAGGGTCCCGGACGGATCGCCCACCCCGGCGTCCCCCGGAGCCCTCCTCGTTCCTGGGGAGGGAGGTTTCCGACCGGGGCGCCTTCCCCGCCACCGTCTCGCCCTTCAACGGCCGTGCGAAAAATAAAAATAATAATAAAAAAATCGCCCCCTCTTATTGACGTCGCGGATCGATTAAATTATTGATAGTGGGAATCGCAGGGCGCGGGGACGGGTGGCATCCCCTGATCGAGGCGCTCCATGCGGGCTCGCTCGGCACGGAGAGGTCGCATGCTAGCGCCGCTGGGGCTGGGCTCGCTCGCAAGCTCTCCGGCGCCGGGGATGGAGCGCGGACGGGAATCCACACGAGTGCCGACGCTCCGCGCTCTCCGACGGGTCTGTCATATGATACCCCCCGCCTGCCTCTTAGTAGAGGCACCGCTGCCGGGATTACGAGGAATCACAACCCCATGCACGAAAGATGCCCCCCCCCTTCTTTCTTATTAGCTGGCAGCCGGAGGTTGCCGCCCCTTGCACGTGTTTGCCATGTTCTGGCTGCAGTTTCTTTCGGTTTCTCCCTAAACATCCGGCTGAGGGTTTCCCTCTTTTCCCAGAGGCGTTTGGAAGCTGTGGAAATGTTGAGATTTGGGAGGGACGAGGGAGGGGAGGGACGGAGGTCTTTCCTACCATCGAGGCCTGAAATTGATTTCTGGGCTTTTCCACTTGACCTGCTTTTAGCTTCTGCTTTGGGTTTAGCAAACTGGAAACGTGCTCGAGTCATTTGTGGCCTTGCGATCGTTTCAAATGCCTGCTTCCATTTGGGCCAAGGAAAGGAGTGAAAATCCTGGCAGAACACAATCGGGGGGGGGGGATTCTACGGTCCCTTGGACGCAAAAGGAGGCAGGTCCCATTCATTCGTCTCCCTAGCCCTCATCAAATCGTCTAATTCTTAGATTTAAGGGGAACAAGAGCAAAAGTTTTCAGTTCCCCCTCTTTTTTAGCCAATTCGTTTAAAGGAATCGTATTTGCAGTCAAACCAAGGACACAAATGCTCAAGAATACTGTGCTCCAAGTTGCACCAAGGAAGTGCTTAATTTGTCAAAAGTGTGGGTATGGCTGTTTGAGAAGGGGAGCCAGTTTTAAGAGGTGGGACATTGGGGATTTATTTAAGGCTTGTTTTTATCAGCTGCACGGCAGGAAAAAAATTCAACAGGTGCAGTCTTGTCTGGCATGGAGGTGCAATTATGAAGAATGCTTTGCCTGTTGTGTAGCTGGTTAAAGGCACAGGCACTGTGCCAAAGGGTGAAGGAGAGTTTGAAATCTTGTTGAAGTTTGCACCCAGATGTTCCATCTGTAGGGTTGTCAGGTCCCTCTTCGCCACCTGCGGGAGGTTTTGGGGGCAGAGCTTGAGGAAGGTGGGGTTTGGGGAGGGGAGGGACTTCAATGCCATAGAGTCCATTTGCCAAAGCGGCCATTTTCTCCAGGTGAACTGATCTCTGTCGGCTGGAGATCAGTCATAACAGCAGGAGATCTCCAGCTAGTACCTGGAGGTTGGCAACCCTATCCATCTGCGCTAGTAGCCATTCTTCTCAGATAGGTGGTTTTGACCACTCACTCAGTAGGAAATGGTACTCTGCACTTGCTGAAAGACCTCCATTATTTATTTTACTATACATGTTTTTGGGCTGGAGCCCAGCTCAGCTCAAGCATCCTTGAAACCTCATCATTTGTCACTTTCCCCACTCTACAGATCTGCCTAACAGTGCCAGTGTGGGAAATGCCAACAGCACCAATTAAAGTGAGATGTAGGGCTATAGTTGGGGGGGCGCTACTGCCCCTGTAGCACACAGAGAGAGTGGAAGAACTGCCTTTCCTACAGGAGGAGCGGGCCAGGTAGGAGAAGCAGTTCTGCTGCCCTCTTTACATGCCACAGGGGCGGCGGCTGCCCTCCTCGCCCCACTTCCCCTAGTTACGGCCCCAGTGAGACGTCAGTACAAGGGTCTTCCAAGTTACATCTTGACATCTGGGCACCTCTGAACTTTCTGCTTGAAAGAGCAGAGCTGGGATCAATACATCATTAAAGGTAAAGTTAAAGTTCCCCTGTGCAAGCACCGGGTCATTCCTGACCCATGGGTGACGTCACATTCCGACATTTACTAAGCAGACTTTGTTTACAGGGTGGTTTGTCAGTGCCTTCCCCAGTCATCTTCCCTTTGCCCCCAGCAAGCTGGGGGCTCATTTTACCAACCTCGGAAGGATGGAAGGCTGAGTCAACCTTGAGCCGCCTCCTGAAACTAACTTCCGTCGGGATCGAACTCAGGTTGTGAGCAGAGCTTGGACTGCAGTACTGTAGCTTGTCACTCTGTGCCACAGGGCTCATTAATACATCATTACAGCCTCAGAAGAGTCTGGTCTGAAGGCACCAACCTTGCTGAAGTTAAGCAGGCATAGGGGTCCAATCTGTGCCTGCCTGGATGGGAGGTCTCCTAAGAAGTCTACGAGCACAGCCTTGAGTTCCATGGTAGAAGAAAGATGGGTTATAGATGTAACAAATAAATAACTAATAGGGACTGATTGAGTGTAGAATGGCATGTCCATATTCACAACGATGACTTATGAGCCATTACATGATGGAAGGCTGCTTCAAACGCCAACAGGCCAGTAAAAGCCCAGGTGTAGCAGGGCATGACACTAGGGGTGTTACAAATTGCATGGCAAATGCATTCAGCATTTGCAAATACGGTGTTCAGCCTTGTCGATCAGACGTGTGCTGATCACTGGTTCGTTTTCAGCACAAAACGACTCAAATGTTTGCCAAGCAGGCTTGAATCGGAGTTTTACAAAATTGCGCATGCATGAAAATGACGCTGATCCAAACTGACTGGCAGCCATTAATGTTGCTAATGGTTGCTTGGACAAACACTGCATTGTAGGGGTTTTTTTTAAACATCATTTATTTTATGATTGAATTATGTGATTGTGCCCGATTTAATTGTCTGTTAAACAATTGCCTGTCACACAGCAAGAATTGGAGTGGAGGAGCAGAACTATATCAGGCTGTGTGAGAACGTGCATGTAGAAAAAACAGACTGTAGTGTATTCTAATCTTCAGAAGGAATACAGTGAAGCCATCTGCTGAGCAGTCATGAACCAGTCAACAGACAAACTGTCCACTGAAAAACTGGTAGCCTGAATGCTACTAGCAAACAGTGCATGAGCCAAACTTGTGGGCATCTGAGCATGTTTACATGACACAAGGCCCTGGGAAGGCACACACATCCCCATATATCTCGTTCTTTTTACTTTTAGGGAGGCTAGAAATCATGGGCAATGGGTACATTAGTATGTGGTGTTCCCTCAGATGTTACTGCTCACACGTAGTGGAGGGCATGCAAGCTCCTAAGGCCAGATCACACACATGCTGCGTGGGCACTCAGTATCTGAACCGGGCCATTTATTAGGGTCACAAACCTCCAGGTGGAGCCTGGAGATCTGGAGTTATGAGTGATCTCCAGGCTATAGAGATCAGTTCCCCTGGAGCAAATGGCAGCTTTTGGAGGGTGGACTCTATGGCATCACATTCCTTATGAGCTCTCTTTCTCCCCTCCCCAAACTGCCATCCCCAGGGACTGCCCCCATATCTCCAGGAATTTCCAAAGTCACGGTCAGAGCTGGTTAGTACTTGGATGGGAGACCACCAAGGAAACCCAGGGTTGCTACACAGAGGCAGGCAGTGGCAAACCACCTCAGAACATCTCTTGCCTTGAAAACCTTGCGGAGTCGCCATAGTGACTTAATGGCACTTTCCACCACCACCAGGGGTTAGTGGCTACTAGTGACCTACAATGGAAGACAAGGATCTCACAACCTTATCCGGAGGTGATGGACACAGAGCTCTCTGGGTCAGTAGTACTATGCAGGTTCTCAGTTGCTGAATGATCATCAGGGGATATATTTCCAGTGGTGTGCAACATTCCCTGAACGGGGGTGGGGGGGACAGAACATGCCCCAAGGGCTGAACTGCACATTATATTGAAAAATGCCTTTTGCAAGTACAGTGTTCATCAGTTAAAATTACAAAGAAAGGCAACCGTTTTATGATTATATATCATTAAATCAATAGTTAAATACAACATAGTGTAAGAAAACATATATTTAGTTTATAGAATTAACTATATGAAAGTGTATTTTAATAGTAATGCATATCTACCATAATGAATGTTTATTGTTGCAGATGTTCATTTACTATATTATGATTTTTAAATGTTTTTATGAATTTATCAAACTGATAAGACTATACTTTATGTCTATTGCAGACAAACTACCCTTGCCCCTCCTCTCCTTTTTGTATCCCATATACTTAAAATAAAATATATATTTTTAAAAATTACAAAGAAAGAACTATTTGTAATGAGCACACAAAAAGGCAGGTGCTTAATCCTTCCCACACCTGATTCTCTCATGCAAATTCCCCCTGGCCTCTGAAGCCTTTCTTGGAACATGGTGGAAGAAAAAAAATAGCTGGGGGGAGTACATGCAGGGGGAGGATTGGCAGGCACAGAGAGAACCCCTCTGACGTGCTGTTTTTCTGTTACAAATGCCTGCTAAGCTCCCCTCTTCAATCCACTTTACCCATTGTATGACGAGCAGGGTTGCCAGGTCCCTCTTAGCCACTGGTGGGAGGTTTTGGGGGCGGAGCCTGGGGAGGGCGGGGTTGGGGAGGGGAGGGACTTCAATGCCATAGGGGCCAATTGCCAAAGTGGCCATTTTCTCCAGGTGAACTGATCTCTGTCGGCTGGAGATCAGCTGTGATAGCAGGAGGTCTCCAGCTAGTACCTGGAGGCTGGCAACCCTAATGAAGAGGGGGTTGGGAGAGCTGGCAGCTGCATACTCTGAGGTTGGGCAGTTGCTGAGGCCATAGGTTTCAAGCAGGGCCCTCTGCTGCTGATACCCCTTGCACGCTCACTTGCTAGCACTCCATTACCCATGCTTCCTGTTGCATGCACTGCCTGATGCCACTGAGGACAGGGCGTCAGGTTGCTGTGAGCAAGGTCAATGGGAGGGCTCTTGAACAGATGAGGGAAGAATACTAGGGTTGTCAACCTCCAGGTACTAGCTGGAGATCTCCTGCTATTACAACTGATCTCCAACTAATAGAGATCAGTTCACCCGGAGAAAATGGCCGCTTTGGCAATTGGACTCTATGGCAAATAAAATAAATTTTTGAGGGAAGGCCAAAGCAAGGGGCAGAAACAATGGGAGAAAACGCATGGTCGCTTTAGCCTCCTTTATTTCCTGTTTCAGCCAGGATTCAGCCAGGATCAAACACATGCATTTTCGCCGAACGTGCGTTCGATCCTGGCTAAATCCTGGCTGAAACCGGGAATAAAGGAGGCTAAAGCGACCATGCATTTTCGCCCAATGACACAAAGCTGGGTTCTCATTATTCAACACCATGGAGGCCGATTCCCACCAAATCCAAAAAGGGCTTGTGGGATGTGTGTGCGTTTTGCTTTCTGGATGAATTACATCGGAGATATAATGAGAAGCCTAATAAGAGTTGATATGAAAAAGAAGTGGAAGCTGGGATTACAGATTACGGTAATGGCATTATCAGACTCTAATAAGAGCTTCATAACGAGCAAGACCAAATGGTCAATTTAGTCCAGGACCATCTAGTCTGACTGGCAGCTCCTCTCCGGGGTACGAAGCGGGAAACTTTCTTAGCTTGTTAGCCGCAGTTTGGGGACTGGATGTGGCCATGTGGAGGACTGAATGGAGGAGATATCACGGACTGAATAAGGGCCTTATGCAGGCACAGCAGGAGATCTGCTGTCAAGAACTGGGCCTTTTCTTATCATTATGCGATGCAAGAAATCTCTTTATTTGTCTAGCAATCTATGAGAAAGCCAAGACTTCATTCATTAAACACTTTCCCCCTTAAAAGAGCCACATTTAACCTACATATCAGAATCTACTATCAGAATCTCTCTCTTTTTTAAAAGAAACAGACAAACAAACGGGTAACGCTTTTTCTCACTATTTTTATACCCTCTGTTTGATTAATGTTATCTGCTCCCAGACTGATTTTCCAAGAAGAAAAGGTCAAGGAGGAGGGAAAGGAGCTTGGATTTCTTTTCCTTGTCAGGAAATATAAATTAATCCTGGTTATATGAACCAGTTGATGTAAACGAACTTAGGTTTTCGACACAGGAGTATTTATCTATTAATGTTTTAATGAGCCGAGGTCAGTTCTAATATCACTACAAGCATTTCATGTATAATTATGTTTGTGCATGTCTCCTAGTTACCCACATCCACTTCTTTGAAACAGAAAGTTGCTTGAAATCAGTGAGCTCAAGCCATGTGAGAAGGAAAGAAGCAAAAGTGGATTTTTCAGCACACAATGGAGTTTGCAGGCCTGGCGCAGAATTTTTGGCATTTCAACTTTCTTGAATGACAGTGTGTTAGTGAGCTAATATCGAGGGCATGCAACAGGTTTTTCATATTTGTGAAGCAGCACCTGGGCATCTGGCCTTCAAAAATAACTCTATGGTGGCTCAATAAAACATATAATTCACCTATTTGGTGTCTCTCAGAGGTGTCATTCACAACACTGCCGGTGAAAATAGCATTGGATCAAACAGTACAACAGCCTGAGCATAGACTTCAGAAACAATAAAGGCCATCCCTGGGATCTAGCTGTGAGGTTCTGATGCAGGCATAGGGCTCCGCATGAGCAGGTCTTCCTAATTTGCTCCTTTGTTAGGGCTACCTGCATACACATCTGCTTAGTCCAAGTAGAACCATTCCAGCTGCTGAAACAAATTAGAAGACCTTGGTTTCTGGGGATTTCCATGCAATCTGCACCCAGACCCTGCAAAGAACAGAGTCCCTTCAAAGGTACTTCATGCTGGAGCATATACCCAATGAGTAGATCTTCCCATCTGTTAGTGTCTCCGGCCTGCTGTATCAACTGGCAAGCTGACACACCCGCTCAACAACAGACAAAAAAAAAGTACTTGAGGCACTTGGATCAAGTCTAGAACCTTCTACAGCTAAGCAGATATATCTAATTGCCCCCATTTGATCTTGACACAGCAGTAGGGTTGCCAATCTCCAGGTAGTGGTTGGACATCTCCTGCTATTACAGCTGTTCTCCAGCCAATAAAGGTCAGCTCCCCTGGAGAAAATGGGCACTTTGACAATTGGACTCTATGGCAACAAAGTCCCTCCCCTCTCCAAACCCCACCCTCCTCAGGCTCCACTGCAAAAGCTCCAGGCATTTCCCAACCCAGAGCGGGTAACCCTACACAGGAGACTGGCATGCTTCATTGCAAATCATTCCTGTTGATGGTATATATTGACAGCTGTTGCACAAAGGACAGCACTGGAATGAGCTGGGTGTAACAGTCCATATACACACCACTGGTCTTGTCCACAAGTATCCAAGAGGTGGTGGAGGATCTGTGTGTGAGGGAGGGAGCTACTTACTTTCTCCCTTCCCTCCAATCGTATGGGGTAAGTCTCTGCCACAACCGAAACGTATCTGCCTTTCCCTTGCTATCGGAGGTTGGAGATGCTGGCAGCAGCATCCTAGGTGTGTGCGTACTCGCTGCTGCACACTGCCCTTCTCCTGCTCTACTAGCCCTCTAGCCTAGACAAGTGTTTGATCTAGGTGTAGTTGAAGGGTCAGGTGCTTGGGTAAGAACTTTTTGGTCACAGCCTAAGATCTTAAAAGGGAAAAAAAGATCTTTATTTACTACCATACAACTGCATTTTCTAGAAGCCAAGAGCAAAGGAACCTAGTCTCACAACACTAGCATAAAAGTAACAGAAGGTAATATACAAGAAACAAAACCAAGGGCTAACTAAGTTGTACAATTCCCTGGGTTTACCTCAACATTCCTTTCTGAGGAATGGACATAAGCCAAGCTGGAAGTAGAGGCTGGTTGACAAAGATTCCACTTCATTTCTCCCCTTTCTCTGGCCCTTGGCTGCATACCTTTCAGATAAAGCGTTAAACCTTTTAAATCTTTCTGTCCCAAGTGGGAGATTTTCTCCTGACCTATCCTAGAATTGGGTTTGGGTTTTCACATGTGCTGCCCTGCACCTTTAGCTAATCATAGCAAGACTCAGCTCCTCAACCATAATGGCCCTAACTCAGGATAACCAGAAAGCAATCTATCTTGCCCCTTCCTGGCAGGCGGACAAATAGTCATCTTCATTCTGCCTATTTGTCTCCATAAAGCAAAACCTGAAATCCCAGAAGGGAAATTGACCTAGCTGGGGCCATCCCAAGCATTGGTTTATGTAGATGTATTTTCTAGGGCCAACTTAGCAAAAATTTGTACTGGCCCAACAAATGGGCTTGTTCTTGATGACAGTGGCTACAGGGTTTCATGATGCAAAACCACCTCTTACCGAGGTCATTCAGCAAAACACACACAGCCATTATGCTGGACCCAACAGGCCACATTTCCCATTAAGGGTTTTCAACAGATATGTGTTCTACTACCACATTTTACAACAATCACTGAGAAGGAGACAGAAGTATTATTTCAGGGCTTTCATTTAAACAATGTTTCCCAGTTATCAACATGAGCAGTTTTCCCCATTATTTCTTTCTACTATCAGATTACTTTCCCCACATAAAATACACAGTCACAAGGTGCATTCCTACAGCGACTCCCATTTGAGTATCTAAGTGCTAGTTTACGCAGACACCAACCATTGCTCACAATATTCTTCTTGTTATTTGAACCACTGCTTTTTGAAGAAGAGAAAAAAACACGCCGCACGCACTCTGATGGGCATAATCACCGGATTAATTGCTTCTCTGAAGCCTCTTTTCTGCTGTCTTTCTGCACTCATGCTTCTTATTTTGTTTCCAGGAAGTTGCTACCCATTTCATCTTCCCGTTTTTCACAGAAATAGAATTCTAAATGTGTGTATTAGAGTGTGCATATCAAATAAGGTCAAACATTTGATGTAATTAGGAAATTGGGAGCCATGCCATGTAACCTATCTGGCCAAAGCGTAGCTGAATACCCAACACAATGTTCATTGCATAGCAGCGAGAAAAGATACTGAAAACATACCAAGTTGAACCATCTCGTGCTTTTGCAATGACCTCCTTCTCTTAATGCTAGAAATCTGCTACCCTGCAGGTTTCTGACAGATCAGCAGGCAATGCCCACATACTATCAGCATATATTTGCAGTCTTATTGGCTAGAAACTTGGCTTTGAAGTTGCAATAATCAGGATTTTGCACTTGATATCACGTTTGTGCCTTTTCCTGCCTCCGCATGGAATTGCTCCCTTCTGACTGTACAATAGGGCAACCATTCAAGATTCCAGCATCACAAAAACGCATGGTAAGAGAGGACGCAACTCCATAACCCCAAACTTCAAGACCAACGGCCTAAAATTCAACAGAACAGCAGTGCATACAAACTGCCCAACATAGAAAGCCCTGAGAATAAGAGTAGGGCAAGTTTAGCTTGTTGGTGGAACTCTGGCTGCAATGATGTTAGAGATCCTCTCAGCTTCTTCAGTAATGGCAGAGTTATACCCTGTGTCTCTGCACTCTTGACTCGGAGCTCCGAGGAACTGGGAATTAATTTCACTGGTGTTACTGGATTACTCTCATGTGCTCTGGCGGGCATTAAAAAGTTAGTGTCTGAGCAGAGAGCAAAGTATCTGGGTATCTGGTGTCCAGTGTCCAGAACTTGAGTATATTTCTACCACTCTCTTCTTGATTTTCTCAGCTAACAACACGGGAGACCTCAAGTGCATATCTTCATGATGGCAGCAAAGGAGAAGGACCGGCACAATGACAGGAGGGAAGATCGAAACACAACTGAAGATGCAGCCGCAGATGGAGAAAGTTTCTTTGTGAATGTAAGCCGCAACCAGATAGTCTGGCCAGACATACTTCTGAGATTAATCCTGGATCTCTATGATTGAGTGAGATCAGGAAACTCTCCCTGCATTGTGAAGCAAAAGGAGCTGGGAATGAGCAGCCTTTGCCTTACAAGCATTGACTAAGCTTACAGAGGAACTATTCTTGATATTTATTCCAGGCTGCTTGCTATACTTGGGATTCCCTTCCACCATCTCACACGTGCATGGAGGCCGCCTCCATCTTTTCCTTCAGACCCCTCCTCCCCATACTAACCAACTTTCCAAGTCAACTTTAATCTGACCAGACTGAATTTTGGGGGTTCCTTGGGCAAAATGTCCACAGTGGCCTCTACTCTATATAGGGGTCCAACATCTTGCCATTCCCACTCCTTTGTCCTCTCCTGTGGATCCAGTCTTCACTGCTATCCATTCAGATTCAAAGCCAGGGGATGCCCTTTACCTCTAGTATTATGCCATAGTTTCCTATTCATTGTGCCCCTTTGGCTCACAGTAGTATGCTTCCCTTATAACCCATTATTTTTAGGGTTGCCAACCTCCAGGTAATAGCTGGAGATTTCCCACTATTAGAACTGATCTCCATCCGACAGAGATCAGTTCACCTGTAGAAAATGGCCGCTATGGCAATAGGACTCTATGGCATTGAAGTCCTTCCCCAAACCCTGCCCTCCTCAGGCTCTGCTCCAAAAACCTCCCACCGGTGGTGAAGAGGGACCTGGCAACCCTAGTAATTTTCCACACTGCAGAGACGTATGTCCAAAGTGCTCCTGAGCAAGCTCCATTGAAATGAATGGGGTTGTAGTCACATTCTTTTGCAGCTCCCTTTCGTGGCACAGAGCGGTAAGCTGCAGTACTGCAGTCCAAGCTCTGCTCACAACCTGAGTACGATCCCGACGGAAGTCGGTTTCAGGTAGCCGGCTCAAGGGTGACTCAGCCTTCCATCCTTCCAAGGTCGGTAAAATGAGTACCCAGCTTGCTGGGGGTAAAGGGAAGATGACTGGGAAAGGCACTGGCAAACCACCCCGTAAACGTCGAGATGTGACGTCACCCCGTGGGTCAGGAATGACCCGGTGCTTGCACAGGGGACTTTTACCTTTTACCTTCATTTAAGTAGAGCGTAGATAACAATATTCCTTCGTGGAATGTGCCCTGACCTTTTAAGCCTGTTTTTCACGCAGGAAGTACTTTTCATGAGAGACACCAGAGTTAAATGATCAAGCAACGTGGATGACCTAAGGGGAAGCTGCTTCACTGATGGCGACAAACAGTGGATTTGCCCACCAATGCATCTGTCATTTTACAGATCAATGGGCCACACAGGATTTAGCATAGATTCCAGAGGCAGGGGCGAAGACAGCTGGCATTTGGCAATCTTCTAATGGGTGCAGGGTGACAAGCAGAGTCAGGATTGGCAATTAATGTTAGATTCACTATCTCAGGCATTCAGTGAAATGAATGACAGCACACAAACGAGACATTTTAAAAAGGAACCCCTTGGCCAGATACATATGTAATTCAATATACGTCTAGTCTCTGACCACAAAGCCATATGAAGTGACTGAATAGAGCAGTGTGGTTTGGATTCGTTTCCAGTAGGGTATTTCACTTTTAGTAATGCATTGACACACTCCGAGTACCAAAATAGTTCTATCGTTCTATTCAGGGCTTCCTCAAGTCTTTTATTTATTCAGTGCATTACGATACTTTTGTCAGGCTATTGCTCAGCTAAGGAATACTGTGGACTCCAGGCCCCATTACAGGACATATAGGGCACAGATGATGGACATGGGATAGATGCTTTATAACCCCCTCTCCCCCAAAAAACACCCATTGTTGCAGGCAGGCAGCCAACCAACCATGAACTTTCTGCCTGTCTGTCAGATATGAATACTGTCTGTGCTGTTAATACCATTGGCTGGAGGAGGCAATTATTGACAGTGCAAGCCAGGTCTTTGTGATGACAAACAAATATTCTCCTGGTCCAGGCATTCAGGTGATCCCAGAGAACCGGACCTATTCTTTCTAAATAGCTCCAAAATCTGCTGGATCCCCCAGTATGTATTTATTTACTTCATTTATACTTTGCCCTTCTCCCCAATAGGGACCCCAAGTGGCTTATATTGTTCACCTCTCCTCCATTTTATCCTCAATGCAATCCCGAGGGGTAGATTAGGCTTTGTGATTGGCCCAAGGTCACCGAGGGAGCTTCCTTAACAGAGTGGGGATTCAAACCTTAGTCTCCTTGTCCAGCACTCTAACCACTATATCACACTGGCAGCTAGGGTTGCCAACCTTCAGGTACTGGCTGGAGATCTCCTGCTATTACAACTGATCTCCAGACAATAGAGATCAGTTCCCCTGGAGAAAATGGCTGCTTTGGCAATTGGACTGTACGGCATTGAAGTCCCTCCCCTCTCCAAACCCCGCCCTCCACAGGCTCCACCCCAAAAACCTCCCGCCAGTGGCAAAGTGGGACTTGGCAACGATGCTGGCAGCCTGTCACAGACTGTGGTCCCCAGGTTATCTCTTTAGGGTGCTTCCCTGCCTACCATTTGCTTGCCTGTCTGTTGACAGACAGCTGTTTCATTTGTGGCCCCCTCCGTTCCAGTTCCCTGCTGCACGTCTTGCATAGGATGGGGCAAGCACTGTCAGTGGTCAGAACAGTGGTCACCTGACACCTACAAAATGGAAAAGTTGAGAGAGCAAAGGAACTTCAACTGGGTACAAAATGTAGACATATACTTCCCTCATGGGCTTTCTGAATGTTGATCTCAGCCTATACGTTTCTCATAAAGAGATACTATTTAAAGAAACAACATCCTCCATGATTCTTTGATGCTTCCATTTAGCAATCTGCATAATAATTTCTGGTACATTCCCAAATCTTCAAGGCTCGCAAAACTTATTTTTTTCCTCCTTAGGTTTATTAATTTAAGTTAGATCTCAGCTCTCATTAGGTGACTAACACCCCAACAGACCATCGGTGAAGTCTAAAGAAGGTTTCTATGATAGGAATGAACATCAAAAGATATACAAATTAAAATATTCAGCATCCCTCCTTTTTATTCTAAACATAGAAAATCAGCGTTGGTTATGATTGCCTTGCCTTACATAGGCTATAGAATGTATACTGTGGAAATATATTAACTATGGCATTAGCCACATCAGCAGGTAAAAGGGGAAACAAATGAAAATGTGTCTTATTTTCACTGAGTTCTTCAACTTATACTCACTTAAGCCACGTTGTACCAACACGTACATGGCTAGGGTGTTAAATACCCCAAAGGCCAGAAATATGAGGGTACATGGTTGATCTGTCATCACAGGTAGCTGCCCTGCTGCAATTTTTTTTTGCCAAATGCTGTTTAGTTGTCAATTATTTTTTGACAAAAATGAACTTATTGGAGTCAAAATTAGTACGTAATGAAGCGTGTAGTTAAATCACAGGCAGAGCAAAAGCTATAACAGTTGTAACTTTCCCTTATGAGAATGTGGTTAAAACATCCACCTCACCAGCGGCACTGTTATCTGAATCCAGCCAATTGGTTGTTGGATAACTGCTGGTATTTATTGACAGCCAGTGAGCAGTTCTGACTCATAAAAATGCCGACAGCCACTCTTATCGAGTCGTTTGATATTCAGAAACCTGAAAACGCATCAATCATCAAAGATCAGATTGCCAAAAATGCTGTCTTTTTAAATTTCCTTTTTGCAAGTATATGAAGTTATTTTATACGAAGTCTGAACGTTGCCTCATTATTGTCGACACTGACTGGCAGCAGCTTTCCAGCATCCCTGGCAGAACAGGGTCTTCTATTTTCACTTGCAGTCCAGCATCCTTTAAGCTAGTGATTTTGGAGATTTTCTGCATAAAAAGCACACAGTACCACTAAACTGTGGCCTCACCTCTGCTAGTAAGCAATTCTTATTAAAATTATCTTGGAGGCAGGGCTGGCCTATGGATCAGGCAGGGTGAATTTTTCTCAGGGAGAGATTTTTTGAGGAGGTCCCTAAAAGGGCAGCAAATATTGAGTTATTTGGTTGATCATTAGGCTACCATTTAGATTCTTGGCTTCAGGCAGAAATATCTTGCACGTTCTCTGCTTTGAGGGTTGAGTTATTCATATACCTGAAACCAACGTTGAATTATAAGATTATTATTTGTATTCTAGGTTGCTTGTATTCAGGGACATCCACTCCACAGGATCTGATGGGTACTCAGTGTTTCTGATGGGTGTTTCTATTGCACAAGCTCAGCCTTCTCTGTTTGCTTCGAGGGGTAGCCATAACTCAGTGAGAGAGTCTACATGTCTCACACAGAAGGTTTAGATCCAGTCCTTGGTATTTCCAGTTTAAAGGCTCTCAGTAAGGAGTGCTAAGAAATCCCCTTGCCTGAGACCTTCTAGAGCTGCAGCCAGTCAGAGTCCGATAGTGCTGGGTTAGATACACCAATGATCGGATTTATTATAAGGTAGTTACATGTGTTCTTTGGGAAGCTCACAAGTAGGGCACATACTTTGCATACAGAAGGTTCCAGGTTCAATCCTGGGTATCTCCAGTTCAGAGATAGCACTGCTGGGAAAGACCCGTCTATGTCTGAGACCCTGGGAAGCCATTGCCAGTCAGACTATTGTACAGTACTGAACTGGATGGTCCGCTGGTGTGAGACAGCTTCGTATGTTTTAATGTCAAGAATAGCTCTGCTTATATAAAAGGTTCCCCTGACAAAGATGGGGCTTCTTCTGACTGTACAGCCCCATAGAGCTTTGGATGTTGGCCATTGTTTAAACGTTGCCAGTAGCCCATTGTTATGATCTGTTACAGTTCTTTTACATAACTACACAGTTAAAGTAGTCATGAACAAAGCATGCATTTGCATGGACATGACAAGCATATCATATGCTTGTTGTTACTTTAATGAGACATATTAGGAGCTAGATAGCCTAGGCTAGCCTGATCTCAACAGAACTCAGAAGCTGAGCAGGGTCAACCCTGGCATGTATTTGGATGGGAGACCTCCAAGGAAGACCAGGGTCGTGACGCGGAGACAGACAATGGCAAACCACCCTTGAAGTCTCTTGCCTTGAAAACCCTACCAGGGGTCACCGTGAGTCAGACGTGACTTGACAACAAAAATAAATAAATGAGGGAAGTGTCATCTTGCAATTATTTTAAAGTTTGTGGCTTTAATCTGAAAAAAAAAATTGCTCCACAGAGGTTGCAAAAAGAACCAGGAGTATTTAATTAAGCTCTTATTTTTAAAATACTGAAGTATTTTCTGATGACATGCAGGGGGATATATTTATTTATTTATTTCAATTTACAACCCTCCCCTTCCCAACCAAGTCGGGCTCAGGGCGGCTTCCAACAGTCAACATGCACAATGCAATATAATACAAGTTAAACCATAAAATTAATACATAGAATTAAAATGTAAACTATTCACATAAAACAGCTTGTAAACATTTTACTTCTTTCAGCTTGTTTCAATTCATTTTGAGCAGTTCTAATGTTTTGAGTTTTGGGAACACCTTTTTATGAGTAGGTTGGTAAGTATCTGGAGTTTGGTTTTGGGGGAATAATGAAAATCAGGTTTGTTGTATAATTTCCTCTGGTTTAACTTCCAAAAAGGTCTTTGATTGCCATAGAATGCATTTGGCAATCAGTGAGCTGTGCTCAGGCACACTCTGGCTCATCATGTGTCAGGACTGTATGTCACTGCCACTGGAACTGAATGTTCAATGGAAACAGCTCAAACATGTCCACCATAGAAATGCCAATGCTGCACATGAACAGATGTGCCATTAACTTTCCACGTTGTCACCGGTGTAACCTGCCAACAAGTGTTTAAATGATACACACATAAACATGCATGAAGCTGCCTTATACTGAATCAGACCCTTGGTCCATCAAAGTCAGTATTGTCTACTCAGACTGGCAGCGGCTCTCCAGGGTCTCAGGCAGAGGTCTTTCACATCACCTACTTGCCTAGTCCCTTTAACTGGAGATGTCGGGGGTTGAACCTAGGACCTTCTGAATGCCAAGCTGATGCTCTTCCACTGAGCCACAGCCCCTCCCATGAACACACATGGGAAGTTGCAGCTTATTCTACCCTGTGTCACTGAAATAATTGGGTTTTACATTTTAACTATACAATCAGACTTCCTACAGCACAGGAGCTAACAGGGGACAAACTGAGTAATTTATGGACTTTAATGTCCTGAACCAACCATGCGCTGGTCAGAGATGGATTTCACCTACAAAGGTGCAAAAGCAACCACAAGGTATAAAGACACAAAACTTTATGTCAGTGTGGTGTAGTAGTTAAGTGCGACGGACTCTAATCCAGTGAACCGGGTTGGTTTCCCCACTCCTACACATGAAGCCAGTGGTGTGACCTTGGGCTAGTCACAGATCTCTTAGAGCTCTCTCAGCCCCACCTACCTCATAAGGTGTCTGTTGTGGGGAGAGGAAGGGAAGGGGATTGTAAGCCTGTTTGATTCTCCTTAAAATCAGTAGAGAAAACCGGCATATAAAAACCAACTCTTCTTATCCACCACAGCTACTAGTCGGCTATAAAGCTGCTTGGTTCAGTGCTCTAGTTGGGAAGCAATCAGTGAGGGGAAGAGGAACTGATCCAAGATTTTACTTGTTAGCAGGTCATGGTAGCCAAACAACGTATGTTCGTTTTGTGTTCATCCTTGCCACAAAGTTCTTAGTACACATAGATTCATTAAAGGATTACAGGACCCCGTATTTCCAAGAGAAGGTAAGTGGATTTCATCTTATACACTGGCAGTGTAGGGGCTCCGGTGTTCACGCAAGCACTCTCTCTGATGCACATGTACTGACAATCTGCACAAGGAGCAACTACCCCACGATAGTGATCACATCATAGCCAGTTCATCTTACGTTACATGGTGACTCACAGTGAGATACTTTTTTCATCTCTTGAGAGCAGAAGAAAGTCCCCATGAGATGGGATGGATTGTTAACAGGTTACCTGTTAATGATTGCAGCTCCTCATTACATCCTGGCTGATCATACATTTTGAATGCTTTCAAGGATACATTATACAGTGTTTGAAAAAGGAAAGAAAAACTAAGAACACGCACCAGCTTACCAAATGGTTGTGAGAATCAACCTTAAGGATTTTTCAGTACATGACACTTAAATTGGTTTTTTCATTACATTGGTAGAAAAAGCAAATATGAAACTTTTATAAGACCCTCCATTCAATTCCTTTCTCATATCACATCCATGTATGTCACAAATAGCATGTAAGAGGTGTTTTCTTTGGGGAGGTGTTTTGTGTGAAAACCCCTTCCAGATATGTTTCCACAATCATATGCCAAGTTCTTGTTTTCGCCAATACCTTGTTTTGTTCATGCCAATCCTGGCTATGTAGGGTTGCACAATCCTCATTTGTACCATGAAATTTTTTTGGGGGGGTATTGTTTTTATTCTTTTTTTTCTCGATATCTGGGAAGAAGCACTCCCCCCCACAAATGTCCAGTTCAATACGCTGAGGATGTAAAAGGTAATGGGAGAAACACCATGACTTGAATCCAAATAACAACAAATGCTTCTACATTTCTTGAAAAGGTCTTTGTTGCCTTCCTCCCACTTTCTGTAGTTCCTTCCCTGCACCCCACAAAAAGTCTCACATGAAGGTTTTGTCACAGCGACGATGAAGCATAGTGAGGAGACTGACGCAAGCAGGCAAAATTGAAGCCAGTGCCCCCACGTGCGTGCAAGTAGAAGCGTTAGCTGCAATCCTATGTAGGACACACTATGGGACAAATGGAAGTCATATATAGCATAAGCATATTTCCTTCTTCCTTCCACCTCTCACTTTTGACAAACCAGCCACATAGCTAACCAGCCGTACGCCCAGGACGTTAGCAGACAGAAGCTGCCTGGGGAAGAACTGAGGGAGGAGCCAAGAGTTAAAGCACTGGCTACCTTATGCTATGCCACCCTAGATACATCTTTCAAGGGTAATAGTAGGTTGCAAAACTCAGCCCAGAAGTGCAGGGAGAGGGGATATCTGAGATGGGACACCTAATATTGTATGACCAACACAAGCTAATCACAATAGAAAAAGCTGTCTGCAGTCAAATGTTGTATTAGTTTTATATCACTTCACCTGTCATTGCTGCCCCCATAGCAGCTTGGAACTTTAAAATATATTATTTAGTTCAATATCTGAAGGGAAAAAATCCATTAAAATCTATACAGTACTACTTCTTTACAGTGTATAAGGGAAAACAGGAATTCTTCTCATTAAAGAATTTCAGCTCATAACAGTTCAGTAATTAATACCATAACTAACCTCATACCATTTCCTCTTTTTCAGTATTGCGAAAATGCTTTAGATATAACAAACACGAAGGTCTTTGCCTTTCCTTCATGAAATCTTTATATGTAAGTCTAAGAACTTAAATACACCCAACTGTTTAAACTGCCCTGATAGACAGTTTGAAGTTTGCTTTCTCCCCAGTGTGGAAATGTTTAAAGTTCTAGCTGTCATAAGTAAATAAGTGCTCTCAATCTGCTGTTTTGATCCTAAGAGTTGTAAGGTATTCTAGAAGAATAACTGCAGGACCCACCAAAACAACTCCTGTTAGTAGCTTAATCTTCTGATTTACAAATTTCTAAAATCCTGAAACAAGGCACATGTCCAACAAATAAGGATGCCCACAAAACCAAAAGATAGGAGACATATTTTAATATTGCTAATTCTCCATGGCATAAGGTACCATTGAGAATATAACCTTGTAATAATTTTCAGTTAATACTGCACAAGATGGCTATCTCATACCAAATGACCAACTATCCCTGCTTCTCTCTACACCCAGAACTTTCTCCTGTTTTTTTTGTAATAGCTATTTCCTTTTCCACAGTTTAAACCCTGGAATTTTTTGTTGTGGCAAGGAAACTCTTTTTAAAATTTAGCTCTCACCTCACAGCTACAACTCCCAGAGTTCCCTGTAGAGTGGATATGCTCTCTTTTGTAATTATTAACAGTCAGAGAAGGAATGATAACAAGATACTGGGGCTTCCCAGTAGTTTCCTGAGAGTACTGTTTACAGAGGAAGGCAAAAGTCTGGAAGTAGCTTTTAAATGTTCTGTGTTTATCACATAGCAGCTGGGCCCAGGGAAATGGATGCTTGAGAAGGTTTTTTGTGGAAGCCATGTCAGCATGAATCCTCAGCCTTGCTGTATCTGCTGTCTGTCACCCTTGCTTGTTGATTTCATATTGTCAGCCGCTGGCCTGGCAAAACTGCCAGTTTTGAAGTCCAAGAAAAAAAATACCTAATATACTTAAGCTGTACTACCTGGAGGTTTTTTTTGGGGGGGGGCATCTTCTGGGCATGGAGTCGGGGTCACTGGGGATTGTGGGAGGAAGGTAGTTGTGAATTTCAGCATGCAAGGGATTGGACTAGATGACCCTGGTGTTCCCTTCCAACTAGGGTTGCCAGCTCTGGGTTGAGAAATACCTGGAGATTTGGGGGGTGGAACCTGAAGAGCGTGGGGTTTGGAGAGGGGAGGGACCATACAGCCCAATTGCCAAAGTGGCCATTTTCTCCAGGGGAACGGATCTCTGTCGCCTGGAGATCAGGTGAAAAAGTGGCAGATCTCCAGCCAATTCCTGGAGGTTGGCAACCCCACTTCCAGCTCTATGATTCTTCAGATACCTTGTTTGAAGTCTGTTCTACAAGACACTTACACCACAGGGAGTTTTCTGTTTTCACGTGATAATTTGCTCATTTAGAAATATCACCACATGCATTCAGTGTGTTGAATTCTTGTTACCTCAGGAAACTATCTCAAGAATCCCATGCATTCATGTAATCTTGTTGCCTGTGGCAATTAGAAGGTTTGCACTATGCTCTTCAGGAACAGGCTTTTAGTATCTTTTGGCCATAGAGTTCTGATTCCTAACTGTATGAGACTATCTAGTAGGGTTGCCAGCTCCAGGTTGGGAAATACCTGGAGATTTTGGGGGTGGAGCCTGAGGAGGGCAGGGTTTGGAGAGGGGAGGAACGTCAATGCCATACAGTCCAATTGCCAAAGCGGCCCTTTTCTCCAGGTGAACTGATCTCTGTCGGCTGGAGATCAATTGTAATAGCAGGAGATCTCCTGTTATGGGCTCCGACCAGACCATGGCAATCCTGGGATACCCCCCACATGGTATACAGGGCCAAAGCTGGTGCGCAGGGATGGCACAGTGCCATGTAGCCAGGGGTGATATGGGTCACCTGGCATCCATCTTGGTTGTGCAAGGCTGAGGTGAAATGACAGGGTCTGAACAGCAAAAGGTGAGCCATACCCTCCCAGAAAAGGAATGTTTGCAGCTGCAAAGACAAAGAAGACCGAGATAAGCTATTTGCATTTCTATACGTCTTCCTGCAGTAGGATGCTCACGCCCTGCCAAATCCTGTCTGTCCATTCAAATGTTCCCTTAATCCCATCTAGGCTCCACCCAAGCCCCTCTATGACTCACTTTCTGGACCCCACCTTAATCTCCAAGTCTATCACTCAATGCTGAGACACTTAATGTCTAGTATCCAGCCATCATTTTATTATCTTATTTTCTGCACCCGATTAATCCTATCATGGGCAATCAGGCCTTTTGTGCAGACATTGCCAGTCATAGCCTCCAGCTACAGTAAGGGGTATAGCTATAGCCCTATTTGCCACTGTCAAGTTGCTAACACTTCCTGGATCCAAAGTGTGAAGCCACAATACTTTGCTTGTGTTTCGTTTTCCTAGCTAGTAGTGCTGGTCATTGCTAAGCTTTCTCTGCTGCTGCCATTCTGAACCTCATTCTGCAAGAAGGTAATTATAACCCACTTGGGACTCTTAAATTTTTACTCTCTTAGCCCTTTGTGTGTTGTAAATTGTTTATGTGTGTGAGAGTGTTCAACATATTTGATTATTTTTTAATAAATTCCTTAAAATTCATAAAAGCCTCTTTGTTATTGGGTTTCTCTCCATTTGGTTCACTTACCTGGGGCGGAATTGGTTAAAAGACCCCCATGCCAGCCTCTTGCATAGCTCTATCTAGTCTCCAGCTAATTTCCCCCAATAAAGGAGACCAATGTGCTTGGCGTAACACTCCAGCCACCACCTGGAGGCTGGCCACCCTACTATCTAACCATCTATGTGCCTATGGTTTTTCTTCAAAATAATGGTTTCTACAACTTCTTTTAGAAAGTTAACAGTGACTCATGGGATATGAAATCTTTTGAGTTCTGAGAGAGGGGAAAACACACTGCAATGGAAAAGGGGCTTTAAAAACCATTTTTTACCACACAATGCATATAGTCATTTACAATGATCAATACTCATCATCAGCCAGGAACACAGTAAGCTGTATTGTATAGACTGTGCAGAGTTCCATATTTTACTTCAGATAAAGAAGCATATCCATGTTGGACTCCACCTTGAACATATCCCGCCAAAAATCTACTGAATAGTCACTATGCAAGAGATCTTAGGTCCTCCTGTTTACTAGTAACAAATAGCAAAATGAATGGTAAAAGCGCCATTCACTGTTTGTTATTATTACAAAAATGAATGGTAATAACAATGAACTAATGCAATTTGTTTGGTTTTCCTGTGTTTTTCCTTTAATTGCTGGAAAGCAATTTTTATTTTGTTGACATTAGGGTGAGGATTACAATCTCTAAACATTTCTGTGAAAGTGAATGGAAAACAAAGAAGTTACAACCAAATGACACAAATGGAAAAAAACCACCCATGTATAATAGCAAATATAGTGAAAACGGCAAAAAACTTAAACTATTAACTAGACAAAGATGTTTAGTAGTATACCGTTGCATACATTAACATTTCCTTGGGATGAGTGAACGACTGAAAATCTGTCTAATTACAGTGATGGGGCTAGGGAAGGATTTCCCCCCATATTATACTGGTTAGTAATTCATATGTTTCCTTTGCTTTCTCCCTGTTGTGTATGGATCATGTATTGTGTATGGATGGTATGAGCCATCCAAAGCTATTGCTCTCTAGGCACCTTTTGCAATGAATGCATCTGCTCTCTACTTGTGGAACATTTGATTGTGGATGGTTCTGAAAGGTAGAAAATCTTGCCTTTGGGCTGGGGATTGGAATAAACGGTCTTTCAGTCCATTCTGACTCCATTATAGTCTAGGCAACCAACTTCACGGAGATAAGGAGATTTTTCAGCGCACTGTTTAGTAGTAGAACAAATTACTGTGAAGTACCCAATCTGGTTGAGTTTGGTAGGCAACTGTAACCTTTTCCTCAAACTGATTAATAAATAATTGGAAATGTTTAAATAAGTTAAAGAAGCCTCCCATGGAGAAATTGCTAACAGTATTCAGCAGAAGATAATTATTTGGTAGCAAAAAAAGACCAGATGTCGTTTAACTCTGGACAGAACTAATCTTGTTTCACAAGAATTCCATACACTGGTAGTAAGGAAGAGGCACAAGCTGCAACCCACAAATAATTAACTCGTTACATAATCTATTTTCGTGACTCAAGTTTGTCCTCATAGGCTACGTTCCCATTCGCAAATTCATACACATTACTTGATTTCTAGGATTGCCAACCTCCAGGTACTGAGTATTGGTAACCAGTGCTAATTGGTATATAGTTATTGCTGTGTTCCGTATGGAAAAATGCCGAAATAATGAACAAAATGTAAAACTAAACCTTGTTTGCTTTTACTGGATATTTTATATACTTCATACAAACTTACAGCCATATGGCTTATCTCATACATATACATACAGATTTACATATCTGAATACACAGGCATAATATGCCCTTGCAATTTTTCCAAATCTGGTGTAACTGCCAATTTTTCCATGAGCATTATTTGCCCTTACAATCTATGCTGTGCCATATGCCATGCCATGCCAACTTTATTTCCTGGGATTGGGTAAAGTTTCAATAATCTTTATCAAGGCATCAACCTAAAAAATAATAATGAAAACATTTATAATCAAATGCAAACATCATAGATTAATTCCTTTTACCTTTACCATACTTACTGAATTGGAGGCAACAGCCTTCCCCTGCGGGTCACAATTGAAAAGTGCCGGACCTAACATGTCCCTAAATTTGTTCATTATTTCGGTATTTTTCCATATGGACACAGCAATAACATCCAGGTACTAGCTGGAGATCTCCTGCTATTACAACTGATCTCTAGCCGATAGAGATCAATTCCCCTGGAGAAAATGGCCACTCTGGCAATTGGACTCCATTGAGGTTCCTCCCCAAACCCCGCCCTCCTCAAGCTCCACCCCAAAAACCTCCCACTCGTGGTGAAGAGGGACCTGGAAACCTATTGATTTCTCAACAATGGATTACTTTACAATAGAGAATGGTTCATACATGAATGTTCCTCAGTTGATTGCTGTATCATCACATAATGATTAGCATGGGTCACTGATCTATCACAGATATAAAGCTTTCACATCTTGCTCTGTTCTCCTCACATGCAATGCTTCTCAGTGGAATCAGTTCATACATGTAGCTGCCAGTCTCCAAATGTGATCAAGTGCAGATAAGTGAAGTGAAGCACAAGCCTTTCATTCCCCATCTAGTACTTTAGAAGTGCCATCCTAAACAGAGTTCCGCCATTCTAAATCCATTGACTTCAGTGGACTTGGAAGGGTGTAGTTCCATTTAGGATTGCTCAGTAACACTTCAGCCCACCTTCCTTTACCCTGATCTCCATCCACCCTCCCACCCCAAAAAAGAGAGAGAAAGAAGGTGAAATAGAATTAAAAGAAAACTGAGGACCTGCCTGTCATTGTACATTTTCTAACTCAACGCAAGTCTACTAACAAAAAGTACATCTTCAAATAAAACGGAATATATGAGTAATTTGCTATTTGAATCTTCCCGGACACAACGGAATATCAGAACTTCACCAGGCAGGCTGACATTTATTACAGTGAAAGAATCCTAGACAGGAACTTGTCATTCAATGAGCTTAAGACAACATTTTAACTCAGGCATCCTTTATAAAGTCAATAACAGCCACATCAAAGGGCAATCATGTCCAACGTTGGCGGCTGCCAATTGTGTTTTGAACTGCTGCAAGAAGCGAACCAATCTCTGGGAATAATTTGCTAGGTTTTTTTTTTTTTACACCCACATTTCTTTTTAATTATCTTCATGAGGCTGAGGTAGTTAGTGCCAGATCTATAGCACTTCTTAGATGTCAAAATGCCCACACACCTTATGCAATCCTTGGGTTCCAGGCCCTCTTTCACATTCCTCTTAGCTGGTCCATCTAATTATCTGTTATCATGCCTGTATATCTTGCATTATTCATGAATTTCAAGGTGTAAATAGCTTCTGATTTAAAAGGCAAGCAACATGTCTAATTGCCATGGCATGCTTGTCTTCTCTTTCCATTGCAAGCAGAAAAGAAAGAAAGAAAGAAGCACATCAGCTTTTTTGAATGATGATTGAGAAATGATCAATTACTGTTTATAATGATACTTAAGTCTTTAAAAGTCTCCACTGGATTCTAGACCAATTTACACGCTCCAGTGGTTTATAATCTCTTGTTCCTGTTCTGAGGCAGAGAGAGGGTAAAAAATTCATTCTTTCCACATGTTACATGATGAGGGAAAGACCTGAGAAGACATGCTAGCAAAAAAAGTTGGAACTTAATGACCATGTTACTTAATCATTCTGCTTGAATGTCAGAATAAATTGGACACCATAGGATATAGGTTAAGCACTCAGCTGGAGTAACTGAGTCCTGAGTGCAATGCAGAACGAGAGTCAAACTCTCCAACTGCCCATGACTGTACAAGAAGGGAAAAGGTGCATGTGCTTTTGGACTTTGTATTTTGAACAGGAAATACTTTGGGTGCTGGAAAGGTCACACATGTACAGGATACTTTTCCCCCACAGGATGTGGCTTTCTTATTTGCATTTTTCTGCTTTTGCATTATTGTCGTTGGCTATTGCCATTGGCTATTTTTACTATTAATTTGTTAGGGCGAAGTCCAAGCAAAGATGAGCAATTTATTGATTTCAACTGGAAAGATTTAAGCAAAGGCTTATGTCACGAGTCCCATCTTAGTCCCCATGGTTGCTGGCTTCTAATTAAGCTCTAGTATCAGGCTAGGCCTGCAGGAAATGTCTCTAGTCAGAGCAGGAACAGGACAGAAAATTGTAAGGCCTCCGAGAGAAGCATAGGGTTTCTCCAAGAAAGGAATCACCTGATAGGCTTAGCACCAGCCAGAATGGGAAAAGAGTACCTGTCCATGCAAGAAGGTGTGATTTTAGCAAGACTGATAAAACTCTGAAGGTAGATTTATGCTTGCCTTTTCCAGGAGCAAGCAAGGGAAGAGGAGTCCCTTGCAGTTTAGGCTCGTCAGCTTGACATGGCTCAGGAACTCTGAAGAAATGTAAGCTATTTAGCTAAGGAAACTGTTTAGTCAGGTTGTGTGTGCTTACTGTGATATTTCAACTCTTTAGCCTTCTCCTGTGTGTCTGAAATTTCTACTCTACACTTTGTCCATGCAAGCAGCTATATGCAATTTCCATAGGCTTCCCATTTACCCACCTGGGGCAGAGAATTACCAGCCCCAAACCCAAATTTTCTACCCTAGAGGAATTAAAGTGCAGCACAGTGATGCTCTAGGAATTTTCCTTAGTCTCTGTTGTAAAGACCATAGAAACTGGCAGCAGCAGCAGCCTAGAGCATCACCCAGAAGTGACATCACATCCTTCCCAAACACCACAAAAGAACTGGGTTATGTATATGTCAGCTCTCAGTTGAGCCAAGCCACTTGTTTAGCTGAATGAGCAGTGGTTGGACCTGTTAAACTCTGCCTAAGATCTTTAAACGGCAGGCATGGTGGCAGTTATCTGTTGATAGTGTGGGGCTATTGTGTCAGGGCAAGCAATAGCCAAATGACTTCAGAGATGCTGGGGAAGCAGAGTCTCTGATATCCCCTGCCTCTGATATCCCCTGCCACTCTCTCCCTGAACCATCATGGCAGCTTAACCCTCCTATTGAAATCAGTGGGGCTGGATATGTGCATGTTAGGTGCCATCAAGTCCCTTCCATAGTGCTTAATAGGCTTCATGTTCTTAACTTTTTTGTATGATATTGAAAGCTGTATACAGTTGTTGAAAATAATTGTCAAAACAACAACAACAAATTAAATCTAGAGAGAAAGCATCCTAAGGGTTCATATAGTGGTTCCTGGCACCCAGGATTTCATTCCACAAGCACATGTTGTCTTGCTTGTGCTATTGTCCATGCTTGTGTCACATTTCAAAGCTATACACTGGCATAGGAAATCAGATCCAAGCATATGGTAAATTGTCACATGACTCATTGGTTCACCACAAGTCAATGCGAATTAATTTCATGAATATCTCAGTGCCTAAAAATGGCCACGAAAATTGACCTAGTACCAGGAGGGCCAGCATTTCTACACTTAGAAGGCCAAAGTGGCTGATCCTGTGACAAGCCCCGATAGTTCGAGCTTTGGGTCAGAAATGGTATCCTAGAACAACCACACACCAATGGTTTGCAAAATTATACGGACTCACTCTCTAGTTTTCAAAGTGGCTAGGGGAACAGAAGCAGGAAAGAATCCAGATTATTTTCTTAAGCAAGGAGCTGAAACATGCGGGCAGCACACTAGGAAACTACTTAGCCTGGAAGCAGTACAAAGCTAAAATTTGCCACATGCTGTTTGTACTTGTCAACACATTTATGATACAATATGTATCATAGCATCCCCCTCTACTAGCTACAGCAATTCTTTTGCCTGTTATCAACAAAGAGGACTTTTAGTGGAGAAAGTCCCCTGCCAATCTGTGTTGAATAGGGTTGCCAGCTCCAGGTTGGGAAATACCTGGAGATTTTGGGGGTGGAGACTGAGAAGGGCAAGGTTTAGAGAGGGGAGAGACTTCAATGCCATAGAATCCAGTTGCCAAAGAGGCCATTTTCGACAGGGGGACTGATTTCTATCGCCCGGAGATCAGTTATAATAGCAGAAGATCTCCAGCCCCCACCTGGAGTTTGGCAACCCTAGTGTTGACCCTTGAGAATGTGAATAGGCCAAAGCCTGGAAGTATAAATCAAGAAGAAGCCCCAAACAGTACTGACAAGATTGCTCTGTTGTGGTGATGACAGACATGGTACTTCCAAGAACTCTTTGTATTACTAAATGGCAACTGGCAACTCTTGAGCTGTATCTGAAGGCCTACTCTCTGAGATATTTGCCTAATCCCATCACAGGCCCCACTTTATTCCACAGATTTGTACACATTCCTTTATATACAACATGGCTAGCGTTGCCAACCTCCAGGAAGTAGCTGGAGATCTCCAAGAGACAGGGATCAGTTCACCTGGATAAAATGGCTGCTTTGGTAATTGGACTCTATGGCATTGAAGTTCCTCCCCTCCTCAGACTCCACCTAAAAAATCTCCAGGTATTTCCCAACCTGGAGCTGGCAACCCTACAAATTTCTTTTGGCACTCAACTTTCTTCTCATTCTTTACTGGGATGTGCCCTGAGTTGGAAAAGATAGAGCAGGGTCTCATTATTTTCAACCATAAGTGTTTGCGAGATCCTCAGTGTTTCAATAACCTGCACCTATTGCTCATACGTATCTATTTATTATAGGTAGGGCTGCTTCTCATGCTATATCTTACAAGTAATGTGAGTATATGACAAACAGGTGATTGAAAACAGATACATTTGTCAGAGAGCTGGGGTAGTGTGCAGTTCCTTGTTGAAGGTACAGGTGGTGGCCAGCTCAGGTTGGGTGTACGATAATAATGAGATGCTCCTTATATGAGCCCTGTGGCGCAGAGTGGTAAGCTGCAGTACTGCAGTCCAAGCTCTGCTCACTACCTGAGTTCGATCCCAAGGGAAATTGGTTTCAGGTACCGACTCAAGGTTGACTCAGCCTTCCATCCTTCTGAGGTCGGTAAAATGAGTACCCAGCTTGCTGGGGGTAAAGGGAAGATGACTGGGGAAGGCACTGGCAAACCACCCCGTAAATAAAGTCTGCCTAGTAAATATTGGGATGTGACGTCACCCCATGGGTTAGGAATGACCCGGTGCTTGCACAGGGGACCTTTACCTTTAACCTTATATGTTACTGTTACTTCAGGAAGCTCACAGGTTTCCATGGGTTTCCAGATGGTAACCCAACCAGACACTGACCAGCTTTAATGATATAATAGGATCATGCACCCTCGCACACATTCTTAGGAGTATTTAAAGGTGCTAATTAAGCACGTATTAAGGATGACGATATACAAAGCATCTACTCCCAAATATCCCACTTTCAGCTGTCCTGGAATAAATGGGGTGTGGATTGCAGCTATATGACGTCAATGGGACTACTCTGGAGTAAGCAGCTAGAAGGACTGCAGCCCAAGAATAGAAACAATATGTAAGCAGATGGAAATGCTAGCGCTGCCAACGATGACAGCTCACGAGCATGCATCACACATTTGTGAAATAATGAAAATGGGTGGGTAGTTGTTATGCTAACTCCATGCTGCCCGTTGTGTTTTTCTGACTCCAGAATCTGCTAGAGAACTGAGGGGGAACATGCTTGTTTCTTCTCTGAGATATTTTCAGCTATGCAGAGCAGCCAGAGTAAGGTTTCTTTCTGGCTTGTGGGTGGAGGACAGACGTTCTCATATTTTATATACAGAGATATATCCAATGGAAACCGTCCAATACTGGGAATGCTGTCACGTTAAGAAGGAGTTTCTCGTGCGTGGTATGGACAGAGCCACATGGGTTTAAGTTTGTTTCCTTGGGGGTCAGTAGTAAGAGTAGCGTGGATGTTGCTTTTGCATATCAAGGCCATGACCCACAGTGGGAAATAAATTAAAGCCAATCAACAGATTTAATCTTAATAGTTTGTGGACTGGATTGTTGCATGTATACTTTTTCCCCCCATTTATCAGATTGCTGCAGGGCTGATTGACACAGGCATATTATTCAATGGTGACTTCAACACAAAGTGATGATTTGCATAGGCGCTCACACAGGCAGGGCCATTTGTCACCCAGCACTGCAACGGCCAAGATTCACATGGAACACATGAAGCTGCCTTGGTCCATCAAAGTCAGTATTGCCTACTCAGACCAGCAGCAGCTCTCCAGGGTCTCAGGCAGAGGTCTATTCACATCACCTACTTGCCTAGTCCCTTTAACTGGAGATGCCAGGGATTGAACCTGGGACCTTCTGCATGCCAAGCAGAGGCTCTACAAACTGAGCCACAGTCCCTCACCCCCAGCCACAGTCCCTCACCCCGAACTGAAGGCTTTAGATTTGTGCTTTCAACGGGATTCCTCCTAACCACATGGCAAACTGTCTTTGAAACAGAGAGGAGTTTCAAACTTTCAGAAGTGGGAGCTAATATGGCATGAAGTTCAGCTGTTCAAAAAAAAAATGTCGGAAAACTGTGGGGGCTTTTGATGGATCCAAGCAGTTTTTTGTTGATCCACGCTTAAGCTTTTCAGTAGGATCAGTTTTATTTACTTCGTTTATCATCTGGCTTTCTCCCCAACGGGGAGCCAATTTAACCAGCGGCAATTAATTAAGGGTTAGTTCATGCTTGCATGCTCATCGTTTGACTAATGTACACTTAGGTCCTTTTCAGACAATAAATGTATGGTTACTGAACATAGTTACAGAGGGGAAGGCAGGAAGATTGCAATAGCAGTTGTGCTGAATAGACAGCAAACAGATCCTAAGCACATGTTAACTCTATGAACCTAGTTCTATATGCACAGAGTTCCTACATAAAGCAGGGTCACCAGAAATGTACACCGTTTGCATGTATGTTCAGTTGCTCATACTAGCCCTGCTCCCATATTATAGCAAATGTACATACATCCTGTATGTATGGGTGTACATCTGCTTGCAAAAAAGAACCAAGCAAACTTTCACTTTTCAATTGAAACCAGGGACCAGTACCTGGATAAATGTGGGCTTTGTATCTAGAGTTGCCAACCTCCAGGTACTAGCTGGAGATCTCCTGCTATTACAACTGATCTCCAGCTGATAGAGAGCAGTTCCCTTGGAGAAAATAGCTGCTATGGCATTAAAGTCCCTCCCCTCCCCAAACCCCGCCCTCCTCAGGCTTCGCCCCACCAGTGGCGAAGAGGAACCTGGTAACCCTATTTGTATCACACATTCAGCTGTACATGTGTTGAACATAACATGAGAATTACTCAGCACGTGTATTAAAAAAACTCAAGTGGTCACCATACAGGGATTGTATGTGCATTTACTGTAAAATGTGAACATGGCTGGAGTCTGCTAACCAAGCATCAGTCACAAGAAGGACCTACTACTGTGATTCCATTCCCTTTCCCCCAAACATTCATGTCCAGTTTTTTTGATTGTCCAAAAGGGCTTTGAGGATAGAATGATGAATGTATTAACTTTGTCGAAAAGCATTGTGTTTAAGGCATCAAAATGTATGGTCCATCTGGGAAGGCCTGTGCACACATTCAGATCATCAACTGATGTTGCAGACCTTGTAATGAGCAGACTTATGTGAATCAGGCTTATGTGGCAGTAATCAAGGGGGTATCCAAATGATCAAAATTTGGTGAGCTGTGGAATCATGCTGTAAATGAACACAGGCAGGATAATGCTGCTGCAGTTGTCTTTGTTTGTGGGCTGCCTGGAGGCCCCTGGTTGGCCACTGTGTGAACAGACTGCTGGACTTGATGGACCTTGGTCTGATCCAGCATGGCTTTTCTTATTTTCTTATGTTCATACTCACATTCACCCAAATGTATAATCTTCTCACAGAGTGAGCTAAAGTGAAACATATTCTCCTTATGTGTAACCAAAAAGATTACAATTTTTTTTAAGTTACAAACAAATATTCAGGCAGAAAAGCATAACAAGCACTTGAAAAAAGGTAGCCTGCATGAAGGAGATGAGCTGTAGAAGGAAAGAAGTAATCAGCCTTAGATTTGGAGCAAGTACATGTACCATTTAAAGAGTTAAACTAGAAAGGATCCAAGTTCAATTTGCAGCCAGGAGGAAACCACAGTGTCTCCTGTTTATAATAATTTCTGTACACAACTATTGAGAAATCAAGTGATGTGATCCATCCAATCTTCATTTTACAGTATGTGGGTGGGAACTGCTGGGCCCTGTGCCCAGGAGCGTTTCATTTAGTATGGTGCGTACATAACCACTCAGTAAACTAGTTGTATATTCAATAAAGTAATGGAAAGTTTTTCTACTCTTTGACTTTCTCAGAATTCTAGATTTTGGGGTGTGGAAGTAGGGTTGCCAACCTCCAGGTACTAGCTGGCGATCTCCTGCTATTACAACTGATCTCCAGCCGATAGAGATCAGTTCACCTGGAGAAAATGGCTGCTTTGGCAATTGGACTCTATGGCATTGAAGTCCCTCCCCTCCCCAAACTCTGCCCTCCTCGGGCTCTGCCCCAAAAACCTCCTGCTGGTGGTGAAGAGAGACCTGGCAACCCTATGTGGAAGTGTGGTGAAAATTCCCAATAGTTGGCAAGATATTGGGAATGACTGGCTGCTCAAGGGCATAATGTGGTAAATTACCATTTGGTAAATGGATCTTCTCATAAACTGTTGTCACTGAAGCCCAAACCTAAACAATTTTGTCTGCATTTCTGCCTACAGCATTGAAGCAATGTTCCTGTACTGCTCAAATTTAGGATTGCTAACTCTGGGACAGGAAATTCCTGGAGCCTGAAGGCTGGGGTATAATGCCATAGAATCCACCTCTAAAACAGCCATTTCCTCCAGGGGACCAGATCTCTGTAGTCTGGAGATCTATGGAGAGGTCCATAGGATGACATGAACATAAATTGTTTCAGGATGACAATCCAAAGCTTTACACATGATCATGGTTATTAAAAAGTAACTTTCATAGAAGGCATAAGTCAAGTGTTGCGAAGGATAGCAGCATATTTTCCCATGGGACATAAAAAGAGAATAAAAGATACAGCTCCATTATTATATTGTTGATAATATTTAGTTGTAGCAAGCATATTTCCATACCAAAGACAAGTTTAGTCCATTTTTACTAGCGTCATATCCTGAATATCTTATTTCAAGACACAGATGGTCATTTGGAAGCCCTCAAGAAGGATCTGCTCCATGATGCTACTTTTATCTGTTCCCTGGCAACACTACTAATTCTTAATCAAGCTATAGAAAGAAAGGTTGCCTGGAGTTTCACACGTAGGGAAATACTTTAATTGTATCTATCTTTTGGAGTCTGTATATAACATGTGTGCAGTATACATATGCAATACTATGCCTAAACCATAGCTATGAAGTACTTAATACTAGATGGAACCTGACCACTGACGAGGGGGTCAGTTTGTGAATGACAAAAAAAAATATTGTGTACAGTTTTGGGCACTGCAATTTATGGAGGATGTAGACAAGCTGGAACGCGTCCAGAGGAGGGCAACAAAGATGGTGAGGGGTCTGGAGACCAAGTCCTATGAGGAAAGGTTGAAGGAGCTGGGTCTGTTTAGCCTGAAGAGGAGAAGACTGAGAGGGGATATGATAACCATCTTTAAGTACTTGAAGGGCTGTCATATAGAGGAGGGCGCCGAGTTGTTTTCTGTTGCCCCAGAAGGTCAGACCAGAACCAACGGGTTGCAATTAAATGAAAAAGGTTTCCATAGATATTAGGAACAATTTTCTAACAATTAGAGCAGTTGCTCAGTGGAACAGGCTTCCTCGGGAGGTGGTAAGCTCTCCTTCCCTGGAGGTTTTTAAGCAGAGGCTAGATGGCCATCTGTCAGCAATGCTGATTCTGTGACCTTAGGCAGATCATGAGAGGGAGGGCATCATGGCCATCTTCGGGGCATGGAATAGGGGTCACTGGGGGTGTGGGGGGAGGTAGTTGTGAATTTCCTGCATTGTACAGGGGATTGGACTAGATGACTTTGGTGGTCCCTTCCAATTCTATGATTCTACTTCTAGTGCCCAAGCTAAAGAACAGGTTTATGCCTGGCAATAGTTATATCTAACACATGTAGCCAACATCCCAAGCAATGGGACAGTCTTCACAGGGGTCCCAGAACAATTACTCAGTAGACAAAATAGGAAATAGAAGAGCTACTGCTCTTGAAAACAGAGTGGCTCCCAAGAATGGTAAGCTGGACATCCCTGTTCAAAGGGAGCCGATGGGACAAGTACATGCAAATATCTGATATCATTTTGGCTATAAAATGTGCCACCTTCATGACTTCAACTTAGTTTTAAGTCAAACATGGAAAGCCTTGCCTCACTCATTGATATGTGGCCAATTCAAGTATCTTTGTTGTAAATTCAAATTGTATACATGAGCATCTCTTCTGTAAAAGGCACTAAAAAAAAAAAGCAACAATGTCAGGAAGAAGATTATTATACAATACTGTGCAGATTCTATGCCCAACTGTGAAGGGTACTATTCCATTAAAGGATAACATAGAAATAAAGGAATAATTTAGAATTCAGGGGAAATAAAGTTAGTACAATTTAAATGTAGAGTAAAAGAACCTAACACTTCACAAATCTTTAATTTTTTTTCACCATGGTTGCTCTTAGTAATAATGTACTATTTGGATTATAATTTGAAGAGAAGAGTCATATACAGTAGATAGTATGAATGATCTTTTGCAGGTGCCCTTAAGTAATATGCAGGTACCAATTATCACACCTATGAACCTAATCAAACCTGGTTGTTAATCCAATGTACCCCAGGATACCACAAAAAGTACAGAAATGTGTGTATGTGCCACTCAGTCCAATGGGATTGTACACATATTTGCTTCAGGTTACAGTCACTGAATTTTTCATGCATTCATTCACAAACAGATTTAGACTGAAATCATCACCGAAGCAAATACAACTGTAAATCTCCCACAGACTTCTATTAAGAACATTAGAATTGCCGGAATTGACCAAGAACTCATTTAGTCCAGCATCCTGCTTCTCACTCTTTCCAGCCAAATGTCTCTGGGAAGCCCATGAGTAAGACAACCTCTGCCCATTTGTGTGTCCCCAAGTTGGGTAGCTTTATTCTTTCTTCACGGGGGAAAGCATGCCAACTTTCTAATGTATGGGGACTAGACATTCACTTTCTTGAGAAAATTAATTGAAGGGAAAATAAATTGGGGGTGGAGGCAGGAAATTAATTGGCATGGGGTCCAGGTGAAAAATGAATGTGCGAAGTGGAAGAAATGTTACCAGTACATCTGAGAGCACTGAAGTAATCACACAGACCAAGACCACGGTTACACAGCCCGGATAACCTACAAGAACCAATGAACTCTGACCGTGAAAGCCTTCGACAATATTTTAATCACACAGTGCTTAGCTGTTGTACTGGAATAGAAGAAAGTGGTGTAGCGGACACAGTGTGGGATCTAGGAAACATGGGTTCAAATCCACCCACACCTATGAAGGTCACACCCACTCAGTGAGTAACCTTTGGCCAGTTATTGTCTCTTAGCCTAACCTACCTCACAGGGTTGTTAAGAGGGCAACACAGAGAAGGAGAGAATTATATCGGCTGAGCTCCTTGGAGAAAGAAGAGAACTTAAGTGCGCTGGGACAGTCAAACCAAAGGCCTGCCTAGTTCAGTACACACCAACAGAAGCTTACACCAATAGAGCATGGCACTAGATTTACCTTCCCCCCATTGTTTATCTCCCAAACCATCCAGTATGCCTCTGAACATGGAAGTTTTATTTGGTTGTCATGGCTAATAACTGTCAACAAATTGATGTTCCTTGACTTTGCCTAATTCTTTTTAAAAATCCATCTAAGGCACTGGTAGTGAATCCTTGACATTAATGAGGTTTTGTTTGGACATTGCTTGGCAAGGCTGCCTGGTTTCGCTTCCCCCTTTGACTTTGCATATATGGGAAGTTGAGGCAAAGGGAGGGGGGAGAAGGGGAAATGAATGCAAGCAAACCATAGGCTGGTATGGTATGATCCCCTTGAAGCTAAGCAAATCTGGGTCTAGTCAATGTCTGGATGGGAGATTCTCCTAAAGCTCTTTGGTGAAAAAGGTGGATTCAAATGTTATGACAGTAAATACTTGGTCAAATGACTGGAAGGGGGATATTATTTGTGGAGTTTGGGGCTCAGATCCCATCTACTTTCTTTTTAGTTGGGAGTGTCTCTCATTCACATTGATTCCAGCATTCAGCTTCTAACGGTGACTCACCCCATCCCTTTGGGAAGCTTACATACACGGCTTGAGTGTCTTCCATAGTTGTTTCTTCCCAGTATCTAGTATTCAGGGACATACTGCCTTTGAGCTTGGAGTTTCCATTGTTGATTGAGAGGAGGAGTTTTCATTGGCGCAACTGGGGTGGGACAAGTTGAGGGGAGCTGTGAACGGACAGACCCAAGGAACCAGGTGGTGGGATTGTTCAGACAGGGAAGAGAGGCCTTGTAGCACCTTCAGCTCCCAATGCAAGAATTTGTCCTAAGTGACAAAAGGCTCAGGCGGGCCTTAAATTTACTTCTCACTGTTGGCACTCATGCTGAGTAGAACGGGCTGATGATATTAACAGAAAGCAACAAAAATAATGCTGAATGTGAATGCTGTATCTATAGAAAATCAACAGAATACAGAATGTGCATACAAGAGTCATTAATAGCAGATAGGCAACACATTTTTCTTGAAGTTCTCATATATGGCACAGTAACAAATGAGCGCATTTGACTAGAGTAACTAAGAAACCTCTGTTCTCATCTATGCACAACCATGTTCTCAACCAATGATACACTTCGGTTGGCCACAGCATATTGGGGCTTAGGACAGTTAAGCCACGTAACATACACGGGATAATTTCTACCATGCAACATGTGAAGCAACGACGACAACACGCCTCTGAGCATGTGCAGAATGATCTCTGTCATTACTTCCAATCTCCATACGTTTTGAATTAGCATTAAAGATTTCCAGAGGAGTCCTCCCCGAATGTTTAAATATCAGCACCCCTCATTCTACACACACCCCTTTTAGAAAAGGAGGGCTGATTGGGGCTTTGGACAAGTCACTTTCTTGCAGCCTCACTTTCCCATCTGTACAATGGGTATGATAGTGAAAGAGAATACAACGATTCATGAGCCAGGTTTTTGCTCTGCGGCTCTGAATGGCTTCTAGCCATAACCCTCTCCAAGTTTCACCCGGCCCCTGTTTTTCGACAGAGCTGCTTTTCTGGACCACTTGTTTACAAAGCCCATTTCTTTCCAGACCAAAAGGACCTGCTGAATGGGAGGGCCCTCCGCTAGAGACCCCGTGCCTGGCCTGTAGTGAGATCGCCCCCGCCTGAACTTGTGTTTCCTGTTAGAGGAAGGAGGGGAATCCTTTTTCAGAGCTCCACAGCCCTGCAATGGTCCCGGTTCAGCTGTCAGCTAAACGGGGAACTCCACGAAAACGATGAGATCTCCCTCCCTGGCGCAGTCACAGAATCATAGAGTTGGAAGGGATCACCAGGATCATCTAGTCCAACCCCCTGCACAATGCAGGAATTTCACAACAACTTCCCCTTCCCACACACACACCCAGAGACCAGAAGATGGCCCAGATGCCCTCCCTCTCATCATCTGCCTAAGGTCACAGAATCAGCATTGCTGACAGATGGCCATCTAGCCTCTGCTTAAAAACCTCCAGGGAAGCAGTGCTTACCACCTCCCGAGGAAGCCTGTTCCACTGAGGAACCGCTCTAACTACCGGCAGCTTAGCCACCGAGGCGCGGGTTCGCATCCCAGGAGCGGAAGCGCAGCGGATTCAGCAAGGAAGGCTGGAGGAGGGGTTTCTCCCCCCCCCTGCACCCCCGCCTCCCCGCCTCCCGCGCCCCATCAGTCAAGCCAGCCGCCAACGTCACAATATTTACTTTTCCTACAGCCGCGAATTATAAACCGGAGGGGGAGAAGAAGAAGAAAGGCCATTTACGCACAGGAGGTTTTAAAGCCTTGGAATTGCCGCTCTCTATTTTTTTTAAAAAAATATTTTTTATTAATTTTTTGGGATACGGAAGGGAAAAGGGGTATTAAGGAAAAATCTTTGTGTGTGTGTCCCATGCCACCCACCTCCCTCTTACACAACTCAACAGTCTGCACTAAATATTAAATTTAACCTACGAATTAGTAGGAATTGCCACTCTCTAGCTGCACCTTTTCCCCATCCGAATTCTCCAAACTCAACAATGCATAGTTTGGAGAATTCGGATTGGGGGGGGGGGAGGTGCATCCGGAGAGCGGCAAACCCGAGGCAAAACCTTCCTTTCCTTTCCTTTATCTGATATTATCAACTATTAATCTTTTTTTTCCTCTTGAAAAAATATCAACGTCAAAGAGATCAATAAATATTAACAATAGTATGAGGATTAGATTGTGCAAAGGAGGTTACTAATTCGTCGCAAGACGAAGGGAGGAGTAGGGGAAGTCAACAGTTCTTTAGGATATAGAAATTTGTTAACAATGTGACCTATTGGTTGTTGTTTTTTTATCGTTTATTGTTTATGCCATTGTTGAACTATGTGATGAATAATTTTGGAAAAATAATAAAAAATATTTTTTAAAAAAAAAACTCCCGTGCGTAAATGGTCAAAGAGGGTAAAAGGTGGTGGGGGGGGGAGAGAGAAGTCGCGCGCGGCGCCTTTAATCGCTCCCCGCCCCTCCGCCCCTGGCTGTCTCCCGGCGCGCCGCGAACCTTCCGCTTCAAGCTTGCAGCGGCCCCGTCTTCCCAGGCGCGCCATCTGGGCAGGTGGGAGGCGCTGGTGATGCCGCCGCCGCCGCCGCCGCCACGGAGTTCCTTCGCAGCACGTTGGGGATTGCATCAGACCCAGCAGAAATCCCCCCCTCCGGCTCCTTCTCCTCCCTCCTCCTTCCCCCCCCCATCCTGAGCAGGCGCGCCGGTCCTCCCGGCTCCCCGCAGCCGCTGCCCAAGCCTCCCCTCCGGCATCCCGCCCCATCCCCCGCCGCCTCCCGCCCGGTGCGTAGGCGCTCGCTTTCGCCTGCCCGGCCACACCCTGCTGCGAAACCTCTCTCTCTCTCCCCCCCCCCGCCTTCCCCCGGCGAGCCGGCCTGCTCGGGAGTCTCCCCGCTTCCCTGAGCGACGTGATCGCGATCTCCGTGGGAGGCGCTTCCCACGGCCCGAGGAGCGGCGGCGGTAACGGGGCGGGAGGGGGAAGGGGGGGAGAGAGAGGGAAGGAAGGAAGGAAAGCAGGAAAGAGAGGAGGAGGAGGAGGAAGGGGAGAGGGATCTCGCCTTGCAGAGCCGGAGTTGAGCCGGGAACAAAGAGCGGGGCCGGCGAGGAGGAGGCCTCCCCCCCCTCCTCTCTTTACGCACGGGAGGTTGCGCCTTGGATGTGCCCCTCTCTAGAGGCCCATTTCGCCCCCTCCAAAAGGCCATTTACGGCCGGGAGGTTTCGCCTTGGGGGCGCCGCTCTCTAGACGCCCCCTTTCCCCCCATCCCGAATTCTCAAAACTCCGCATGGGGGGTGGGGGCTCTCTGTCGCGTTGGGGGGATTCGGGTGGGGGGGGGAATGGGCTCCCACAGAGCGGCGAACCCAAGGCTGCTGCGCCTGGGGGGGGCGAACCCGCGCCCCAGGGGCAAACCCGAGGCAAAACCTCCCAGGTATAAATGGCAAAGAAAGAAGCCCCCCCCCCCATGCAGAGTGTTTTGAAAATTCAGATGGGGAAAGGGGGCGTCCACATCCAAGGCAAAACCTCCCGTGCATCAGTGGCCTCTCCTCCCTCTCTCCAGGAGCGTGGCTGGGAGGGGAAGGGACCGGCCCAGGCAGCGGGCACGGCAGGGCAGGGGGCTACTTGCCGATCCCGGCAGCTGCGGCGTGTGGGGAGGAAGCAGAGCCGCTCCGGGCTCCGCCCGCAGGCCCCCAGGCGCTCCCCCCTCCCCGGCCGTTACCCGCCTCCTCGCTTCGCAACGCCTCCTGCCTCCCCTGCTCGCTCAGCCCGGCCAAGCCGGGGGTGGGCGAGGAGGGGGGAGCCGCGCCGGGGTGGCCTCCAGCCCGCCAGCCAGCCTCCCTCCTCCGCCGGTGGTGGTGGTGGTGGTGGTGGGGGCTCCGCGGGTCCCCCTCCTCGGTTTCCGCGCCCGCGGGAAGGCACATTGGCTCCGGGATCAAGGCTTTGGGACTGGACCGGATCCTTGCCAGGGTGCTCCGAGGGGATGGGAGATGAGATGGGGAAGGTAGGAATCGAGGAGGACCTGGAGGGGGGACCCCGCACCAAAAATATAATAGAAAACAACAACAAAAAACAGCGCCTCTCTACCTGCGAGCAGCGGCTCCCGCTGCTCCAAACTGCTGACTTTCCAGAGCTTATTTTTAGCCCGGAGACTAAATATTATTAGCTACATTTCTACGTAGGAAGGATCGAAAGAGGAAAGGGGAGGAGGGGGGGGGAGCAGAAGCAGGGAGACTGGAGCGGAAAGGATGGAGTTTCCAAGGGGCTTGGAGGTTTGGGGGATTAAAAACACCCCGCAATTAAACACACACACACACAAAAAACCGAAAACACCTCGGAAGCAAGGGAGATCATTCGTTTGAACAAAGCGCGACACGTGAACGCAGCCCCCGAATACGAGCCACGTAAACACCGAAAGAGGAGACCATTGAAGAAATTAATGCTCGGCGGGAGCCTTACTCGCTCCATCGCGGTGACTGGAGCCGGGGCTACCTACGTATCACTTCCATCTCCCTGTCATTCGCAACCGCAGGAGACTTAACTCTTTCGTGTGGACGCGACAGGCACGCGCCCCAAACCGATCCCCGTGTTTCCCCCAGGGCACCCACAAACAGGAGGCAGTTGGAGGGGGGGGGGAGACCCGACCCCAGAGTTCGCCCAACTCCGCGCCTCTCCATCCTACCTTTTCCTCGACTCCCGGGAGCGCGCTGATCCGCCGCCGAGATCACCCAAACTCGGCGAAGGGCAGCCGACGGAGTCCCCCTCCCTCCTTCCCTAAAGACGGCGAAGGCAACGCGCGCACCGACGACACGCACCCCGGGGAGGAGAAGGGGGCGAGCCGGGCCTCCCTCTCGCCTTACCTCCGCCCCGGCTGGCCCGCGAGCGGCGGCTAGATCCGGCCGAGGGGTGCTCGCATCGCCCGAAGTTCGCCCGCCCCGTCGATGCCCGGACCGCGGCGGCGCTCTTGGCCGCCTCCTGCCCGCTTGCAGGGGTTCAGTGTCGCTCCGGCCCGGCTCTCCACCGCCACCGGGACGCAGTTACAACGGCCAGGGGAGAGCCCGTCTGTCCGTCGGGGGGGGGGGGGTCTGTCGGTCCTTCCCTCCCGCCTCTGCCCAGCCCGATGGTTATCCGTCTGAGGCCAGGGCTGAGCGAGCTGCCTTTTAAGGGCTGCGGGAATCACTCCGGAGGGGAGACGGAGACCTGGGGCGCCTCCACCTCAGCCAAGACCCATTGCCTCTATCCAAGGTACTGATCGACTGCCCCCCCCTCGCTACCCAGCCCTCCTTCGCCCTCCCCTTCTCAGCGCTCCAGGAAAGGTGGGGAGGGGGGCATTGAGACTTTAATGAAGTGACACGCGATACGGGTCGCGCCTATCCCGCTCTTGGCCCCGGGCTGCCGTCACGTGAGGACGGCTTGGCCAAAAGGGCCCTGGAAATCGACGGTCACATGTCGAGGGGACCCCTTCCCTCAGCCAGGGGGATCGCCCGTTGCCTTGAGGAGGGCTGATGGACTTTCAAGTCTCTCCCTCTCCCCACCCTCCCCCTCCTCCCCCTAACTCTCTCCTCCCCCTTTCTGCCCCCAAGCATCCCGATCCAACCCCCCCCCCCCAAACCAGGTGTTAGGGAAAGGTCCGTCTCCAACATCAGCAACGACCAGAAGGACCATCATCCATCACCAAGGACCGTCATCAATCTTCATCACCCCGCAAGGTGGAAGTCTAAAGCGACACCTCATCCGGAGAGCTTCCCTGGATAGGAGCAGCAGCCCCGCTCCAAGTTTCCGACGAGCAGCCATAAATCAAACGCGCCTCGCAATTAAAGTTGGAGAATCTTCTTTCTTTCTTTCTGTCTCCTTCTTCTTCTTTTTTAATCGCCCGTACACGCATTTCATCCGGCCCCCGAGGCTCGTATTATGCTGGGGGAAATTAAAGTGCTACCGGGAAAAGGAGGTGGGGGGAGTGGGGGGGGGAGAAGAAGAGAGGCAGGGGAAAAGGGAAAACCCGAGCTCTGAACTACTGTTGTCAGGCAACAGCCTCAAGCTTTTCTCCAAGCTTTAAGTGGTATTTTTTAAAGGGGGGGGGAAGAAATACCTTCTTTTAAAGCGCCGGGAGGAAAAGCCCCCCCCCCTCGCCGCCCCAAGATACCTGCTCCGGGTACTCACCATTGTTTCTCCGCTGTCCTGGAGACCGAAGCGCCTTAAAATCCGGTCTCTCCAACAGATGCCGGGAGGTAATGTGTCTCGTTTGAAGTCATCATGTGAGAAGTTCGGCTCGGCTCAGTGGATCGCCCACCACTTTCGGTGTGACTTATGAATCTAATAACCACCCCGTGCAATATCCGCAAAGCCTCCCGACTCTCCAACCACCTTGGTCGGCGGCGGGCGGGCGGAAAGCGAGCGGGGCTGGCGGGGAGTTCTTTAAAGCCCTTCTCTAGATTTACGCACACGCTCTTAGCTCACACGGACACGTTGTGGGTTTTTTTCACCCCCTTTGGGTTCTTCTTCTTACGTGATCTTAATGAACGGGGAGGGGGGGGAGGTTGGCAACCAGACCCGTGGAGCCCGATCCAGGAGGGAAAACGTGCCTCTCTCTCTCTCTCTCTGGCTCCCCGCCTCCCTCCCGGCACGTTGGGAGTGGGCTAGGAAAAGTTCTCCGCCAAAGTCTTTTCAGGACAGCCCTCTCCGCGCACCCTCTCTTAGCACGATCTGCCTCTCCCTAAGCCTCTTGGGGGGCTGCTTGCGAGCGAGCCGAGCCGTCGGGGGCCTCGGCTGGGGGGCGGCTGCAGGTAAGGAGGCAGCCGGCTTCCCTCCCCCCCCCCCCCATGCCACTTTCACTTGGCTGAACGCGCCGGCGGCGCTCCGGGGACCTGTTGCATCCGAGGCGAGCAGGCGGAGCTGGGCAGGTAACAGGGCGCAAGGAGGGAGATGGGGAGGGAGAGAGACAGGCAGATGGTGGACGGAGACAGAGAGACAGATGCCTTATGTGCGCGCACACGCGCGCGCACACACACACAATGGGCGGCGTGTTTGGATGCACCTGCACACGCGTTTCCGTGACTGTCCCGGAAAGGATCGCCCGGGGGTACCCAGAGAAAAGAAAACCGCCTTCTTCCTTACACCACACCTGAGTTTAGGATCTGGGCGCAGGATTTCATTGACAGGGAATCCGGGCGCAGGATTTCATGGGCCATTTACGCACGGGAGGTTTTGCCTTGGGTTTGCCGCTCTCTGGATGCACATTTTAGAACATAAGAAAAGCCCTACTGGAACAGACCCAGGCCCATCAAGTCCAGCAGTCTGTTCACCCAGTGGCTAACCAGGTGCCTCTAGGAAGCCCCCAAACAAGACGAGTGTAGCAGCACCATCCTGCCTGTGTTCCACAGCACCTAAGATAATAGGCATGCTCCTCTGATCCTGGAGAGATTTTCCCCATCCGAATTCTCAAAACTCTGCCTGGGGGTTTATTGTTGGGTATTGAGAATATGGCTAGGGAAAATATGCATCTCAAGAGTGGCAAATCCAAGGCAAACCTCTCGTGCATAAATGGCTATTGACACAGGGCAATTGGGTGGGCGAACAAACACGTGTGCGCCTTACCTGTCCGCAGGCTTCCGCTCTAGACCTGGATGCTCATGACTTCAAGGGAGTCTGCTTCCAAGTAGAAGTTCATAGGATCGGGACCTGGCACCCTCGATCCCATGGGTCTTTAACCTGGAAGCAAGTCTCGCTCCCTCCCCCCAAAAGACTTTCCCCCCAAGTGAGTGTTCTTGCCATTTCAGTCTTTCAGTCCGAATCTAGGCATGTTTAAGTAAAGGTAAAGGTCCCCTGTGCAAGCACTGGCTGACCCATGGGGTGATGTCACATCCCAACGTTTCCTAGGCAGACTTTATTTACAGGGTGGTTTGCCAGTGCCTTCCCCAGTCATCTTCCCTTTACCCCCAGCAAGCTAGGCATGTTTACTTGGAAGTAAATCCTCATGAGTTTAATGGGACTCCCTAGGAAGCATGCATATGACTGAACCCATTGTCCGACTCCAGTCATTCATTTCTGTATTACATATTATTCTTCCCTATCCATCTTTCCCCCGTGTGTATCCATTATCTGTTTATATTGATCTACCTGTCATGACCAACCACCCACCCTTCCTTTTATGAGTTCGTTTTCCACCTGAAGGTGGATAGTGCTGGATCTGGTTATGAAAGCCCTGGATTGTGGTCCTGGCTGTGCTTTGCAATCCGTGGGTGGCCCTGGGAAAGTCTCAACTGGCCTCAACTGCCCATCCTGTGAATGGATATTTCAATGACCGACCAGGCAGGTCACTGCAAAGTAGTATACACCTTGGAAAGTTATGGACATTTGGAATATTATCTTTCCTCTGTCTGGCTAGCAATCCAGGCAGCCAACGATTACCGTTTGGTTTTCAGTTCTCCTTCTCTTCATGCATTATACAGTGGCATTTCTAGAAGGAAACTGGTTGCAATTTCCCAACCACTTGGGCTATGCTGTGGTGGGACCAAGATTGGAAACCCCTTATCGCAAAAAAGAGTTGATGGGAATGGTCCCCACCCCACTGATGAGACAGGAACTACTGCCTTTCCTTTGGCATTCCTCTTAATCCCAAGAGACACTCTGGGTGCAATGCAATTAAAACCAAGAGAGCCATTGGGAGGCTCAGTCTGAAGTTTGCATGAAGTTGCCTCCAGGATGCTCTAATGGCTTCGCTGCCTCTTAGCCGTGAGTAACGGCGCTTGGTGTAGCCAGCTTGGCGTCTGGGGCTGCAGGAAGGGAGTGCCTGTGCTAGCTCTGTCGAATTACCCAGAGGAGCGTTTTTCCATCACTCCCAGTCTCTTCTCTTCCAGTAAATTGATTAGCAGCAATTGAGTTAATCCAGTTATGAGATCCAATTATGAAGATGATTTGAATCGGCAGATGACTGAGCCCCAGTGAGTTGCTCAGCACAGGGTTCCCTGGGGGGGGGGAGCTCTCCATACTCAGGGGGTCTTAACAACTGAGCTGTGGGAGCCTGATCTGTGACAAGGGACCAAGGACTCAATCCGGTGCATCCTAATTAAGCACTTTTAAGTCTCATTGAAAGCAATGATACTTTAGCTCTTTCAGAAATGTTCTGGGTTGCAGCCCCTGAGTTCATGTGAAGTAGGATTTGGGTGGGAGAGAGAACAGCAGGGATTTGGGTGGGAACACCCTCACATTCACATTTGGATCCAAGGCAACAGAAAACAATTGCAGAACCAACATATCTGGAGTGACTGATTGGCATGGAGATCTCAATGGGGATGGGGAGGGGGGTGGACTATCAGTCCCTTCCTGTTATTATTTTGCATCATGTCAGTCAGTCAAGACAACTTTGACAAAGTTGCCATGGAGTATCATGTCAAAGCAGGAAGCATGGGTTGAGATGATGGGGAGGTTGTCTTCTGGATGATTCCAGGTTGACATGACATGGCGGTTTCTAGGGTCACAGAGCTTAGAAGACAGTTGCAGTCAACCCATGCCTTAAAGACAGTTTCTCTGGTCTAGCTCTCCTCCTCTACTATTTATTCTGTTTGATAGCAGCATTATTTTTTGGCTCCTACTGAAACATCTGCCTTGATGCTCTTGGTCATTTTGATTCTCACAGCTGCTGCTTCTGTCGAGAAGGACTGGGTGTTTGGTATGTCACATCAGTGCCCACTGTTCATGCCAGTTGTCATCCCTCCAGTTTGGTGGAAAAAAAAATCTGATTATTCTTTACTTGGTCATACATTCACATCAGTGGACAGAGAGGCACAAACCAAATATTAAACCTGTTGCATTAAACCCTTTCAATGAAGATAGCACAAATATTTATTTATATTAGGCACAGAAAACCTTGTTACGTATTTGATCATAACAAAATATCAAGCTATGAATCATTCCCTAGCAGCTTGATCAAACTGCCGTTTCTCACCAAGAGGCCTAGACTGAGAGAGAGAATGAATTGCCAATCCCACTATAATTTATAGGGAAGACTCACTAGTTTTAAAGTTTAATTGCAATAGCAGCTCATTTCCTTATTTAGTGTTTTCATAGTAGATCTCAAAAACTTGCTGAGGAAAAGGAAACTTGATCAAATATCATTTTATTTTAAAGGGATTTAGTAGTATTAGAAAAAAAAAACAAGATTGAAGGTAGGAATAAATTCATTGTGGTCAAACTGAAAATTCCTAATCAAGAGACAAGACCTATCTAGGCCTACAGTCCAGTAAAACTGCTTTTGAAAAACTTGGCATCAAGCTACCCAAAGGTGTTCCTTTAAGGATCAAACACACACTTTTTAGGGATAATCCCATGCATTTAAAAGCATATGTAGGTCCCTGCACCTGTGCGTACAAGTTTTACAGTGCAATCCAAGGAGAGTTACTCCAGTCCACTGAAGTCAATTGATATAGACCAGTGTAGGTCTGCATTGGTTCACATTGTGAGTGTGCTGACCCCACACAAATCTCTGGAGCAGCTGATGCAAGAAAGATCTTTATTTGGAAGACAAAGCAAACATGACACATTTCCAAGAAAAAAATGCTTGTATAAAGCCATGGAGAAACCACCAGTAGATGTTGCCCTAAGACTGGTACCTTGTGGATGGCATAGTCTTCTTGCACTGGAAAGTACTGTGTAAAAATGCTCCCTCAGAAACAAGCTGGTAACTCACCAGTAAAGCTGCTTATTCTTTGGTTCCCCAAATCACCTTATTAAATGGCATGTTTGCATCACCATTGAACTAGACGGTGGTACTCTTCAAAGATTCTGGAGCTGAAAATAAATAACTCGTAAACTTGTTTAAAAAGTGGCTTGGAAATTTCCCCCCAATGTTCACTTTACAGAAAAAATACAAACTATATTTCAGAAATCAATAGTGCTAGTAGGGGTTAAGATTTTGTTTCTTAAAACTGGAAAGACTAATCTATGAATGAATGGGGCTTCAACTAATGGACTGAGACCAGTAACAGGTCATGACTTTACTTAAGGTAGGTTGTTCCAGTAGCACAAACTGGAATCGGTCTTCATTACAGCCAATGGAACCCTTTTTTGTTAGTACTACACAACTGCTTCTGCGACAGTTATAACTTTGACGGTCAGTTACTCTCTCTGACTAGTTGGCTAATAATGCTGGTGCAGAGGCAAAAATCCATTCCAGTGAGTGAGAAATGTTTCCTCTAGATGATACACTGGGCACTAGAGATGGTGTCTCTGCATTCAGTCCCCTTGGATGAGGATCTTAATTAAGGCACAGCTATCTGTGCATAGGGCCAGCATGGCATAGTGGTTAAGAGCAAGCAGTGGTTTGGAGCAGTGGAGTCTGATCTGGAGAACTGGGTTTGATTCCCCACTCCTCCACATGAGTGGAGGAGGCTAATCTGGTGAAATTGATTTGTTTCCCCACTCCTACACACGAAGCCAGCTGGGTGACCTTGGGCAAGTCATGCTCTCTCTGCCTCACCTACCTCACAGGGTGTCTGTTGTGGGGAGGGGAAGGGAAGGCGATTGTAAGCCAGTTTGATTCTGCCTTAAGTGGTAGAGAAAGTCGGCATATAAAAACCAACTCTTCTTCTTCTTCTTTAATTAATGCATGTTGAGCCATTTATGTGGGTCTGTAAAGGGCCATCAAGTTGCAGCTGACTTATGGCGACCCGGGTAAGGGGCTTTCAGGGCAAGTGAAGTGGTTTACCATTGCCTTCTTCTGCAGAGTTTTCCTTGGTGGTCTCCCTTCCAAGTACCAACCCTGCTAAGCTTCCAAAATCTGATGAGATCAGGCTATACCAGCAACCTTCTCTCCCTGAGCCATATATATCCCAATCATATCTAGAAGCTTATTGATTGGTAAAATCTCTTGGTCAGAATGGATGTCTAGCTTAGGTGGCCTTTCTTCTGTCAAAGAAGAATGCACATTAGAAGTCCAGCAACACACCCATCTTGCCCCATAGTTGATCACAGCCTTTACTTTTTTTCTGATTTAAAAAAACATAGAAACTTTTCCCATTCAGGTCACCCTCCTGGTGACTACTGAAGAAGAAAGGTCAAGATTTTCTCCCAAACATTTTTTTTTGCTTATTTCTTTAGTTATATCTGTATCCTTCAATGAAGGCCAAAGATCAACTCTACTGTGCACTGCTGTGGCTTTGATTGTCACAGGCTACATACATTTTAGACGACTACTTATTTACATCTTCCTCTTCATCAAAGAAACTCAATGAAGAGCTTTATTCTCACAACAGTGCTGTATGGCCAGGTGAAGAGATATAAACTTGCCCAAGAGCAAGACTTCCCAATGAACTAATAGATCAGTGGAGATTTGAACTTCAGTTTCCTACATCCAAGCCTGGTCTGATAAGCAGCAACTGTGCGTATTTCAAGTTGATCTTTTGATGCAGTATAACTGGACATTGTGTAGTTCACGGAGGGTGGAAGCCTGAGGCAAGGTGGGTTGTTCATTCTTGAAAGAGGAAGCCCATCATTTCTCCATCTTCTGGTGCATCTCAATGGGTTTTGAAGGCACTGAATGCCTGAGGGGAGCTTTCGTGCAGTTGTTTTGTGCAGAGTGCCAAGAGTAAGAATACTTGTTTGTTCTCGTCAGGGAAGATGAGTGCTTTGGAGTGCCACTGCTGGTCAGAGTAGACAAGAAAGGGATAGAAGGAGCAGTGGTCTAGCAGTATAAGGCAAACAAATACCTGCCTAGCTGAACATAAGGTCCTCAGGAGTGGGCAAGATTCAGGCTTGATGGATCTGGTTTTGTTTGCCAGAACCTTCTCTGGAGGTCCACCAGCAAAACATCTCCCAAAGAGGCCAATGCTGTCACAATTCCCTACAGTATTGCTTGAGATGCCTTGACCTGGATAGCCCAGGCTAGCCTGATCTTGTCAGATCTCAGAAGCTAAGCAGGGTCGATCCTGGCAAGTATTTGGATGGGACACCTCCAAAGAATACCGGGGTTGTGACGTGGAGGCAGGCAATGGCAAACCACCTCTGAATGTCTCTTGTCTTGAAAACCCATAACTCAGATTGACTTGATGGCAATATATATATATATATATATATATATATATATATATATATATATATATATATATATATATATATATATATATATATATATATATATATATATATATTGCTTGAGACAGAGATTGGAGAATCTACCTGTACAAGTGAAAATTCCCATCTGAATTACTACAGATCAGAGATTAACATAACACCATACACAAAGATCTGGTAGCATTCAGCAGTAATACAGATGGGGAACTTAGAGTCTAAGAGATAATTTTTAAATCATTTTTATCTATGTCAGCATTGACAAAAACAGCTGTAATGCAGTCAAGGAGAGAGAGAGAGAGAGAGAGAGAGAGAGAAAGAGAGAGAGAGAGAGAGAGAGAGAGAGAGAGAGAATATGAATATTAGATTGTTTGCCTTAGCAATAAGATGGGGGAACCCTTGAGGAGGTAAGAGTTTCCTGGAAATTAGGAAGTGGGGGAGAATACTTGGCTTATCCTGAGAGATACATTCAACATAGTTAGCAATAGACAATGAGAACTCACTGCAGCTTCTGGGTCAGGAGCTTTCAGAGATCTACCATGGATCTATTAGTAAATCATTATCTGACTTTTGCTTTCTCCATAGCAGGTGTCATTTACAAAATCAGTTGAAGATGTAGATTAATAGCCTAAGAACAGATATGGTGAAACCCTATTACTCTTGTTTCAGCTGTCAAAGGATGACAGTGAGGACATAGTGTGCTGACATTACTCACCCTAGCTTTGATGTTGTTATAATTACTGGGAATTCCCATTACGTTAAGAGAGCACTGAGGGTTATTTTATTCAGAGGCTTACATAACCAAGCCCTGTTGGCTTCTGAACAGCCTACTGGATATAAAGCTACTGAAGATATAGAACTGAAGGAGTTTTCTTCATGAGACACCTGACATCTTTGTTGTGTGGGTTGAAATCTTGTCAAGGAAGTGACGTGCTATCTAAATACAGTGTGGGTCCCCGTTTGTTTGGTTCTTGCAGAAATCACTTAATACATGAAGCTGCCTTATATGGAGTCAGGGCCTTGGTCTATCAAGGTCAGTATTGACTACTCTGACTGGCAGCAGCTGTCCACAGTCTCAGGTCTTTCATAGCATTTCCTACTGGAAATGCTGGGAACTGAACCTAAGACATTTTGCATGCCAAGTGATGCTCTACCACTGAGCAATGGCCCTTCCCCGTTCTTGCTGGGGTGACTAGCCTGCAGGTCACCAATTTATATCTGAGGAAAAATCCATACACCCCTAAACTGTTATTCTGACCTCCAAAGGCACTACTCTCCCTGCAATGAAAAGAAGACACTGGGTATTTTGTCCAGCTGTACACCTGCAAGAAATAGTGAGTAGGATGAAGAAATCAAAGCAACACAATTCTACCTGAATAACTAGGGGAAGTTAACAGAAATCATATCACTGTGCTTAACAAAACAAGTCAGTTTGAACCTTATTATTCTATTTCTACAGCTGAATAAAAGCATTTGCATTGACGTTGTTGTTCAGGTATGCAAGGGCCAACTGGGAACATTTGCCTAAGTCTACAGATTTGTGCGCCAAATTCTCTAGTTGGGATCTCAAGCCAGTACTATGTTTGGTAGTTGTCCTGGTCTCATCTGGCAGGAAGGATACAGCACTATATTTATTTAACTGTGATCAGATAAAAACTACTTTTGGTAGTTTCTCTTTGACTCCATTAAGGGGAGCTGAAAGTAGTGGACTGGCTCATGAAAGATCATGCCACAATAAATCCATTAGTCTTTTAAGTGCTGCAAGTCTGTTATTTTTACATTCAACAGTAGTTCCTCATAACTGAATCCAACTGTTTCTGGTTATGGCCACCTGAATTAGTTCTGTTTTCACAACTGACATATATGCAGATCCAGAATCTATTCTATTTGGCTAGCTTATACAGAAGAAGAAGAGTTGGTTTTTATATGCCGACTTTCTCTACCACTTAAGGGGGACTCAAACCGGCTTACAATCACCTTCCCTTCCCCTCCCCACAACGGACACCCTGTGAGGTAGATGGGGCTGAGAGAGAACTGTGTCTAGCCCAAGGTCACCCAGCTGGCTTCGTGTGTAGGAGTGGGGAAACCATTCCGGTTCACCAGATTAGCCTCCGCCACTCATGTGGAGGAGTGGGGAATCAAACCCGGTTCTCCAGATCAGACTCCACTGCACAGCTTTCGAACATGAAAGATGATAGGGCATTCATTCTTTAAAAACAAACAAACAAACAAACATAAACAAGTGACCTTGTATTTTACTTTTGAAAATGAACATGGCCTGAACATTCCCTGACTTACTATAGAAACAGAAAAAAACAGCAGAAAAAGCTGATTTACCACAAAAGCAGGATATTAGTTAACTAACCCTTTGTACTAAGAATAATCACCTTTTGCTCAACAACGTTTTTCTTCTGCATTTTTACCTAAATTGGAATCAGGGAGACTGACTGGGAATGTTAAGAACTGTAACTGGGAGCTGAGGCAGTTCAGTGAGCATTACAGGCTAATGCCTCTGTCCCGTTTCTGCCATTGTAGGTAGTGGCCATTGAGATCAGGAGAAGGAGACTTATTAAATGCATATGGGTTAGCATGTTTGGTCCAGCTTCTATTCACATGTATTTAATTGCTACATTTGTTTCCAGCTCTGCATAGGAGCTCACTGGCATTTGTACCCCTCAACAAATGTGTGTGCATGGGGGGCGGGGACACCTAAGTATCACATGTCCACGGAAATCTGAATTCAGAGCTTCCTAGTCCCCACACTCGCATCTTAGTTAGAAGCTTCCTACGTATATATGCATTTCAACCTTGATGGTTGCTTTCAACAGGGGAAAGTTTCAGAAGGCTATAAGTTATCTTGTTTTATAGAGAGGAGGAATTGCCCAACTCACCATTTCTCAAGTCTAAATCATTCCCCTCTGGGAGATTTCCTCTTAATGAGGAGAAAGGGATTGGACAGGAAGTTTAGAGCTGAAAAACATCTGTCAGGGAAAGGATTCTTCGCTCCTTCTTCTCTGCTCAACAACCTTGATTAACTGCTTTTCCACATTAAAAGCAATCATTAGGAGTTGAATACATTTGTTTGTTTGCTTATTTTTACTTATAGCACACTTTTCTCACTGACAACCAAGGTGGATTACATGTTGTAAAATGATGCAATCAAATAGCAGGATAGCAGGAGACATCCAATATACAGTGCAATATGACTAGGATCACGAAAATTGCAAGCGATGCAAAAATTCTTAGACATGATATGTTAAACAATGCAGGGAATGGATTTCCAGAATTAGAAAGCAATGCAGTAAGATAACATAATACATACAATTAACAGATAATGCATACCACAAAGGGTGTTATAGCTGACAGATTCCTTTTATAGAAGCACCTACCTGACCCATTCCATTTTATAGCCCCATTCCCTTTGTAAAAATGCCCTCCTGAACAATTCTGCTTCCCATAGTTTGTGGAATGACAACAGTGTAATGATTAATAATCCCTTGTGTGTGTGTAAAGTGCCGTCAAGTCACAGCTGACTTATGGCGACCCCTTTTTGGGGTTTTCATGGCAAGAGACTAACAGAGGTGGTTTGCCAGTGCCTTCTTCTGCACAGCAACCCTGGTATTCCTAACCAGGGCTGACCCTGCTTAGCTTCTGAGATCTGACAAGATCAGGCTAGCCTGGGCCATCCAGGTCAGGGCAGTTAATCCCTTAGCCACCAATATTTTAGTTTAACAAGTGGTATAAAGTGCATTCTGCAACTGAGAAACCTCTTCATAAGCCCAAGCAGTGCAGATGAAACACCCCCAACCAATAGAAATGTCAGGAAACCTGGTTGGAAATGGGCTGAAAATAGCAACTAATCCTACTCATGATTTTTGGTTGTCTAGAAGGGTGCTTTAGGAGTCATATGCTAAAAAAATTTATTTCCATGACAGATCATATTACTAGTAACATACCATCACTGTTGTTCTCCCACTGGAACGTACAACTTCATCAATCATCAGAGTAACTGATGTCAATCTGGTGGACTATTGAAGAGTCAGGTTCCATAGGTGGTAATGGTATCATGCGGATAATGGAGCAGCCCCTCACATTGTGTTTATGACCAGTAACTCTCATTGCTGTGAACTCTATCCTATTGGTGGTAACTAATCTTATAGTTGTGCATGGCTCTGGTCTTTAACTCATTGATTCACAATCAATGCAGAAAAATAAATATCCCATCAATGCTGTTCTCTCCCCACTTGATCTGTTCAAAAGCAGACTGTAGGGGTGGAGATCCGATGGACAATAAGGGGCAGATTTTCCCACGGATAAGAAGACAGTAGAAAAAAAGGTCGTGAAAAAGGAAGTGTTAAAAATCAAGAGGAGACAAAGAGGAGACAGAGACAAATCTGAGGAGGGTATAGGAGATAAAGGAGGATAATAGCTTAAACCGAAGGAAGAAATGTGGCTGGGTCAGAGTAGAAAAGTGCCAGAGATAAAAGCACTCATTTAAAAAAAAACAAAAAAAACAGAGAAAGACAGAGAGACTTAAGAGGAGAGGAAAGGAAACATGATCAAAGTGACAAGAGACCATTGTTGGTAATTGAGGCAATTCAAATTGATGGATTAGGGAATGGTGTAGATTTCCTTACAACTACATGTGTATTACTGGCCACAGTACAAGGATGAATTAGCAGAAGCAATAATTCATAATTAAATAAATAGTTCCATATTCAACTTTCCCCCATAACTTTACCAAATTTTTTAAATAATAAAAATATTATTGATAGGTATGACCAATAAATACTACATCATACATAATCCTGGCTTCAGTAAATTGCTGTTAGATCTTTACAATATGGTACATAAGATTACAGTTCTTCATACAACAAATCTTGTTTTTGCAAACAGACGGAAACTTTCTGATCTGGATTTCCCTACCTTTTCAACCTCAACCAGAAAAATTAACTACAAATTAATTCTACCATGGATCTCTTTTTTGCAAATTGTTCTGACATGCTCCTTTCCTTTCCCACCAATGTTAAACATTTGTCAGAGGAGATGGACCTTTTTAGGCGAGAATGTACAATATTACCTAATCCTACAGGGCCATCTTAAACAGGGTTACACCCTTCTAAGCCCATCAGCATCAATAGATTTAGAAAGGCATAACTCTGTTTAGGATTCCACTACTAGTCCAGCATGGATCCCATCACATCAGTTCATTACCTTGCTTTTAATTTTGCTTTCATTAGGTTTGCTGCTGGCCAGTGTTTAATGTTATTCTGGAAGACCTTTTTATTAGACATTATTTTACATTTTATCGTTATTATTGAAAGCCACCTTGTAAATATGTATACCGAGAGGCAGGAATTAAATAATCTAAATAAATAAATTACCTAGTATTTCTATTCTACAGAGGTTTGGCTATCTGAGAGAACCTAGTATGTCTTGGGTCTTGCCATGACAAACAAACTAGTACCCATTAAACATGCACAATGTCAATGCTACCTTCATTTGAAACTTTGTTTCATTGCTTGATTCTAACACGGTATCCTTTAGACAGCGCAGTAGAATTTCTTCTTTTATGCAGTATTCCCAGCATTAGTAGATCCAGGGCTGTTTTCAGATATCACAGGTATTCTGAGGCAAGACAGGTGGCAACTCAAGAAAGGGCTTCTTGGACATGGTGCCAAAACTGTGGGATTCTGTTCCCAGAGAGATCCATATGTCCCCTTTAATATTGTCTTCCGCCACTGGGTGAAGACTTTTCCATTTTATTTTGTGTTCCCTCACTGACCTTCCTTGCTGTTTATGTGTTTTTGCTTTGAGAGCGAGATATACATAGATAGAGAGATAGAAAGAGATAGAGATAGAGAGATAGAGATAGAGAGATAGATAGAGAGATAGAGACAGACAGACAGACAGATAGAGATAGAGAAATATTAGATAGATAGATAGATAGATAGATAGATAGATAGATAGATAGACAGATAGATGATTGATAGATAGATAGATAGATAGATAGATAGATAGACAGATAGACAGCGATAGACAGATAGACAGAGATAGACAGATAGACAGAGATAAAGATATAGATAGATTATAGAGATATCTATCTATATCTTTATCTCTGTTTATCAGATAGATAGATAGATAGATAGATAGATAGATAGACAGACAGACAGATAGACAGATAGACAGATAGACAGATAGACAGACAGAGACATAGACAGAGATAGAGAAATATTATAGAGATAGACAGACAGAGATAAAGATATAAGATTATAGAGATAGATAGATAGATAGATAGATAGATAGATAGATAGATAGATAGATAGATAGATAGATAGATAGGTAGGTAGGTAGGTAGGTAGATAGGTAGATAGGTAGATAGATATAGACAGACCGACCGACAGACAGATAGATAGATTTTGATGTTTTTGATCATTCATTCCCTTAAATTGGGTGGAAGGACATCATAAAATATTTTTAATAAACAGTAAACTGTTGGTTCCTCTGTTAACCTGACTCTCCCCTCTCCCCTGAGCTCAGCCCATGTGAAATCCCCGTGCATAAGGCAAAGCACGAAGCACACAGGCTTGGTTTCTCTCACAGCCAATTACCAAGCAGCGTGTAAAGATGCAGGAATTCCAATCCTTCCTGCTTCATCAGAGCTCTTTCTGAGCAGAAGAAAGCCTTTTTAAATCTGAGGCTTGGATTTCTCTTCCCCCTCCTTTCAGATTGTTCAGTTTTTTTGTTTTTTTTTTGTTCTTAAAATGCTTTTTTATGCGGCAATTGGGTTTGGGGGGTTCTTTCACAGTAAGCACTGCGAAGTAAGCCAATTACAAAGCAGCATTTTAAGGGGCGGGGGCTTGATTTGAGTTTGGAGACTGCTGGTGCAGAGATTCCCAACAGGAAAGTGTGGGTCCAGCGAGCAACAAACCTCAGGTAAAACTTATCTTCAAGGTGTTTGGAAAGCTTTGTGGTATGTGTCCCGTGATGGTTTTTTCACACGTGCAATTTTTCATTACGTCTTGAGATCTCCAAACGTGCTCAAGAGCCAGTGTGATCTATTGGTTAAGAGCAGTGGACTCTAATCTGGAGAACCAGGTTTGATTTCCCACTCCTCCACATGAGGCTTGCTGGGTGACCTTGGGCTAGTCACCATTGTCTCATAACTCTCTCAGCCCCACCTATCTCGCAAGGTGCCTGTTGTGTGGGTGGGGAGGTGATTGTAAACTGCATTGAGACTCCTTACAGCTCCATCTTGTTCTCCATCCAAATTAGGGCTATCTTCCAATTTTGGTTTGCTCCAGGGTTATTTCTACTCTTTAAGTGATCCCTCCCTTCGTAGGGCCTTTACGCTAGCAAGACTAAATGCTTTCCCGTTGGAGGTCTTATTCGGGAGATTTTGCTGTTGCGGCATGAATCAGATAGATTCCATTCATCATATTTTATTGGAGTGTGAAATGTTAGTCGATTTATGCAGCAAACTTTTAATGCCGTTAATTGTAAACAGGAACTCTTCTCCTCATTCCCTTTTTAGATTCCTAATGAATGGTTACGATTCAGAAATTACAGAAACAGTAGCCATGTTTTTGAAGTACGCCTCAATGATTAAGATCAAATCAAAAATACAATAGCTGATATCATCATTTGTCTATTTTAGATACCTGTTTTATATGTATTCCAAATTCATCTTATTTTGGCATACTTCATTTTATCTATGTCTATTGATATTTTATTATCTGATTAACCATGGAATGTCCTGAATAACTCGCTATGCCAATAAAGGTTTGAATTGAGACTCCTTACAGAAGAGAAAAGTGGGGTATAAAAAAATCAACTCTTCTTCTTGTGTGAACGACCTTGGAGAGTCTTAACTTGCTTTGCCAGCAGCAATTAAGAGCTTCTACCTGGATGTACTCAGTACCATGCTTTCCAAAAATTACAGACCATAGCATGATCTCTGCACTGAAGAAACATCAGCATTGCAGGCAAATATTTGAACCGGTTGCCTTACCCTGTGCTGTTTCATTGGAACTCTTTATGTTTCTTTTTTAATACTCCTTTGAATTGCTGATGGCTTTACTGCCCTGACTCATGCTATTACTTTTATTACAAATGTTATATCGCCCCAAGGGTTTTAAGGCTATATTTTATTGTTCCTATGTTGAACTTTTGTAAGCAACCTTGGGAGTTCTTTAAACTGAGAGAGTGGGACAAAAATATTGTAAACAAAGAAATGAAATAAACCACAAGAGTTTCAGAAGTGAAGTTTGTTAGATGAAAGGGCACCTCACTTAAGTTTGCCAGGTCCCTCTTTGCCACCAGCAGGAGGTTTGTGTGGGGAGCCTGAGGAGGGTGTGGTTTGGGGAGGGGAGGGACTTCAATGTCATAGAGTCCAATTGCCAAAGTGGCCATTTTCACCAGGGGAACTGATCTCTATCAGCTGGAGATCAGTTGTAATAGCAGGAGATCTTCTTCTATTATCTGGAGGTTGGGAACCCCTAACTCAACTGGTGTTGTTAGAAGCATGATGGAAAGACAGCTGGCTATTGCTTCCTATCTTGCAATAAGACTGGTTTGGGGGGCCCTTATGTGGAGCCCTAGGAAGAGTGCACCCATTGCTGTCCTTAGCTAAGCAAGCGGAGGCTAAACCATCCTACAAGCAAACACTTTGACTTGCCTGGGTTATTAATTGAACTGCCTACATCTTTCCCACAGAATCTCCCTACCCACAATGTTAATCTTTTTCCTATCTAGCATATAAATAGTTTGCAATCTGAGCTGGGTTTTTTCCCCCCTCTGATGCCATTTCCCTTTCTGGATCAGTTTTCTGTGCCTAAAAGCCATTCCTAATTATGTATATTCCTTCCATCCTGTAGCATGCAGATGAAAACCACTGAGTCACAATGCCACTCAGATAATAAACACCCCTCCCACCACTGCCTAGTACATCTGCACAGCATCAGAATCTCTCCCCCAACCCTCCACTCCTCTTTTCTTTCAGCCTCTTTCTTGAGATAGCAGGAAATATTCTGATTTAAACAAGCCTCAGGCACTGCACTTGTTACATTGACACCTTGGGGGCACGTAGGGAACAACTTTCTACAGAATCACATTTAAATGAGAATTGGAGGAAAAGGTGGGTTCTCTCATATTACTTGTTACCACTCAAAGACACAATTCACCTGTACAGCTACTAGACAGACAACATAAATGCTAGACTTTGGTGCTTGTTCTTGTACTTCTTCTTCAAATGAAGTTCCAGCCCCAAAGAAACTCCCCCCCTCCAATAAATGGGAGTTATTATTGTAATAAAAGCAATGCAAGAAGAGAACCTGATTTGGCATCAATTTTAGTTTGCTTGTTACAACAAGGATCTCAGAGGTAGATTGGAAGTTCTACCAAAGATGTACGTGTAATTGCGGTGCGTTTTATGGAATCACGCAATTGCAGTTTGACTCCTTAGCGATGCCAAGATCACGTTAGTACCTTGCATAAGCAGAAAGGAGGATTGGAGTTGAGGTAACAGGAAGGAAATGAATAAAGATAATTTAAAGATAATTCTCCAGCTCTCTCTGTTCTCACTTTGGACAAAAGCCACACCAGTCCATACATCAGGCCAGAGTAGGATTAGGGCTGCTCTTATTGAGAAAGGATGAAATAGTTTCTAAGGGATAATTCTGTTGGCCTGAGGATGTTGTGCTTTAGATCCACCTTCTGTACCTCCCACATGCTAGGCCAGAAGCAGGTCGTTGTGACTGGGGGTTATGGTGAGAACCAGATGGAAAGGCTCTGGCAGGCTGAATTAGTCCACCTGGTCTCCAGTTGTATATCCCTATCTTAGATGGAACTGTATTAGGATTGCCAGGTCCCTCCTGCTGGCCACTGGCAGGGGGTGGGGGTGGGAGGGTCACCAGCTTTAGGTTGGGAAACTCTTGGAGATTTGGGAGAGGGGTGGAGCCTGGGGAGGACAGGGATCTCAGTGGGGTACATATATATAGTCCACCCTCTAAAGCATCCATTTTCTCCAGAGGAACCGATCTCTGTAGTCGGCAGCTCTAATTCCGGAGGATACTCAAGTCCCGCTTGGAAGAAAACATCCCTAAACCATATATTTTTATTTCCTTTGATGAAACACACCGTACTATTTGAGTTGTAACCTTTACAGAATAAATCAATCTGAGGCTGAAGTGACTTCCCAGATTCCAGCTCAAATTTGCCACAGACTGAAGAACCATGTGACTGTTTGCAGGTAGTACTTCCTGTCCCCGGGCATTGCATTTTATGGTTTTAAGGGTGCCATTAGAATTTTTTAATAGACAGTGATAAGTTTTAATCCTACTTGCTATGTTTAAATTGTTGGAATCTGTTGTAAGCAGCCCTGAGCCTGACTTGGTCATGTAAGGGCGGGTTAGAAATAGAATGAATGAATGAATGAATGAATGAATGAATGAATGAATGAATGGAGAGAAGATGTGAAAAATGTAATGGAAACTATTTGTCTGTGAAAGTTCTCCTAGGTGACCCCAGCAATAGCTTACTAGAACAAAACTAGAGATAGGGAGAGAAATCAGAACCTGAGGAAAAGGGAAACATGACTGTAGTAATTTGATATTATTTGCCAGTGGCGGACCTACATTTTTGGGGCCCTGAAGCTTGAACTGTTATGGGGGGCCCTTCGCAACCAGCAACAATAGGGCAACATCCAACAAGGTCCAAAGGACCTTGCTGCCCTTGCAAGGACCTTGAGGCCCAAATGGTGGAGAACAGGGTGGTGGGGTGGAGTCCTTGAAAATGGGCCATACAGTGATGAAATTAAACTATAGAACTATTAAGCCCTGCACCAGCGAAGGATTTGAGGATCCAGCTGCCAAAATGTAGGCTACGAATAGATTCTGGCAAGCTCAGAGAGCTCTTACAGCTGGGGGTTCAGGCTCTGCAAGCCCCCAAGAAAATTTTGAAATTCGACCAATTACAGGGACATTTTGAGGCCATATGAAATGGGTATTAGAGCATATTCTAAAGTCAATATTAAGTACTTCAACCCATTGGCTTATGATTCTGTCACTAAAAATCTCCATCGATTTTGCTGAGAAATCCACTCATTAAAAAAAAGTTGCTTCAGGAGGCCCCTCTGGGATTAGGGGCCCTGAAGCTTAAACTTCATTAGTTTCACAGTAGATCTGCCTCTGCTATTTGCAACTTGACAACTGGTTTCTTTGGATAGTAGTACAGCCTTTCTGTAGAGTAGATAGGACATTTCTAATAGACTGCTTCAAAAAAAAAAAATCCCAACAAAATTTGCCTATTTTATAGTTCAGATTATTTATTTTTAATCTATGAGTTGGGTCTTGGCCTGCCCTTGTACTGGCTCTCAGGGTGAGAGTCTTACTTACCTCTCTGCTGAAGGTTCCCTGATATGGCAAATGGGCTGTGGCAAATTTGAGTCTGGGGAGGCTAGTATTCAGATGAGTTTTTAGGCTCTGTCTGTGAGGAGAGGGACCCATTGGCTGTGGGCTACCACCTCATTTGACCCATGCCCAGTTGGGAAGTTAACTCCTTGGTTCACTCTTTAGTTCAGGACTACTGGGCGCCAGTGGCAAAGAAGGAGGAAGGGGCTTTGATTAATGGATAGAGAGGGAAGAGACTGTCCACTGGCTCTTCTGAAGTGAATACAGGGTTGCCAACCTCCAGGTGGTGGCTGGAGATCTCCTGCTATTACAACTGATCTCCAGTTGATAGAGATCAGTTCACCTGGAGAAAATGGATGCTTTGGCAATTGGACTCTATGGGATTGAAGTCCCTCCCCTCCCCAAACCCCACCCTCCTCAGCTTTTGTCCCCAAAACCTCCTGCTGGTGGTGAAGAGGGACCTGGCAACCCTAAGTGAGTATGGGATGGGAAAGTGACATAGTCCTGGCTCAAAGGAAAATGGAGAGAGTCTGAAAAGAGATAATGGAATGGCATAAGAAAGAGGCAGATGGGAGAGAGGGAACTAATGGAGGAAGAGGATATGAATGGCGACCTTGCCGAGCAGCCTGGCCTGGGCCATATAATAGGAAAAGACTTGGAGATGTACTGGAAAACCCACTGTTGAGGTTGGAGTGGAGTTGCTATAAAGTTCAGTTTGAATAAAACAGTTACATAGGCCTTCAGACCAAGATGGACTGCTCAATTTACAATGCGTTTCTACCTCCTGAAGGGCTCACACCCCCAAACTAAATATTTTATTGATTAAAATAAATATATCCCGCCTTTCCTTTGTGACTCAAGGTGACTTAAACGTCCATATTTTAAACATACAAAGGACAATAAAATTCCAGCTAACCCCCCAATGCCTGCAGCTCACACCCCATTAAAATCCCTAGCAAATAAAACGACATTGCAGCACCTCCTAAAAATGTCTAGTGATGGTGCCTCTCTCATTTTCTTAGGGAACCCATTCCATATAGTGGGATGTATGATAAAAAAAAAAACCTGGTCTCTCATCAGTGCCAGGTGGGCTACCTTAAGAAAGGAAGCCAGTAGATAGTAACTTGAGGACTGTAGAGGACCCACCAAGACTGATGGGGAGAGATGGTCCTTTAGATATATGATCCTAGGCTTTACAGGGCTCTAAAGGTAATAAGGAGCAACCTGTTCCCATTGACTAGCTCCTGATAAGGTTGCCAGCCCCCAGGTGGGGCTTGAAGAACTCCCAATATTACAACTCCTGGCTACAGAGATCAGGAAAAAATGGCTGCTTTGGAAGGTGGATTCTATGGCATTATGCTCTGCTGAGGAATCCCCCAACCTGGAGTTGACAAGCCTAATTCCTGACAATAACCAGGCTGCTGTGTCCTAAAACAGTTGCAATTTCTGGATTGGCTTATAGGGCCAACCAATGTAGAAAGTGGAGTTGGGGGGACAGGCCATTGGCCCACTAGGAAATTTCCCAGTGGGTATAATGCTTAGTCCACCCAGGTTCCAAAGTTGTCGGACCAGACTGATTCAAAATAGAAAGTTCTCTCACCTCTCTCTGCTTCTCGCGAACTGTCTCCCTGACCAATGAAACCAGCATTTGTCAAGGAAAACCAGAATTTGTCTGAAATCAAATTTCAGTTTCACAAACTAACCATAGTTAAAATAAACCATGGTTTCATGGGATGTCTGACCTGAGTCAATGAGTTCAGTGGAAATGAACAGAACAGGTTTATGGCATTTGTGGATACAACTGGTAGCCTCCCCCTTCATTTTTGTATGGGAAACATTAGAATTTGTTTTTCTTAACTACCTGCTGTCATGTGTGTCCAAGCCCACTTTCTTTTTGTATTTTTAATCTCTCGGGTAGTTTTGCTTGGGTCTCACCTGATCAGTGTCACTTTGCCTGATTGCTGAAGCAAACAGAGCTTACGCTGGGAAAGTGCTTTGAAATCTTGTTGCCCTGACAGTTTCTAGCTATGCTCCCTTCCCCGCCCCCCCCCAACAAATTTTCACTAAAAGATAAAAAGAAGCCAGTCACATGATTAATTACAGCTTTTTGAACTCTTCATGCTGTGGTCTGACCAAAGGTTTTGTATGAATAAAATCTACCACGGCTTACAGAAGGCATTTTGTAAACAAAGTAATATATCCGAGAACCAGGTTATCCATCTTTACCAGTCAAGAACATACAAGTGTTGTAAGAGAGCTGGTGTATAAGTCTTCCCATCAGAAGTAGGAGCAGAAATAGGAAGTGCCAGAATCTAGATGCAGGAAGTCATAAGAAAGTCATAAGAAAGGGGGGGTGTTGCTGGGATAAAAGTTTGTTATGATGTTTATGTCAAAACTCCATAGAGCAAGTCTGCCAATTGCAGATTTTTTTACCCATTTTGATGCCATTCCTTATATGAGCTTTCAAGATGAAAATAAGGAAACCTTTTATCACAATCTGCCCCAATAATGAAAGTGGACTGCATACTTTTCTGTAATGTCCATAATGTCTTAATATCGGTGATAGAATGGCACGTGGCATGAAATTCAGAACTTCATATGGCTGTGTCAAGTTCTTCCTCTCTCTCCATGTTTATATATTATTTATTTAGAAAATCTGTATGTCACCTCTCCAGAACTTTCTAAGATAGCTCACAACAATAAAACAAAACAAAGCACAGTAAAAACAATAAAACAAGCCATCCCAACAAAAGCACAAATACATCAATCTAAATTAGGGTTGCCAACCTCCAGGTACTAGCAGGAGATCTCCTGCTATTACAACCGATCTCCAGCCGATAGAGATCAGTTCACCTGGAGAAAATGGCCGCTTTGGCCAACGGACTCTATGGCATTGACGTCAAATGCCCTCCCCAACCCCACCCTTCTCAAGCTCTGCCCCAAAAACCTCCCGCCGATTGGGAAGAGGGACCTGGCAACCCTAATCTAAATCAATAAAAACCATGCTAATAAAAAGCCAATCCAAGCAATCCATAGGATAACCATATTTAAAACAGAACAAACTAAAATGAAATTGATAAAACAGTCCTTAGGCTAGAAGCAAACCTTAAAATATCTAAACAGTTAAAAACCTGGCTAAGGAGAATGTTTCAGCCTTACATCTAAAGAAGAGAATAGAAGGTGTCAGGTGAGCTTCAAGGAGGAGGGCATTCCAAAAGCGAAGTGCCACTGTTGAAAAAACCCTGTCTCTGATTGCCACCTGTCTTACCTCTGAAGATAGGGGCACAGAGAGCAGGGTTTGGGAAAAGAATCTTAATTAGTGGGCTGGACAATATGGGTTGAGGCAGTTCTTCACTTGCCCTGGTCCCAAGCCATTTAGGGCTTTAAAGATAAGAACGAGTATTTTGAATTGTGCCCAGAAACAAGTTGGCAGCCAGTGAGGACATTTCAACAGAGCAGTTACATTATCCCTTATGCAGCCCTTGTCAATAACTTCGCTGCCATATTCAGGACCCCCTGGAGTTTCTGAGCACTTATCAAAGGCAACCCCATGCAGAATGCATGGTTTGATTCTGGTTTGATTCTTCCTTAAGTGGTAGAGAAAGTTGGCATATAAAAACCTCCTCCTCCTCCTCCTTCTTCTTTGGATTAAGATTCAATTTACTGGCCCCCACTCCATCCCACTATCTTCTCTGGGTATGTGTTCAGGACCTGCACAAATCCATCTGGCTCAGCTGGCAAGAAAAGTAGAGCTGGGTGTCATCTGCATATTGGTGGCACCACACTCAAAATTCCCAATCTGTTCTAGTGGTTTCATGTAGATGTTAAATAGCACAGGGACAAGATAAATCCCTGCAGGACCCCATAGCATAAGTACCACAGGGCCAAGCACCCCCACCCCAGGCACAATATTCTGGAATTGGTGAGCCAAGTGAGAGTGAAACCACTGAAGCATGACTCACCTTACTCTCAGCAGAGTCATCCTGTCCAGAAGGATACCACAGTTAATGGTATTGAAAGCCACTGACAGATCTAGGAGAATCAGCAGGGGTGTGCTCCTCCTGTCACTCTCCTGGTGAATATCATCGGTCAGGATGACTAAGGCTGTTTCTGTCCCAAGTCTATGCCTGCATCTGGATTGGAGTGGGTCTAGATAATGCATTTCCTCCAAGACAGTCTGGAGCTGTGTAGCCACAACCCACTCAAGCACCTTGTTCCCAAAAAGGGATGCTGACCACTGCGGGGGGACAGAACTTACTGGTAGCAGGGGGTCTCATCAGCAATGTAATGACATCACTGGCGATGCGCTGACATCAATTCCATGTGCCTGGAAGTGATGTCAGCACATTGCCAGGCGACCCTGGGGGCACTCTGGCATTTGGGCAAAACTCTATGGTTAAATTATAGAGTTTTGCCCCAAATGCCAGAGTGTCCCCAGCATCACCTGGCAACGCACAGACATCACTTCCAGGCACACAGGAGTGGCATCACCACGTTGGGATGCTGCCACCCCCCCACCCAGCCAGCCGAGTGGTGGTGAGGAAGTGCCACAATGGGGGATCCCCACCCTCCAGCAAGGGTCTGGCAAGACAATCACCAGGTAATAGTTGTTTAGGTCATTGTCTTCAGAGATGCCTTCCTTAAGAGAAATCTCACAATGACCTTTTTCAAGGCTGCCAGAACTATACCCTCTAGCAGGGTTGTGTTTATTACCTCTCAGGTCCACTCAACCAAACAGCTTAATACCAACTAGGGGTGTGCAAAAACAACAACAAACAAACTGGTAAAATTCAGATTTGGGTTTAATGGACCTGAATTTTTTGGGGAATCCTGGATATCAAACCCCCATATTGGAAATATCCAGGATTCCTGAAAAAAATTCAGGTCCATTAGACCCAAATCCAAATGTTACCACTCCTCCACCCTCCCCCTCTCGTCACTTACCTCAAGCCCAGGAATGCAGTGGTGGTGGCAGTGGCTGCCTCCAAGCCCCACATGGAGCTGGGAGGTGGTGATGGTGGCAGTGGCTGGCGCAGGGCAGCACCCTAAGCCCGACTTGCAGCTCTGCGCCAAACAACACTTCCGAGTCCCGTGGGGAGCCTAGAGGCAGTGGCGATGGAGCTCTGTGCCGGCCTGGCAGGCTACCAGGTAAGTGAGGGGAGTGGGAGAGGGGATCCCCCCCCAGTATTTATTTTTAATGGCAAGGGGGTCACAATGGCCCAAATCATGCACACACAAAAAATTGGCATGATTTCAGTTCCAGTTTCTGGGTCCATTTAAACTGCTGCCATTTTTTCGTGAGAAAAAAACAACAACCCTGAAAAAATCATAGAGTTGGAAGGGACCACCAGGGCTTTGCCCCTAATACCAACAGCCCCGAAGGGCAAGGGTTGAGTCTATATGAGGTGGATTGCACCCTTTTAAGCAGCTTGTCCCCTCCATTTGGCCTCACCAACTGAAATTCATCCATGTAACTAGGGCCAAATTACTCTCCAATAGCATTGTGAGATTTCACTAAACCAGTTGTGACATCCAAGTTGCAGTGGATGCAAGCTATTGAACACACAAAATGTATCACAAAAGTATCCCAGCAGGCCTGCATGCTTTCTGGGTCAATCTCTTCAGAAGCCTGGCATAACAGCCCTCTCACGGCCTGGAAAAGCTCCGCTGGATGGCTTAGCACGGGCAAAATGGTGGCATGCTTTGCCAACATTGCTGCAACAGAATCCAACTGCCCCAGAGTAGGCATGATAACGCACACTTGCTTGTGTTCAGTCACATTCCCTTTGAGCTTTCCTCCGCTTGTGCTTTAACCATCTGCCCCGACCACTTCTTCACCCCCAGCTTCTCAATAAAGCCAGGAGAATGTCACTGGTCTCATATCGTCACTCTGTGATCCAGAAAAATGCACAATGCCCTGACTTCACAAGGATGCTGTACGTCATGGGGAGAGAGAAGAATCTGAAATGAGATGGGAGTGCTGCTTTCAGCAGCATATTCATAGCCAGTTGAGAGTGTAGTTCTGCCATAAGGTCAGTGACGAATGTGGATAAAACGTTCTACCAGAATGCGGCAGCGTTATTTTTTTACCCAGTTGCACAGTTTGTGTTCTTTCACTCAAGTCATCACTGCTTAATCCTGTGCAGCTAAGAAGAAGAAGGCAACATTTCGCCCTTCCTCCGAAGTTTTCCCTGGATCCATTTTGGTAGGTAAAAGTACAATCCTAATGGAACAATCTATCTGCCCCAAGTTACTTGCATGACTCAGTGCAAAGTAGGGCTGAGTCTCACTTTTTCACTCACTGATTAGTCCTCTGCCTCTTAACCAATTAATTAATTGGACATTGGTAATGCTATCAGCAGAGACACTTTTTTGATCTATTGAAGGAAGTATGTCATAGCTGATAATTTGATTTTTTAAAAAGCTAGCATCACTGTTAGAACGAAAGACCGTCTTTAGTCTTTCCTTTTTCGTTTCCTATTATAGCAGCACGCCAGAACAAAAATAGCCTCAAAAAATAAAACAAATAAAACCCTTAACTGCCAGCATCGCTGATTAAAACTGGGACCCACCAATTAATCAGCTAAAGCCTTAGTTGATTAATCTACCTATTAAGCTCATTAAAGCTTGCAGCCCTTGGTGCTTATATATGCCAGATAATTTAGATCATTCATCTCTATGACTACAGTCCAGAGAGGTGCAGCTAGCACGTACACTGGAATTGTTTCCCTCAATAACCCCCTCCCAAGTTTTAAAAGGAGACGGTTGGTGTGAGCGACTTAAGTGGAAAGCGATTTTCTGTGATATTTCTTTTCTGCTGCCCTTACAGCAACCTTCTACCTGCTTTTCAAACCTGGGAATTTCAAAGCCAATTGCATGTTTAATGGGCAGCTGCTGTGAAGGGAATGCTCAGAACCCATCCGATGCACATGCAGGGGTTCTGATGTTCTTATAGAATGTGGAATTTTATGTACTTTATGTACAAAATCCGTATTCCCACCTTTCTGCCCTACAAGGGCCACCAAGGTAGCTAACAATTTGAAACATAGACGCTAAAATCACATCTTAGAACCATTAAAATCAACCCAACACACATCATTAAAATAATTTAAAATAGAGCTAACAACATAAAATAGAGCTAAATCATAAAAACGCCAATTAAAATGTTGGTTAGGAAAGATGGACCATTGAAGGAATGCCAAATGAAACAAAAAGCATATCACCTGCTGGCAGAAGGCAGCAACAGAAGGGGACAGATGAATCTTCCCCAGGGAGAGAGTTCCAGAGTTTTGGTGACATGCCAAGAAGGCCCTCTCCTAGGTTGCCACCCACTAATCTCTGAAGGCTGGGGCACCTGAAGCAGGGTCTTTGTCCAGTGATGGTACTTGCCGCAGACTTGCAAGGTCAGCTTACCTTGGTCGAGAGTAGCCTTTAATGACTGGCAGCTGCAGCAGCCATGCCAGGACATGCCCAAAACAGGCAGGGCAGGGTTGCAGACTGTAGGTTCAGTAATAGAGTTTGGGAGCCCGGTTAGGGTTGCCAGCCCACAGGTGGTTAATAAATCAAAGACAGTCACAAAACTGCACAAACACTTAGTTTTTAAATAATAAAGCATAGAAAACGCCAAAGATACATCCAGTATCTATATGACCATAAACAATTTTTCAAAATGGCATAAATGTTAAACGAAAGTTTATACAATCCTGGCGTAGTCACTAGGAACTCATCCTTCTCATAAGGAGGTTCAACTTGACGACCATACAAGAGGTAAGATGAAATGCAACAGACTTCCGGTTGTTTTTCTGTTTCGGCTTAGATATAGCCTTCCTCAGGGGCCACTATATTGATAACATAAATAAAAAAATGCAGTACAACGGCATAAACATATGATATAGAATATAAAATATATATATATATGCTATATACTGTAAAGACAATTACTTACACGCTTGCTGTTAATAACAAAGCTTCCGCGTTGGCAAAGTAGCCATGTCACCGCCCCAATTAAATACAAAATATCCACGTGATACACTGATTCAGTAATAGACATATTCTTAAAGGTACAATGACCCAATGTTACAAGGCATGAAAGAACATATGCAGAATTACAATTATAAATAGCAAGACAAATCTAATGTGGTATTTAAACCTTTAGGATGTACAGTGTCAAAGAGCTGGATGTATTTAGACTCTTGTCGCTTCAACAACAATTCCAGATCAACCCTGTCATGGTTGTGTGAGCTTTCAAAGCGCCATAATACAAAAAAAGATAAGTCTTCATCACTATGATTTTTATTAAGAAAGTGCGCCGTTAAAGGTGCCTCAGCTACCTGGTTCCTTATTCTAGATCTATGCTCGCTGATGCGATATTTGATGGGTCTAGACGTTTTGCCAATGTACCACTGCCGGCAGGAACAAATTACGCAATACACAAGATTGCGTGAGTCACAATTGTTAAAGCTGCATATCTTGAAGGTTTTCTTAGTAATGGGATGTGTAATTTCCTTCACAGTAAGCATGTACTTGCAACTTAAACAAGAGCCACATTTATAATTACCATGAGGAAGATTTGAAATGTTGCTCTTGTGTGTGTGCTGTGTAAGCATATCTTTAAGAGAACGTGTGCGTTTATATGCTACACGGGGTGGCAATAAACATCCTGGCAAGTGCTGCACTAAATGCCAATGGCGATAGAGAACTTGCCGGATAAGTGGAGACATGGATGTGTATTGCAATACACAGGTGAGACGATCTTCTTTTGTATTGCATGTGTCTGTAAGTAGTTCAGCCCTAGGTTTCTGTTGGGCTTTAAATCTAGCTCGTTCAATAACCCGTGATGGATAACCTCGCTGTCTCAAGTTTTGTGTGAACTGTTGCATAGACTCTTTGTAGTCAATTTCTTCTGTAGAGTTTCTTTTTAATCTTAAAAGCTGACTAAAGGGTAAATTATCTCTAAGGTGAAGCGGGTGAAAGGAATTGTAGTGTAGTAGGCTATTACGTGTCATGGGTTTGGTGTATGAGCGCACGCCCAATTTACCGTCAATCTTCTTATAGACGGTAACGTCTAAAAAAGGGATCTCTACACTATTGCATTCACCACTAAGGGTGATATGTGGATTTTGTAAATTAATCCAATCACTGAATGCGTGGAAGCTCTGCTCATCAGACATGACTAGGAACAGATCATCCACGTACCTAACATAGAGAACGATATTGTTCCTGAATGAATTGTTGTGTAGGATGTGTGCATGTTCAAAAGCTACCATATAAATGTTAGCAATCGATGGGGCGCATGCGCTGCCCATCGCTACCCCGTGTGTTTGCATATAAAATGTATCATCATGCACAAAGTAGTTTTTTTCGGTCACAATGTCAAATAAGTTCAACAAGAACTGGGTAGATGGTTGTAGATTGGAACGAGTGTTGAGAAGTCTCTCAATTATAGCTCGTACTTCATCAGTCGGTACATTAGTATAGAGGGCATTAACATCTAGAGTGCCCAATACTGAGCTTAAAGGAACCTTGACTTGTTCAATTATGCTAATAAAGTGCCTAGTGTCTTTAATATAAGCGCTGGTAGCTTTACTGAAAATATTCAAAAATGACTCAAGATATTTAGCTAATGGTTCTAATATGGAAGAAATGCCAGCCACTATTGGTCTACCTAAAGGTGGTCGTGTAGGTTTGTGAATTTTAGGAAGGATATAGAATCTAGGTATTTTGGGAAATTTATTGTAAAGAAACTCAGCTGTTTGTGTTGTAATCTGGTCATCTGCTAATGCCTCATTAATAACCGTGCGAATGATGAGTTGTATCTCATCCGTCGGGTCATGAGATAATTTGCAATAAAATCTACTGTTGTTAAGCTGTCTGTAAATCTCATTGTTATAATCTGCCTTAGACAAAATAACTATGGCCCCGCCCTTATCAGCAGGTTTCACTATGATGTTAGAGAGGCTGGCCAAATTATTAAGAATTTCCAAATCTTTTTTTGGTAAGTTGTGCCTCCTATGCATTTTGTGCTGTTCTAATTTGGTAATATCACGATTGACTACATCATAAAAGGTCGCAATATGAGGATCATAAGATGGGGGGATATATCTTGATTTAGGTCTAAATGTATTAGAAACTTCCGTGGTATCATTTCCAAATTTCTCTTTAAGTTTCAATAATCGTATGAATTTGAATATATCTATTTTAATCTGTAATGGTGAATAAGCTGGAGTAGGCACAAAGCCTAATCCATACTCTAAAACTCGAATTTCATCTGCAGAAAAATGTTGTTGAGATAAATTAACCACTATCTGTTGTTCCTCCCTCCTCTGCGCCTTTGAAAAGGACGTGAGTTGCCACGTCCTCTAACATAACGGGACCGTAAATTATATTCCCTGTCGGAACCACGACTGGACAGACTAGAGGATTCACTGTCATAATCATATAATCGGTTACGGTTGGTCCTATGTGTGGCAGATGTTACAACTGTAGTTTCATTATACCAGGGATATACAACATCTTGGCTGTAATCATTAGAATCCCTTTCGTATTTCTTGGTCTTATATGCTCTTATATTTTCTTTAAAATTATTCAAGTCTAGTTCTAATTGTTTCATCTTATTCGCAAAGCTAGTTGGAGTCATGGCTGGCTTCAATTCTTCCTTAAGTTTATCAATATCATCTTTAAGAGTCTCAATTTCCTCATTGGCTTGCCCAATAATCAAAGTCATCAAATCATAAGCGCACTTATTCAAAATAGCAATCCATTTGTTCTTAAAATTAAAGCCCAACAGAAACCTAGGGCTGAACTACTTACAGACACATGCAATACAAAAGAAGATCGTCTCACCTGTGTATTGCAATACACATCCATGTCTCCACTTATCCGGCAAGTTCTCTATCGCCATTGGCATTTAGTGCAGCACTTGCCAGGATGTTTATTGCCACCCCGTGTAGCATATAAACGCACACGTTCTCTTAAAGATATGCTTACACAGCACACACACAAGAGCAACATTTCAAATCTTCCTCATGGTAATTATAAATGTGGCTCTTGTTTAAGTTGCAAGTACATGCTTACTGTGAAGGAAATTACACATCCCATTACTAAGAAAACCTTCAAGATATGCAGCTTTAACAATTGTGACTCACGCAATCTTGTGTATTGCGTAATTTGTTCCTGCCGGCAGTGGTACATTGGCAAAACGTCTAGACCCATCAAATATCGCATCAGCGAGCATAGATCTAGAATAAGGAACCAGGTAGCTGAGGCACCTTTAACGGCGCACTTTCTTAATAAAAATCATAGTGATGAAGACTTATCTTTTTTTGTATTATGGCGCTTTGAAAGCTCACACAACCATGACAGGGTTGATCTGGAATTGTTGTTGAAGCGACAAGAGTCTAAATACATCCAGCTCTTTGACACTGTACATCCTAAAGGTTTAAATACCACATTAGATTTGTCTTGCTATTTATAATTGTAATTCTGCATATGTTCTTTCATGCCTTGTAACATTGGGTCATTGTACCTTTAAGAATATGTCTATTACTGAATCAGTGTATCACGTGGATATTTTGTATTTAATTGGGGCGGTGACATGGCTACTTTGCCAACGCGGAAGCTTTGTTATTAACAGCAAGCGTGTAAGTAATTGTCTTTACAGTATATAGCATATATATATATTTTTTATATTCTATATCATATGTTTATGCCGTTGTACTGCATTTTTTTATTTATGTTATCAATATAGTGGCCCCTGAGGAAGGCTATATCTAAGCCGAAACAGAAAAACAACCGGAAGTCTGTTGCATTTCATCTTACCTCTTGTATGGTCGTCAAGTTGAACCTCCTTATGAGAAGGATGAGTTCCTAGTGACTACGCCAGGATTGTATAAACTTTCGTTTAACATTTATGCCATTTTGAAAAATTGTTTATGGTCATATAGATACTGGATGTATCTTTGGCGTTTTCTATGCTTTATTATTTAAAAACTAAGTGTTTGTGCAGTTTTGTGACTGTCTTTGATTTATTAACTATTCTACAGCACGCTAACTTAAGTTTACTATACTTCCTCTTAGCATGGCAAAATGGAAAGAATCTTTTGCATTTTCTACGGAAGAGAGAGATAAGATATTAGATATTGCTCTCCCTTTCTCTATGTCAGATACTGAACCGACCCCTGATTTTAGCAAATTGTTGAATGTATGTAAGAAACAGATTAAATATTCTATGCATGCCTCCTCTTTGGCACAGTATGTCAAAAATAGAATGATACCACGAGGATTACGCATGCAAAAGGCTCCAACTTTATTCAAAGATAATGTTAATTTTAAGAACAAATGGATTGCTATTTTGAATAAGTGCGCTTATGATTTGATGACTTTGATTATTGGGCAAGCCAATGAGGAAATTGAGACTCTTAAAGATGATATTGATAAACTTAAGGAAGAATTGAAGCCAGCCATGACTCCAACTAGCTTTGCGAATAAGATGAAACAATTAGAACTAGACTTGAATAATTTTAAAGAAAATATAAGAGCATATAAGACCAAGAAATACGAAAGGGATTCTAATGATTACAGCCAAGATGTTGTATATCCCTGGTATAATGAAACTACAGTTGTAACATCTGCCACACATAGGACCAACCGTAACCGATTATATGATTATGACAGTGAATCCTCTAGTCTGTCCAGTCGTGGTTCCGACAGGGAATATAATTTACGGTCCCGTTATGTTAGAGGACGTGGCAACTCACGTCCTTTTCAAAGGCGCAGAGGAGGGAGGAACAACAGATAGTGGTTAATTTATCTCAACAACATTTTTCTGCAGATGAAATTCGAGTTTTAGAGTATGGATTAGGCTTTGTGCCTACTCCAGCTTATTCACCATTACAGATTAAAATAGATATATTCAAATTCATACGATTATTGAAACTTAAAGAGAAATTTGGAAATGATACCACGGAAGTTTCTAATACATTTAGACCTAAATCAAGATATATCCCCCCATCTTATGATCCTCATATTGCGACCTTTTATGATGTAGTCAATCGTGATATTACCAAATTAGAACAGCACAAAATGCATAGGAGGCACAACTTACCAAAAAAAGATTTGGAAATTCTTAATAATTTGGCCAGCCTCTCTAACATCATAGTGAAACCTGCTGATAAGGGCGGGGCCATAGTTATTTTGTCTAAGGCAGATTATAACAATGAGATTTACAGACAGCTTAACAACAGTAGATTTTATTGCAAATTATCTCATGACCCGACGGATGAGATACAACTCATCATTCGCACGGTTATTAATGAGGCATTAGCAGATGACCAGATTACAACACAAACAGCTGAGTTTCTTTACAATAAATTTCCCAAAATACCTAGATTCTATATCCTTCCTAAAATTCACAAACCTACACGACCACCTTTAGGTAGACCAATAGTGGCTGGCATTTCTTCCATATTAGAACCATTAGCTAAATATCTTGAGTCATTTTTGAATATTTTCAGTAAAGCTACCAGCGCTTATATTAAAGACACTAGGCACTTTATTAGCATAATTGAACAAGTCAAGGTTCCTTTAAGCTCAGTATTGGGCACTCTAGATGTTAATGCCCTCTATACTAATGTACCGACTGATGAAGTACGAGCTATAATTGAGAGACTTCTCAACACTCGTTCCAATCTACAACCATCTACCCAGTTCTTGTTGAACTTATTTGACATTGTGACCGAAAAAAACTACTTTGTGCATGATGATACATTTTATATGCAAACACACGGGGTAGCGATGGGCAGCGCATGCGCCCCATCGATTGCTAACATTTATATGGTAGCTTTTGAACATGCACACATCCTACACAACAATTCATTCAGGAACAATATCGTTCTCTATGTTAGGTACGTGGATGATCTGTTCCTAGTCATGTCTGATGAGCAGAGCTTCCACGCATTCAGTGATTGGATTAATTTACAAAATCCACATATCACCCTTAGTGGTGAATGCAATAGTGTAGAGATCCCTTTTTTAGACGTTACCGTCTATAAGAAGATTGACGGTAAATTGGGCGTGCGCTCATACACCAAACCCATGACACGTAATAGCCTACTACACTACAATTCCTTTCACCCGCTTCACCTTAGAGATAATTTACCCTTTAGTCAGCTTTTAAGATTAAAAAGAAACTCTACAGAAGAAATTGACTACAAAGAGTCTATGCAACAGTTCACACAAAACTTGAGACAGCGAGGTTATCCATCACGGGTTATTGAACGAGCTAGATTTAAAGCCCAACAGAAACCTAGGGCTGAACTACTTACAGACACATGCAATACAAAAGAAGATCGTCTCACCTGTGTATTGCAATACACATCCATGTCTCCACTTATCCGGCAAGTTCTCTATCGCCATTGGCATTTAGTGCAGCACTTGCCAGGATGTTTATTGCCACCCCGTGTAGCATATAAACGCACACGTTCTCTTAAAGATATGCTTACACAGCACACACACAAGAGCAACATTTCAAATCTTCCTCATGGTAATTATAAATGTGGCTCTTGTTTAAGTTGCAAGTACATGCTTACTGTGAAGGAAATTACACATCCCATTACTAAGAAAACCTTCAAGATATGCAGCTTTAACAATTGTGACTCACGCAATCTTGTGTATTGCGTAATTTGTTCCTGCCGGCAGTGGTACATTGGCAAAACGTCTAGACCCATCAAATATCGCATCAGCGAGCATAGATCTAGAATAAGGAACCAGGTAGCTGAGGCACCTTTAACGGCGCACTTTCTTAATAAAAATCATAGTGATGAAGACTTATCTTTTTTTGTATTATGGCGCTTTGAAAGCTCACACAACCATGACAGGGTTGATCTGGAATTGTTGTTGAAGCGACAAGAGTCTAAATACATCCAGCTCTTTGACACTGTACATCCTAAAGGTTTAAATACCACATTAGATTTGTCTTGCTATTTATAATTGTAATTCTGCATATGTTCTTTCATGCCTTGTAACATTGGGTCATTGTACCTTTAAGAATATGTCTATTACTGAATCAGTGTATCACGTGGATATTTTGTATTTAATTGGGGCGGTGACATGGCTACTTTGCCAACGCGGAAGCTTTGTTATTAACAGCAAGCGTGTAAGTAATTGTCTTTACAGTATATAGCATATATATATATTTTTTATATTCTATATCATATGTTTATGCCGTTGTACTGCATTTTTTTATTTATGTTATCAATATAGTGGCCCCTGAGGAAGGCTATATCTAAGCCGAAACAGAAAAACAACCGGAAGTCTGTTGCATTTCATCTTACCTCTTGTATGGTCGTCAAGTTGAACCTCCTTATGAGAAGGATGAGTTCCTAGTGACTACGCCAGGATTGTATAAACTTTCGTTTAACATTTATGCCATTTTGAAAAATTGTTTATGGTCATATAGATACTGGATGTATCTTTGGCGTTTTCTATGCTTTATTATTTAAAAACTAAGTGTTTGTGCAGTTTTGTGACTGTCTTTGATTTATTAACTATTCTACAGCACGCTAACTTAAGTTTACTATATAGCCCACAGGTGGTGGCTGGAGATCTCCTGCTATTACAACTGATCTCCAGGTGACAGAGATCAGTTCCCCTGGAGAAAATGGCTGCTTTGGAAATTGGACTCTATGGCATTGAAGTCCCTCCCTCTCTCCAAACCTGTCCTCGTCAGGCTCCACCCCCAAAATCTCCAGGTATTTCCCAACTCAGAACTGACAACCCTGAACCTGGTGGAGCCAGTAAGCATGCTATCATGAAGTATACAAGGCCATGAGTGACAGAGATAGATCCGTGCGTGTACGTGGGACAAAGTAAATTTGAGAAATATCCAGAAAACTCTGGGCAAAGAGCAAATAGATGAGCCAGGTATTAGGTAAAATGGACTCAGTGGAAAGAAAGAGGCCAGAGTAAGGCACAACACATTTATATTAGTTTTATACCCATTAAACTGTCATGGCTTCCAACACCTCTCCTCAAGACTCCTAAAGTTTTAGTTTAGTGACAGTACCAAGGTTTTCCTGTTGGAGATCCCTAGGCTTTCATGAAACTACAGTTCCTAGAGTTCCCTGGGAAGAGGGAAAGACTAACGTGCCAATTTAATTTGGTTAATACAACCAAAGGAAAAGGGAACGGAGGAGCAAGTAGACAGGTTCAACGTACACCCAGGAGGTCAGAAAAAGCAGCTCCGGACACCAACTGTCGTCCAGCCAGCAGTCATAAACTTTTCCCCCCTACTGCTACTGAAACAGCTGCTGGAAGGCTGGCACCAGACTCAGATTTCTTATATCCCTAATATTCAAATCTGTTCGTACTGAGGATTTTGCTTCAGGTACATCTATGATTTCTTTGATTATATTTGCATGAAACATCAGCTGCTAAATATAAGTCAATTGGTACAAACATCAGTGCCAACTCTGTCCCTTTCATTCTCCTTTTGCTTTTAAGGCCGTTTTTGTTCAGATTCCTGCCCACATGCTCTTCCAGCATCCCTCTCTTTGTGTTCCCAGATAGACTGTAAATATTAGGTCAGAAAAGTACATATTAGCCAAATCCACCATAGAGAAGCAATCAGTGAATCAGTAATTCCTTCACTTCAGTTTCTTTTAAAAAGATTATAGAACTGGGGCTTTTGTTTTTCCAAGGTTAAATACTAGGATGGCACAGAAGCATGGGTGTTTTTTCCGTTCGTTTCCATCTTATGCATCCTTACCTCAAACACGATTCCATTCTTCAGCCTATGACTCGGTTTCACTTACACCTGTCAAAGCAAATGTGATTTTTTTTAAAGGAAGGTGATGTATCATTCAGAATAAAATGATGCCTTTTGCAGACAATGTCTGTAGAGGATTAAAATGATTTTGAATCATTCATCTTTCCATTAATTTTCAGAACTGCCTTCTATTGCATCCTAATAATTAGGTTTGTTCATGCTCTGGATCCAAATGATCCAAATTAAGTAGCAGGAGTTCTGCAAATGTTTGTTTTTTGCAAAGAGCACTTAGGGTGGCGAGGGTAAGAAATAAAGACGAGTAAGGGACTGTGGAGGAGCCCAGTGGTGCAGAGTGGTAAGCTGCAGTACTGCAGTCCAAGCTCTGCTCACGACCTGAGTTCGATCCCAAAGGAAGTCGGTTTCAGGTAGCCGACTCAAGGTTGACTCAGCCTTCCATCCTTCCGAGGTCAGTAAAATGAGTACCCAGCTTGCTGGGGGTAAAGGAGAGATGACTGGGGAAGGCACTGGCAAACCACCCCACAGACAAAGTCTGCCTAGTAAACATCGGGATGTGACGTCACTCTATGGGTCAGGAATGACCCAGTGCTTGCACAGGGGACCTTTACCTTTACCTTTTTTAAGGAGAATGAACTACTTTATTTTATTTGTTTCATTTATACCCCACCTTTCTCCCCAATGAGGACCCAAAGCGGTTGATATCATTCTCCTCTCCTCTTTTTTATCCTCCCAGCAACCCTGTGAGGTAGGTTACAAGCAAATAATTAGGTGGTTAACTCCGATAGGCATGGTTACTTTTTGAGCCTTGTTGCCTTGGGATTGTTGGGTTATGACGCTGGATAATGAAAGCCATAAATGTGATTTTATCAAGTGTGTCTCAGATTGTTAGCCTCCTTGGTGGCCGTTGTAAGGGCAGAAAGCCGAGATACATATTTGTAAATAAATAAATTTAAGTGGCAGAATTTCCTGTCAGGGCTAGTCTCTAGATCCAGCAACCACTTCTTCTTTTGTGATTAGCTTCTCTAAGACTCCTCTGTTTGTTTTTCACCATCCATAGATCCATAGCATAGAGGTCCTTCTGAGTTCCTTGCTGGTTTGCACAGCATGACACCTGTCCCAGCAGACGCACTTCATTAGCCTGTCTCCTCAGAAGCCAGTCTCTCAGACTTCAGATTTCCTAAACCAGCACCTCTGAGTGTTAATCCCTGTCTGACTGAAAATGGCAATTTAACAGATTTTTACCGTCATACCCTCACCTATATAGTTCCTTCAAAGTGTCGCGGGCCCGGCTTGGCTGTTATCTGTTACTCCATCCAGGTACAATGGGGGTTGTGTATAGAAGAGGGGTAGGACCTTTGCCAATCCAGCACAGGTTTCATATCATTTGAAGGATCAGCTTAGGGGTGCTCCTAGATCCAGCTTTGTTTTTAGATACTCAGCTGGCATCCATCACATATAATGCTTCTTGCCAAGTTTGGTTTATATGCCAGTGCTGCTCTTTTCCTGGACAGAAATTATCTGGCTACAGTTATCCATGATTTGAATAACTTAGTTAGATTTCTGTAACATGCTCGTGGCAAAGCTGCTGTTGAAGACCTCTCAGAAACTTCATCTGTTCCAGATGCGGCATACAGGATGTTGATATGCACACTCATATTATGCCTATTTTGAAATCTCTCCCTTGGTTGCCAGTATGTTTATTAGCATAATCCACAGGGTTGCCAATTCCCTCTTCACAACCAGCAGGAGGTTTTTGGGGCAGAGTCTGAAGAGGGCGGGATTTGGGGAGGGACTTCAATGCCATAGAGTCCAATGGCAAAAGTGGCCATTTTCTCCAGGGGAACTGATCTCTATCGGCTGGAGATCAGTTGTAATAGCAGATCCCCAGCTAGTACCTGGAAGTTGGCAACCCTAATAATTCAAGATCCTGGTTTGGACTTAGAAGTCAAAACACTTTACAATTTAAATAATTGCCTGCTTCTATGTTATCCTGGCTCAGATTTCATATTCATATTTCATATTCAGGCTTTTCTTCGGATGCTCCCACTGATAAAGTGGCCGGACAGGGCCTTTTCTATAGCAGCACCCAGCTGTTCTGCTGAGGGGCTCACCTGGAGCCATTTTTACTGTCTTTTCTTTGCCTGGCAAAGACACTTTGTTTCAGTTTGTGTTGAGTAGTTTAGTTTTTATCAATTGTGTTGATATTGGCAGTATTTATCTAATTTTACTTAATGATGATGGAATCTGATGTCTGTTTTCTCTCAGCGTGGTGTAGTGGTTAAGAGTGGTGGTTTGGAATGGTGGACTCTGATCTGGAGAACTGGGTTTGATTCCCCACTCCTCCACATGAGCGGCGGAGGCTAATCTGGTGAACCGGTTGGTTTCCCCACTCCTCCATATGAAGCCAGCTGTGTGACCTTGGGCTAGTCACAGTTCTCTTAGAGCTGTCTCAGCCCCACCTACTTCACAGGGTGTCTGTTGTGGGGAGGAGAATGGAAGGTGATTATAAGCTGGTTTGATTCTGCCTTAAGAAGAAGAAGAGTTGGTTTTTATATGCCAACTTTCTCTACCACTTAAGGGAGACTCAAACCGGCTTACAATCACCTTCCCTTCCCCTCCCCACAACAGACACCCTGTGAGGTAGGTGGGGCTGAGAGCGCTCTAAGAGAACTGTGACTGGCCCAAGGTCACACAGCTGACTTCGTGTGTAGGAGAGGGGAAACAAATCCAGTTCACCAGATTAGCCTCCGCCACTCATGTGGAGGAGTGGGGAATCAAACCCAGTTCTCCAGATCAGAGTCCACCTCTCCAAACCACCATTCTTAACCACTACACTGCTCTTAACCACTACACCACGCTGGCTCTTAAGTGGTAGAGAATGTCAGCATATAAAAACCAGCTCTTCTTCTTCATTTATGATTTAGTCTGCATTACTTATGGAGGTCTGTTGGTATTAATATTTCTTTAAAAATTGTGATTACTACTATGAGAATGATTTTTACTGTCCTGATGAAAGTTAAATGTGGGTTTTGCTGGGTTGTTTACTTTTTGCTGCCCTTCACTTCCACCTGCTGCTCTCTTTTTTTGTTGCATTGTCAGTCCGGTACTGTACTTTATGCTATGTTATATTTTAGTGCTAAAGAGATTCCTGGAATGGGGCAGAGAGCACCAGTGGTGTTTGTGAGACCTTACGGCTCATAAGAAAGCAGGGGAAATGGCTGCAGTGTGGGTGAGACCAGGAAAACTTGAACTTTCCCACCCACTTGGCAGTCACCCAGGCTTTGCTGCAATCTTTCTGAAAAATTCTCAGCAAAACAGTCTGGGGAAAGATTGGAGAAGAGCTGGGGAAACCCCTGGAGGTGAACGAATGTACCACGATGCTGTGGGGAACCAGGGGGAAAAAACCCTGCTTCCCAGCAAAAGCAAACCTGGGGCACACAGCCCCTGTGGAAAAAGTCATGCTTCAAGTGAATTTCTGATAACCAAATCCCAAGATCACCTGCTCTCCAAAATCTACAAAATGCTGTTGGCCATGGAAACTGCAGAGGAGCAAGTCAAAACATGTATGATAAAATGGATGCAGGACTTTGGGGAAACAATCCCAATGCACGACTGGGAGAAGTTGTGGAACTCTGAAATCGAATTCTCTAAGTCCCAAGACATCCAAGAAAATTGGTACAAAATGTTCTACTGATGGTATCTGGCACCCACAGACCTACAAATAATGTACAAATCTGACCAAGCAAATTGCTGGAAGTGCTCGGATGCAGAAGGAACCTTTTACCACCTATGGTGGACCTGTAAACAGGCCCAGGGATTCTGGGAGCATATACACAAAGAGATAAGAGAAATTGTCCTGGTGGACTTTGAATTAAACCCGAAATCCATGCTTTTAGGAATAGCACCGACCCAGATACAGACCGAGCAAAAGGTAGTTTTCCAATATGCGGTGACTGCGACGAGAGTTCTGTACGCAAGGAGCTGGAAAAACAAGGAAATCCCAAAAATATCTGAATGGATTATAAAAATGATGGAGTGCATAACAATGGCAAGACTAACAAACTTAATCCACAGCACACAACTGGAGGAGCATCAACAAAAATGGCGATCATTCTACGACAAATATGGATGAGAACCGGTCTAGGCCACAAGCAGACTGCAAGGACAGGGCACCCAGGATCTCACCCAGGGCACAGCAGGAAGAATCTGCGGCCCTCTCTATGAGACGGACCAAATATCTATTATTGAGAGACGACACCCCAGAACAAAAATTTAGTGATGGGTTGCGTAGGTTTACATGAAGCACTACCAAGTGGACAACTAGACGGGGGTAGAAGAGCCACACCACAAGTACCATCCCCCTACTCCCCATGCCCAACCCCTCCCTTTCACCCTCCTGTGTCCCCAAAAAGACCAACTCTAATAATGGCAATGACAATAAAAGCAAAAACATAGATGAGTTTTGATGGGCATGGACACGAAACAAATTGTACAACTTTTCCCTATCTGCCCCTTCCCTCATTTTCCCTTATTTTTTTCTCCCTTAATGTACCCCTTATAAAAATGAATAAAAATTATATATTTTTTTAAAAAAGCATTCACTGTCACCAGGCAACCTGCCCGGGGGTGGGGGATCTTTGTCAATTTCAAACGAAGTGTGTATCAGAAGATAACTCTGTTAGTTGAACCTTTTCTCCCTGAAGAAACGAGCAAGTTTTCATACAGAAAAATCTATCTCTTTCCCCAGATTTATAAATTGTGTAGGCTGAATGCGTGAATGGGGAACAGGCCCATATCCCTTGTTCCTGCTCCCAATCTCCATCTGATGTCTGTGAACCTGAAGATGTGGAATATGTAGAGCAGGGAGAGTATACACAATTCTGTTCTCCTTTCACGTGTTCAGTTTATATGATTTTAGACCATGTATAAAGGTATCCAGATCTAGCCGCTGTCTTACAGAACTAATAGAGTTTGAAAATAACTCTTTAGAATTAGATCTAGGAATTTTAGTATTGTAATCAAAGAAATTCCACATTATTGTGCATAAGGTAATTTTAGCAGTTTTATTCAGTGAAGAGTTTCATCTCACTATGTTCATACATAGCTAGGAGCTTTCTTGCAAGTATATTTAAGCATCAAATGCTGTTAATGGCAAATGTATTTTTATTGGAGACTGAGCTTTTGTCCATTATGTTTTGTGGGTTATATTCAGCACTGATAAATGTTGCCCATTCTACCTCGAAATTAGATCAAAGCTTATTTCCCCCCTACTTGGTAAATTCCCTGAAGAGTCAGTTGAGTCCGTTTCGGCAAAGAAGCTCCTATTAAGAGAAGACCCTCAGCTTACGCTCCAAACTGCCAAGTTCTGCGCTGCTATTAAAATACGCAGAGCTTTATTAGAGAATGATTGTTAGAATATTTTACAATTTTATCAATTTTAATGTGATAATTTTAACCAGGGGTTGCTTTTATTGATCTTACACCTTTATACGTATGGGCACTCTGATTCTGCGGTGCAAAACTATTGTGTCTGGAAATTTTGATGTGTTGGCACGTGATTGGTCAGTCGACTGTATTAATAAACTTGACTTGAATGTGGTAGCCTGTACCACTTCAGTCTGCTGCGTTGGGATTATACAGAGGTTAGAACCATTCTCTCTGATAAGCTCAAGTTTTATTTTCAGGGACTTATTGTATGGGGGAGCATTAAAGTGGGAAGTCTCCATCTGCTGTATGTAATGGTGTGGCCCATCCCACCACCTCAGAATTCCACCACTTCATTCTGCTGCATGTGTAGAGCAGGCTGCTGTCAAGGCAGAAAGAGGACTGATTACTCAGAGGAAGATGTCAGAATAGGTACCAAGGCTGGAATGTAATCTAATCTGTGTTTTACAAGAATTAAGAGGGCTGTAACACAATTAAGTGTAAACTGGGACCAAACTTCCTTGTGAGGGTGTTAGACATTTCCTATGCCAAGCAGGAAGGCAAGAAATAGAAAGTAGGAAAAGTATGGAAGGAAAGTGTCAGAAAGTGTCCTCCTCTTGGGTGAATAAAGCAACAGCTGTCAAGCTACCACCAGGTCAGCCCACATAATCATGCTTCTTCATGGATTTTAGTTCTAGAAAAAACTTCTCAAGTACTGGTGATTCCTTTGGAGTTTGATCTCTCAATTGACCTCACTTTCTCTACCCGAGGATGTGGTCTTAGAGATTTTACTTCTTGGTTTTGCATATTCATTTTTGTTCTGATTATCATGTATAGGGGAGTCATCGTATGTTTGCACTGTCAGTACCATTTTGACTCATCCTGTTCTCAAGGGACAGCTGCAGTTACCATGTGAATTACCTAACATGTGAACTTGTATGGAGGAGCAACAGATTAACCATAGGTAAGGTTTAATGAATAATTTTATGAATCAAACTTAATAAGTAACTTTCAAAGCAATAGAATAACTGTTAAAACATGTCATGCTGAGAGTCGAGAGCAATTCAACAAGATCTATGATGTTATATAATGTCTGAAATCATCATAACATTGACTCATCAGCCGTATAAAGGATGCTCATTGCTGGATTCTTACACCTTATAATAGGCTAGAGCAAACATTGTGAAATCTGCCATCAGAGAGTCAGTGGTATAAAAAAACCCACCTTACCTTGTACAGGGCAGAATATTTGCATAAAGCAGGGGAGGAAGAGACGATGTTATACGTGTCTTCTGAAGATAAAGTGCTACTTTCCCATTGGTTGATATGCATTTTGTGACCACCGGGGCTAAACCATATGGGCTGTATTTGAACATTAACATTGCATAATGCAGACCAAGCATGCTTTAATGTTGGTATAATAATAGTGACTTCAAAGGTAGTCTTTAGGTGAGCTGTTGGGGCATTTGCCATGGTCACAGAGATATAAATGTAGTATCAAATTAAAGCACAGAACACATTTGCAGAAAAATAATGATTTTGCCAAATTGCCAAACAAAGTAAGCTAACGTACTCTTGGGGGGGGGGAACTCAACTAAAACACAGGATGTAGGTTTTTCAGCTTCCCTTGGTATTGATGGTATCACTTAGAAATGAGTTCTCTTTCCCAACAAATCTTTCTGCACTTGGTCTGGGGAACAGAGGCTAGGAATACAGGCTTGGCTCCCTGAAACAGACCTCTTTTCCTCCTCTCCTTCCCACTTTCTCAGTATAGAAGGATATAAGAAAATGGATTAACTCCCATGTTACACAAGACCAGAGTGGACCCAAACTGGGATAAGCAGTTTCATACATTCTTGAGTCTCCCCCCCCCTACAAGCACAACCCCATTTTCATCAATATTTTAGATGGAGGCAATGCTGAGAATTCTTGGGAATAACTTCTGTAATAATGGAGGCCCCCTTATACAACATCTGGAAAGTTGACACACTCACCAGGTGATCTCTGATTATGACCGAGATCCCATAGAAGATGGAGCCTTGTTAAAACTGAAAAATTGCACTAACACAGCAGGGAATTGAGAAAACAATGAGTATAAGCAAGAAAACAGCACAAAAAGTGAGGATTAAGTATCGCTGGAAAGAACACTTCACCTTGAAAATGTTTGGAGGCAAAAATTGAGCACAGTCTAACCATGATCGCTAAATTACTCTTCCTTCCCTCCTTGCTGAGTTTCCAACCCCTTTGTTCACTTGTAGAGCTGTTGAAAAAAAACTTCAGTAAAATTCGGATTCGGCAAAATTCAGCCCGTTTGTGTTCGAGAAATGCCAAAGTCCGAACTCCCCCTATTTGGATTCGTGGAATTCGGCTTGAAATTCGGCATTCCTGAATAAAGCCATTTAAAGCACATTCACGGCTTTCTGTGGCTCCGGGGGGCATTTTTGGAGGTAGAGATCCCAAACTTTCAAGGTAGCTTGGAGGGACCCTACTTGCAAGAACCCCCAAGTTTTGTGCAGATTGGGTTAGGGGGTCCCGAGTTATGGGGTCTGGAAGGGGTCCCCCCATCCGCCCATTGGAATGAATGGGAGCCGGCAATCCTTAATGTGCATCAAGAGAGTGGCAAATCCAAGGCAAAACCTCCCATTGTTTCTGGGGCAGCCAGACAGAGACTGACCGACCCACACTGACCTCCAGGCGAAGGTGGCAACCAGTGCAAACAGCAACAATCACACTCGCAAAGAGGAGATCAAGCCCCCCCACCAGGACAGGTCACCCTCCCCCACACACACACACACAGTAGAAGCCAGTCCATGGCTTCTAAGAGCTGATGTAACTACACCAAAAGTGCATCCAACAATGCTCAAAGCGTAAGTAAACAGCGTAACTAGCATGGGTAACATATCTTTTCATTTCAACACAGCCAAAGTGCATCTTATAAGGCTACTAGTAGGGCTGTTGAAAAAAAAATCGGTATAGTTTGGCTTCGGCAAAATTCGGCCCGTTTTTATTCGGGCCGTGCCGAAGTCCGAACTCCCCCGCTTTGGATCCCCGGAAATTCCAGGTTGGCCACCTATTGGTCACTGGTGTTTGGTAACAGTTGTCTCTCCTGAAAGGCAGTTTGTTTGCCTTCCAGAAGAGAGCTCGCTCGCTCTTTGTTCCTTTTCAGGAAGGCACCGCGGGAGAATGCTGATTCGGGGTGCCAAATTTGTATGAATTTATTCGGCGTCCGCCCAAACTCTGCGAATTCAGTTCGTCGTTTCCCCGCCTTTTTTTACTTTGGCTGTATCCGAACTGGAAACCGCCGAATCGGGGAAAATTCAGCTGTTTTTCAGTTTGGATGGAACCGAATCGACAGTCCTATACTTGTTTAGAAATAATTTCCAAGCTTCCCATGTATTGACCAGATTTTTGACCCTGTTGATTCCAAAGCTGCTTATGAAGGTATAGTAACAGTAATAAAATGAATGAATAAGAAATTTAAATGTCTTAGTTAAAGAAATGGGATTGCAAGATCTAGGTTAATGCCAAATATTTTAAAACTAGAAAATTGATGTGGTTCTTGCTGAAATTTTAATGAACATTGTCTGAAATTCCAGTCGTTTTATTTAAATTCTGGGCAAAGCTGGATGGTTAGGCATGCTATGGAAGAAAAAAAGTCTGCACAGAGCAGACTGGAGTCTTGTCCAAGTTAACTGTCAATTTGTTTCTGACTTTTATGTTGGATGAATCACTCCAACGTGGTTTGTGAACCCATCATATCAAAACACTTGGGTTTAAATCAATTTTTTCTAAGCAAATAATTTTCATCTACACACTGCACAAAATTTCTTTTTAATACCCATCTTCATAGTTAGTGTTTCCCCATAGTTAACACAGATAACAATACATTATCTATTCAGATATTTCTCATGTGGATGTATATTGCTTATATAGCCTAGTCATGGATTTGGGTAGAGAGGAAAACACTGGAGAGCAGTTTTGTTGCCTGACTGTGCATGTTGATACGTTGATATATGGAGATGAAACAAAAAGGATGTGAATGGCTTAGAAATCCTAATGTACTGCTAGAATAAGTTCAGCATCTAACCCAGTTCTTGACACACCCATCTCTTCCCAAAAGAGCTTATAGTTTGCATCTTGACACAGGTAATCTTGTTTTAGTATGGCACTAATTTCAGGGAGGAAATTGGATTTTGAGTCTGTAAGTGGAAGTGCAAATGAATGATGAATGAAGACAACAATCAAAAATAGAGATACAGGGAAGGTATTGATGAATTAAATGGGGCACTCTGGAAAAACACAGACCTTCTCTGCTATACTAGTAATACACTAATAACTGGCCTGGTTTGTAATAAATGTCGATCAGGTAAAACTCCACTTCTCAAAGTGTTCTAATTTCTTAGTCTGACGCTATAGGAAAACAAATCTCTCAAAAATGGTTGAATGAAGAATGATGAACACCAGTGAATCATTGTACGGAAGGCCTCCAGCTTCAATCTCTCCTATGGGAGAATGACTTAGCATTTTGAAGAACAGGGTTAGTTAGTTATCTCCAAAGTGTTCTAGTCAAGAATCTTCAAATCTATGCTTTCATTAATAAATGATGACATGGCTTGGTAGTGGTCAAAGCATCAAGCCTGCTTTATGAAACAGAAAACTTGAACTAAAAATACTCAGGAAATGAAGGATCTGACTACCTTAGTTTCCACTATAGGAGAGGGGTCTGTGGCTTAGGTTTCCCAAGCTGTGTTATTTAATCTCTACCTTTCTGCTCCAATCCTCCTGCATGCCCAGCTCTGTGTTAGTCTGGGCTATGGAGGATTTCAAGAAGAGAAGCATGAGGATCACCGAAGAAAACCTGTCGCTGCTAGGATGAGCAAGATGTTTTAAAGAGACAGAAGCCCTGTGTGAGCCCTCAGGTCTCCAAAGCATTTGTATGCAAAACTGTGTCGCACAATTGCACCATATTGCTTCTTGAGAAGTGAGGGAACAAACAGCCCCTTGACAAGTTTTGAGGATGCTTGTCTGATGAGCACTAAGAAATGTCAAGTTCCATTCCTGATATGGGTACTTAAATGTTCTCAGGTATGGGAAAGGGTGGGGGATAAGAACTTCTGTACAGCTAGGGCCAAACAAGAAAAGGCAGTGGAGAATGATGAGAACATCACAGTATGTGGCAACCTGGTTAAAGCTGATCAGGTTTGTGTCTAACCACTACCTGGATTGGACACATCGTGAAAACCTCCATGTATTATTCCTTGAGCCCTGGGAGGAAAGAAAGGCAAGGCATACATGGATGATGGGGGTGGGGCTTCTTTTATGGTACTCCATTATCTTGATGCATGTACAGTAGAAGAGGTTTTGTCATCTAGAATTGCTTTCCATAAGCCTAATGAGATTTATTTCTAGTCAATTAATTGATTTCAAAAATTATACCCCACATTTTTAACTTCCAAATGTGCCCCACATTTTTTACTTCCAGAAGTGCTCAAATGGTACATGATATATAATGAGAATACATAGAGAAGCATCAACAAAATAAACATACAACAAAGAGCAGAAGTATAGCAATAACCATTATTCTCCCCCAAAGCTCTCTGAAAAAGAACAGTTTTTACCTATCGCTGCAAGAAGAAGAGGAAGAAGGAAGTCAAGTAAGACTTTCTTGGGAGGAAAAAGCAAGAGTCCAGTGGCATCTTAAAGACGAACAAAATTTCTGGCTGGGAGTGAGCTTTCGTGAGCCACAACTCACTTCTTCAGATGTGGCTCATAAAAGCTCATTGCCTGTCGGAAATGTTGCTAGTCTTTAAGGTGCCACTGGACTCTTGCTTTTTTCTCCTGCTATAGACAGACTAACACAGCTACCCATCGTGCTCTTTCTTGGGAGGGAGCTCCATACCTGGGGAGCAATCAGTGAAGAAGACTTGCTTCTGATTAATCTAAACCTAACCCCCAATGGATATAGAACATAAAGCCTCACATAATAACGCGAGCCTCTTGTTATGTCCATGGTTGTGTACCATTAAGTGTTGCTCTAAACTAAGTTAATCTATAGTTTATTAATGAATTGATCCAGTCACAATATTTGCAAATTCTTTCCTGAACCATCTGATTTTTATTCTCTGCCTTTATCTTATCAGTGATTAGCCAGCTTCTTAAACTTTTCTTGTATTCCAATAATCACAAGATGGTCCCTTAAAAATACTTGTTGAATCCTTATAACTCAGCTTTCAAGCTTGAGAGATGTATGACAAGGCCCTTTTTGGTACAATGTAGAAATCAAGAGCTTTCCTTGCTTGTTTGTCCAGACCCTTCCTGAACAGTTTCATATAGGATAGAAGAAGCCGTCAGACGTGAGTTTAGTGTGCTATGTGGAGAGGTTAGGGTTGCCAACCTCCAGGTAATTCAAAAAAATTATAGTTGTGTGGCACTTGCTATATAGACTATAAAACAACTTTTGCATCTTATAATGTATTTATTTACAATCACTTACATTTAACTTATACAAGCCTATTTATTGGCTTATTCAATTTGGCATGCAATCCACAATCTTCTCAAAAGATGGTGAGATGTTCCTTTTGTTTTTACCTGAATGTAGTCGTCAGTTAATTAATGGAAGTGCCTTTCCATAAGGTTAGATTAGCCTGATGGAAAATACTTTGAACGCCAGAATATTCTGAAGAGAATGTAGTTCTGTGGAATCTATGGTAGAATAAATACTTCCTATTCACTTCCAGTTTGTTTTGGCCTCTTGCACATTTGGGTTCAGAATGATCATTGCTTAAAAAAAGACAGCAGGTTTGAAATCTGCTGTCAGTCAGGGCTGGCAACATCAGGCTAAGAACATGGACTACTGGGCTGATTGGCAGTTCCCTATTTTTAAAACCTAGGCTAGGAGCCATTCCAGTTTTCTGTGCGCTGTTGGGAAAAAAACACAATTTCTATTTTCTGGTTGCCCCTTTGTGAAATGGGAACAATGCTACCTGCCTCACTAGAGTTCTTGCCGTGGAGTTTCAAGAGCTGTAAGATCTTCATTTGGAGGTGCTGCAGCAGGGCAATGTATTAATAACAGCAGCTGCAGTTTAGTGACTCATGCCTAAGCTGGGGAAGAATGAAAGACAGGCAGTTGGAAAAGGAACTTTTTGCTTTACAACGTGCCTTCATACCTTGCCATTACATCTTGACTGTGAAGTATATAATAACCATTCATACCTCTGTAACCTCAAGATGGATGGAACTACTGCAATAACTTCCTTGAGGGGAGATTCTCCTGTAAGATTTTTGGGATCTCCAGCCAGTAAACAACAGTGGTCTGCTTCTCTTCAGAGTGGTTTAGTGACAGCAGTAGTTTGGCAGACTTGTTAAGAGCCTGATTGGGAAAGTCAATCATTCAAACCTTATCTCAGCCATGAACTTACTGAGTAGCCTAAGATAAGTCCTATGCTCTCAGCCTCTTATCTGCAAGACTTCTCTAATGGAAGAGCCAATTAAGTTTCTGGAAGGCTCCTTCGGCTGGAAGAAGACTTCGCACTTTGCTTAGTGGAATGGTAAGATAGGGGTAGTATCTACTACAAATAATCAGAGACAGTTCCAGGAAGTGGGGCCCCTCAACACAAGAAGAAGGGTTGGTTTTTGTATGCCGACTTTCTCTACCACTTAAGGGAGACTCAAACCAGCTTACAATCACCTTCCCTTCCCCACCCCACAACAGACACCCTGTGAGGTAGGTGAAGCTGAGAGAATGTGACTTGCCCAAGGTCACCCAGCTGGCTTCGTGTGTAGGAGTGGGGAAACAAATCCAGTTCACCAGATTAGCCTACACCGCTCATGTGGAGAAGTGGGGAATCAAACCTGGTTCTCCAGATCAGACTCCACTGCTCCAAACCACAGCTCTTAACCACTACACCATGCTGGCTCCCAAGGTCTCCCACCAGGCCTCATTGCCACTAACTGGACCCTCCTGCATAGGGTTGCCAACCTCCAGGTACTAGCTGGAGATCTCCCTCTGTTACAACTGATCTCCAGCTGACAGAGATCAGTTCACCTGGAGAAAATGGCCACTTTGGTAATTCAACTGTATGGCATTGAAGTCCCTCCCCTCCCCAAACCCCATCCTCCTCAGCCTCCGCTCCAAAAATCTCCAGGTATTTTCCAACCCAGAGCTGGCAACCCTACTCCTGCATCCTTATATACAATGCGGCCACTTCTGCTCACTCACTGTTATTGAGGAAAAGTCCCCTTCCTTGGTGCTTTCTGAACTGGATCAGCCAGCTAGCAAGTAAGTGAGGAGGAGGAAGATAGGTGAGTGAGTGGCCAGCAGTAAAGGGGAATAGAATCTGACATAGCTCCTGTCTTGAAGAAGAAGGCTTCCAAGTGGCTAGCAATAGAGGTGGGCAGGCTAGAAATTGATGGTAGTGAGATTGAGTAAGTCAATAATGCTAATGCTGGCCATCAAACCTTAGAGTAATGTTGGCCACCGCTGTGGTCAACACCCACTCATTCATTCTCTTTTGGGCAGTGGGTGCCAATGGTAGACATAAAGATAAACAGGCTGCCAACTCTGGGTTGGGAAATTACTGGAGATTTGAGGAGGGGGTGAAGCCTGGGGAGGGTGGAGTTTGGGGAAGGGAAGGAGCTCAGCTGGGTATAATGCCATAGAATCCACCCTCCAAAGCAGCCCATTTCTCAAGGGAAACTGTTCTTTGTAGTCTGGAGATCATTTGTAATTCCAGGAGATCAAGGTTGGTAAGTCTAAGCTTAGAGATCTCCCAGAAAAACAACGGATCTCCAGACTACAGGGGTCAGTTACCATGGAGGAAATGGCTTACTTGGAAGGTGGATTCTAGGGATGTGCATTTGGATATGCCAAACTGAAAAAAAGCCAAAAAAACCCCAAACTTTACCAAACTTGAGGATTCTTCTAAGGAGAGTCACCTGTAGCTATGCTGCAAATTTGGTGCTGTTACCTTAAAAGACTGCCCCTGAGCACTTAAATGATTTCCCATAGGGTTTAACAGACCCATAAATTTTTGGATATTTAAAAAAGCTTCCCCCCCCCCCAAATGTCCCTTATCAGTATAGGGATTCAGCTTTTTTGGATTTCCCCAAAAAATCTGGGTCTATTAAACCTGAATCCAAACAATACCATTTTTTGGGATGCACACCCCTAATGGATTCTATGGTATTATATCCTACTAAGATTACTCCCCTCCACAAATACTGCCCCCACAGGCTTCCCAAATTTCTAGGAATTCTGGAGTTGGTAACCCTAAATAACAGTGATATGCTTTGAACGTTCTAAAGTGCCATATAAGTCATTTTTTGCCATCAAGTCGTAGCTGACTTGTGGCGACCCCATAGGGTTTTCAAGGAAAGAGATGTTCTGAGGTGGTTTGCTGTTGCCTGGCGCTATGTCACGACCCTGGTATTCCTTGCAAGTCTCCCATCCAAGGGTCAGGGCTGAGAATGTGTGACTGGCCCAAGGTCACCCAGCAAGCTTCCATGGTGCAAGTGTAGATTTGAATCTGAGTTTCCCAGGTCCTAGTTCAACACCTTAACCACTACACCATGCTGGCTCTCTATATAAGTCCTACATACTATCATTGCCAATTATATTTAAGGACAGAGTTCTGACACTGCTTTAGATAGTCACTCTGTACTTATATTAGGAAGTTACTCTGAAGTATGTATGGCTCATGTGCTTATACCCATTTTGGCTTCCCCACAAATCATATCAGTACAGTTAATTTAGACATCACATGAATGGAGCTGAATGTTGATATGGGATAATGGCCTCCTGCTGCTGCTCCACAAAGCCAAGACATTTGATTTTGATGCAAAAGACATAAGGCCTTGTGACAATGTCCTTTTACATCTATGTCATCGATTTTATTTTTTTATTTTGAGAAATAGAACAACAGCTGTTCTGAGAGTTTCTTGAAATGTCTCATTTTCACTTCCTGATAACTGGTATGACTGCATTGAAGGATCCAGCAGCATTTCCACTTGAAGCAAGTATACCAGTTCAGAGCCCCAGGGCTAATTCCTGGTAGAGCCATTATCATCTTCTACTGGTGCTCTTGGCTATTGACTGAAATGGTTCCAAACTAGGGAATGTATCTCCTTCCCTCACACCAGTATTTTGCTTTATAAAGGAATTCAGATTTTGGCTGAGGTAGTGCCAAACTTTGCTTTGCAAATGGGAATAATTTAAATCAGACCTTAAATATTATCAGTAGCAGATGTGGAAGCAGAAATGATGGAAATCCAGACCAGGACAAAAAAGTATCAAGGGTCTTAGAAATTCCTACAAGGCTGCAAAATCTGGTCGATTTCTGGAATCAATAATTCCAATAAAAGCTTATGAAAAGTGAAAACTGTTTCACAGCAATAAGTATATACCAGATCAGTTTCTCAGTAAAAGTTACTGATAGTCATACAGGTAAAAAAGATTGAACAAATATTAGTTTATGCACCGTTGAAGAATAATGATGAAAACATGGAGAGCTCTGCAAAACATAACTTGCAACAAAACAGAGATCAGAGAATTGATGATTATAATGTTAAAAGTACTGTACACGCACACACACACACACACACACACACACACACACACACATCTCTAAATATAATTTTTTAGATAAACCTGAGTTTAGATAAACTCTGTGTTGCAGAGACAGTATATTGGCATTTATATAAAGGTGTTCTCAATCCAAATATTTGCTCAATCAAACTCTTCTTGGACAAGTCAGACACAACCTTTTACAAAAGTACAGTTGAAATGCTCTACAGCAGTGACCCTTCTTGGGTTAGGACTTAGCTTTAAGCAAACTGATAACAAAGTATTCAGTTTGGGTTTTTTTTATAATCTCTTTCACTTCTGTTTTTGTTTTCCTGTCTCCTTGTCTCCTTTACTTGCGTTTTCTTCTTCTTTCCATCCTTTTGTATTCTCTTCCCCTTCTGTTAAACAAACATAACCAAAACTGATGTCACCCAACTTGGTTGACATGTTTCACTTATGTTCTACAGGACTGTAGCTTATTAAGGCAGTATTTCTTATGTTTAGATTAGTGGCCTTCATGACTGGCTCACATATGCACGTGTGTGTGTGTGTGTGTGTGTGTGTGTGTGTGTGTGTGTGTGTAAAGTGCTGTCAAGTCACAGCCGACTTATGGCAACCCAGTAGGGTTTTCAAGTCAAGAGACATTCAGAGGTGGTTTGCCATTGCCTTCCTTTTGCATAATGACCCTGGTATTCCTTGGTGGTCTCCTATCCAGGTACTGACCAGGGCTGACTGCTTACCTTAAGTGGATTGTGTAAATTGTTTGAATTGACATGATGATGTACAACTTCGGTTGATGGTGTTTCTGTCCATAGTGTTTCATACATACAAGCAAATAATAATTTGATGTTGCAATCAGTGAATGATGAACATTTGAACACGGGAACTGGCCACTGCTTTAGACAAGATTTTTAAAATTTAAACAGATATATTGCTTGATGATCTCTCTCTCTCTCAATTAAGACTTCACTTTTTCAGAAAATTCTTCCATTCACATTTAGAAAGCAAAGTCTTAATATGTTTAAAATTAGGTACTCTTATACTGAGCGCCTTAAATCATCAGTCACTGACCATTCATTTGGCTAATTATAAGGCTTTAAAACCCTTAGGATATACTTCGATTATAATCTACACTTGTGGATCTTGGCACTTATCATCGATGCTTCTATAAAGGTCTATTACACGATACAAGTCAAAGAGCAATAAATACGATCGAGGAGATTGGTGGTAATAAGGTTTTGAGATGTCTAAAATTAAGTTGAGGTGGAAATAGTTCCAGGAGGTATCAGGGCGATTTGGGAGATCTGGTGATAGATTGCACGTCATTGGCAATAGCTCTCTCGCTGCTTTGCCAGCATAGAAAAAAGGTCTTTAAAATTCCAGCAGCTGAAAGCCTGCCATCAGTCAGTCAGTAGAACACTCTGCCACCCACCCACTTGGCTGGGGCTGGAGTAGAAATGATGAGCATAAGTCACAATCCGTTTGTTTGTGCAAAAATTGTGGAGTTGAAGTGCCAGCCAATGCCTGACTTACTGTGTGTGTACTTGTAGCAGTATTTACAAGAACATCTGTGTACACTCTGGCGTCGACATGCTTACTTAGAACTGAACTGAAATTTATTTGTAAAGCTCATTCTCTCCCATTAAGGCAGGTTGAATGGAGAGGAACTTGGGTGCCTAATTAAATAGTGGCTTCTCATTGAATTGTGCTGGAGTTCATGGTCGGCTAATGGAGCCTCTTTCTTAAATTATATTAGTGTATAGTTCACCAAGCTTAATTGCTACATGACCATCATACTCTGCAGATTACAGGTCTGCAATTGAAGTGACAAGGATAATGCCAGTTTTGGGGACTGTTGCTAAGCACGACCAAGAGATGTGCCATGCTAATAAAATGCTATCCACACTGCTCCTTTTGTGAGATATCCTGAGCCCCACTCAAAGAACTAAATACAGTTTATATCTGGTTAATAAAAAAAAGCCTTTGGGTTATCTATTCTGCTTTAGCAGAGCTCAAAGGTCAGTGTTGGTTGTAGTGAATTACAATACATAAAAAAATACATACACTCCACACATGCAGGCAACTTCCTTTGAGACCCCATGCTTTTCTTTGAGTGTTCATGTGTTCAAAAGCAGTTTAGCGATTAAATACAAGCACTTTTTCAACGAGAACTACCAACGTATTAAAGAATTCCCCTTCTAAAAGCCCTCATGCCAAACTGCTGAACTGATTTTTGAAAGCTGTGGAGTTCACTGAACAGTTTGGTATTTTGAGAGGTACTGATTATAACTGGTCATGGAAATAAACGCATGAGGGGTAATTAAGCTTATATGTTAAGATGTTGATATGACGCCTCTTCTCCAGAAACCTATTATATTGCCGAGAGACATGCAGTTCATTAGATAAGAGCAGTTTGGATCTATTGTGATGAAAAAGGAACTTGACCATTGAACGTAGTGTAGGGTTGCCAACCTCCAGGTGGTGGCTGGAGATCACCCGCTATTACAACTGATCTCCAGGCAACAGAGATCATTTCCCCTGAAGAAAATGGCCGCTTTAAGAATTGGACTCATGGCATTGAAGTCCCTCCCCTCCCCAAACCCCTCCTGCCTCAGGCACCACCCCCAAAATCTCCAGGTATTTCCCAACCTGGAGCTGGCAACCCTAATGTAGTGGCATGTATTCTATGCGATATGAGAATGCCCAACAGCCCTTGTCATGATGCATGAAATGGCCATTCCTTTACATTGGAGTGTTGAGTATATCTAACAGTGACCTGAACACACAGAAGACCCCAGGTTCGTTCATATACCAGCAGTGCATAACATAGGAAGACTGCGTGCAGGATGTTCTAGTCATGCAGTTGGTTGCTTGTTTCCAGTTGTCCGGCCACCCATGGAAAAGGATACTGTTAACATAGCAAAGGAAGGCCTTGAGTCTCATTCCAGAGTCAACTGTGTTCTATTCTGCTGGTAGCGCTTTTTTGGGGGGAAGACTCCATTGTGCGCTTTGGTGTGGCATGACTGCACAGGACAGGAATAGGCCTTTGACATTTGCCGCAAACGTGGCTACTCACCTGCGTAAGAGCTTCAAGATTTAGCCTGATGACTGATTAAATTAAACACTTTGCTGTCTGGCATATCACTCTTGTTACCCACGGATGGTACAGATAGTCACTTAAAAATGTACAAACACAAGGAATCTATTATTGGCACTTTCTCTTGATTTTGCTCTGACGTTCAGCCTGAATTATGTGTTGTTGGCCGTATAAGGCTCCCAGCATAAATTTAAATCTGTTATCTTTTAGGCGATGGCAACTAACTGCAATCTCAGTAGCATACGGCACGGGGAGGTGGGAGATTTTCTTGGCTCTGTTGTGAGAGAGAGAAATTAAAAAGGAGCCTACTATGCTGACTCACTAAGACAAACAACTTACTATGGAATACATTCAGGGCTTAGCAAAGAAGCAGCTGATACTGAGTCAGTGACTGACTAGTGTCTCCTCAATTTTCTTCCCATGGAAAGATTCAGTTTAATCTAATGAAGTAATATCTGGTAATAAATCTGGATGCATCCTTTTATACTCATACCAGTAATTATGTAGACAGCGAAAATGAACAAATAATTCACAGGCACGCAAATAATTTGGTGGCGATGGAACAGATTATTCTCCAGTGAATGAAAACTCCATTTTATGACATGCCAACCCAGTGTTTATTTTGGAGGATCTGATATACTCATTAGGTTCATCCAGTCCCCTCAGTACTCAGGAGATACAAGATCCCATGGCATGGTTGGAGGATACATGATGCGGCAGTCTTGCTGAAGCTAAGCAGATTTGGATCAGGTCAAAGCCTAGACGGGAGACTTATGATTCCTATATACATTGTCCTGCGTCTGATGCTGGAAGAAAAGGGGGGAATAAATTAAATACATTTAAAAATGCACTGGGTCTTGCCAGCACTCTGAATATGCTTTGAGGGGAAAGGTAAGTTATGGGAGAGATGTTTGCATTGAAACATGACCAATACTTTTGAAGGTGTGCTTTACATAATGCCCAACCCAGGCAACCACGGTGCAGTTGTGTAGTTAAATGCTGCAATGCAGATGCCAGTATGTACTATTTCCTGTCCACAAAGCCCTCCTCTTCCACTGACCTCAGTACGAGCTTTTCCTTCACTGAAGGAATAGGGCAGGTCAGTTAGAGCTTCAGAGCAGAGACTGGGAGATACAGGTTCATATCCCCATCTTGCTGTGAAAGTTCACTGGGTGATTTTCGAGCAATCACATACTTTCAGCCTAAGATACCTCACAGGATTTTTGTGCAGATAAAAGGAGGAGAAGAGAATAATATAAGCTGGTTTGGTTCCCACAGTGGAGAAAGACTGCAGTTTTCCAAGGTTGAATCTGCTCGGGGGGCGGGGGGAGGAGATGGAAAGCTTAAGACAGAGGGGCAGATAAAGGTAGGTTGGCTGTTCTGTGGGAAGGAGACAGGGTTGTCAACTGCAGGTTGGGAAATTCCTAGAGATTTGAGGGGTGGAGCCTGTAGAGTGTGGGGTTTGAGGAAGGGAGGGACCTCAGAAGGGTATAATGCCATAGACTCCACCCTCCAAAGCAGCCGTTTCCTCCAGTAGAACTAGCATTTCTAATCTGGATTTCTAGATACTATATTGCCCACATGAATTGCACAGATGATACAAATAGTCTTTGTTAGTAGACTAGTCCTTCTCTTTCAAGGATTATAAGGCCAAACTAGTCAAAGCAACACAGCTACCCCCTCAAAAAAAGCTGCATTCAGAAGAAAGTGTCGTGCATTGTGACATCACCATGTTCCTTGTGTCCTCATCCTCTCCCTCCCAATTGTGGCATAATAACATAAGAACATAAGAAAAGCCATGCTCGATCAGACCAAGGCCATCCAGGTGCCTCTATGAAGCCCACAAGCAAGATGACTGCAGCAGCATTATCCTGCATGTGTTCCACAGCACCCAATATAATAGGCGTGCTCCTCTGAGACTGTAGAGAATAGGTATGCATCATGACTAGTATTCATTTTGACTAGTAGCCATTGATAGCCCTATCTTCCATGAACATGTCCACTCCCCCACTTAAAGCCTTCCACGTTGGCAGTTATGTGATGTGAGAACAGGTGAAACAGAGAACATTGTGATATTATGAATCAAGGTACATTCTATTAGAAGTTGTGGAGGTGGAATTGGGAATTGCTGTTTTTAGTGGCAGCTACATATTTACCATAAGTTTGGTTTCAACTCTGACATTATCTGAGATCACAGAACTGAATTACGGGGTTTTTAATGGGACGTTCTCTTGTACCTTTTGGTACGATAACTGAATAATGGAGGTACTTGTCATTTGGCATTTTCATATAAGCCTGTCCAGTGACACACATGTAGCTCAGAATGATGAAAAGCAGATTTCTAACTTGGCATTTTAAATTAACAGGGATTTTGACTTTTCTCAAATTATTAAACTTCGTCATCTGTTGGAAAATCATACAACGGAACCAGCAAAATATACTTCTCAGTTGCCTGTAGGAGTAAAGACACATTTATACCTTTTAAAAGGTAAAGGTCCCCTGTGCAAGCACTGGGTCGTTCCTGACCCATGGGGTGATGTCACATCCCGACGTTTCCTAGGCAGACTTTGTTTACGGGGTGGTTTGCCAGTGCCTTCCCCAGTCATCTTCCCTTTACCCCCAGCAAGCTGGGTACTCATTTTACCGACCTTGGAAGGATGGAAGGCTGAGTCAACCTTGAGCCGGCTACCTGAGCAGAGCTTTTGACTGCAGTACTGCAGCTTACCACTCGGCGCCACGGGGCTCCGTCATTTATACCTATGAGTCATCATAATTGTCTATTTGCACATTTTACCTTCTAATAACATGGCAGAGTTTCATGCTGTAAGTGACTCATGCTGTTTTCAAGGATCACAGAGTTTTTCAGAATTTCAGCTTTCTTTACTATCTAAAAATTTCCCTTCTCTTTACTATCTGCCTTAAAGATTTATATGCCATCTTTCCATCCAAACAATCCATAAGGCAAAGAACAGCAGCACCGAAACTGTGAATATAAAAGGTTTTTTGTAATTATCTGCCCATTTAAATTCCACTGACAACGTTTCTTCTTTGTGTATAAATCACCATACTGCTTTGATATAGAACCTGTTCAGGCCAGGGCCAAAGCTAGTTCTATAAAGCTGAGGCTGGGGAGAAGACCATGTGTTATGGAAGTCTAGATTTCTTGTAGCACAAATGGACCACAAAACAAATGGATCACAAAACAAAACAAAACCCTTACATTAATCACCCTCTGCAAGTTCATGTGATTTGCTGCCACCCTCTTGAGAATTCTCCTTCCAGCATAGTGTAGTGGTTAAGAACAGTGGACTGTAATCTGGAGAACCCCACTCCCCCGCATGCAGCCTACTGGGTGACACTGGGCTAGTCACAGTTCTCTCTGAACTCTCTCAGCCCCCCTATTTCACAAGGTATCTGTTGTGGGGAGGGGAAGTGCTTGTAAGCTGGTTTGAGACTCCTTAAAGGTAGGGAAAATTGGGGTATAAAAAAATCTCTTCTTCCTCTTCCTTCTCCTCTTCCTCTATTTCTTCTTCCTCGTCTTCTTCCTCCTCCTCTTCTTCCTCCTCCACTTCCTTTCATCTCCCAGTGATTTATAGGCCATCAGAGCTTAAGGTTGTGATGCAGTGCTTGTCCAGCTATGCCTTACTCAGGAGTATTCTACAAAGTGCTGCCCTGGGCAGTCACCGAAATGGTCCCAGGGGTATAGGGGCATAGACTTCTCAGCTCCTCAGTGCGGGTAGGAGGCCCAGGACTGAACCCGGCTCAGGCCCATATTTTTGTCATCAATATTATATTATTTCAAAATTAAATTATTTATATTTCCAAAACACATACACCACCATCAATTAATCATGTGGTGTTTTTTTTTAAAAAAACACACTCACAATAGTCTGAAACTCAGTCAAAGAATGAGGACTATATAAAAGAAAAGGAAAGATGTCATGAACTCCTTCTCTGAGACAATTAGAGTGAATATTTCATTTGTGTATGAAAGGAAATACTTCCTCCTCTTCTCTTTTCCCCACAACTACTCCATGAGGTAGGGGAGGCTGAGAGTGTGTGACTGGCCCAAGGTCACATGATGAGCGTCACGACTAAGTGAGGATTGGAACTCTATTCTCCCCAAGCTTAGATCAACATTCTAACTACACCGTTCTAACAACTACACCACTCACATACTGGAGACTCAGTATGAAGATCCATCTGCATGTCAGAATCCAGAGTACTTACTCAGATGCCCTCAGCTAAAAATATGGGAGCGTTTGTTTGGTTGAAGTAGGATCCAAGACAGCAGAATCACCTTGCTTTTGGGGAATCAGATTTATCCCCCCCACCCCATGTACAGACACACAGACACAAAAAATAAAGAAAAAATATTTCTTTTTCTTCCATTTATTTTTCTCTAAAGCAGCCTTCCATCCTTCCGAGGTCGGTGAAATGAGTACCCAGCTTGCTGGGGGTAAAGGGAAGACGACTGGGGAAGGCACTGGCAAACCACCCCGCCAACAAAGTCTGCCTTGGAAACGTCGGGATGTAATGTCACCCCATGGGTCAGGAATGACCCAGTGCTTGCACAGGGGACCTTTACCTTTACTTTTTAAAGCAGGTCCCAGGATACAATTATCAACCTAATCTCACCATTTGGACTCAATGCCCCCAACACACAATTTCCAATAATCGGGCAACAGACTTTTGGAACCCTCCCTCCCAACACATCAGTCTATATATAAAATGAAGATGTAATAGAAGTATTCCTTTAAAGGAGGGTCTAGGCAGTAGTAGTGTTGCTAACCTCCAGGTATTAGCTGGAGATCTCCTGCTATTACAACTGATCTCCAGCCGACAGAAATCAGTTCCCCTGGAGAAAATGGCTGCTTTAGCAATTGGACTCTATGGCATTGAAGTCCCTCCCCTCGCCAAACCCCACCCTCCTCAGGCTCCACCCTAAAAACCTTCCACCAGTGGCAAAGAGGGACCTGGAAACCCTAGGCAGTAGAATAACCCTGCCACCTCTGGGGAACCCTTTTTCTCCTGTTATCATATGTGCTCCCTTCCACATATATCCTTAGACATGTGTGGACTCTCTTTCTTGGGTTGCAATGAAACATGCACACAGGACCTCAACCAATCTGGGGGAATTAAAAAGTCAAAAAAAATTGACTTCACTTAGGGAAATATAAAGGTACAGGAATTGAAAAGGTACTCAAGCATAAGAACAGCAAAACTGCGGTGTTCAGAAAGATGTGTGTATGAAGAGTTTAGGAGAGAAAGAGAAAGTGGAAGAGTCAAGCGTCTGGCTGAAAGAGAATTCTGCACCAGGGAACAGCCAGGAGGAGAAGTGGAAGAGAAGAGGAGAGGAGAGTTTTTAGGAGAAAAGGAACAGAGAGGAGGAACGTACATGGCCTCAGTCTGTTGAGCTGGGTAGAATACAAATTGTCTTTTCCATTGAGCCACAGGTTGAGAATAAAGGCTTTAGGCAGGACTTCCAAAGGTCCGAGGAAAAAATAAGAAGGCAAAGCAGAGAAGGGACACTCCTGTGTGGCAAAGAAATGTCCCAAAGTCCCACAGAAAGAAACATGGAGTTGCCAGACTATGCACAAGTGGAGGGGATGAGACTGCACAGTTTTGGCGGGCAGAGCAGCGATAGTTATAGGAGCCAGCATGACAGAATGTCAAAGAAATAATTGTAAGGCCCAGGAATTCATATTGAGTCCAGGATTTCCTGGTTCTGACTGAGTAGAGGGGGCTTCCCAGAAAGGTAGGGGTGGAGCCCGAGAAGACCAGGGATTGGGGAGGGGAGGGACTTCAATGTAGGGTTGCCAAGTGCCCAGTGGTGGAGGGTAAAATCCCAGCACCTTCCGGTTTACCCGGAAGTGATGTGGACGCTCAGGAACTTCAGCTGAAACTCTATGGTTTCCATTGATAGAGCGTCTACATCACCAGAAGTGATGTAGATGTGCGGGCACGCAGGCGCATTGTGCTAGGCACGCACGTGCACCGTACGCTCCAAGAAACCTCCCACCCATAGACCAACAGGACCTGGTAAGCCTACTTCAATGCCAGAGTCCAATTGCCAAAGCAGGCATTTTCTCCAGGTGAACTGGAGATCAGTTGTAATAGCAGGAGATCTCCAGCTAGTATCTAGAGGTTTAGGAAACCGGAAACCTGTGCTGATATAGTATAAGCCGAATATGGAGGCGGCACGAGGCTCAAAGGTAAATGAATAGAAAATGTACAAAAATGCCTATTGCAGAATGACACTGATTCTGCAATAGGCATTTTTGTACATTTTCTATTCATTTACCTTTGAGCCTCGTGCTGCCTCCATATTCAGCAGTATCTAGAGGTTGGCAACCCTACAGAAAGGTAACAAAAGGTGATTGCATCCAGGCAGGGTAGACAAAAGCACTTGCAGGGTTGAGGCATCTCCCATGCCTGAGGCAGGCTGGTAAGCTAGGAGATCTTCAGGCAAGGTTAGTAAAAGGTAATCAAGCTCACCTGGTTGTTCAATAATAATTCGATTTTGCACTTAGAAAGACTTGCTCTTGCTAATGAAATTACATTGATGCCTGGCTTTGCAAGCCTCTGTAGCAATGGTTAGGCATGCGGATGTGCCATCAGTGAATCAGTCTCCCGGCCAAGGCTTTGGCCACTCATTAGCATAGCCTAAGGAGAGAGTTGACCTCACCTTCTCCAAAGCAAGGCATTGCTAGCTCCTAAAATGGGTTTCTTCACAGACAGAAGACAGAAGCCGACCTGCTGAGGGCCGGCGGGCAATCATGCATGCACGCGCCGACGCGGCACTTCCGGTTGTAAATGGACACAAGATCAGAAACGAAACCTCCCACCGAAGGTGAGTGGGGACCTGGCAACCCTAACTGGAGGGCTTGGCCTTCACCCACTGAAGGTACTCTCCCCTTCCTATCTTTACAAAACAAAACCAGACCAGCCCTGTACATCCAACAAACTTGCAAAGTTGCTACAACTGACTGAATTTGAGAACTTGGCAGCATGAGCAGTAGGGTTGCCATCCTCCAGGTACTAGCTGGAGATCTGCTATTACAACTGGTCTCCAGCAGATAGAGGTCAGATCACCTGGAGAAAATGGCCGCTTTGGCAATTGGACTCTATGGCATTGAAGTCTCTCCCTTCCCCAAACCCCACCCTCAGGCTCCACCCCCAAAACCTCCCACCAGTGGCAAAAAGGGACCTCGCAACCCCACTGAGCAGCTTCATGATGCTACCTGGCAGCTGGCAGGGCATTGCCCCCACCAGGAAATACTGGAGGTAGGGTTGCCAGGTGCCCGCTGGTGGTGCGCAAACCCCCAGTAATGTGCCCCTCTGCCCGCCGACCAGCTGAGGGCCGGCGGGCAATCGTGCACGCGCGTGCCGACGCGGCACTTGCGGTTGTAAACGCACACAAGATCAGAAACGAAATCTCCCTCCGAAGGTTGCCTGGCAACCCTAACTGGAGGGTTTGGCCTTCACCCCCGCAAGGAAATCCCGGCTGGGGCATGAGCCCCATTGTCCCTTCGACGTTTACTCCCCTGCAGTGGTTTGACAGGGACTGTGCAAATTAAATGCAGCCGTCAGGATAACACTCAGCACATATAAACATGCTTTTCTTTTGGCCATCTTGTTTACTTTCCTCCCAGGCATGTAAAATCTGGGGCTATCCCACTTCTGAGTCTCAGATGCTAAAGGAAGGGGGAAACAATTGGCAGATGTTGCAGTGAATACTATAAACTCAAGAAATGCACCTGAGACTTCTCTGTCAAACTAATAAGAAAATAATAGGCAGCATCCCACAAAGTAACAGATATTTAAGTCCTACTGTTTTCAGTGGGAGAAATCTACACATCATTTTGTTCTTGAGTTACTCTGAGTGGGTGGAATATGGTGTTCCTTAACCATCTTATACTGGTACACTCTTCAGGTTGGGGAAATTATACTAGTGTAGCTACACACTTGCTGTTCTTGATCTTACATTTATGTTTCTGGGACTCTTCAGAACTGGGAAGGGTTGGGGATGGGGCAGGAAAGGAATAGCTAGAATTGTGTCTGCTCAGGGGTTGGTCCCACTCCTGACAATAGTATTACATTATTATTATTTTTTAAAATCCTTATTAAAGTCAATATTAATTTATTTCTGCCTAAGTGTTTAGGAGCACATAAGTCAGAACTCATGAAAGCAAAGCACCCAATAACAGAACAAAAAGATGTAAAAGGCAATGCTTGTCTTAGAATCAATAATTGAATCATAGAGTTGGAAGGGACCACCAAGGTCATCTAGTCCAACCCCCTGCACCATGCAGGAAAGTCTTCAAGGAACCCTTCATATATCTCTGCTCCCGGACTCCATACGAAAACACTTCCCAGGAATCTCAGCTACATAGTTGTAACTGGGGCTGCAAGTAGAGTCAGCAAGGGAGGGGAATGCACATAAAGTGTGACTCCTACCATGCCTTCCCACCAAGAAAATATAAGGGGGTAGAAAACAAAACCCATGTCCACAGAGAGCCATCTCTTACAATTAGGGTTAACTCTGTGTTGGCTAAACAGCCCACTTATCTCCACCACAGTTACTGATAATTAATGCAGTACCTGGATTTCAAGAGTGGAGCAGAGGATAACAGGGGTGTGTGCTAAGAAAGTTTTTGCTATGATTTCAAATCCGGGCGGGGGGAGGGATTTAACCATGATTGCATATTTTCAGATAGGACATTACCAGTTCCAGATTCAAATCCATGTCGTTTCAGAATTCAGGACCATTATTTTCAATGGGGAATGGATATGAGAGACTGGGGCAGCTGCTCATAAAGATAATGACATCAAATTTGCACAGAAGGTACTGCTCCCGCTAAAGACTCCCCAAGTTTCAAGTGACTAGGACTAAATGGGTAGATTGTACAGAAACCCAAAACAGATGCCTCTTGGTACACACTCAGTTCTCTCCATTGATTCCTAAAATGGAGGTCAAGCATCAGCCTAACAGGAGAGCTCCAACTGGCCACAGCATTTTAAAAAAAACCACAGTCTGCATTTTCCTACTTTTACAGTGACTGACAATAAAAATGTCTTACCTTTCCACTGAAAACTCTGCATTCGCCATCTTCCTTGTTCTGGTCAATTTGTTTCCTTTCACAAAGTGAAAATGGCTTCCTTTACACACACCCTCATTCTTTTTACTGTTTTTCAACCAAATCACACCAAAATTGCAGTGGAGTGACTGCTACCTGTCTTGTAAATTGCCCCCAAGTTTCAAACAAATTGAACCAAGGGGGCGAATTATATGGGTTCCTGAACAATCAGCTTCCAAATTGTCCTTTCATTAATTCCTATGGGGATTTTTCAGGAGGGCTGGCATAACCTTTTTCAACCAAATGGCACCAAAATTGCTCTGCAGTGACTACCGTCTGTCTTCTAAAGAGCTCCCAGGTTTTCAAGCAATTGGGCCAAGTGGACAAGTTCTACAAGCCCTTGAAAAAAGGTGCCCCCAGCTCTCTATTTTCCCAGCCATAGGAGTTGCAAAGAATAAAAGGGCTCCATGCCCACAAAGGAGGGAGAGAAAGAGAGCTGTGTCTTTCTGTGGCTTGTCTCCAAAGGTGATTGTCTGGAAGCGCTTTGTGCACCTCCTTTGCAAGGTTCTGATTGGAAGGGAGAAATGCCATTGCTTGAGAAATCAGTAGGATCAAGGAAGAATTTGAGCACTCGAATTTGAAAACAACATGGATTTCTTCACCGCGGGGGGGGGGTGTAGTTTTATTTCAAGAATCCTGGATTCCTAGTACCATTCCAGAAATTCATGGTAATGGCATGAAACTGCAATTTCCATGTACATCTTTGGCTTGGGTATTTTGTGATGCTCACCCCTAGTAGATGGCAAGTTACATCATGACAGTGTGCCCTAGAACACTCCCTTGTGTCTGCACATTATGAGGTAAAATTGGCAGTGATGGCCAGGCTATCTTTCAGCGAAGTTTGTCTACCATTACTGACTACTCTACCAGGAACTTCTGGTCAATTTCCAAGGAGCTCCATTAGAATACCAATTGAAAACTAGTGCCTTGAGCAACTTCCTATTATAGTCACACTTTCCTGCTACTCATCTTCAGGTGGTCTTATTCCACCTATACACTGATTTAAAAGTTAGGTTTACTCTCTTAGATCTGAAACTTTGTAGTGCATAATTTATAGGGCTTCTCCTGATTTCTGGTCCCAATGCCTTCCCTAAGCCAAGTTTGAGCCATGGTATCATTAGAAGGTACATGACAAAGCAAGTTGGTTCAGCCTCAAGAGGTCTAGATCTGGTTAGTGCTGGAGTGGCAGATGTTTTGGGACAGCTGTGTACACCCTCTTGAATTCCATGATAAAAGAAAGGTGGAATATAAATGTATTGAATAAATAAAGTCTTTTCCTCATCCTGTTTATTGGCACTATGTATTTTTTCAGAAGAAGAAGAGTTGGTTTTTATATGCCAAATTTCTCTACTACTTAAGGGAGACTCAAACCGGCTTACAATCCCCTTCCCCTCCCCACAACAGACACCCTGTGACGTAGGTGGGGCTGAGAGAGTTCTAGCAGAGCTGTAACTTGCCCAGGGTCACCCAGCTGGCTTTGTGTGTAGGAGTGGGGAAACAAATCCAGTTCACCAGATTTGCCTGTGCTGCTCATGTGGAGGAGTGGGGAATAAAACCCGGTTCTCCAGAGTCCAACACTCCAAACCACCACTCTTAACCACTACACCATGCTGGCCATCCTCTTGTGTTGTGTAATATGAGTAGAGAAACTAACAGAGTGAAACAGAAGCCACCTCTGCACTGTTCTCTTGTAGGGGATGACTTGTAAAATGTGAAATGAGAGTGCTTTATACCTTTAATGGAGCTATCAAAGGGTCCTGCTACAATTATTGTAGAGCTACAGCATGCTGATTTTCTCCCCCTACATTGGTGTATCTTGAAGGTACACTGGAATCAGGACTCCACACCACAGTCAAAGTACAGCTATGTATGCTGGCGAAGCCCCCACTACTTTAGGGAACAAAACTGCATGTGTCAAGGGTGTGGTAAGGCTGGAGTGGAACCTAACTGGTGTCCTCAGCTCCCTGAGACCTTAGCACAGTACCCTACATTACTGTAGAACATTACATTCACAAAGATCTTGTAGAAGTTAAAATATTCCCCTTAAAGTCAATAAGTGACAAAACCATCAACCCCCCCCCCCCAACACCGCCTCCTGCTTAACCTACACACCTACAGCTTTCAGCTAGGGATGCTCAACTGCCCATAGATTCAGCTCTCATCTTGTTGCCAGAGGTGACCAGACAGCTGGTTTATTGATAGGCTGTTTGGGCATTGACTCATCCTTGCCTGTTTGACATAGACAGGCTTGCAGGGACACAGCGAAGTTTGGGTGTGGATAACAAGCCAAATCTCAGCCGATTCCCTCTAATCAGCTGAGAGCTGGCTTCTGATCTTCCATCTGGGCAACAAAGAAACAAAGTTTGCAACAACAGAGTAGCTGAAAACCTTTTGACAGCTGCTCAAGCTGTTTGGTTCCCAAGCGAACAGATTGTGGGAATCAGCTCATGTCTGATTGTGACCACTGAAAACAGTATGTTCAGATGCCGAACATGTTCACTGGGAAATTCACAGCATCCCTATTCTCATCCAGTCAGAGAACAGTGAGAGTAGAATATAAACCCCAGGCAAAGGTTTATCAGTCTGAAATTATGTTTTGTAGACAGCACACACAAATCAGTTTGCTGAAAGGAACATTGGGGGGGGGGAAGGCACTTTGAGCAAAAAGTGAGCATTTTAGACATATAGTTTAGCCAAGATCTAGGCCCACCATTAACCCCCAGGTGGCAGTGGGGACTCACTGAGCTGCAGGCATATTACTGCAGAGTTGGCATCAGAATCACATGACAGGAAGACATGCCAGTGTCTTTGAACCCACCTATGCTACAAAGAATTCCTCTCCGCACTTGAGATACTCCACCTTCACCTGTCCTGCAGCTCCTATCATGACACCCTTGCCCTTTACACATGGACTTTAACATCAGACCCTTCCAAAAAGCAACAATAAATGTTGCTGTAGGGGATCACTACCCAACAGACGGAGCTGTGTGACCCATCTGAGAATCATAAGTATGGGTTAAAGAGCACCGACTTAGCCTGACAAAAAGCAGAGGGAGAGTATAATGCTAATGCTTGTCTTCTCAGATCCCTTATAAGTACTCAGTTTCAGGACATTAAACTCCCAACACTAACCTGTACCACTCCTTCAACTGGGAATAAAAAAACCATGCACATCTACATGGGTAAGCAAGGGAGAGGAAGTACATGCCTCAACGTTTGACCTCCACATATTTCTCCCATTTGTTCTTCCTATAATATGCAGGGACTATGTATTAGCATCTAACAGCCACTTGGTCAACAACTGCTAGCGGTTATCACCTGCCCAGGGTAAGTATTGACTGTGTAAGGGGGGGAGAGGCTGTGGGCCTGAAGTACCACATACAGGAAACTGTCACGAGGCAACAGAAAAGTGAATTGGGAGTGCATCTACTTTGCTGGGGGTGCACCAGATTTGCCATTTCAACCATTGCTACTGCTGGCCATGATCCCTTTTGATGTACAGAATCACAGCCTAGTCATACAAATTGCAGACAGAGTTCTATCGCTACTCCCTTCAGAGGTCAGGTGAGTAATGTCTCTGTTACTACATTTTCTTCATAGAATCACAGAATCATAAGAGTTGGAAGTGACCACCAGGGTCATCTAGTCCAACCCCCTGCACAAGGCAGGAAATTCACAGCTACCTCCCCCCCCAACCCCCCTTTGACCAGAAGATGGCCATGATGCCCTCCCTCTCATGATCTGCCTAAGGTCACAGAATCAGCATTGCTGACAGATGACCATCTAACCTCATCTTAAAAACCTCCAGGGAAGGAGCGCTTACCACCTTTCGAGAAAGCCTGTTCCACTGAGGAACCTCTCTAACTGTTAGAAAATTCTTCCTAATATCTAGACAGAAACTCTTTTGATTTAATTTCAACCTGTTGGTTCTGGTCTGACCTTCTGGGGCAACAGAAAACAACTCGGCACCATCCTCTATATGACAGCCCCTCAAGTACTTGAAGATGGTTATGATATCCCCTCTCAGTCTTCTTCTCTTTAGGCTAAACATACTGAGCTCCTTCAACCTTTCCTCATAGGACTTTGCCTCCAGACCCCTCACCATCTTTGTAGCCCTCCTCTGGTCGTGTTCAAGCTTGTCTACATCTTTCTGAAATGGTGGTGCCCAAAACTGAACACAGTACTCTAGGTGAGGTCTAACCAGAGCAGAGTAAAGCAATACCATCACTTTGCATGATCTGGACACTATACTTCTGTTGATGCAGCCCAAGACCACATTTGCCTTTTTAGCTTCCTCAGCATATGTATATCAAAATGTGGCTATCAGCTGGCAATTCTTGAAATTTGGGTAATATCAAAATGGGAAATGAGATATGGGAACTGGGTCTTCTCCCTGTTGTGTTGCTGGCAAAAGATGTGTCCAAAACTCGAGTTTTCCTTAGCTCCTGAATCACACATGTCTGATTCCCTGCACCCCACTACAGCAGTGGTATTCAATAGCTGGATCTCCTTTATTATGTTTAAACCGCAGGCATTGTGTCAATGGGAATCCTGCTGCTCAGCCTCCCAGCAAAATGGTATCTGGTTTTATCTGGCTTATTGTTCCTAATGGAACAGCAACTGTTACATAGGGTTGCCAACCTCCAGGTGGGTCGCAAAAAATAACAGCATGTAGCTCAAATTTTAACTCTATTTAACAGAATGAACATACAATGTCATGCAATACAAGCAACAACCTCACTCTAACTATCCAAATGCATGATACAGAAATGAACAAGACAAACACCAAACCAAATGCGATAACAAATACACCCCTTTTAAAGTCCAGAGCAATTACTAAATCAATGGTGGCTGTATTGAAGGAACAATGCCCCCAGCCACCAGACTAGGAAACTCACCGTATCACTATGAGGGATTCAGCTGGTGAAGAGTGTCACTGGCTCCTGGATGATGCACAGTCCAATAGTTCAAAAAGCAACTGTGCCATACAGCAACTGGACTGGACTTGACTGGCCGGGATATCCAACCGATAATGAAGGTAAAAGCAACGGAACGTATTTCCTAGGTACTTGGGCTCACATTTCACCATAAGGTTTCTTCAGCCTAAAATCTTCTGTATAACCTCCGAGGGTTCTCCCAATTAATTTGAAGCTTCAATGTGCCTCCCCTTCCCAAACCCAAACCCAGGCTCCACCCCAAATCTCCAGGAATTTCCCAACACAGAGTTGGCAACACTAATATTTTAACATTGTTTGGTTGACTAGGTCTGTAGTTATATACATACTTATTCAAGGTCTTAGAGTCCAATTTACTAGGAAGTATTATATGATCATTGGGGCCCACAAGTGTAACCCTATTCAAGTATCACCGGAGGTATGTGCCTCTGTCAATCTTTCCAAGTAATGTTGCTGTTGGCTGTTTCTTTCTTCCCTGATATGCACCCAGTTGAGGTAGGTGGCTTCTCCTTAGGCAAAGCTTTCTCCCCCACCGTCCAGTCACAGCTGACTTATGGCGACTTGGTAGGGTTTTCAAGACAAGAGATATTCAGAGGTGGTTTGCCGTTGCCTGCCTTTGGGTCACACTCCTGGTATTCCTTAGAGGTCTCCCATCCAAATACTTGCCAGGCCCAAGGTCACCCAGCAAGTTTCCATGGCAGAGTGGGGATTCGAACCTGGGTTTTCCAGATCCAAATCCAACACATTGACCACTACATCATGCTGGCTCTCAGGCAAAGCTGTAGTGGAGCTTTAATGCTGGTTTTTAAACTTACAGATAGAATGGGGATCATATGGCTTCTCTTGTAGTACTCCACTATGAGTTCTTGCCAAGGGGTGAGGAAGTGATGTGAGAAGTAGGAGCATACCATTACTGAAAGCCTTAGGCTCAGATTATATACTACACAGAAGGATTCCCCCCTAGTATTTAAAAAGCAAAGTCAGTTTCAGCAGGCTACAAGAGGGGGCAAAGGAAGGGTTGGGAGGAGGAGGAGGAGGAGGAGGAGGAGGAGGAGGAGGAGGAGGAGGAGGAGGAGGAGGAGGAGGAGGAGGAGGAGGAGGAGGAGGAGGAGAAGAAGAAGAAGAAGAAGAAGAAGAAGAAGAAGAAGAAGAAGAAGAAGAAGGAAAAGAGTTGGTTTTTATATGCCGACTTTCTCTACCACTTAAGGGAGACTCAAACCGGCTTACAATCATCTTCCCTTCCCCTCCCCACAACAGACACCCTGTGAGGTGGGTGAGGCTGAGAGAGTGTGACTTGCCCAAGGTCACCCAGCTGGCTTCGTGTGTAGGAGTGGGGAAACAAATTCAGTTCACCAGATTAGCCTCCAGTGCTCATGTGGAGGAGTGGGGAATGAAACCCTGTTCTCCAGATCAGACTCCACTGCTCCAAACCACCACTCTTAACCACTACACCACACTGGCTCCCAGAGAGGCTGTTTAACTCTTTCCCTTCGAGTTAATTTTAGGCAAATATCACTATCCAGAATGGTTTTTCACTTGCCTGGAGAAAGTTAGGAGGCTCCTATATCTTTCCTTTAACAAAAGCAACTTGGGTGGAAGGTGATGGTTTTCAGCTGAAATTAGAGATGAATGGGTTAAAGACATCTCTCCATTTGTCACAACTTGCAGCCTTCTGAGACTGACTTCAGTAAACGTTATGTTTAAAAAAATACTTAAACTACCATGAAACGGCATCTAATGTAGATTGAACCTTAGGCCTCATTCTCACGATGGCCAACCTTTGCCTCAGCCATGCAACTCCCATCTCAGGGGAGGAGCCCACAAGATCAAATGTGTGTGTGTAAAGTGCCGTCAAGTTGCAGCCGACTTATGGCGACCCCCTTTTTTTGGGTTTTCATGGCAAGAGACTAACAGAGGTGGTTTGCCAGTGCCTTCCTCTGCATACCAACCCTGGTATTCCTTGGTGGTCTCCCATCCAAATACTAACCAGGGCTGACTCTGCTTAGCTTCTGAGATCTGATGAGATCAGGCTAGCCTGGGCCGTCCAGGTCAGGGCACAACATCAAATACCCCTCCATATTTTCATTGAAAACTAGAAAAAGAAGTATGCTAGCCTGGCCTTCTTTGTCTCATGCTAGTTGTTGATGTGTATGGAGGAGAATTCATTCATTCATGTGAATCCCCCCCACCTCAACCTTAAATGGTTCAGCCCACTTTGGGTTGTCAATGAGCAAAAGCTAAATAGTATTGACTTTAACTGGTACACTTTTTAAAAAAGGGAAAGAAGGGGGCAAACCAGTACTATTATGCATGCTTCAGAGGGAGGGAACACTTGTACTGAGTGGAATAGATGAAAGAGCTTGTGAAGCTTCATTAAATGGCTGGTAGAATTGTTCCTTCATTTACGTCTTCACATCGATCTCACACACAGCAGCAGATGGGGGGACTTCTTTTGTTTAGGCTCAGTGCACAGATGAAGTAATTAGGAGGGTGTTCTTTAGGATACCTAAGATGTTATAATGGAGAGAATGGGGGAGAAGCTGTCTGCGAGAAACTCTGGCCCAAGCTGTTCTGGGGTCTATAGGTTAAAAATGGCACCAGGATAGAGCATCATCTCCCTGCAAGCTACCAGAAGAATTGCGACTGATTCATCTCTTCCTCTACAGTTATAAAAGATGCTTGGCCTTCCCTCAGGATATTTTACTCTGAGGATATACAGTCATGGATTCCCCCAAAGAATCCTGGGAAATATATTTTGGGGAGGCTTCTGGGAGTTCTCTTAGAGATTTCTGCACTGTAGGAGAGGAAATGACTACGTCCGCTTTAAAATCTGTAGTGAGTCTTTACAGCACGCTCCAATTTCATATAAAAATATAGCATGGTAACCCAGTTCTCTCCAGAGCCCTCCAGCAAGTCAGCAACCTTTTACAGATGCCTGAGAGTAGTTAGGAATGTTATGCTAGTTTCTGTGTGAACATTTGTTTTGCTTGTGTTTTCCCTATGTATGTGGGCTCCATCAATGGCTTGTGGTTGTTGAAGAAACAAATGCACAACGCCACCTGAGAACTTCAAGAGACAATATGTCAAGTGGTATTTTCAAGGACCTGGTAGAGGAGGCAGCTGCTGCCATACCAGATGCTGTACTCAGATTTCCAGAGGTTTAGGCCAGGCTTAAACAGCTCTGTTCTCTGTGTCTTCTCCCTTTACTTGCAGGAATATTTCCTTTGGACATGCATTGAGATGTGTTTGCCTCATGTTGACACATGGTTGCCCCCTCCCACTGGAGGCTGCTTGTCCCTCCCCCAGAGAATGCAGAGTCACAGCAGCGCCAGAGGGTGTGGGGGCAGAAGCATTTTGGGTATCAGAAGATGGAGCAATTTTTAGAACATCACAAATCATGGGTGACAGCGCTGTGGCTTTTCTCCCACCTGTAAAGCACAATGCCAGTTTATCTTGTATTAACTTGTGCTCCATGCAGATTCTAATGCTAAGAAACACATGAGGACAGCATCTTTGGGTACAAAACCCCCTGTGGCCTCTGCATGAGGTCGCAGTGAATTAAAGAAAAAATCTCTATATTTCTGTATTTGGTATTGACGCATGTCCGGACTCCGCTGCCAGAGCTCTGTCGATATTGCTGTGGAAAATGAGAACAAAAACTGGCCTGCTGCTCGTGTTCTGTCAAACCAAGCACAGAAGCTCTGGTGTGTCTGAGCTCTTTAGATTTTAATCTACCCATTGGCGCACATGTATGAGGTTTGCTAATTCAAGAAGCACGTATGTTCTATTAAAAAACAAGGCAAACAACTTGATCTAACCTAGAGGCATCCCATGGATTCTATGGCATTGAAGTCCCTCTCCACCCCAAACCCAGCCCTCCTCAGGCTCTGCCCCCCAAATATCCAGGTATTTCCCAACCTGGAGGGGCAACCCTAGGCAGTGACCTGATCAGCATGCTGTGATTGGCTGTGTCCCCTCCAAGGCTCATCATCAGGCATTGCTACCTGGTTGGTGGGCGATGCTGGGATTCTGGTGAGCTTGCTGTGGAGGAGGGGCAGATCTCGTTATTTCTCTCTGCAGAATGTCCATTGGGCATGGACCAGCAGACACCTCTGTGGCTCTGTTGATGAGATGCCTCTGCCCCAGTGGTCCTCTCAGGGCAGGGTAGCCTACCTCCAGGTACTAGCTGGAGATCTGCCATTACAACTGATCCCCGTCCAGTAGAGATCAGTTCACCTGGAGAAAATGGCCGCTTTGGCAATTGGACTATGGGGTTGAAATCCCTCCCCAGAACCTGCTCTCAGGCTCTGCCCCCAAATTCTCCAGGTATTTCCCAACCCAGAGCTGGCAACCCTACCTCAGGATTGTGCTGTTAAACGCCTGTAACTGCTTAGGCCCAATTGTCTGGGTATTTACCATAAAAGCATTGTCTAACTGGCACTGGAGGTGACAACCAAGCAATTACTTTGCAAGTGACCCCCATCCAGGCAGTGGCAGGCCTTTGAACCTTCCAAAAAAACTGTGAGCGGGACTCCAGAAAATTTGTTAATTCCATTGCTGTACCATCTAAAGTACAACTTCCAACTCAATTAAATCTGATGTGCTCATGTCCTTAAATTGTCAGAGTTAACAGCAGACTAGATTGTGGACTTTGGTTTAAGAAACAATTTTATTTATTTAACACATTTCAATGCCTCCTTTCCATCTAATTCAGGGTCCTCAAGCTGACCAACATTAAAATATTCCAAATATTGCAACATTTCAGATGTTAAAAAGCATTTCTATATGTATATACACATGCATACACACATTTAAAACAATTAAATAAAACACAATATAAACACATAAAAATATAAATACCTAAAAACACACACAAAAAGGAGGAGGACTAATATGAGTTATTGGAAGTGTTAAACTAAACAATGTAAGGGTACAAGTACTGGGAAATGTTGCAAATTTGCTTGTTGACATGAACACATGAAGCTGCCTTATACTGAATCAGACCTTTGGTCCATCAAAGTCAGTATTGTCTACTCAGACCTGCAGCGGCTCTCCAGGGTCTCAGGCAGAGGTCTTTCACATCACCTACTCGCCTAGTCTGTTTAACTGGAGATGCCGGGGATTGAACCTGGGACCTTCTGCATGCCAAGCAGATGCTCTACCACTGAGCCATGGCCCTTCCCCACCATTTGTGGTTGATTCTAGACTATAGGCTAGAGTGATTAAAAGCAGTGGACTCTAATCTGGTGGACTCTAATCTGGAGAACCAGGTTGGATTCCCCACTCCTTCACATGAAGCCTGCTGGGTGACCTTGGGCTAGTCACAGTTCTCTCTGAACTCTCTCAGCCTCACCTACCTCACAAGGTTGTCTGCTGTGGGGAGAGGAAGGGAAGGAGATTGTAAACCAATTTGATTCTCCTTAAAAGGTAGAGAAAATTGGCCTATAAAAACCAACTCTTCTTCGTCTTCTTAATTCTTGATCTGAGCTAGGCCTCACCATGGATTAGCATCAGAATGTTTATCATAGTGCCAGTGGTTTAACACTGAGCTATGAGATCTAAAGAAGAATAAAAGGGGTTCTTGGGCATATATAGTGTGTCTTGCCCGCATCAATTTATAACCATCACCACCCACATATTTAGCATATATTACTAGATGATATAAAATATTCTGATTTCAATCTACGCTTTCTCTGATCACAACTTTAGTAATGCTGCTTGTGAGCATAAGGTCCTGCATGAATCAGTGGAGCCTACAGGACTATTGGTGCATACGGGATTGCAGCCTATATGTTAGTACCATTTGAAAGCCATCAAAATGAGAGCATCGGGTGCTTATGTAACCCCCATAAGGCTACAGGCCTTTCCTTGTGCTCTGAACAAAAATTTTAAGGCAGCCTATTACAATAATAGAGATTTACAACCTGAGGCTGTACAGCTTGTGCTATATAAAGACAACTCTTTCCCATTGAAAGTCAGGAGTTCAAGCCACTAGTGAAAGAGCTTGGTATTAGGTTTGCAAGATGGCGTAGTTTCCACACCCTTCAACACTCCCATTTCCTCCAGAGGAAATTATCCCCGTAGTCTGGAGATTAGTTGTAATTCTTGGAGAATTTCAGGCCCCGTTAGAAGGTTGGCAGCCCTAGTAGGAGGAAAGTAGATACAGAGGCTGCTCAGGCTAAGATTATGGGGCTCTGCTATCATTCTCTGGTGTTGCTTAAGATCACATTTTTTGATCTATAAATGGGTTGCCAACCTCCAGGTGGCAGCTGGAGATCTCTCGCTATTTCAACTGCTCTCCAGGTGACGGAGATCAGTTCACCTGGAGAAAATGGCTGCTTTGGAAAGATGCACTCCATGGCATTGTTAGGGTTGCCATGTCCCTCTTCTCCATTGGCAGGAGGTTTTTTGGGCTGGGAGTGAGGAGGGTGGGGTTTGGGGAGGGGAGGGACTTTAATGCCATAGAGTCCAATTGTGAAAGAGGCCATTTTCTCCAGATGAATTGATCTCTATCGGCTGGAGATCAGTTGTAACAGCAGGAGATCTCCAGCTAGTACCTGGAGGTTGGCAACCCTAGACATTATATCCCATTGAAGTCTCTCCCCTCCCCAATCCCTGTCCTCCTCAGGCTCCACCCCCAACATCTCCAGGTAGTTCCAAGCCTGGAGCTGGCAACCCTGAGATTAACTGAGACCAAAAAGCAACCTGAAGGGGTAGAGCCTAGCTGAGGGTAACGCATGGGAAAGAAGGTAGGAGGAGTCAAGACTCAACACACTTTGCTGGCAACATCACTGAGACCCAACTGGAATCTGGCCCATATGAGCCTGATTTTTAAAGACCTCTGCACTAGGGTTGCCAGCCTCCAGGTAGAAGCTGGAGATCTCCTGCTATAACAACTGATGTCCAGCCAATAGAGATCAGTTCACCTGGAGGAAATGGCTGCTTTGGCAATTGGACTCTATGGCATTGAAGTCCCTCCATAAACCCCGCCCTCCTCAGGCTTCACCCCAAAAACCTCCCACCAGTGGCGAAGAGGGACCTGGCAACCCTACTCCGCCCTGCTGAGAGGTCCATTCAAGGGACTTCTAGTGTTTTTTTCTAGTTCTATAGTTTGGTAAAGTTAACTTTGGTAGCCTCTTATATATAGTTGCATATGTATCTCATATGCTGTTTCAAAAGCCTTTGATTCTAAAACACTACTTCTATGCAACTTTCTGGAAGCAAATCCCATTGAACTCAATGGGACTTATTTCTGAGTAAGCCTGCATTATGATTGGCTACATGTTGGATCAAGTTTACATTTGGGCAAAACCTTAAAAAGCAATCACGCAAACTGCTTGAATACTTTGGGAGGTGTTTTGGTGCATTAACATGCTTGCTGCTCTATGCAGATTCATTGCAAAGTACAAATAACCACCTATTTAAACAATCTGGGAGAGAAAAAAATCTTCAGAAGATAAAGAAGGGAGCAGGGCAAAGTGCACTGCATTTGTGAAACATAAACTGAGAGCAAATGTTTGAACAACTCTCTTGCATTTGATCACTTCAGGATTTTATTCAAGAGAAAGGAAAGGATAAATAGTTAACATTGGCATCAAGGTAACACGGGAAATAGAAATGAAAGGAAAGAGAAAAGTAAACAAACAAATGCACTCACAATGGAACTGGGACGCTGAAGTGTTTGTGCTGTAAGGAGAAACCTACAGCAAATGGGGGGGACGGACGAATCTCTGGTTTGAGAAAGCATAATCATATTTTAGCCAAAAAGTTCTCTCCTTTTTAAAGAAGACAGCTTAAAAGTAGTCTAACTGGTTCCTTTATTCATAAAATAGCCAAAGGAAATGAATGTTACTGACCTAAGTATTTTTAGAAGTATATAAAATATTTCATTTATAAGATCTGTCCTAAAAACGCCTTACTGTGCCACACTGGAGTCTGGTGGGATACAGTTTGTGTCTGCATGTGTTTTTTGTGTGTAGGCCTTTTTGGGCATTCCAGCTTCACAATTCTATGCCAATTCTATGCCAATTTGATCCATGTGGTCAAAATTTTAAACTTGGAGCGGTAAAAACACATTCTTCAGACAGCGCAGAAAAGGGATACACGAACAGAGACCAACGCTAATTGAATCAAGACTCGAAAACACTAGACAACGGCTTCAATACCAAGCTCAGCAAATGAAAAGTAACAAGTACATTTAAGCATGCGCCAATGTTTGTTCCCGGTTAAGCGAAGATAATTTCGGAACTGCCTCTTGGCAACCCTGGAATTTTGGGTCAGGGGAGGCTACTTTGTAGCATGCTTGAGCTCTGCCGCCTATAGTTTAGAGCACAGAAGAAAAGCAAAACACAAAAAAGAAATGAGTATTAGAAAAATCTTGGTTATTTCAATGAAAGTAAAGACATTATAAATCATTATCATATGAACTATTGGTCAAAGTGAAATCAAATTTCTGGTGGGGATGTACAAAAGCCAACCAGTGGTATTCTCAGAACATGGAATACCTCTGTGGACTGAGAGCCAGAGTGGTGTAGTGGTTAAGAGCGGTGGTTTGGAGCGGTGGACTCTGATCTGGAGAACCAGGTTTGATTCCCCACTCCTCCACATGAGCGGCAGAGGCTAATCTGGTGAACCGGATTTGTTTCCCCACTCCTACATATGAAGCCAGCTGGGTGACCTTGGGCAAGTTACACCCCACCTACCTCACAGGGTGTCTGTTGTGGGGAGGGGAAGGGAAGGTGATTGGAAGCTGGTTTGAGTCTCCCTTATGTGGTAGAGAAAGTCGGCATATAAAAACCAACTCTTCTTCTTCTTCTTAACACTGAAGTGTTATAAACAATATGCCTGAAAACATTTTTAAAAACACTTTAGCCATTTGTTGGAAAAATTAACAAATTTGGTGCCAAGTTGTGGAGTGCTAAGGGAGGGAATTCACCAAGGCTTGCCTGCATTTCCGTGCCTTTGGAGATAAGATAGGTGGTCATGGAAAGTACAACCTTTTATCTGGTAGTACTTAGATGATGGAACTTTCTTCCCAGCATCATGTACCTATCTTGTAAGTTTTTTCAGTAGGTGCCGACCTATCATTTTAAAAAATGCCAATTAATAACATTTTGGAGTGACACTGGATTTATTTTTGCTGTTTCTGCCTGTGAATGCATGCTGTTTTTTAAATGATGATTTTTTAAAATACATTTTTTCTTATAATTGTTTAATTGATAATATAAGCCACCCTGGAGATCTTCTTTGGTGAACAAAAATGTAGATTTTAAAGAAAACAAAATAAATAACATCTTAATTTCTTGTTTTGTTTTAAAATGTAGCTGCTGCTCAAAAAGAACGGAAGGAATTGTTCTGGTTCTTCATTTCTACAAGTATCAGATCAGGAATATCAACTGAGGCATCGTTGTGAAGGTTTTCCTTGTCTGCCAAAGACATTTGACCTAGGAACTTCCTCAATGCTTAAAATGATAACAGATTTAATTCTTCAGTTTATTGGTTTTAACTGTTTTTAAATCGTGATATTTTTAAACAAGAGGGATCCCAATCTCTCACAGGTTGTATCCGGTCATTTTAATCTGGCTTTTGCTGTAATAAATGTATTCATTCATTCGTTCGTTCGTACATTCGTTCATTCATTCTTCAGTTTATGAGCCTCGTTTCTTTAGATGTTCTGTTCAAGCATGTGCATCGAAACAGGTTAAAAGGTTCAAGCCAGCTTTGTAATACAACAAAGCACAAAAGAAGAAAAGTTGTTATCTTTTCTGTGCATGTCTTTTTAAGCGACTACCAGACCTTAAAATATGTAAATAACTGAACTAAGAAGGTAAATCAAAGAAAACTGCTGTTAGAATAGCGGTGAAATGCTGTCTTCTGTTGACACATGCAAAGATTCAAGAAAACGACTTTTTGTAAAAAATGAAACAAATTATGTTCATCAACAAAAAATATTATTCCCCCCCCCCAAAAAAAGCCTGTAAAGCCCTTCATGACCTGGGCTCTTCGTATAGTAACAACTGTGTCTCCCTGCATGAACTTTTCATTGTGTACCTTTGAACTAGTGTTACTTGCAGATCTGAGCATCTCTCCCCTGTTTAGTCTGAAGTCTTTTGAGCCATTGGACCAACCAGGTGTTTGACAGAGGATATTTGGAGGTCCCCAACGTGGTGCCTGTGGGCGCTATGGCACCCACCAACACCTTCCCTGGAGGCCTCCAAGTATTTTTAGAAAGTAGGAGAGGCTTCTTATCAGCTGTTGAAGATCTGATTAGCTGTGCAGATTTTTTTAAAAAATGTCTTGGTGGCAGCTGCCACTACCGTGTTGGATTTATTCCCTCTCACTCCTCTTTCCCAGTGTATTTTTAAAAATTGCTCCTCTTGCCTCCTGTACTTGGGCTTCTTCTGTGTGTGAGGACATCTCTGATGCTGAAAAGTTCTATATTTGGACTAATTGTCTTCTGCAGTATTTTGATAATTGGGTGTTTCTATGTTTTTACTGTATTTGTCTGTCATTGGTAGGGTTGCCAAGTGCCAGATGGTGGTGGGCAAACCCCTGCCAATCCACCTGGCTGCCCATCGACCAGCTGAGGGTCGGAGGGCAACACAGGCACGCGCACCTGCCCACCGCGCCACGTCACTTCTGGTTGTAAACTGGAAGCGCCGCATCGCAAAGGGGCCGTTTAGCACTCAAACTAAGACTTTGAGTGGTAAAGGGCCTGTTGAGATGCGGCACCTCCAGTGTAAACGCATCACAAGGGGCCATTTACCACTCAAACTGGGAATTTGAGTGGTAAACGGCCCCTTGCGATGTGTTTACACCCGGAAGTGCTGCATCGCAATGGACCTTTTACCATTCACTCTCAGTTTGAGTGGTAAACGGCCCCTTTGCGATGCAGCACTTCCGGTTGTAAATCTTTCCCTACCTCTGCCTCCAAAACTTCCCGCTGGAGGAAAGGGAGAATCTGGCAACCCTAGTCGTTAGGCATAGTGTTAGTCACCTTGAACCTTTGGCAAAAGTCATAAATACTAAATAAAAAATATGAAGAATAGTTGCCTACAAGATAAGAACGCGGTTGAGGTTTATAAACCTTTACTAATAAGGATAAACCAATTAGTTAACTTTGATGGACTCGAATATCTCAAAAAGTTTATTTATTTATTTTATTGCACTTTTACCCCACCCTCCCCAGCCCGAACGAGTCCTCGCTTCCACCTCAGACAAGTTTTCCGTTTTCACCCACAAAAAAGACGAGGGAGTTCCCATGGGTGCAGAAAATGATTACTGTTAAATCTTTCCAAAGCAAAAAAGCAGCCTGAATAGCCCAATATTGTCGGAACTTGGAAACTAAGCAGGGTTGGCCAGGGTTAGTACATGGAGGGAGAAGAAAGACCTGGTTTGCTATGCACCAAGAAAGACCTGGTTTGCTATGCACAGGAAGAAAACCCCATGAGGGATTGCCAAGAGTTAGTTGCAACTGACTGCAGACACTTATTATAATTAAGGAAAATCAAGGGCAAGTGTGGTGCAGTGGTTAGAGTGTTTGACTTGGATGTCGTTAGCGCAGCTGTTCCCTACCCCCTTCCTCTCCTTCACCGAAGCAGCACTGTATTTTGGTTTTTTTTTAAGACCTCCACATCTTTTTATTATTTAATCTTTTATTATTTAAGTTTTTCTGCAAACCTGAGGGATCCCCCAAGTTTGTAGAAAAATTTCTCTTATCTCCATCTGGGCCCAGTCCACAGATATAAGTATCTGCAGATGAAAACCAGTATAAATCTGACACAGAGCTTAAACAAAGCATGTGCATTTAACTATGACATATTAATGATGCAGAAATTACACAGCAGGCGCATACTTACAACAACAGAAAGTACACAGTAATAGAGTCTGCAGTCCCTATTTCTTTACCAAAGCATCTTTCTGAATCATTTCATTACAGTACAGTTCTACTACCTATGTAAAAAAGCACAAGTGGGACCTCAACCCCATTTCCAGGACAGGTCAGAGAGAAACACTCCCAGCTGGAAAGGTAAGAGTTTAAAAGCTTAACAGTCTCTGTGGAAGTGCACAAGCCAAGGCCAGGGAAACACAGGATAAATGGAGTAAAGTCTGCCTTGACCAGCCTCAATTTCAAAGTTTCAGGTTTGCTCGCATCTATTCCTTGTAATGGAACACCAAGGCAAAATCTATGACTTGTACAACTTATAGCCCATTCCTAACTGGAATGCCTGCACAGAGCTTAGGAGGCGCTGGCGCCAAAAAATACACCAACATCTCGGCCGGGGAAAAAGGGGGCATTCCCAAGCTGTAATGGCGGCCCTGCCCCTGCCAGTGGCATTATGCCCTGGGAACGCCTCCCGGGATGCTGGGATGCCCCGGGAATGCCTCCCAGGACGCCGCAGCGGCCTTTGCCGGTGGTCATACGCTGGCGGCAGGCTCCATTGGTGTTCGGGCCCGGCGCTGCTGGGGCCACAAACGCTGGTGTGCACTGCCCAGATGCCAGCGCTGTGGGTGCTTGCGCCGGTGTAGGCCTTCGCCGGCCTCCAAAGGCCTTTGGTGCAGGCCGCCAGCACTTCTCAGGAATGCGCTGCAAGCCTCATATTTTGTTTCTTTTTCTTAGTTCTGCAACACCTTTGTAATGTTTTCATATAGTTTTCCAGTTCTCCTGTACTTTAATGAATAGAGGTGGGTTTTAGCAAAAAAAATTCTTTCTTTCTTTCTTTCTTTCTTTCTTTCTTTCTTTCTTTCTTTCTTTCTTTCTTTCTTTCTTTCTTTCTTTCTTTCTTCCTTCCTTTCTTCCTTCCTTCCTTCCTTCCTTCCTTCCTTCCTTCCTTCCTTCCTTCCTTCCTTCCTTCCTTCCAAAGACAGTTCAAAAATCTCACTCAGGGCATGTGGCTTCTTGTCCACATATTGACCAAAAACTCCTGACTGGGCTAAGGTCCATAAGCAGGCAGGGGAAGTGGGGTATACCAGCTCACATGCACGCACATCATATTGTGCCCGAAACTGCAGATAGTAAAAGGAAGGGCAAAGTTTGAGTGGTGGCAGCTACTTGGATAAGACAAAAGAGGAGAATGCAAGGGGAAAACCAAGCCATCTCTCGCTCACAGACAGAGAGATTTCCCACCACTTCTCAGGGACTCTTGTGCGAAGACGGGAGGAAGGAAGGAAGATCATCACTGCCCCATGGTACCTGTCTGGGTACATTACATTGCTTCCTATCTTTTGATGTGGTGAGGCATAACTAGGAAGAGTTCTTGGATTCTCCATTGACTCAAGGGATGATTTTTGTGTGTGTGTTTTTTACACATGCCTCTTCTTTTGTTGTCATACTGTGGTAACTTCATCTATGATAGGACTGACCTCTGAGCAAGCATTAGTTGTGTACTTCCCTTGCCATGCCCCCAATTTTATCCCTTTCATTGACAGTGTCCTGCCAACACAGAAGTTAAGCATTATGCTGGTGAAACAGTAACACGATATCAACCTAACATTTGCTGTGCTGGCATAAAAAGTCCATGTAGAAGTAACATTTTGTGCTGCCAGTTCAAGGGAGATTAGGACCAATCTTATCCTAACTAGGAATAATTTCATAGTAAGATTTCACTGTTAGTTACAATTCAGAAAAATGCTTTATTAAAAGAATTTGGTATTTTTTAGGTTCTCTTCCACTCGCCTGCAAGGACAAACAAATACAAGTTCCGTAATGGATGTTAACTTAATTGTCCTTGTCTGAAACAAGGTGTCTTGGCCCATGCCTCCTCAGCATGGGGGGCACACCTCCCAATGGCAGAAGTCCCCCCCCTACTTACCAGACTTAAGAAAGTGCACATATGGCCCAAAGGATAAAAGTTTTTATCTGTTCCTCTCAGATCCCTACCCCTGGTTCAGCAACGGTTGCCATTTTCCTCCAAAACTGTACATTTGGCCATTAGTCAATGAAGATCCAATGATTCCACCAATCAGCCTTCCCAGGATCAGAAAAGATTACCGAGGGAAGGAGAACAAGGGAAACAGCTGCATCTGTCAGTGCCTTTTGCTGACAGGTTACTGGATCCAAACCACTATAGACCAGTTTAGCAGGTATTTCTTTTGTGATGCCTACGTATTGGGCTTTGATATGAGCCATCAGAGGTATGCATGTTCTTCAACAATAACAACCAGAAAACACCACTGATACTTTTTGAAAGGTGGAACAATGGAAGAATCATAGAGGCGCACATTTTTTAAAGTTATCTTTGTTTCCATTATCACATTTGCATTTTTCATCATTATACTGGCGTGTTTTTGTTTCCATTATTTCAACGGAAAACACATTTTGGCTGTAACTTTTTTTGTAATTTGAATAACATTTTCAAGGATCATCTCCTTGCCCATGGGATCCTGCCTGCCAAATTTTAGGCAGATGGGGGAAAAGGATCCAAGTTGTGTAAGCAACTAAATGTATAATTTACACAGTGGGCACAGGGAAATATTTAGAGGTTTCACTTGCTCTGCCTGGAAGAAACAGACAGTGGGCAGAGAGGGAAGAGGCTTCTTATTTTACCATTTTCTTCTTCAACAAGTACTACCGATATTCTTCTAATCTCGGCAATGTTTTAAATGCTGAGAAAAAGACCAGGGACAACTGGCTCTTGGAAGCCACAGGAATGCAAGGCCACCTGCAACACAGGACATATTATATAGTAATATAAGAAGCCTCTTCCCTCTCTGCCCACTGTCTGGCTATTGGGATAGGGTTGCTAGCTCTTGGCTGGGAAATACCTGGAGATTTTGGCAGCAGAGCCAGAGGAGGGCGGGGTTTGGGGCAGGGAGGGGCTTCAATGCCATAGAGTCCCATTGTCAAAGCCGCCATTTTCTCCAGGGGAACTGATCTCTATCGGCTGGAGTTGTAATAGCAGGCGATCTCCAGCTAGTACCTGGAGGTTGGCAACCCTACATTGGGAGCACCAGGACAGGCAGGACTCTACCCCTGTTTGCAAATTACAGTGAAAACACAAACAACCCATGTATGGTGTATATATGATTTGTTTAAATACATGCATTGAAAAATTGTCATGTTACTTTTAACAAAAGGTGCAGCTGAACATGCGGTACAACCCCACATTTAACCAGGCATTGAATGGAGGTTTCATTTGCAAACTGAACATGCATTGGCTCTATCTTACAAAGAGATTAATGCATGGACATGCAAGTTGTACATGTATTCACTGTAACATGTGAACAGGTCTTCTGTAACAGGGTTACAGAAGGGGCACAGAACCTTTTGTTTTGCAACCTAAGAAAAGCAGCTAGCTTTGCATAGTGTGCACAGTGGCAGGTATTTGGCTAGGGTTGCCAACCTCCAGGTGGTGGCTGGAGATCTGCTATTACAACTGATCTCCAGCCGATAGAGATCAGTTCACCTGGAGAAAATGGCCACTTTGGCAGTTGGACTCTATGGCATTGAAGTCCCTCCCCAAACCCCACCCTCCTCAGGCTCTGCCCAAAAATCTCCAGGTATTTCCCAACCTGGAGCTGGCAACCCTTTATTTGGCAGTCCAAAGAAGCAGGCACAGTAACATCAGAGGGGGCACGGGGAAACAATGCGAACTGGGGCCAATTGAAATATCTTGCTTGCACCTTGTGGAAGACAGGAACTGGCATAGAAAAAGCAGAGTCTCCCCCCACACATGTTATGTTACTATTATCATTAAAGTACTATTATTCTTCTCATTTATAAAATCCAACAGAAGTGTCACCAATACTGAGGCTTGTTGTTCAGAGTTTTGGGATTATAAGTAGCTCTGCAGTCATACTGGCTGACTATTCCTTTGTTGTGTTTATGACTCAGAATGGTTAGCTGATGTTTCCTCAATGAATGAAAATCATTAGAAGGCAATTTTGTAATCCACTGAGAAGATTTCTTATCCTCCTAAATACTTTGTTGTCATCTGCTAACTTTCTGCCTCCTCTGTGCACATGGCTCCAGACCATTGACAAAAAATTAGGTGGCATAGCTTCCAGTACGAATCTTTGCTCCCACACGTTTTCTGTCTCCATTATGAAAACTATCCATATATTCCTACCCTAGGATTGCCAGCTCCAGGCTGGGAAATAACTGGAGATTTTTGGGCAGAGACTGAGGAGGGTGTGGTTAGGGGAGGGGACTTCAATGCCATAGAGTCCAATTGCCAAAGCGGCCATTTTCTTCAGGTGAACTGATTTCTATCAGCTGGAGATCAGTTGTAATAGCAGGAGATCTCCAGCTAGTACCTGGATGTTGGCAACCCTATAATAACCTCTGTTTAATGGTTTTGTAGGAACTCATCCTCGAATCCCACAAGTGCTTAGAAACCTTCAAGAAATGTAATTTTTGCCCTGCTATCCTCATAGAATTCTTTGAACCAGCGTGGAGTAGTGGTTAAGAGCTGTGGTTTGGAGCAGTGGACTCTGATTTGGGTTGGATTCCACACTCCTACACATGAAGCCAGCTGGGTGACCTTGGGCTAGTCACAGCTCTCTCAGCCTCACCTACCTCACAGGGTGTCTGTTTTGAGGAGGGGAAGGGAAGGTGATTGTAAGCTAGTTTGATTCTTCCTTAAGTGGTAGAGAAAGTCGGCATATAAAAACCAACTCTTCTTCTTCTTCTTCTTCACCTGTAGACATTGTTGTACAGGCTTTGGGGATTAAAGTCACTTTCCCCCCTTACTTAAGCTGGGAGAGGGAGTACAGTACATCCGGGAAGACTGCTTACTCGATCAACATGCCCTTTCCCAAAGAAGCCTACATTCCTTGCCTTGATGTGAGACACCAGTCCCTTCCTCTTGCTATTATTCAGACAGTGAATGTAAAGGCTTCCTGGGAAACACACTGGTATGACAATGCTTGGTAGGAACCACTGTAGTTGTATATGGGCATTTCAATGAGTGGCATGCACACAGAAAAGTAGACTATTCTGTGTGCACTCTGTGGGAATAACACATAAGAACTCACTATTTAATTCGTGTACACTGCAGTTAATCACAGCAGCAGCCCACATGGTCATTAAAGGGAATGGGGAGGAACCTCAAATGTTAGCTAGACAGCAATACTCTCTCTTCGCTCAATCCCACTGTAGCAACTGCTTGTAGCAAAGCAAGCTACAGAAGAACCAGTGAATCCACAGACCCTTGATTAGAATGTACTTGCACAAGACTAAGAGTGAATATAGTGTTGTTGTTGTTGATGTCAATTCCAGAAAGCCCTACTCAAGCTGCTGAGACAGTGCAGTCATTGGAAGAAGGCCTATACCTAGAAACCCATCACAGTAATCCCCTTTAGCTGCAAGATGTGTAACTTGCACTGGATGGAAAACATTCCTGCCACCTCTGGCTTCTTCTAGCCTTATGGAACTATCAGACACAGAATCCAGAAAAAGGTAGGTAGGGTTCCTTACCCCCCACCCCCCCGGATTCTAGGGTTCTGGATGTCCTGGCTGAAACGAGACAGCTGGAAGAGAAGATGTGGCTTTGAGAAAACCCATAAGTAAGTTATGCTCATTGAATATCTCAAGGAAAAATGATCTCATGAACACAGTATAGTTTATTAGCTTCTGAACCCAATTAGGCAAAACTAAAATTATTTCTTCCAGGGAGCTTGCAAAAGAGCTAGTGAATTTGAATGTTTCATTTGCATTTTGTTGTCTAGTTTACTTGCAAACTAGTTTTAGCCAGAAAGGTATACTTAATGGCCTAGTAATTTTCATTTGCATTTTCCATTATTGGAATAATGTGGCTATGAACAGACAAAGGCAATATAATGTAAAAAGCCTGACCTTGCCTATAACAGAGGGGAAAAGCTGAAGACATTTTAGGCCATGGGTTCTCTAATACGGTCACCAGGAACTTTTGGTGTAGCAACTCACAGTGCAATCTTCAGAACACTTTCCTGGGAGTAAGCCCCATTGAGTAGACTTCAGTAGAATTCTGAGCAGACCTGCTTAGGGTGTAGGGTTGCCAACCCCCAAGCTGGAGATCTGCTATTACAATTGATCTCCAGCCGATGGAGATCAGTTCACCTGGAGAAATTGGCTGCTTTGGCATCTGAACTCTATGGCATTGAAGTCCCTCCCCAAACCCTGCCTTCCTCAGGCTCCGCCCAAAAAACCTCCCACCAGTGTCCAAGAGGGACCTGGCAACCCTGTTAAAATGGCACTGTAGGCCACTCGCACATGACAGGTAGATCTCGGCGTCAGCTATACTATTTGCAGCTAAGGGAAGGGGGGAGACGGCAGACATTACAGTGCTCTCTCTTCCCAAGTAATTGAAACAGCAGACCAAAAAACAAACAAAAGAAAAGCACATCTTATATTCTGGGAAATGGTCTGTTACAGACGCTACGGTCTGTCAATTCACTATCTGTTCTTTAAGTTCCTACTTTTAAGAATCCAGTGCTCTGCATATGAGTGCCACATAGCTTTGTAACTGAGCATGAGAAGGGCCATACATCTCACCAGTTTCAGCACTAACCTTTGAGTAAAAATGTCCCTTAAGATTTAGAGATCACCAGCTTTTCTAAGAGAGAAGGAGGAGGCAGCATTGGCAACGTACATCTTCAGGATGCCCCTTGATGTAACCTCATAGTGACCCTACTGTATTGCATGCCTGTAGAAATTAACATATATTATCTCAGCAGCCTTTATGACAGCCTTGTAGGGTGGCTCATTATTATCATCCCCCTCTTACAGATGGGAAACTGAGCCAGAGGGAGTGTAGCATATCTAAGGTGACCTGGTGAGTTCATGGGTCAGCACAATTTGAACCGGGAGTTTCCCAGATCGAGTTCTTGGCCACTGCACGTCAGTCGTCTAATATGTCTGGCATTCTGGGAGCACTATATGAATTTCTTTCTATTTGAAAGTCTCCAATATAGGCATGAATGCAAAGTTCAAAATTGAATGTATATGTGTACATATGTTTAACAGAGTACAGGCCACTTTTGTGTAATTACACTGTCCCCACTTCAGTAAACATCAGTGCATGTGTGAAGACGTAATGTCTGAAATCGTATATAATGTTACTTATTCTACACACACACACAAAAAGCTAATGGGGCTGCTTCTGTACAATGTAGGGTTTACATTGCCTGCCTGCCTGATATAGCTATTACTACTTCAGGAGGGCAAAGATCCATCTTAGGTGTCCACAACGCTGGTTCTATTTCAGATGTGTATTTCCTTGGCTTGTCACCTAGGCAACTAAACACCAGGCCTCCCCCTTTCCTTACTACCTGAATAATGAAATCCAGTCGCTGTTAATCATCCTTAAATGTTCTCACTTCTTGGTCAAATTCATCAGAGAAGTAGGAAGTAGACCTTATTTCTTAAACCATTCGTTTGAATTGGCATGAACAAAGAAGAGTTGGGGACCCACATGGAAGGTGGGGTGGATATAACCAATTAGGAAATGTACCCCTTCTTCCATAGTGCACTATCTTGAGATTCTTGAGCTTTACCGCTAGATGGATAGCATCTTTTTTACCTAGCCCTCAGCAGACAAGGGGAACAAATGCTTAAATATTTCCTATTGAATGACCAGGCTGTAAATGTTTAGCTGGAGTGTAGCCTTAAACTCCAACTTATTTAATTTTCCAATTTTTAAAGCAGTCAACAACTGTTAGTATTCACCCATGATCATATAACAAATCAGTACATTCATGCTGACCTAGGCAAGGTGATCCATGGACTAGTGTTGCCAACCTCCAGGTAGTAGCTGGAGATCTCCTGCTATTACAACTGATCTCCGGCCGGTAGAGATCAGTTCCCCTGGAGAAAATGGCTGCTTTAGCAGTTGGACTCTATGGCATTGAAGTCCCTCCCCTCCCCCAAACCCCGCCCTCCTCAGACTCCGCCCCAAAACTGCCCAGGTATTTCCCAACCCGGAGCTGGCATCCCTACCAAGGACTGATACCTGGTATTAAGCATGCAACCTCTCAAAGTGTAACCCAGTCAAGCTGGCTAGTGCTCTCAGTGACCAGTCCCATATGACAAAGGAAATGTAAATTTAAAGTTTGAATTTTGGTAGAAGGGAGTGACTTCATATGGAGGGAGGGGGTGTTAGAGGAGCTCAGCTTTGACCTGGATGTAACAGCACACATCCCACTGACCTCCCTCCCTTAACTCCACCCTCCCGAGGCACCAATCCAAAATCTCCAGGAATTTTCCAAGCTGTAGCTCGAGGAAATAGATGCTATCTTCCCCTTCACACAGGTGATAGTATGATGGCACTAACCATCTTAAGAAAGGAATTAGAAGGGGTGTCACAAAGGATCACAGGTAGCAACTGGATGATAGATTTGAGTACAGAGAACTACAGAATGTATTTCACCTCTCAGGAATTCTAAACTGTTCTCTAAATCAGAATTAAGGTTTGGAGTGCCCCTACAGGATATATCAAGCAGCTATGTATAATATCTGATTCCAGAAATGCATGCTGGCATTCTGAGAATATTGTTTAATGTTTTAAATATAAAATACAGTTCTATAGCTAACTCTCCCCCCCCCCCAATATGTAAGCAGAAACTGAGAGATCTTGAGAAGCCAGATAAGGACTGAACAGAACTTCCTGTAAAAAGGCAATGCTGACGCTACAGGCCACCTACCTGCAGTCTCCATCACAGTGATCCATGCAATGGGCACCTCCAGGCTGGATTACTGTAACTCTCTCTACATAAGGCAAACCCTGTGACTACTCCAGAAGTTTCAGTTGGTACAGAATGCAGCTTCACAGGTCCTAACAAGGACCCCTTGGAGAGTTGCTGTTCAACCTATTCTCTGCCTGCTGCATTGGTTGCCGATATGCTTCTGGATAAGCTTCAAGGTACTGGGTTTAACCTTTAAAGCCCTTAACGGTCTGGGGCCCTCCTACCTGCGGGATCGTCTCTCCCGTTATGTCTCCGCATCCCCAAGGATGCTTCATTCCAGTTTTCAAAATCTACTGGAAGTCCCTGGTCCAAGAGCGGTCTGATTGTTACGGTTGCCAACCTTCAGGTACTTGCTGGAGATCTCCTGCTATTACACCTGATCTCCAACCCATAGAGATCAGTTCACCTGGAGAAAATGGCCACTTTGGCGTCTATGGCATTGAAGTCCCTACCCTCCCTAAAACCTGCCCTCCTCAAGCTCTGCCCCCCAAAACCTCCTGCCGGTAGCAAAAAGGGACCCTACAACCCTGCTGATTGTCCTTGGCCAGAGCCTTTTTGGTCATGGCCCCTGGCTGGTGGAACTCTCTGTCTGGGGAGACCAAGGCCCTGTGGGATCTGGCCCAGTTCCACAAGGCCTGCAAGATGGAGATTACACCAGACACATGACGGAGGACTTTCTGCCTCTCTATTACAGCCACTGGTCACCGGGCAGAGCCCCCTCCTTCTATATGCTCCCCACAGTCCCCCTCCCCACTTACTTTGAGGCAGGTCTGTTATTCTCGGGAGTCAGCTCTGCTGGAAGCGTAGGGCGCCTTTTTTATGAATTTTAATCTATTTTAACTGTTTCCATTTTAAAATGTATATTTGAATGTTGTTACCTGCCCCAAGCCCCGCTGTAGTGGGGTGGGGGATATAAATCTTAAATCTAAATCTAAAAAGAAAGAAAAAAGATCTTCCATTTATCCATTCCTTTCAACAACAGCAAAAAATCAGCCTTTGAAAGCTTGAAAGCAGCCATCCCACAAAATCCAGAGTGGTGTGGTGGTTAGCGGTTGAGACTAGAATCTTGAAGACCCAGGTCTAAATCCCCACTCTACTGTAAAAGCTCATTGGATGACTGTAGAAGCTCATTGGATGACTGTAAGCCTAACCTACCTCGCATGGTGTTTGTGTGAACAAAATGGAGGAGAGGAATGATGTAAGCTGCTTTGGGACCTGATTGTGGAGAAAGGAGGGAGACAAATGAAGTAAATATATAACATAGCTGAAAATGGGGCAGATAAAAGCTACATTGATTGGTGGGTGGGAAGGAGAGAAGGAAGCAGGGAAAGGGGGGTGGTTATGGATGCTGCTGGGGAAGGAAAAAAGGTTACCAGCTCTGGGTTGGGAAATACCTGGAGATTTTGGGGACGGAGCCTGAAAAGGGCAGGGTTTGGAGAGGGGAGGGACTTCAATGCCATAGAGTCCAATTACCAAAGCAGCCAGTTTCTCCAGGTGAACTAATTTCTATTGGATGGAGATCAGTTGTAATAGCAGGAGATCTCCAGGCACCACCTGGAGGTTGGCAACCCTTGAAGGAAAAGAGGAGTGAAGAAAATGAGATGCCCTCTACAAATCCTTGTTGGTCCCCTATTTGTATGCGTATAAAGGAAATGTATCTCCATATGTCAATTTCTCAGTAAGTTACCTTTGTATAAAGCTGGTCCTGAACATCTACAGTTGATTTCCCCCTCACTTAAAACAAACCATTTTCTTGTTGTTTTAAAAATCTCTTCCTTGGTATTAAGAGCAGACAAGTTTTACCAAGGCAGGAGAGAAGGTGCCTAGCAGGAAATAGTGCCAAGCACTGGCAGGCCAGTAAATAAGCATTTCTTTCACCTCTTTTGCAGCTGTGATTGGTGGTGTGACATGGAAGTATGGTGTGGGTGGTAGTCCTCGGATGATCCCCAAATCAATACATGCTTCCATCATGAGGACAGTGGCCCCGGACTGAGTAGGGTTTTCCTGCCAAAAAATATTTGAGTGCCCATTCCTGCCACCCCAGCGCACCACCCAATGTTATCTAACCTCACTTTATTTTTCTTGCTTTGGTCCTTGGGGCTTTTGAGAACTGCTTCTGTTTGATAGAACCGAACCCAAGTGCATTCATAGCACTTGAAATAGAGAAATGGCAATCATGTAACTAAAATGTTTATGACCATAAACTAAAATTCATTTATTAACAACCAGGGCAAAATGAGGTGAACCTTTCTGCTCTGGATGGACATTTTAAAAAGGTAAAGGTCATTCCTGACTGGGTCATTCCTGACCCATGGGTGACGTCACATCCTGATGTTTACTAGGCAGACTATGTTTACGGGGTGGTTTGCCATTGCCTTCCCCAGTCATTTATACTTTACCCCCAGCAAGCTGGGTAGTCATTTACCAACCTCAGAAGGATGGAAGGCTGAATCAACCTTGAGGCAGCTACCTAAAACCAGCTTCCGTAGGGATCGAACTCAGGTAGTGAGCAGAGCTTGGACTGCAGTACTGCAGTTTACCATTCTGAGCCATGGGGTTCTTAGGCAGGCCATAATAGACCACAATACTTTTGCATCAGGATTCAGTCCCTGCCATCTCAACACAGAGAGGCGGTGTGGTAGAGTTGTTAGAGTTTTGGACTAGGATCTGGGAGACCCAGGTTTGAATCCCCACTCTGCCATGGACCTTAAGCCAGCACACACTTTTATCCTGATCTACCCTCACAGGGCTGTTGTAAGGAGAAAGTGTAGGAGATTAGTACAATATAAGCTGCCTTGGGTCTCCATTGGGGAAGAAGGTAAGGAAAATAAATGAAGCAAATAAAATAAAATAATAAAAGGATCACAGGCAGTAGAACCAGCATGGTGTAGTGGTTAAGAGCGGTGGTTTGGAGCAGTGGAGTCTGATCTGGAGAACCGGGTCTGATTCCCCATTCCTCCACATGAGTGGCGGAGGCTAATCTGGTGAACTGGATTTGTTTCCCCACTCCTACACATGAAGCCAGCTGGGTGACCCTTGGGCTAGTCACACTCTCTCAGTCCCACCTACCTCACAGGGTGTCTGTAGTGGGGAGGGGAAGGGAAGGCGACTGTAAGCTGGTTTGATTCCTCCTTAAGTGGCAGAGAAGGCTGGCATACAAAAACCAATTCTTCTTCTTCTAGACCATCTCTGCATAATATTCCCAAATCCAATTCATGAACTAGACAGAGCTGAACCCTTCTAAATCCATTACTCTAAATCCATTACTCTTCTAAAGGATTACTCTGTTAAGTATCCCGCAATCAACACCAGAATTCCATTCTAAGACTATTTTTACAGTCTTGTATATATCATTTCATTTTTATCTTTCCCATTTTTATTTATTTCCACACTAGTAAAATCGTACTTGACTTCCCCCACCCCCAAATATCATTATTTCCTGGGTATTACAAATATTGACTCATATCTTTGTTTCAGATTTGAGGCAGACACAATATTATCTGATTGCATTACACAGAATAGGCACTTGGGGGGAAAAGTACTTGATCAGCTGTCTTGAAAGCATGCTCTTTAAACTGTAATCACATATTACCCATAATCAGCCACAGCATCTGTTTACACACAATTGAAGCCTGGATAATTTACTGGTGTAAAAGACACACAGATTACATGTAAGGGTTGAGACTGAAATGCTTCAATACCAAGGGTCACGTGGATAAGTCCTCTTAAGTTATCTCCGTTTGCTTTCTGGCACAGAGCTTCCGACTTGAAGAACTCTAAAATGTTCCAGTATTAGTACAAAGAAGCCACATGAGGGAGCATTTGGAGAATTGAAATGCATTCATTTCATCAGTGTAACTGAGAGAGAGAATCAAACTGAAATCGGAGCCAGGAGTTAAGCATGTTGAAGCTGGTTTAAGCAAATTGTGTCAACTTTATGATTCATCCAAAAAAACAACACATGTGCAGTAGTCCCCTCAGTTATTATCTCCCTCTAGAACTATAGGACCATTTCTTACATCATCCCAAATGTACCATCCTTAATTACATTTCAGATAGAAAATGGATCTTTGTTTAGTTTTTTTTCAAAAATTTTTTTTAAAAAGATGTCCTGGATATTTTTTTTACAGAGCTTCTTGTTTGATAAGTATTAAATAGTGCACATTTTTGCATCACAGCAACTGGATGATTGAATTACAGAACTGTAAGTCATTGAGCTGGAAGATGCTCAGTGCTTCAATTCACCCCATACCACACAGGCACATTCACACTCACACCAGGGATTTAGAGAAGGAGGAGGAGGAAAAGGAGCAGGAGGAGGAGGAGAAGAGTTGGCTTTTATATGCTGACTCTACCACTTAAAGAAGAATCAAACCATCTTACAATCACCTTCCCTTCCCCACAACAGACACCTTGTGAGGTAGGTGGGGCTGAGAGAGTTCTGAGAGAATTGTGACCAGCCCAAGGTCACCCAGCTGGCTTCATGCGTAGGAGTGGGGAAAGCAACCCAGTTCTCCAGATTAGAGCCCACTTATAATTTAGAGATTAGAACCCACCTATAACTTAAATCTCCAGTAGTATCTCCAGTGACTGCCTGTTCAGCATCTAAAGAAAACCATTCACCAGATACCATTTTTTTAGCATCTTTGGAAGAAAGCTCCTGAATCTAGCAAGGTGATGTGTGCCCAGGGTTGCCTTGCATGAGCAATCCTTCTAGGAAGAATTGGCTCTGATAACCGAGGCATTGATCTCCCTCCCTCGTGCCATTCTATCTGCTCACCCGTAGAGGAAGACTCAAACTGGGCATCCTTTCTCCACAAGGTTGATCCTTTCTCAGAGGACAGTATCCTGGAACATTGTATAGAAAAACTGGGTGGTGTAATCTCATGTGCAGCACTGTTCATGAAGTCCATGTCTGCACATCAGGAGATGTGGCCTCTTGCCTGTAATTTCTGTTTTTTATTGGTCTCCCACCCTCTCTTCTTTCTGACATTCCACTCTTTCGAACGGCTGAAAAATTTCCAACATTAACTTTTGTTTTCCTGCAAGCCTAAGCATATCTTTTAGCCAGTCGCTTCTTTTTATCCTTTGCAAGTTGTCAACCCCCCTCTTTAACGATACTGTCCAACATACCAAGTGAAGTCTCATCTATGCCAAGTAATGCTATTATTTCTAGACACCAAAAGCAGAATGAATACATCTACAATGCCACTTGGATAGTCATTCTGCAGCCTTACTGATGCAAGTTTCTGTCTTCTGTAAATCCTAAGTATTTTAAATGCTGCTGCCAAAACACCAATCAGTTAGCATTCCCACATATTTGTTCATTTGATTATTGCCTATTTGAAACTGTGTAATTGTCTTGTAGAAGTTCACTTCTTTTGTTATCACTCCTTCCACCCAGTAGAGTGATATTTTTTGCCTAACATTTGAAGTTATTCCTGCATCTGTTTCGTAAGTATCAAAGAGCTAGGTGAAACGAAAATGAGGAATTTTAGCTTCCTTTTGCCATAAAAGAATGAAAATCTTAAACCAAGTGTAGTTCAGGAGTTCACATTCCCAGCCACTGCTGACATCAGAATTAATCTGGTAAAGCATATTGTTATGCATTCCCCGCTTCTTCAAGCAGAGAAAGTCCAGGGATAGCACTTACTTACCTGAGTTAGTTCCCACTGGAGGAGAGAGCACTGGGGACTTCTAGTGTCTTTATCGTGTTGGCTTTATTTACGAATACAAAGGTAGAGCACAGGTGGGAGAACAAAGGCATTGCTACAGGGCAAAAAATCCACTTCCCCACACCAGACCCCCTCCCCATGTGCTCCAACCAACTCTTGGCTGTCGGCTTCCTTCTTCTTGTTTGTTTCAGTATTTAAACCTGTGTTTTATTTTCAAATGCACACCTGCCCACTCGCTGCAGCTCAGGGAAGGAGTCTTCACCCCCTGTTCCTGATAGCTGCTTGATCAGAGCCATTGTGGCCCACTGAAGGGGATTTCTACAATAATTACGAAATATTACCATTACTTTTGGTCTGAGCTGCAGTGATCTGCATCCAAACTCATTCCAGTATAGTGAAATTACCCCAAACGTCAGAAATATTCTGAGATCAAAAGCTAGGAAGCAATTTCATGTACCCAGAAAGGTACCATGGGGCTGTGATGATCTTCCTTCCTTCCTTCCTTCCTTCCTTCCTTCCTTCCTTCCTTCCTTCCTTCCTTCCTTCCTTCCTTCCTTCCTTCCTTCCTCTTCCTTCCTTCCTTCCTTCCTTCCTTCCTTCCTTCCTTCCTTCCTTCCTTCCTTCCTTCCTTCCTTCCTTCCTTCAAATTTATTAATATGGTTGACTGACCAATCACGTGCCAACACATCAAAAATTCCGGACTCAATAGTTTTACACCGCAGAATCACAGACTGCCCGTACGTATAAAGGTATAAAATCAATAAAAGCAACCCCTGGTTAAAATTATCATCTTAAAATTGATAAAATTGTAAAATATTCTAACAGTCATTATCTAATGAAGTTCTGCATATTTTAATAGCAACGGTGCAGAACTTGGCAGTTTGGAGCGTAAGCCGAGGGTCTTCTCCTAATAGGAGCTTCTTTGCCGAAAGCTCAACTGACTCTTCAGGGAATTTACCAAGTAGGGGGGAAATAAGCTTTGATCTAAGTTAGTGGTAGAATGGGCAACATATCAGTGCATGTTCGATGGTTTCAGTGTCCCCTGTTCCACATGGACATAACCTCTCTGATCTAGGGATCCTTCCTTCCTTCTTTCTAACATAAGAAGAGCTCTGCTGGAGCAGACCAGTGGTCCCTCTAGTCTAGCATCCTCTCATACAGTGGCTAACCAGTTCCTCTGGAGGGTCAACAACAAAGGGCATAGAGGCCGAAGCCTTCCCCTGATGTTGCCTCCTGGCACTGGGATTCAGAGGCTGACTGCCTCCGTGGTCCCCTTCAGTCACCATGGCTAGCAGTCATTGATAGACCTATCCTCCATGGATCTGTTTAATCCCCTTTTCAAGCTGTCTGTGCCTGTGGCCATCACTACACCCTCTGGCAGCGAATTCCACATTTTAATCACTCGCTGTATAAAGGATCTAAAGAAGGTATCAGAAGAAGTGAGCGGTGGCTCACCAAAGCTCATACCCTGCCAGAAATTTTGTTAGTATTTAAGGTGCTCAGGACTCTTGCTCTTGTCCACTGTATAAAGAACTATTTCCTTTTGTCCATCCCAAATCTACTGCCCATTACATTCATTGGGTGCCCTTGAGTTCTAGTACTTTTGGGAGAGGGAGAAAAAAATTTCTCTTTGTCAACTCTCTCCTCCCCATGCATAATTGTATAAACCTCTAGCATGTTGTCCCTTTCTTAAATGGAAAAGTCCCAGACTCTTCGGCCTTTCCTCATTGGGAAGGTGCTCCGACCCTCTAATCACCATAGTTGCCCTCTTCTGTACTTTTTCCAGCTCTGTGATGTCCTCTTTGAGATACAGTGACCAGAACTGTACACAGTATTCCAAATGAGGCTGCACCACAGATCTATACAGGGGCATTATAATATTGGCCATTTTATTTTCAATCCCTCTCCTAATAATACCTAACAGAGAGTCTGCCTTTCCCCCACCCCCACTGCTGCAGTACACTGGGTTGACACTTTCATTGAGCTATCTACTAAGACCCCAAGATCTTTCCCCTGTCAGTCTCAGCAAGTTCAGACCTCATTAGCTTATACTTGACGTTGGGATTTTTGTTCCAATGTGCATCACCTTACAGCTACCCACACTGAACTTCATTTGCCCCATTGTCACCGACTCAGCCAATTTGAGGAGATCCTCCTGGAGTCCTTCAGAGTCATTCTTTGTTTTCACCATGTTGAATAATTTTGTGTCATTTGCAGACTTGGTCACTACATTACTCACTCCTAGTTCCAGATTATTTATGAACAAATTAAATAGTACCAGGCCCGATAAGGAGCCCCGTGGCGCAGAGTGGTAAGCTGCAGTACTACAGTCAAAAGCTCTGCTCACGCCTGGAATTCAATCCCAACAGAAGTTGGTTTCAGGTAGCCAGCTTAAGGCTGATTCAGCCTTCCATCCTTCCAAGGTCGGTAAAATGAGTACCCAGCTTGCTGGGGGTAAAGGGAAGATGACTGGGGAAGGCACTGGCAAACCAACCTGTAAACAAAGTCTGCCTAGTAAACGTCGGGATGTGATGTCACCCCATGGGTCAGGAATGACCCGGTACTTGCATAGAGGATCTTTACCTTTTTAGGCCCAATACTTATCCTTGTGGGACCCCACTGCTTACTTCCTTCCATTGTGAATACTGTCCATTTATTCCTACTCTTTGCTTCCTATAATGTAACCAATTTTCAATCCATAAGAGAACCCGTCCTCTTATCCCATGATGGCTAAATTTGCTCAAGAGTCTGAGGGGCACCGTTGTAAACAGATTAGTTTCTTGGGAAAAAATGCAACTGACAATTTATATTTTTTATTACTTTAAGATAAGTACCTCAACAGTGCTATGGAATATAATTAATTATAACATCTTATAGAAAGTTTTGTGCTTTTATTTTTTCTTCAAGACATCTGTTTTTGAAAATTGGTTAGCAATGGGGGGCACAAGTAGTTAGCCTTGCCTAGGGCACAAAAATTACTGGCCCCGGCCATGGACATATCTCTCGATCTCTAGCCCAGCCTTCTACATGCAACTTAGCTAGAATACAGAGTGCCTCGGCACGTGGGTAAAGTACTGTTTTCTTCCTTCTTTATTATCGTCATGTTCCGTGCTTCTATAGTTAGAGAGCACTTATTTCTTCAACATAAACATTCTGGTCTGTCTTGAATGTGTCTAAAATTTAAGTTCTGGGCAATCTATCTACATTTTTATCAGGCATTAATTACAAACATCACACTGCAGTGGCAGCAGAAGCTGAGAAGCCTTGTGATATCAATTTGAGTGAAGTTAGTTTATTTTTCATTATAGGTAATCATCGGATCATTTTTATTAAAATGAAGCAAGTCAGAGAGACTAATGTTTGCCATTAATTCTCTCTCCAGAGAACTATTCTTTCCAGCTCTACTGAGTTGGACTTAAAAGGCAAATGGTATTATAAGTGTTAATTTGAAAGTGAATTATTCAAGAAGTGCTCTGTGTCAGCAAGCTTCGTTTTGTGGAACTATATTTATGTCTTCCTTAAATACAGTTCACCCATTCCACAAGCTCTTTTATAGATCCAGGAAGTACGTCTGCTATGAAGAAGTGCTTATGGTAAAGGAAGTTCTAGCAGTTAGGTTCAATTAATGTGAAAGACAGAGGATGTAACTTAGTGTCAGGAATAGCTTACTAGCAACAATATGTGAAGGTCTGGATTCCTCAAAGTGAAGTCCAAATACATAAGGAGGTGTGAACAGTTATGAAAGTCAAATGAAGTTTCTCCTTTCCCTCACCAAACAGCTATCCCGTTGGTAGAAATGAAGCAAGAAAAGCCTTTTTCTCTTGGCTTCCACTGAGCAACACTAGGCTTCTCTTTTTTTAATATATATATTATTTTTCAACAATTATAACATACTCAATTGACACTACCTTCCATATAATGTAAAGAAAGGACTTTAACAAAGTCTTAGGCATTTTTCTTCAACATTAAATCAAATATAATATAATGAACTTCCCCACCGACCACCTCTCTCCCATCATTAAACTGGTATCTCCTTTGTAGTAATATCTAATCCTGATACTTTGTTATTTTAATATTATAATTCCCCCTTATATTATTCCTCTTCATAAATGATAACAACACAATAATATTAATAAGCAGGGAAAAGAGCTAAAAAACCATTAAAAAAACTACACATAGTATATTTAGTATATTATTTTCCAAGTCCTCATCTCTGTCAGTTATAGTGGATTAGATCTTATAAAACTTTATAATCTAAGAAAAAAGCTAATTTAATATTGTAATGGTTCTACTCTCCCCCTTCCCTTTTTAGAAAAACAAGTTAGTATTCTTCAGGCTTTCTAGCCCTTCTTTTTGAACTTTTTCTTCTGACTGGAATTTCTGCTGTTGTTTGCAGACTTTCTCAAGTGACACTAGGCTTCTCTTGATCCTGATACAAAGCTGAGGGTAAGGCAGCCATTGTGTAGAAGAACCTCTTCTACTACTGGTAACTGAGGAGCAAGTTTCTTGCTTCTGCCCAGCAAACTGCAGTTTGTATCTAGGCACTGTAACTGATAAAGCCCACTCAATTCATTGGTTACTTTGAAGGAAATTAATTTAGTCTTGAATGACTGTGTGTGTGTTTCTCCACTCAGAAGAAGCAGAAATGTAGAGGGAGGGAAGAACTGAATTTGGAGAGGTGATACAGGAAAACAGTTAAGCAGCACTCACTGCATCTCCTTTGTGTTATGTGTTAAGTGACATCAAGTCGCTTCCCACTCATGGCGACCCTATGAATCAATGTCCTCCAAAATGTCTTATCTTTAACAGCCTTGCTCAGGTCTTGCAAACTGAGGGCTGTGGCTTCCTTTATAGAGTCAATCCATCCCTTGTTGGATCTTCCTCTTCTCCTACTGCCTTCAGCTTTTCCTAGCATGATTGTCTTTTGCAGTGACTCTTGTCTTCTCATAATGTGACCAAAATGAAATGATAACAATTATCATTTAAACATTAAAAGTTCACAGTCCATCCAGACTACTTATATACCTTTGCATATCATCAGTAGGAATTGAGTGAATTTCTCCATGGATGTGTTTGACAGTTCACCTAACTGTCTTTGAAGGTGTCAGCCATTCATCCACCCTGTTTGGTTTGTGCCAAACAGCAGCGAACACTGCCGTTGTCAGGTTTGCGTTAGGTTTTTTCCCAACTGCACATGCACTAAGACTGCTGATCCAAACCAATTGGCAGCCATTAGCATCACTAGAGATTACTTAGATGAATGTCAAAGGGTAGGATTTGATTAAAAGACATGATTTGTGACTGTTTTATATGATTCATGACTGACTTGTCTATTGACACAATTGCCTGTTGAGTGGTGCAGTTATGCAGCTGGGGGGGGGGGGCATAGTAGACCTCAATCAGGTTGTGTGAGCATGTGCATGCACCAAAAGCCAATTTTGCTGTACTTTATGGTTACAGTGAAGTGACATGTCAAACAGACATGAAAAAGTTCAGCTGATCACAAAAAAATCACTTCTCTCTTTTGGACTGGCAAACAGGACTTGAACCAAATGAGCGGGTGTTTGAGCATTTGTATTTTCCAGGTCTGCTACTGATTTTTATTAAGAAAAATGTGCATGTTAATATGCTCTTCCATTGTCACGTGTACAGATAACAGTGAGGCCCACTGGAGAATACATGTGCTGAAGGGAAAGATGATCCTGGAACACACAGGTTCCATCTTGCCAGTTTCCTAAACCTTGGAAAACATAGAATCATAGAATCATAGAGTTGAAAGGGACCACCACACCCCAGTGACCTCTACTGCATGCCCAGGAGATGCCCAAGATGTCCTCCCTCTCATGATCTGCCTAAGGTCATAGTATCAGCATTGCTGACAGATGGCCATCTAGCCTCTGCTTAAACACTTCAAGGGAAGGAGAGCTTACCATATCGCTGTGAACATGTTGTGTACATGTTTACAGCAATATATAAATGGCAAGCAAATCCTTATTGTTTAATAATTTAAATGTTTTAAATCCTGGTCCAAAGTGTCAATCCCCCTCTTCATAGCTGCCTGTCTTTTGTCCTGGAGAGCATGTAACAGCATGTTGAAGTCAATTTTGCTCAACAAAATTATGTAGGATTGGAACGGTTAAACCCCCTCCTTCCCAAAACTGGTTCCTGAAAACTTCACAGCCCAGATCCACACCCTGATCCTATGCTGTAGCAGTTTCCCTTTAACAATAACTCTCACAGATCTCCCAGCATCCAGTCATTTATCTAGCTGAGAACATTTTGATTGTGACTGGGGGTGTGGGGAGCCAATGACAACTTCTTCTGATGGAGTTTTTAATAGATGACATTGAGGAGAATCTGGCCTTTTCTATTTTGGTAGAGATGTATGAGTACAGAGTTCTTTCAAGGGAGCCTGGCATCCCTGAGCACCAGAAGTGAGTAAGTAGGGTAGCAAAGTCAGACACCAACCCCTAACATCAAGCTGTGTTTTAACAAGTAGTAAGCCAAATCCCAAAGCATTTTCAGCTCTGAGTAACAAAAGCAGCACTGCACACTTCAAAGTCAACTTCTAACCAGAGGGCAGGAAGATTTATCAAGAAGTGTAAGGCTCCTTAGATTTCTCCTCCTCTGACAACACATTGGGGTCTGCTCAATAGAGAGATCAATGCTAGCTGCTTTTCATGGGGCAGTGTGCGCTTTGGAGCTGTGGAGTTGCTGTGGTATTCAGCAGGTGACGAAGGAAAGTGGTATTAAATCGTGAGGAAATAGAAGCATAAATATCAATACAGCATGAACATCAAATTATGCTCATCATTCCAGAAGTATAATCCAGCAAAAAGGTAATCTTATGTATGACCTAATAAATGCAATGGAAATTAGTCGAACCAATTCTGCAATCCAGTGTATCCTTAACCTGGTAGTAAACACCATTTAACACCCCCTAACTTAATAGGACATCTGGGTAATCATGAGCAGATTCAGCTGTAAATCCTGTTCCATTGGACTTATTGCCTCAGTAGTAGCACTTAACGTTTTCTAGATTGTGAACATAAGAACATAAGAAAAGCCATGTTGGATCAGACCAAGGTCCATCAAGTCCATCAGTCTGTTCACACAGTGGGCAACCAGATGCCTCTAGGAAGCCCAAAACAAGACGACTACAGCACCATTATCCCGCCCGTGTTCCAAAGCACCTAATAGGCATGCTCCTTTGATCCTGGAGAGAATAGGTATGCATCATGACTAGTATCCATTTTGACTAGTAGCCATGAATACCCCTCTCCTCCATGAATATGCCCTCTCCCCTCTTAAAGCCTTCCAAGATGGCAGCCATCACCACATCCTGGGGCAGGGAGTTCCACAATTTAACTATGCCTTGTAGGGGCATAATTAATTGTGCCTTGTAGGGGTGTCTCCATTAAAAGGTCCTGAGCTCTCAGGATAAGATATCTGTGTCTACAGCCCCTGCTCATACTTGACCCAAAGAATGCACGGTTATTTGTTTATTTATTTAGAATATTTCTATACCACCTCTTCAGAGTCCTGCTTGAGGCAGCTTACAATTAAAAACAACAACACAGTATATTTAAAAAGACATTTAAAAATCAAGCCATCAGTCACACAAGCTGTTAGACATAAGCAGCATATAAACTACCCATAAAGCAGAAGCAGGCCATTAAAAAGCTGGTAAGATCAAACTCTTAATTAAAAGCCTGAATAAAAAAGAAGTGTTTTGGCCTCGCATCTAAAAGAAAGTAAAATAGGTGCTGGCAGACCCTCCAGTGGGAGGGCATTGCAAAGATGAGGTGCCATGACAGAAAAATGCCCTGTCTCTAGTCACTACCTTACCTCTGAGGGTGGGAGCAGAGGGCAGAGCTTGCAAGGCAGATCTTAACTGGTGGGCTGGATAGTATAGGAGGAAGTGATCCTTCAGGCACCCTGGCACCAAGCCATTTAGGGACTTACAGGTAAGAACCAGCACTTTGAGTTGTCTGTGGAAGGAGGAGAGCCAGCACCATACACTGGGGTGATCAAAGGGCCAACTTTATTTTTATTACTCAAAAGGGTAGGGATGCGCACTTGGATATTCCCTATCCAAAATATATATCAAAATGCCTTATTGGTATTTTCCCAGATGTACTCGGGCCTCCAAAATATACCCAGGATTTTTTGGGATACAAAAAAAAAGGGTCCTGAAATATCTCAGAAATATTCGGGATTAACCAGGAATATCGGGATCAGGCATTTGCAAGCTCCCTTGTCTTGTTTCTGCGTCTCCAGGGCTTGGTATTGGCTTGTTAGGCTGCTTTAGGTAAGATTCTGTCAGTTTCAAGTTTTTTTTTTTAATTTCACAGGTCTTTTGTGGATTCTTGTAGTTTACATTGAGATTCTCAAGTTTTACCTACTTTCAGATTCTCACATTTTACAATGTTTGAGATTCTTACATTTTAAATTGGTTGGGCTTAGCAATAGCTTGCAATAGCCTTCTTATGTGGGGGAGATTCTTGGGTTTTATATTTTTCACAGTTTTTTTTCCTCCACAGGAAACAATGGAGAATGGGAGGGGGCACCTTGTTCAGGGACTTATAGAAATGCGTTGACTTTAAATTTGGGGGTTGTTTTAAAGAACCGGCACCAAAAGCTCTGCTGAAATTTTGGTGCTAGTACCTTTAAAAACACTTCACAGCCCCCTGGAAATATTTCTCATAGGGAATAATGGAGCTGGAAAATATTGGAACTCCCCCCCCACCCAAAAAAAAACCAACCCTGGATACCGTTTAGGTTCCAAATACCATACCAGTATTTGGAACCCAAGAAAACAGGAATAGCAATATTTTTCAGTGCCAATATCCAGATTTTTAAAATACCGATTTTTTAAACTGAACACCCTGCGACAGCGTTTCCCCCCCTACTGAGGGGATGTACACAGCCTCCTAAGATTTTTGGGACCTAGGTTCATTTTGAACTATAAACCTTCCCCTCAGTTTCCAGGTGTACTACAGGTAGCGCTGGGTTTGCTGCTGTGAGGTAAGTTTTGTGGTGCACAAGGAGATTATTGAGACCACTCAGGCTGGATTAATATATAAACAACTAAAAAGATTTATTTATTTACAGGTTGTTTTTAAAGGAACAAACCAGCAGCACAGGTCTCCAGGCAGACAAGGTAGAAATCTGGCTGAAGCACAAAAGTTTAAACTGGTTATGACTTCAGAGAGTAGTTAGACTTTTCTACAATGCTTTCAGGCATAAACAGACTTTTATTTACTAGCCACTAGGTTGGATCCTCTCTCACACACAGGATTCCACCCACACCAGCCTGCCCCTTCCCCAGAGTAAATTGTACAAGGTCTGCTCATCCCCAGAGACAGGCCTAAATATCGAGCACTCTCTTCTCTCCCAGAGATAGAGCTAAACCGCTCTGGCCTATGGGCTCATCTGAGTGGCTGTTTTTCCCTTCAGGGGCAGGACAGCTTCCTGTCAGTCACACACCCCTACAAGAGGAATCTGGAGTGCACACAGCCCAAAACCCCATTGCACTTGGTTGCCTGCATGCCTTTTACATGAGTGCTTTTATTGACTCTTCAATAAAATGAGTGCTTTTATTGACTCTTCTAGGATCATCCCTAGAAGCATGAATTTGGGATTTAAATCAAATTCCACCTGGAGTATTGCCATAATCTCTTTGTGAATTTTCTTCCAATATCTCTGGGCCTTTTTACAAGTCCACCATTGATGATAAAAAGTCCCTTCGGTCTCTGAACACTTCCAACAATTTGCTTGATTAGATTTGTACATTTTTCGTAAGTCTTTAGGTGCAAAATACCATCTGTAGAACATTTTGTACCAATTTTCTCGAATGTCCTGGGATCTTGAAAATTGTATTCCAGTTTTCCACATTTTCTCCCATTCACAGATTGGAATCATTTTGCCAAAGTTCTGCATCCATTTTATCATACATGTCTTGACTTGTTCCTCAGCTGTCTCCATGTCTAACAACAGCTTGTAAATTTTTGAAAGTAAGTGATCTTGTGATTTCACCACCAATTGTTTGAAACTCGTTGGCTTATCTGATGTTTGATGGTCTGTTTTTAGTCCATGTACAACTAGGAAAAGTTGAAGGAAGCAGGAAAAAAGGAAGACCCAACATGAGATGGTCTGCAAGACCTGAACCGTTAACAATAGGATGATTTGGAGGTTATTCATTCATAAGATTGACGTAAGTTGGAAGTGACTTCACAACGCTTAACACACAAGCAGAGTTGCTGTCAGTCCCAGAGAAAAGCCTACAGTAAATAATTAGGGTATGTTGACATGGTTTGTTTTTTAAAGCCATGAGGTCACAAATTGCTGTCATCTTGTGGGGGACATAAATAGTTGAAACCAAAGGAAAATATCTGTTGGTATAGTTTCACAAACACTTGTACAAGAGCTTTCACATGAATTCACAGTGCTACAGCAGGCAGCTCTATAGCACTTTTTGTGAATTCTGCTTGTGCAAGAGATTGTGCAAGCTCTTGCATAAATGGCAACATTTGAATGAGGTTTCCCGCCCCCATGCAGTGCTCTAGTACAGGGCTTCTTAAACTTTTTCCACTCACGACCCCTTTTCGCCCAAGGAATTTTTACGCGACCTCGAGTATATAGGTATATCAAATAGGTATACAAATCAAACATTTACTGATAATAAATCATAAAGAAACCTTTTACTGTTGCCAAATTTTTTGCAACCCCCACATTCAGTTACGCGACCCCATACGCGACCCACAGTTTAAGAAGCTTCGCTCTAGTACAAGGTGTAAGCTATCTCTTTTGTACACAGAGGACCTTTTCCACATGAGAAAGGGTAACTTAGTACACATCCTGGCCTAGTACATGGATCAATAACATTCATTCAGATCACAGACAAAGATTAGTTGATTAAGCTTCAAAGATCAGGTCCCAAAGCTTGTATTTGCTTACAGGCTTTCATGTTACATAATTCCTACATGGAAGGCAAATTATCATTTAACATGCCACTGCTCGCTCCACTTTAGGGTTATTTGTTTTGGCACGCTGAACTGCAACTTGTGCCAATGTCAGAGAACTCAAACAATTACATTATCACAGGTGCATCAAATAATTATGACACAACCTAAGGCCATAATTCCAGAGGGGTTAGCCATGGTATTCTGCGACAGTAAAAATAAGCAGTAGTCTAATGGTAGTACAAGATTAACAGTGCAATCCTAAGAACAACTGGTCTGGAACGACTCGAAGCACTCCTGGTTGAAACATATTATTTGGATCCTTTCCAATATGTTTTCTGGCCTGGTCATAAGACTGAAACAGCCATGACACCCTATTGCAGTGGTTCCCAAACTTTTTGGGCCACCGCCCCCTTGGTTCCACAAGCTCAACCCCAGTGCCCCCTACCCTATTCAACAACACAGTTGAAGAGGCCCACTTCTAGGGCCCCCCTGCTTCCCCCTTGCCTCTTAGTGCCCCCTCTAGGTAATCCCACTGCCCCCAGGGGATGGTACTGCTCACTTTGAGAACCACTACCCTAGTGGATGACCTGTGCTGGGACTATGGTTTCCTACCTCCAGGTACTAGCTGGAGATCTCCTGCTATTACAACTGATCTCCAGCCAATAGAGATTAGTTAACCTGGAGAACATGGCCACTTTGGCAATTGGACTCTATGGTGCTGAAGTCCCTCCCCTCCCCAAACCCCGCCCTCCTCAGGCTCTGCCCCAAAAACCTCCTGCCAGTGGTGAAGAGAGACCTGTAACCCTAGCTGGGACATGGACAGGAAAAGTGTGACGGTTGATCCCCCTGGACCTCTCAGTGGCTTTCAGTACCATCAATTGTGGCATCCTTCTGGGACTGCCTTTCTGAGCTGGGACTGGGAGGCACTGTTTTGTGGTCATTCTGGTCCTACCTGGAAGCTAGGAAGGTGGTGGTGAAAAGCTGCTGCTCAGCCCCCTGGCCTGTGGCCTGTGGAATCCCACAAGGCTCCATCTTGTCCCCTATGTTTTCAACAACTACATAAAACCCCTGGCTGTGGTCACCTGGATATTAAGGCTGGGTTGTCCCCAATATGTGGATGACACTCAGCTCTATGTGGTGTTTCTGGATGATCTCATGGAGACTGTAGAAACTCTAAACTGTTGCCTGGAGAAAGTTCTGGAGTGGATGTGATCTAATAAACTGAAGCGTAATCCCAACAAGACAGAAATGTTACCGGTGAGCAGAAGGCCTGACCCAGGACTTAACGTGTCCCCTGTTCTGTCTGGGGTTGCACTCTCCTTGAGGACTTAGGCCTACTGCTGGATAAGCAGGGGGCAGCTGTGGCCAGGAGTGCCTTTTACCAGCTGCAGCCTTTCCTGTGCAGGAAAGATCTGACCTGTATGGGCCATGCCCTGGTTACATTTTGCTTAAATTATTTCAATGCACTCTTTGTGGGCTGCCTTGACAAATGTTTAAAAGTTTAAATTGGTCCAGAATGCTGCAGCCAGGACGTTAATTAGAGTGGGTCAAAGGGACCATATCACTCTACTCTTGATTTATCTACACTGGCTCCAAAAGACTTTCCTGCCATAGTTCAAGGAAAAACCCCTATGGCTTGGGATCAGTATATCTGAAGGACCGCCTGCTCCCTTACAAACCTACCTGACCATTAGGGTCATCTTCCAAGTCCCTGCTTCAGGTACCCCTGTCATGTGGAGCCTTACAACAGGTCAGACAGACCCCTCTTGTGGCTGTTTTGGCCCGGGAAAACAGCACAGAAAGGAAGGTTGAAGCCCTCCTTCCCCTATGTAGTAGTGTAGTGGTTAAGAGTAGTGGTTTGGAGCAGTGGACTCTAATCTGGAGAACCGGGTTTGATTCCCCACTCCTTCACATGAACAGCGGACTCTAATATGGAGAACCGGGTTGGTTTCCCCACTCCTACTCATGAAGCCAGCTGAGTGACCTTGGGCTAGTCACAGAGCTCTCCTAGAGCTTTCTCAGTCCCACCTACCTCACAGGGTGTCTGTTGTGGGGAGGGGAAGGTGATTGTAAACCGGCTTGATTCTTCCTTAAGTGGTAGAGAAAGTTGGCATATAAAAGCCAACTCTTCTTCTTCTTCTTCTTCTTCTTCTTCTTCTTCTTCTTCTTCTTCTTCTTCTTCTTCTTCTTCTTCTGTCAAATGTGGCCCTACATCACTTGGAAACATTAGTTTCCCAAAGGCATATAGGACTGCAAGTCATGCTAGTTATTGTGTTAGTTCTGCAGTAAAGATGTTTTTTTTAATAATATTTTATTATTTTTATACTACTTAAACAGAACATTCAACAATCAATGTAAGTAAGCATCAAAATGTAAATTCTAATAAACAATTGTTGAAACTACATATTTATATACTTAAAAGTAGAATCTAAAGACTTCCCCTACACCTCCCTCAATCTTTTCATTTATTTGTAATCTCCTTAGTATCAAAATTTAATCCTAATATTATTACAAACATCCATAAAATATTTTTTCTTATTATTTGACCTTATTCATAATCTAAGTATTTACTGCTTCACTTATCTATATTAAGATTAAAAAAAATTGAAAGCAAAAAATTGAAAAGAAAAGGGAAACAAATAAAATAAAAAACACTACTTTTTATAGTTTAAAAAAGGATTAAATAGTAGGTACTTTTCTTAACTTCTTTCAGTAATAAAAATCATTTTAGTTTCTCCATTTCTCCCACATCATATAAGTGTTGGTTATGTTAATGCCATTGGTTGTTTCCTTTCAATCAACCCCCCCCCCCAAAAAAAAGAAATCTAAACGCTTTGGCCCAGTTTCTTCATCTTATATTTCCAAAATCTTCCTCTTTGTCTCAATGAGTCCATCCGTCAAAGGACATCCATGGATGATGTTAATGCAATTTCCTCTGTAAGTGATGATGAAAAGTAGGAAATCTGCAACATTTCCTCTTCCCTCCCTGAAAATAGGAGGGACTTGGTGTTTCCAAAATTTTGCCTTTGTAAATTCTCCCAGTCAGTTTCAGAAAATTCATCCAATAAATCATACAAGCAAAAATCAAAGTCTCTTATATTCATAGTTGTCACTTGAGTTGGTTCTGTTCCTTCTTGCAGAGATGTTTCCTTTGATGGTGCTTCGTCTTGTACTGGCTCGTCATTTGGGTAAATTCCTTCTCTGAGTATTGAGCTCATCGTCGCAAGTCGGTCCTTTATTCCATTGGCAAGGTCATTGATACTGTTTACCAAAAAAAATACTTGATCTGTAAAGTTGGTTTCGTTTTCCATGGTGTAGCTTGTGGTAGCTGTAGTTAATTTGTAAAGTCCGGACAGGTATGAGTTAAAAAGTTTCAGATGATACTACGAGGGGCAAGTATAAGGACGGCACATCTGCTGTTCCTTCCTTTTGCCTTGGGGCTTGGGAATTATTAGCAGGGCACACAGCAATCACACATCTGATCCCAAATCCCGTGATGTTCTCGTGGTGTCGAACGACAGCCAATGCTTCCAGATAGAACGTAGCTTCAAGATTTGTTTACTCTGAAAAGCCTCCTCCCGGAAGTAGGGGGGAATCTGCTCGTCCCTCCTCTTTAAGCTTCAGGCTTTCTGATTGGTAGCCATAACGTCATTCAAGAAGTCCTGATTGTTATATCTACCCGGCGATCAGTTTGATTAAGCTCCTGCCGGTTTATCCGATGTTTTTAGATGCCAAAAAGTTATCCAAACCTCAGATGAGGAGATAAGGATTTTATAGATGTTTTTTTCCACTCCTATGTGACTTCCAATTCCAGGTAAATCAAAGGAGTTCTTATTACTCACTCAGATCTTGGAAGAGTAGGTATTCCTGCTTAAATATTGTTGCATAGATGGTAATAGGTGGGGGGGGGCTGAGCCTGATTCCAAAGAGACACTCATGGCAATGGTTTCCCCTCATAAGCCAGGCGGGACTCCAGCCAGGATTCCGAGAGTCGTCAGATGGCTCTCTCGGCAAAACTGGGTGTCAAACCGCTCTTCATGGGCAGCAAGGGAGTTCCTGTACCCCAATACACTATTTAGGATTAGGTAGGAGTGCAAATATGCACCCCATTTTCAAGCGAATCTTGGTTCTCTTGGGAGCTTCCAAGAGACGTGTGCTCAGCCCCGCTCCCCTAGCGGAAGTCAGTTCTGCAGTAAAGATGAATGCTGGATTACCAGAGGTTTACAGTGGAGTAACTCTGCATAGGATTGCACTGTAAGCCTACAATCCTAGGCACCCTTACTTCAAAGTCCCATTGGGCTCAGCGAGACTTATTTCAACCTATACTTGTGCAGCTCAAGATATACAAAGATTTTATTTTGTAGACTAAAGCCCATTCATCTGATGCTATTTAAGGCCACATAAAGCAACTATCTAGACCACCCCCGTTGTTGTTTTATAACTGCAGTTAATCACACAGCAGAACAGAATCAACACTTTGCCATTTTAAAACTCGTTTGCTGGTTCAAACTGTAGTAACAACTTTCATGCTACTACTGGCTTCACTTGTAGTTCAATTCCCCCCACCCCACCCCCATTCCCAACCCATGCTGTGGCTGTCTAAGATTGCAGCTAGATGGCTAATTATTGCCTATAGTCATATCAATTTGCTTTACCTGAGCAATGTATCTTCTGGCTGACACACATAGGCTCTAAGGTGGAAGGAACATGGTTTTCCACATTAGGCAATGTCTAATTGTTAAATGGTTGTCCTCAATGCCATCATTTCTCCTTGCCGTGGATTCTGTTATGTAGTGCTTACAATGAAGGAGTAAGAGACTGTTGCATATCGTGTTACTTCTGCAGTAAAGATGAATGCTTCCATTTAATACAAACCACACTTTCTTAACAGGGCAGATCCTGTTATTTATGAAGTCAGAATTTTTCTTTCTTTTTTTAAAGCTATAATTTAAACTGTGGTTATGAGCAAAGCTGATCTCTTTTGCTGCGTGATTCAACCCTGTCATGGGAGGAAGAAGCAGGCTAACAATGCGCAAAGTGGACTCGGGGGTCTGAAACACGGATGAAGCCAATTGTCTTGTATATTATCTTTATGGCCTACGTTGTTTCATCTGAATTTCCTGGATCTTAATCCAAGAAATATCTTTGTGTTATTTGGTCTATAAATTATTTATACGCGCTTCCCTTTTCTTGTATGGGGCTCTGTCTCTCGACTTCCTGTGAGACCTCATCAGTGACTAGGAACATGCTGGGACTCTGCTAGAATCTATCTTGAAGGAGAGGAGGGATGATAACAGAGTGGCAGTCTGGGATTTGACAGAGCACTAATTGTCATAGATGAATAACTAATGATGCTACCTTGTGGGTCAGACAGCCTTGCGGGCCAGACTCAAATGGCTGGCAATTTCCTTAGAATAATGCAATCGCTGACATTTCTCACCTCTCGCTAGTGAAGGCAAATATTACCACTTCTCCCTGCACCCCACTGGGCTGGTACACTTTCTTCCCTCTCCTTTTAGACACCAGCAAGCTTCATTTTCCAGCCCATCTCTCTCACATGTACATGATTGTTCCCTGCAGCATTGTTATCATCACTACATTGTCTAATTTAATTATGAAATCCCACGTGGTGGGGCTTCCACTTCCTCCTTTGGGATGCAATGCCACAGTTTAATAGATATGGTTCTGGCAGGATGTGTTTCCTGCCCCCTCCTTAGTTTTTTTAAGCAGCAAGTAATATTTCCAAGGAGCATATCTGCCCATACTCTGCCACAAAGCACTCATACTCCTCGGGGTTGTAAGGCCTAGTGGTAGGGTATGAGACTATTCATTTTATTTTAAATAGGGTTGCCAACCTCTAAGTGGGGCCTGGAGATCCCCTGGAATTACACCTGATCTCCAGATGACAGAGATCAGTTCCCCTGGAGAAAATGGCTGCTTTGAACAATAGACTCTACAGCATTATACCCCACTGAAGTCCCTCCCCTCTCCACACAACCCTCACACAGATAGACCTTTTTTGTAAGAGCCCAAAATATATGCCTTTTGAGGTTATTCTGCACTACATATTATGATTTTCCTGACTTGGATGGCCCAGGCTAGCCTGAAGTCGTCAGATCTCAGAAGCTAAGCAGGGTCAGCCCTGGTTAGTATTTGGATGGGAGACCACCAAGGAAGTCCAGGGTTGCTATACAGAGGAAGGCACTGGCAAACTACCTCTGTTAGTCTCTTGCCATGAAAACCTTAAAAGGGGTCGCCATAGGTCGGCTGTGACTTGAAGGCACTTTACACACACACATTATGATTTTGCCTTTGAATTTCTAGCTTCCAAATCAATAGGAGCAAGGTCATTTAAGACCCATACATCGAAACAGGGAATTTAGCCGGCACCCTGTCTTTTGTTGTGTGCCCTTCTTCATCTTGTACACATTTATATAGAATTGCCATATTGTATTTCTTCTGAAATTGTCTTTTTCTGAATTGTGGCTATACTATGGTGCAAAGTTGCATTTTGGTAAATCACAACAATAATTCTTTGTAATTTCAATATATTTTGTAATTTTTGAAGTATAAACACTTTTGATCATCTTTGTTTCTTCTAGAATTTTAGACCTCTGGTATTTTGTACCCTTTGTTCCTGTGGTTCAGGGATTTCCTTCTCCTTTTTTTGTTTTTGAATGTAAATTATTGATGCAGGTCATGTTTTTTGCGTTCTTATTCTAGGAGGAACTGTAACATATACAACAGTTCAGAGCAGACAATCTATATGACGCTGGAGATGTTTCTGCTGATGCTGTCATTGGTGCCTTCTGGACCTTTGGGATTTTCAGAATCTACTCAAGCTCAACATTGGTTGATAAATCCTCAGGATCCCCACTGTTGACTGAGACAGGGCTATGCCACCAGGATTTGAACTCTAGTCTTTTGTCTAGTTGGTTTTGGGACAAATTGGCTTGTTTAAGAACTCAAAATGACCCTCCATTTGCCAATATGCCTCTCTTTGTCATCACATGGAACCATCAACCCACTCAACTAAATCCTCCACCGTTGGTTTTTCAACTTGAAGACATCTCCTAAGAACCTAGCTTGCCCCAGTCCAAAGGGATAAACCAGAGAACTATTTTTTCACTGAGGTTCATGTTGAAGGGAAGTAAAAGCAATAAATGGTAAAGATGATCATGATGCCTGTAAGAACTGTCTTTGAAGATTTCTAAACAATCAGAAACATTTGTTTCTTTTCAGCAAATTCTGCCAGAGGAAGGTCATCTGATTCATATCCATCAAATGTTCAAGAGATGACTCATAGTCAGACAAATCACACTTTTAAAACTTGTCTTTGCACACACGGCGGAAGAAAAAGAACTCTCTTCATTTAGAAAGGCTTTCCATTGTCTCTTCCCATCTACAGAAGTATACAAGAGCCTGCCCCCCAAAGGTTACATATTTTGCTTTAATTAGAAGTTTATACCCCTACATAAAGAATAATACATAATGTTCTATTAATCACTCTCTATTTTTTTTTCCATTTGGGGTTCTTATATATATTCTCCACAAGAATATATATTCACCAAGTGTCTTATGGTGACAGAACAAGTCAGTTTTCTTAGGATCTGTTGTGCTTCATCAGACTATATTCCTAACCACATCAGAACAACTTCTTCTCCTCCTCCTCCTCCTCCTCCTCCTCCTCCTCCTCCTCCTAGTTTTCTATGTTTAGGAAATATTTAATGGGGGGGGGGGAATTCAAATGTTTGATCTTCCACCTAAAATGGCACAGCCTCTCTTATTCCTTCTGCCCCATCCTTTTATTCCTTCTCTCCCCCATTGTCAGAAGAAAGAAAGGAAGGACCTGTCGTTTTTTCACATTAATCTGTCAAATATGTATATTGACAATGGTGCATAAATAAACTTATAATGATAATGACAATACTACTGCTAGTAACAGCACTTACATTGCACTTCAAGATGGAATGTCAGATAGCTCTCATGTCATAATTACCTAGTAACACATTTGTGCCATGTAGTCTCAATTCTTGGTATATGAGATCAGCTCAAACAAACAAAAAAATATCCTGCCTCTGAATGTTTCACTTGATACCAGCACAATGAATCAATACCTCATTACTAGAGAAAGGTCCATAAGATAAATTGTAGGACACAGAGAAATTAGTGCTCAAAATTAGGACATTGCTTGACGTTTTTTTAAAGAACAAAGGCTAAATCAGTACCATATGCTGAAAACAGTGTGATGATCCCTGTAGATATGGTTGCTTTTATTTTTAACAAATGAAGTGAATTTGATTTTGCATTTTGTAGGTGTGTAAAAGAGGAATACTAAGGTTGCTGTGCAGAGGAAGGCACTGGCAAACCACCTCTGTTAGTCTCTTGCCATGAAATCCCCAAAAGGGATCGCCATACGTCGGCTGTGACTTGAAGGCACTTTACACACACAAAAGAGAGATAAAGATGTCTCAGTTGGGGATAATACTTCAGAGAACCTTTAAGACCCAGGTTTTAAACTTTTAATCTCCTTTATTCCTCCAAAATACAGGAAAATTAGCAGTGGAGTTTTCAGTTGCGTATCTATCAACCAATGGAAGCAGATATTGGACCCTATGTGGGGAGCGAACTGGGTGATGGAGTTCCATTAATTTTTAAAACACAAGCAAGGACTTGTATGAAGTCTAATGTGCCATTTTAGAGCCAGGAGTACAGGCAATTTCAGCCAAATTGGCTGTAACTATGAAAATTTCAGTAAAGATCGCTTTAAAAGAAATGCCACACTTTATAATTTGAGGTGGGGAACCTGAGTCATCTTGGTGAAGAAAATAAACTCTGGCAAATCCTGGATGCCAGGTGATCATCCTCATTTGGTTCAAGTGACGTGTGTGAGGCATTTTTATTCTCATATTGGAATAACAATGCCAGCAACTGTGCCAGGGAGAAGAACACATCCCATCCAGCTACTGGCTTTGTTGTTTACACGTGAAGGGCCGTACACTGTATTGTTGTAGGCTATTTTTTTTTCTTATGGTAATATATACTGTATGCAAACTTAATGAAGAGTGTAGGATGTCAGTCTGTCTGCTGGTCAAAGTACAAGCAGGTCTGAATTACAGAAGGTGCTGTTTTTAATTTGTAAATATAAGATGAGATGTTTTGTTAAAATATACATAATGAATCCATCCCGTTTTTGGTATCCTATATCGTTTAAATAACAATCAACTTTTAAGAAAGGGCATAATATCTGCCATGTGTCTTACAGATGTTCTTCCTCATTTCCATTTTCCCCAAGTATCACATTTGAAAGACAATTTTAACCTTTAAAAAAAAACCCTTATTTTATATAATTATTTGCCCTTTAAAAAAGGTAAAGGTCCCCTGTGCAAGCACCGGGTCATTCCTGACCCATGGGGTGACGTCACATCCTGATGTTTTCTAGGCAGACTTTGTTTACGGGGTGGTTTGCCAGTGCCTTCCCCAGTCATCTTCCCTTTACCCCCAGCAAGCTGCCCTTTAGGGGGGTATAAATGAGTTTGATCACTGAACTTTAGAAGTGTAGGAGGTAGGCGAAATGAAGTGTGCTCTGCAAGTCTTTGCGGGTCCCCTGCTTGTCAATATATCTAATTCTCAATGTGGCCCCATCTGTGGATACTTAAAGCCAGACACTGAAGCTATGAACAGACAAGACAGATCTTTCTACAAACAGAAGTAAAGCCCCAGTTTTGCAGAAAAATATAAAATCTTAAAAATAAATATATTGGGGTGTTGACCAGTCAAATAATAGAAGCAGCAGCTGTATCTTTAAGAATATGGTTGCCAGGTCCCTCTTTGCCACTGGCGGGAGGTTTTGGGGGCAGAGCCTGAGGAGGGCAGGGTTTGGGGAGGGACTTCATTGCCATAGAGTCCAATTGCCAAAGCGGCCATTTTCTCCAGGTGAACTGATCGAAATCGGCTAGAGATCAGTTGTAATAGCAGGAGATCTCCAGCCACCACCTGGAGGTTCAGTATAGGAATAGCTATGAGCAATGCCAACAATATTCTGGCTATATATTCACAGTACGTGGTATATTACCACGTACTGTGAATATATAGCCAGAATATTGTTGGCATTGCTCATAGCTATTCCTATACTGAATTTCTCATCTTATGATAAGTGTATAGAGGTGTCTGATTTGGTTTTCACCACCTGGAGGTTGGCAACCCTATTTAAGAAAGAAGCTCTCAGTGGCCAATGTGGGGGCTGCTAGACAACCACAACAATATTGCCAGCTTTCATACCTTTGTTTCTATCAGTAAAAAGCAGGGTCCAAGGCTATTTTGGCCTCCTAGTCCATTCCTGCTCTCTTCATTTTTGCCCTGGTGGGAGAACTCACTGGGGCCAGCCCCAGCAGCAACCTCTATGCAACTTGCTACCATACAATTTGTGTGATTCACCCACATGCTGTCGTGGGTACCAGACAACTTGATGCCTCCAATTCACTTGGGCCCAGTGGGAGCCTCTGCACCACTTGCACAATATTGCCAAGCCTGGTAGTGGCCACCACACAACTCACCTGTACAACTTGCTACTGCACAGCTTATAGAGTTGCCAACCTCCAGGTAGTAGCTGGAGATCTCCTGCTATTACAATGGATCTCCAGCCAATAGAGATCAGTTCACCTGGAGAAAATGGCCCCTTTGGCAATTGAAGTCTATGGCACTGAAGTGCCTCCTCTCCCTAAACCCCACCCTCCTCAGGCTCTGCCCCCAAAATATCCCACCAGTGGCAAAGAGAGCCCTGGCAACCCTAACAGCTTAGTCAGACTTTTCCCAGGAGAGGCTGCCTAGGGGAAGGAAGGAGGGAAATCGGAGAGCCAGTGTGGAGTAGGAGCTGAGAGACCCAGGGTCAATTCCCCGCTCTGCCATGGAAGACAGCGGGGTAATCTTGGGTCATAATAATTTTTGAGCCTACTCTTCCTCACAAGATTGCTGTGAGGATAAAATGGAGGTGAGGAGAATGATATAAGCTGCTTTGTGTCCCCACTAAGGAGAGAAATGGGGCATAAATGAAGTAAATAATAAATAATGCTAAAGATTGAAGAAGCAGATAAAAGATTGTTCGGTGAATGGGAAGGACAGAGGAAAACAGGGAAAGAGAACAGGATATGGGGGCTGCCAGAAGGAGAAAAAATAGAAATACTGTGAGGAAGGAGATACAGGGGGGAATGCCATGACTGCCCCCCACTTGAGTTTGTGGAACTGTGGTAATTACATGAGATTTCCATCAGAGCTTTGAAGTGTGGTATTATTCGTTCGGTCCTTTTAGATCCCTTTCTCTCAAATCATGTAGATCAAGCTGATGATAGTAAGATCAAATTATTGTTATCCTTCCGAGATTCTGAGACTATTGAATCTGTGGCTAAATTTTTTGATGAAATTGTTAAGAGGTGGAGGTTAAATGATGTTTAGAGGGTTGGTTTTATTTGATTGACTGCTTGATGGTATGCCAATAAAGGTATTGAAATTTGAAATTTGATGTTCAAGCAATTATATTTATATTCTAGAAAGTTAAGTATGTGTTCAACACAAATTGAGTTAACCAGATCTAGAATGGTATAAATGAATCCCGAGCCGTTATTCTATGTTGCGTTGCACTGGCGACAGCTAAACTGTAATGCATCACCGTCTCTTGAGTCTGAAAACCATTTTTTAATTAAGCAGCTACAAGGCTGCATTATTTGAACATCATTCGACATGCCCTGATCCTTCTTTGATTTTAGGTTTATTTCGCAAATGTACCACTCTCTTGCTTGTTATCTTGCTATATGAGTCGGCTTAGAAGTCCATTTACTCTGGGTAATTGCTCCTTCATAAGGCTCTTTAATGTAATGCACAGTACAATGAGCTAATGTCAGGGAACATTGTTAAAATAAAGTGACTGTCATAGGAAAGGTTTCTTTATGGCTGATAGCCTGCTGATTATCCACACATTATAAGCATATGAATAAAAGTTAGTATGACTTCTGAAGTAGTCATATAGTCTTTAATAACATAAAAAAATCACAGAATTGCCTTGTGCCACAGAAATGGCGTTGTTGGCAACAGGAGGCTGAGGTAGTATCAATATTGCCATTCAGGTATGAATCATGTCTGGTGGTGTAGGTCATCTTGATTCCCATGGTAACAATACTGCTAATGCATCTGTAGGTAGTGGATATATTCTTCTGTAATAAGATAAATAGTAGTTTTGGAGCTGCAATAAATACACTGTTAAGGGGCCAGAAACTGGTAGATATTTTTTTTTAAAAATGCAGCTGTAAATTTTAGTTTAGCAAGATATCTTGTGTGAGCTGGTCAGCTCTTTATAAAATCTCGGTGAGGAGAAGAGGGAAGAGAAAAAGAAAAACAGAAGGAGGAAGAAGGACGGCAGATGCGTAAGTACGACTAGGAGTGAATGGGGAAAAGGAGTCGTCTTTTAGCACCTTGGTGCTGTATCATACACATCATCAAACTTTTGTCAGAGAGCAGAGAATTGTCTTTGTAGAATACTGAGAATGTATCTAGCAGCACCAAGTGTTAATAGAGTATTCTTTTCTCATTCAATCCCACATTCCAGTAGCTTATGGTTGTCAGGGATGATCGGTTTTCTGTATCCTTGGGGACACCTGTATTGTCCAGTCTCTAGGCAGGGCCTCATGGATAATCAGAATCTTTATCAAGGTTGGCATCATAATTTGCTAAGAAGGGCTTTTTAGGAATAGGGCTTGTATGAACTCATTGATTAGGGGGGACTGGAAGAGCCAGAAGGCAATTTGGTAGGGATTAGTTGGCCTTTCTGGAAGGGACAGGAAATAGCAAAATAATATTCTAAAATACACATGGAGTATCCTACAAGTGAAAAACTGTAAGCAAAACTGTTAACGCACCTTGATTAAAACTCAATAGGAAAACTGTGCGCCAGATATTGTGTCATTGGGGTCTGGATATGGGAAGCAGGAGGCTATTGGCCACCCCTACTATAAGAGACACTGAAGACTGAAGAGGCCTTGCCTTTAATCTTCTAAATGAATACGTGTTTGGCTAGTCCTACTGTGGCACAGATAAAAGCATAACTCAGTAAAAAAATGTGAAAGTAAGAGTGGTTTAAACATCTATTACATCACCTGACTCATCACTTGATGATGACTCTCAGCTGAATACATGACCGGTCTCCATTGAAAAGTATTTTTGAACTGTCACGGAGAGATATGAATATTCTGCCTGATTATTAATCTATTATGCTCCATTCAGACATGCAACTAATGAGTGGTTAACATGCATATGTGACCCCTTGAAATACAAAGAAGCATAAAGTGAGGCTCTTACATTTGGTTTTTTCCTTTCCTTCCTTTTCCTTTTATCCCTTAGAAGCTCCTTGATCCATTGATCTTGAGCAGCATATATCTAGTGTTTGAGGGATATAAGGACTGAAACAAATCTTGCCACTGACAATGTAGCCTTGGGATCCCTATCGCTTAGCAGAAAAGGCATTATGTCAGACACAGAGGCATTCGATTTGTATGTTAAAAGGGGGAAGATATAATGTGATCGAAGTTCCTCGTAAAAGCGGCATTCCAAAAGGGCATGAGCTAGTGAATCGATAGAGCCAGAAGAGCAAGGACAGGTCCTGTCTGGATATGGTATATTCCAAATTCTGCCCTGCATAACCATAGATGGGTTAGCATTCAATCTAGCTAAACAAAAGGCTCTAGAACTGTGGTGGTGAACCTATGGCACGCGTGCCAGATTGGACACTCAGAGCCACCTCTGTGAGCACGTGCGTCGTCGCACCAGCACAGAGTTCACCTGAGTTCGTTACTAGAAAGCCAGAGGGACGTGGGGCCGGGCTGCTCTCCTCCCCCTCTCCACGCACCCCTGAGGGCATTTCTCACATCACACGCCCCTCTGCCCAGCAGCCCAATGGGAGTGCTTCCTCCCTCCCCTGTCTGGGGTAAGGTGTGTCAAGGAAATAGGATCCCCCCCCCAATTCCTTGTTGATTAAAAATCTTTGGTCCAGGCTTTCAGCCTGGCTGGGGAAATCAAACTGCAAGACATTCCAGGATGCGGCTCAATTAACATTGGTAAAAAATGCAATTCCCCCATCCGCCGGACCACTTGTCATAGTAACAAATGGTCCTGCCTCAGGGAACCCCAGGTGATCTGCTCTGTAAGCATTTGTCACCTTGGTGTTTTCTGTTGCAAGCCGGATGTCATCAATCTTCGGTCAGTTGGCATCTCCGGAATCTCAGTGAGGTTTGAACTCCCCCCCCCCGCCGAGATCCTGGAAAATAAAAGAGGAACACACACAACTGTGCGTGTGGTGGTCTGGACACGCAGACAGCATGTCGGATACCATCAATCCATCTGATTCCTGGGGCAGGGATATGCCAAACGGAACTCTTGGAACATTTATTGAATGCTGAACTGATGTGTATCATCGCTTTGGAACGGGTAACGTTTTTGTAACTTGCTACGCTTTTGTCAAACTCTTGAACCTAAGAATCCTACTGTGTAGCCAGCTGCTTAAAAGCTTTGTTGTTTTGATTTGCTTTTGAGAACATCACACAAAACTAATTTGTATATGATCTTAAAGGTAAACCACAGAATTGCTTCTCCAATCGTATTGGAAAAGAAGTGCATGCAGAATTTCACATAGCTGTGAGTGTTCATGAAGTATCCAACTAGGATACTGCTGGCTTAATAAAAAAAAATGCAATCTTGCACAGTATTACTATTATTGACAGTATTTATATTTCACTTTTCTAACTGCTCCCGGTCCCTAAGGGGCTCACAATGTAAAAAGAAGCAAAAGAGCACCAGCAGACAGCCACCAGAAAAGACACTGCTGGGGTGCGGAGGACCAGTTACTCTCCCTCTGCTCAATAAAAGAGGAAAACCCACTTACCCAGCATGTAATTAACCTGTGGAACTCCTTGCCACAAAATGGGGTGATGGAATCTAGCCTAGATGCCTTTAAGAGGGGATTGGACTAATATCTGGAGGAAAAGTCCATCACGGGTTACTAGCCCTGATGGGTATGTGCTACCTCCTTATTATAGATGTGGGCCACTGTGAGATACAGGAGCTGGACTAGATTGTTCAAAAGCATGCCAAATGCAAACTTTTACCTTTCTATAAAAAGTTGTTTGTATCATTGAAAGCTCTGTTATTGTGTTTTTCTTTTAAGACAAAAGATGTTAAGGTATGAGTTGTTTTTTCTAAACTAAAACCTCAGTGTGTGTGTGTGTGTGTGTGTGTGTGTGTAAAGTGCCATCAAGTCGCAGCCGACCAATGGCGACCCCTTTTGGGGTTTTCATGGCAAGAGACTAACAGAGGTGGTTTGCCAGTGCCTTCCTCTGCACAGCAGCCCTGGTATTCCTTGGTGGTCTCCCATCCAAATACTAACCAGGGCTGACCCTGCTCAGCTTCTGAGATCTGACGAGATCAGGCTAGCCTGGGCCATCCAGATCAGGGCGAAACCTCAGTATTCAGGTTAAATTGCTGTGTTGGCATTTGGCGATAAATAAGTGGATTTTGGGTTGCAGTTTGGGCACTCGGTCTCTAAAAGGTTCGCCATAACTGCTCTAGAAAGACGAGGAGTTGTCAAATAATATGTATAAGCAGGCAAACTATGTGGTGGTGGTATTCCGGAGAACTGGGATGAACAGACACGGCGAGCACGAAAAGTAGTGCTGTTATAATCGAGCTCTTTAATGCACTTTTTAATTTTGGTGAAAGCTTCAGTTTTCCCAAGATCTAATTACATATCCTGCGAGAAGCCCAACAATGACAGTTTCTCATCTAAGATTTTTTGCCATGAACATTTAAAAGGGTCGTGCTTCAGAGAAGCTAGGAACCCCTCAGTGCTAAAGCACAGTTTAAGGTGTAGTTTAAAGGCGGCCAACCCTGACCTACCCTCGAGTGACATTTGGCCAAATTCGGAACAAAGAATAACACTAGCAACACATCGAGGGGCATTTAGGAGTTTTCATAAGAACTGAAGCAATGGATGATCTATAGATTCATTGACAACTGTTATCCAGATGGCAACACCAAAAAGAATAATTGGGATAATTTTAGATTAAAAACCTGAATAGCCCCTGGAATATATTTGCCACCTTTGGTGTGGAAAAAGTTGACAATACGACCAACCCCAGGTTTAATTTTGTTGGACACTGCTTTTTGATGGGCATTTCAATTTAGGTTATGGGAAAAAAGAATGCCAAGGTAAACAAACTCCTTGACTTGGTCAACTTCAAAGCCGTCTAATACCCAGCAAAAAAGAGGCATTTTTCTCCTCTTAGTGAAGATCATAATCTTAGATTTATGATGGTTTATTTTAAGATCTTCCCTAGAGCAGTACTCAGAGAAGGTTTGTAAAGATCTTTTCAAACGAATTCTTGTGCTGGACAGGAGGACTTACATTTGGTTTTTATATATCATACTGTCCTTTTTTTAATGTTATGAACATTTCAAACATTATGGAAACTAAACATTTCTGGGAGAGTGGAATAAGAAAAATGATTGGTACAAGTCCCAAAGTCTTTTCAAACCTAATTATATTTCTGTGAATAGGCTCACCCTAGTGAAATCTAAAACCTTTTTTATGTTTAGGGATGCTACATTTTCATTCTTTTACTCTCCGCCCATATTAGCAGAATAATTTAACTCATGAAGAATTGTGCCTGAACAGTCCAATAAGAAGATTTGACAATGAGCACTATGTGGAAAAAAAATGCTAACCCCTTGGCAGATACAAGCCTGTTTGCTGGCTAATAACCATCAGTTGGAAGGTAGCAGGACAGAGGTATGAAGGGTTCCCACCTTGCCAGGCCGCACTGAAAGAAGTTTCCTTCCATCAGTACAATGCTGAGTCAGGTCACTGCCACAAGGCAGCTGAAGGGGCAGGATGCCCCCCTTCTGCTAGTTCAGCCTTCTTCCTCCTTAGTTAGTTGGTATACTGGTTTGCCCTGACCTGGATGGCCCAGGCTAGCCTGATCTTATCAGGTCTCAGAAGCTAAGCAGGGTCAGCCCTGGTTAGTATTTGGATGGGAGACCACCAAGGAAGGCCAGGGTTGCTGTGCAGAGGAAGGCATTGGCAAACCACCTCTGTTAGTCTCTTACCTTGAAAACCCCATAAGGGGTCACCATAAGTCGGGTGCGACTTGACGGCACTTTACACGCATACTGGTTTAGCTGGTATACTGGACTGCTGACTAAGAAAGCAAGGGAAACTCAAAAGAGAACTGTGATTACCAACAGGCTGCCCACAATCTTTGCAAATGAGCCTTTTTGACTGGCTCGTGGTGGCAAGTCGTTTCACGTTAGATAGAAAGAGAACAGGGCTACTTTATCCTGTGGTCAAAGGGGGCAGTTGCACCATCAGGAGCCCAATGTACATGCAGGACACACAATACATCAACGTACAGGGATACACATATAAAGGGCACGTGGGGCCAGATGCAGTGGCCCTGCCTCTCCTACCTACATGTACCTGAATGTGGGCTCATATAAACTGGGCACATGTAGGCACCAACCCCATGATTGGGAAAGCAACATTCCTCAGCCTGGGGATGTTGTCTCTATATGTTTACTTTGTTTGGGGTTCCTTGGGAGGGAGGGTTAGTGCGCTCAGTCATAAGTAGGATTTCACTCTCCTCTGCACATTGGTCTATCCACAAATGTCCAGGGGGCCTATGGGGAGTCTTACCTATAATACTGTTATTTGTTTGTAACAAGGCATAGTCCTCTCTTTGGTGTTACTTTTAAGGCAATAATTAACAACACATGTTTTTGCCTATATACTATCAGTGGTGGATATGTTATTAAATACCACTACTTTATAATCATTATGTCTAGCTTGTGAAGTGCTGTTTCTAGTTTGCTGAGTATCCTACAGCACGCTAACCTTTGTTTACCACAGTACCTGGAGGCTGGCAACCCTATCTAGAAGACAAGTCTTTCTGCCAATCTAAGCTGCTTGGCAGGGCATGGGAGTTTTCCTGGTCTTGTCTGGATTGTGGGCTTGGGGCCTGGGCTGAGAACAATGTACTCCAAATTAAGGGGAAGGACGATGCCTCGCAACTCGATATCAGAAATAGTTGGTTTTAGAATCGCTTCCTAATCTCAATGGATAATTTACACTAATGTGTACAATCTGTCAATAGCTTTGTATAAAGTTACCCAGAGCCAGTTTAGCATAGCCCACAAAAACTGGGTGTCAGACCCAAACTGGAGAGACCTGTGTTCAAATCCCCTCAACCAAGAAACACTTGTGTGACCTTGGGCTAGTTACTCTCTCTCCACCCCACCTGCCTCACCATATACATTTGCACTAAATTCTTGGAGGCAGAGCAGGAAAAAATATCACGGATAGGATAAATGCAGCTGACATGCAGAATAACTGGTAGGACACTCCATTTTGCCCCAAATGCATTTGCACCAATATGTTCTGTTTTTCGCACTGTCACTTGTACAGACAGCCAACCTTTTAATATGTGTATATGTTTGTATAAACAGCTTCACAACCATTATCACAGGGAGGCTTAGGGGGTCACTTGCTGAACAATGGGGAGGGGCTGTGGTTCAATGGTAGAGCCTCTGCTTGGCATGCAGAAGGTCCCAGGTTCAATCCCCGGCTTCTCCAGTTAGGCAAGTAGGTGATGTGAAAGACCCTGCAGAGCCACTGCCCATCTGAGTAGACAATACTGACTTCGATGGACCAAGGGTCTGATTCAGTATAAGGCAGCTTCATGTGTTCAGTGAGAGCCACCGAAGGGTGCACTCACAGTGGCGGCTTCTTGCTCGTGAAGGAGAGAGACTGGCGGAATCAGCTGAAGGCAGGGGAGGGGTCACCTCCTTCCCAGTTCCCTTCTTTCCCTGCCTACCTACCTCCCCTCTCCTCACCTTCCACCTCACAGTCTGCTGCCTGCACACAGTATTTACTCCTGTGTTTGGGAGGACCTGTTGTATTTGCTGCAAGATGTACTACAACATAGGACAGGATTGCCCATTGGGAACAATTGGAAAGGCTTGAAGGCCCATTGGATAAAATCAGAGCCAGGAATGCCAATTGACTTGCATGGGCTCTACTGAAATACATTACAGCACAAAAAAAGTTGCAGTGAAAGTGCAGAATGGATTTTGGACAAAGGTCTGTAGGCCCAGATAGACTGCTCTGGGACTGGAACGATGGCCCGCAGAGTGGAATGATGTTCCCTGGGAATAGCATGAGGGTTCTGGGACTGGAATGACAGTGCCCATAGTGGAGTGACGGCCCCTGGGAGTAACATTCATATTCTGGGACTGGAATGACAGCCCTAGAATGGAATGATAGCTAGGGGTGTGCAAAAGAAATCAGTATTTTTTTGTTTCAGGCATATTGGACCTGAAAAATATTGGTGTTCCCGATATTCCTCAATACCAAAAACCAGTACGGTATTCAGGTTTGGGTTGTTTTTAGGTTTCCGTATTTTTCAGGTCTATTATTCCCTATGGGGATCTTTCCAGGTGGCTGGACAGTATTTAAAGATACTGGCACTAATATTGCAGTGCACCTGCTGGTGCCTGTCCTTTAAATAACCCCCAAATTGTAAGTTGATTGGACCATGGGATACAATTCTATGGTCCCCTGAACAGGGTGCCCCCAGCAATCCTCCATTATTTCCTCTGGGGGGGGGAACACCTCCAAGCTGCTTCCAGGGCAAAAGCCATGCCTGCAAGCAGCAATCACTGGTCAAATGCCTCCCATGGAAGAACCAACACAACAATCCCAACAGAATCATTGCAGAACCCAGTAATCCCAGTAGAACCACAAGCCAATGTGCCAAGCCAAACAGAACCAAAATCAAACCAGATAATCTCTGCAGTGGAAACTCAAGGTGGGGGGGGGGCACTTTTGCAAGCCCAGCAGAATTAATTTCAATGCGCCGAACCCAGGGCCACTGTGGCAGTTCAAGCTCAACAGGACTAATGTCAAACCAAAGAATCTCTGCAGTAGAAACTGAAGGTGGGTGGGCACTTTTGTAAGCCCAACAGAACAAATGGCAATGTACTGAATGCCCAGCAGGACCCGGGGGCAATCTAATAGTGCAAGCTCAACAGGACGACTGTCAAACTGGAGGATCACAGCAGAACAAAACGAAGTAGTGGGATTTTGCAAGTGCTGCAAAGAAGGGGGGGAAACCCTCTTGAAACTGACAAACACACCTGAAATTGACACAAGCAGCCTGGCAAGACCACAGAAACCCCCGAGACACAGAAACAAAGGGGAAGGGGGGGGGGAACAGTCCCCAGAAGACTGCAAATGTTGGTTCCCATCTTCCTGGTAAATCTCGAATATTTTTGGGATATTTAGGACTATTTTTTTTGGTATCTTGAAAAATTCCCAGATATACGTGGGATGCCAAATATATCCCAAAATACCAATAAGGTATTTTTCAATTTTATTTTCAGCTCGAGTGTATCCGAATGCACAACTCTAATGATGACCCCTGGGAGTAGCAGAAACGTTCTGTGACTGGAATGAGAGCCCCAGGGTGGAACAATAGCACCTGGGAGTAGCAGAAGTACTCTGGGACTGGAATGACAGGTCACAGAGTGGAATGGCAACCCCAGGGAGTAGCAGCAGTATTCTGGGACTGGAATGACAGGTCACAGAGTGAAATGAACAGCCTCTACGGTTGAAATCACTGTAAGGAATTTCATTCCACTCTAAGGGTTGTAATTACTGGTGCAGAGCCCTGTTTTCAATCACAGGGCCTGTCATTCCACCCTTGGTCTTGACAATTCTAGTCCCAGAACATTGCTGCTACTCCCAGAGTCCATCATTACACTTCAGGACTGTCGTGCCAATCCCAGAACACTTCTGCTACTCCCAGGAGTCATCATTCCACTCTGGCAGCTGTCATTCAAGTCCCAGAGCATTTCTGATACTCCCAGGGCTGTCATTCCACTCTGGCATGCATTTTGCCGAACGTGCGTGCGATCCTGGCTGAATCCTGGCTGAAACAGGGAATAAAGGAGGCTAAAGCGACAATGCGTTTTCACCCATAGTCTCTCACCCAGGGCTAAAAAAAAACCTGGAACTGATCCCGAATAACTGTTCAAGATTTTCATGTTCTTCAGAATAATCCTTTTCTATGATCCATATATTGAAGCAAGAGCTTAGTTATACATTTGACATGTGGGATATGGTATCAATTCAAAGTCCCGAATCCAGCAAATTAATTGAATTCAAAGTTCAGTCCAAGTCCAAGCCTGGAGGAAAAGGCCACAAGAGAAAAGCAGAGTATATTAGCTGTGCATTTCTCAAACTCCAACTGGCTTCTAATGCTTCCAGTCTTTAGCACTATCTGGAAATGAATGGCTCTAGTATGTTATAGATTTCTATGATTAATTATCCGCTACATAATAATTAACATACTTCTCTACCTTACAATAAATTCTGTATATGAAAGAGTTGCAGGAGTTCCTGTAAAATGTAACCCCCAATGCACACAATAGCCATATACATGCTCATTTGTCTTGGTACTGCCGTTGCAAGTCTCTTAAAATTACGATAGATTTTTATTAATGTGTATTTGAATATACAAGAGCTATAGAATCAAGATTAAAACAGAGACACAGTACAATTGGCTGTGAGTTTTTAGATACCATGTATAAAACCTTCTGTCAGATAACAGTTTGGGGCACATCTAGCTTGAATCCTTCAATAAATACAAGCAGACACACATTAAAAAGAGTGATTCCCCCCCATTGGCATTCTAAAATATGAATGGCCTGTAAATGTTAACTTTGGCTAAATTTCTGATACTTACTATAATATGCATGTGTTTGATATGTCATAGAATGTTTGCTAGTAGTTCATAATTTTTCTTACAAAATTCTGACATTTACCAGAACGTCTTTATAATGAATATATTGTCCTATGTCCACAGCCTGAAGTGGTGTGAGTGGAATTCTTGACATGAAGGCAATTCACATTGACCCAGCTAAAAATGTGGGTTTAGAAATCTGGATCTGGGGAAACTGGATGGGAAATTGCTATGGGAAAATGATGGGCAGGATTAAGCACCTGCCCCAGCACCTAGTACTCCCCCCAACCCCAGCAAATTGCTCCTTTCTAACATAGCTTGGGTCATTTGGAAACAAAGGCTGTCCAAGGAAATTTAGTTCCAGCCTAAAGAATAACTCTCAGCTCTTTAGTCTTAAAGGGGAAAAGGGGTGGTTTTTTTTAAATGAATGAAAGTGTCATGGAACCCATTTTGAGCTCTGCGATACCATGGTAAGTTTATGTAGGGATGTAACCCATTTTGTCTGTGGGATATTGTAACATGATACTGGAAACTGAGCATTCCTAACCAATTTCTTAATGAATTGCTTCAGACAATATGTCAGCCTGCCGTGCAAGAGAAAGCCAGCTGAAATATCATCTGAATTGGTTCTCAGGGTCAAACTAGACAAGATACTGCAAGCCCAAGCACTTTTCTTTATAAATAGCCGCCATAGAGATGCTACTTTCAGATTGGTGCCATTGTGGTTACTCCCTCCATAAGCATCATTTTCTCAACCTGAAATGGTCCTATAGAGCTGGCTAGTTACCCTACTGGGATAAACGTAATAGGCTTGGATCCACACTAGCATTTCCAAGGGCGCAGGCTCTTGCACCCATGCAACAAGATTTTCCTGCTCCCCCTTCTGTGGCAGCGCAAAATGTCCCCCCAATCTTCTCCCCCCCGCCCTGAAACAGGATTGGGGGGCAATTCAGGCTGTTGTGGGAGAGGGGGGAGAGGGGGAAAACTAGTTCCATGGAAACTAGGCTTGTGGCCAAGGAAATGTTAATGTGGATCCAAGCCACAGACACTTTTCTTGTGGGGGACAATCAAGAAGAGAAGAAGAAGAGTTGGTTTTTATATGCTGACTTTCTCTACCACTTAAGGGAGAATCAAACTGGCTTACAATCACCTTCCCTTCCCCTCCCCACAACAGACGCCCTGTGAGGAAGGTGGGGCTGAGAGAGTGTGACTAACCCAAGGTCACCCAGCTGGCTTCATGTGTTGGTGTGGGGAAACCAACCCAGTTCACCAGATTAGAGTCCACTGCTCATGTGGAGGAGTGGGGAATCAAACCTAGTTCTCCAGATCAGAGTCCACTGCTCCAAAACACCTCTCTTAACCACTACACCCTGCTGGCTCAACCTAAGGGCACAACTAGATCCTCTATGGATGTTTTGCCCCTGAAAAAGTTGCCATGAGGAACAAGAGTGCTTCATCCTTTCATGCTGCAGGTCTGATTAGGATCAGGCCCTTGTGGCTTTATAAAACATCCCATTAGGCATGGAAAAGGTGGCAGCATCCCCAGGGACACCATCACAACTAGTTACACCCTAAACAGAGTTGCTATACAGCCTTCAGGAATGCCAACACAACTGGCAAAGAAGGTGTTAAGTCCGCGTGGGAAGGATTCAGCAGATTAGAGACGGAGTTCAACAACATAGCTTTATTTGATTTCAGCACAGAACTAACTTACACACTGAACGTGCCCTGCTTATATGCCCCCCTGGCCGCCTGCGGCCACTCCCCCCCTGATCCGTGATAGGGGGGGAATACCCTCTCATTGACCAATGGGACATGCTGGCTTAGGGCCAATAGGATCCGTTTGCTTAGCCAACGGGGGGAGCAAGGTTTAGGATCCTTCGTGCGGAACTCAAGCTCCTAAGTCTCCCCTTGCTTACTACCCTACTAAATACATACACAACAGAAGGCTTATGAAAAGGCTATGGGAACGAACAAATAAATAAGTCTGGAGAAGTGCGACACATTGAGAGCTTATCGTGAGGTTCTCTTGTCTGCAGTGGGTCCATGCGCAATTTGTCTCGCCATGAAAGCTTTATTACTTCTCGCTCCTGACAGCTGGATTCCAGGAGCTGCTGCACGGACAGTCAGATGAGGAGCCAGGACTGTACAAAAACACAATTGGTAGCAAGCGCTCCCAGGACTCTGTATGCAGCTTAGTCACATATGTAGGTGCGATGCACCGGCAACAGCCACTGTCTTCAGATATATCATTAGGAGAGTCTGGAAAAACCTGGTGTCATAGAAGCAAAAGAAAGCATACCATTAAAAGCAACAATGAAATAAAGCAAAGCAAAACAATTAAAAAATTTGGGGACATAACAGTGCCTAATACACTATAGGAGCCCCGTGGTGCAGAGTGGTAAGCTGCAGTACTGCAGTCCAAGCTCTGCTCATGACCTGAGTTTGATCCCAATGGAAGTCAGTTTCAGGTAGCCGGTTCAAGGTTGACTCAGCCTGCCATCCTTCTGAGGTCGGTAAAATGAGTACCCAGCTTGCTGGGGGTAAAGGGAAGATGGCTGGGGAAGGCACTGACAAACCACCCCATAAACAAAGTCTGCCTAGAAAACGTTGGGATGTGACGTCACCCCATGGATCAGGAATGACCCGGTGCTTGCACAGGGGACCTTTACCTTTAATACACTATAACTTGAGACTTGCAACCAAAGATTTGACTGGTTGTTTCAAAGTAGCCCTGCAAAACTGAGCACCCTCCCCACCACCAAGGGCTCTCATGCTTCTTCAGCAGTCTTCCCTCTCAATTCCACATTCCTCGCAGCCTTTCAGCCACACAGCCACTGGCCATAGATAGATGTGCGTGTTTAGATTTTGTAACTGAAGCAGGAACAAAATATAGAAGGTTCCTACAGGTGAACCGATCTCTATCAGCTGGAGATCAGTTGTAATAGCAGGAGATCTCCAGCTAGTACCTGGAGGTTGACGACCCTATGAGGGGGACATGTGGAGAAACAAGCTATGCAGCTGAGGCAGCTTCACCGAAGAGGGGGAGATAGGGAGAATTGCTGCTGTGCCAATGGAGTCCCTCTTGCGCCTGTGGAAGTACCACTAGTTGAAGAGGAGGAGAGGTTATTTCACTTGATTCTTCCTCCAAACTGCAGCCACCTACCCTGCATCTCTTTGACCTGCATTGCTTTTCGTCCACGGAGATCCCCGTTTCTGGTATTAGCTGTTTACAGGGCAAAATGGCTGCCGAGGGAGGGGAAACACAGATAAAGATTAGCTTTCCAAATATCCAGTGCAATCCTGAGGGGGGATAGTTTCGCTGCAGCCAAGGGTGGCCACCTCCTGAGTGGTTTGCTGTACCGAAGCAAGGAAGTCACACAGGAAAATACCCCGAAGCCCTGTGGAACTGCTGTACACAGTTCCATGGGGCTACACCACCATTTTTGTTGGCATAAATTCACGCCATCAAAAAGGGGCATTCCTGGGGTGAAAGGGCTTAGGGAGCTGACTAAAGTCAGCCCCTCCCCTTTGGCACCAGCACAAGCTGCTGTGGTGGGGGAGCACTGCTGCTGAGGCTGCACCAGTGCCTGAGCCTTGCACTGCTGCATCGCTCCCTGGAGCCGGCGTAAGTGACCTGGCGCTGGCATAAGCGCCCATATGGACGGCACAAGTGGCACTTACACTAGCAGAGGGGTCATGCCACTTTCAAAGGCCTTTGCCCCCTCCCCTTAGGATTTCACTGGTCATTTGTTTTGTAGGATCCAATCCTATATCTCTTTGGAGGGGTGGAGACAGAGATATTTAAAGCAACCTCCAGTTAGTGGCTGGAAATCTCCATGTCACCACCTGACAGAGATGAATTCCCCAGGAGAAAATGGCTGCTTTGGAAGTTGGCCTGTATGACATTATACCCTGCTGAAGCCCTTACCCTCCCCAAACCCAACTCTCCCAAGGCTCCACACCAAAATCTCCTGAAATTCCCCAACCCAGAGCGGGTAAGCCTACATTCTAAGCAGAGTCCAGAATAGGACTGACTTCTATGTCCAGTGAAGTCAGTCTTCTTCTCTGAGATAAAGAGACTTAAAAGTGTGTAACCTCCGTTTGTTCATCTCCATTACATCTCCAAATGACTCACATTTATATATTTGACAGCTACATAATGAAGAACATGCGTTTTAGAAGAGGCCTTTTTTAAGGATCTATTTTCTGACGGATTTTTTAGTAGCAGGACTTTTGATTCGTGCTGTTTTATTTGTTTCTATTTGCTTGAAGACAATGACATTTTTCTTTATCTGGCTTTCCTTCCATATTACCACTTTTTAAAAATAACCCCTTTGCAGAGGCAAAGAGGGAATTCCCTGCATTTATTTCTAGGAAAGCAGAAAACCAACATGGGATTTGACTGTGAAGGCTACAAATTCTGCTGGAGGGCACAGGATTTTCTCACTGTCACTATGAAAAAATGATTGGTAACACTTTGTCTCTTTGACAGTGGGAGGTGATACCCAAAGAGAATTTTTGCATTCAATGGAAATGGGACATTTGCGATAAACCTTCTGTCAGGAAGATTTATTTTGAAGCACCTACACTGAAATAGGCACACCTACTGTTAGGCAGAGGGTTAATCCACTTACTTTGATAAAATGACATTCCTGCGGTGGTATACAAGATAATCTTAGTTATATCCCTTCTGGCACCTGTGAAGGATCACTTTTTTCCTTCTGTAACCTAGGTAATACATGATGAGAAGGAGGTGAGCTTTTGAAAATATTCCATTAAATGAAATCTGTAATTAGTACTGGGTGTAGGAATGTAACAAGAGTATTTTTGACTTTTTAAAAAATCCCATATCTGCATAGACTTTTTAAATTGTATCTCTATGGGCAGCCCAGTCATTGAACAATTGTGCTGGATGCCAGGCCTACAGGGGTAAAGCAGCAAGCTGCTGGATACCTGGAGGTCCTGAAAGAAAGTGGGGCAATTCTGTGAGATGGAAGGGGCAGTGAAGAGAAGAAATTTAAGCAAATCCCAGGAAGAGCAGGCACTAAAAGGAGAAGAAGAGGATAAGAATGGCAACACAGACCATGGTGGGGGTGTTTGTTGACATGATAGTGCAGGTCCAAGATGTACAATAGACAGGAGAATATCTCATGCCATGATGGGATAGGGTTTATCTAGAGCTAATCTTCCCAATACCCTTTTGATTATATTGCACTAAAGGTAGTAATTACTACTGGGGGCATATGACCCCTTCTTCAGAAAAATAAGGGTAGTATGAAAAGGGTACCACTCCATGTGGTATGTACACTATTTTCACCATCCATAGGTGTAAGAGGGGTTTGAAGTCCTAAAGCCTTAAAACCTGTTTGATCAGAGATGGTAGTAGGACATATAAATAAAAGTGTGTGCCTCAGGCAACAATGTAATTATCATAACACGTTCTGCTTCTGGAAAAACGGTTGCAGAAACCAATGCAATAAAAACATATGGATGAGGTGGGTAGGAATACAAAGATTAAAAAAAATAGAACTCATAAAAACAAAATAAAACAAGCTTAACAATTATAATAAAATAATCCCAGTGATTGTTCAGTATCCACTTCTTAACAAACCCTATTAATTAATGTATTCATTTTCCTTCATTTATACCTCACCTTTCACCTCAATGAAGACTCAAAGTGTCTTACATCATTGCTCTCTGCTCCATTTTATCCTTACAATAACACTGTGAGGTAAGTTAGGCTGAAATTGTGTGACTAAGGTTACCCAGCAAGTTTCTGTGTCAGAGTAGAGATTCAAACCCAGGTCTCCTAGATCCTAGTCCAACATCCTTACACCACACTGGCTTACAGAAAGTTAAAGCCATGGGTCTAGCAACAGACTGCTTCTAAACTAAGTGCACCATTAATTCTTGTCCTTTCTTTTAAAATTCAGAGGAGGCATTTACACAGTCAGGGAGGTTGCTCCATAATATTGGGGGCACACAGTTGTAACAGTGCTATTCATCACAGTAGATGGCCAAGCTTTTGTAAAGACAGACCACAGAGCATGGCTCTTCAATGTTCAGGGTTGGCTCCAGCAATTCAGCAACCCAAAGTAGGCATCCTCCTATGCTGGCCTGGCAAGGTGCAGGGAAACAGCAGCTATAGCATGGCTGGGGAGCATTAAAGCGAAGAAGGAGAAGGAGAAGGAGAAGGAGAAGAAGAAGAAGAAGAAGAAGAAGAAGAAGAAGAAGAGGAGGAGGAGGAAGAGGAAGAGGAGGAGGAGGAGGAATTGGTTTTTATATGCCGACTTTCTCTACCACTTAAGGAAGAATCAAGCCAGTTTATAATCACCTTCCCTTCCCCACAACACACACCCTGTGAGGTAGGTGAGGCTGAGAGAGCTCTAACAGAGCTGACTAGCCCAAGGTCACCCAGCTGGCTTTATGGGGAGGAGTGGGGAAACAAATCCAGTTCACCAGATTAGCCTCCGCCGCTCATGTGGAGGAGTGGGGAATCAAACCTGGTTCTCCAGATCAGAGTCCATTGCTCTTAACCAATACACCATGCTGGCTCTCCAATGATAGCTCTAGTGGGCAGATGGCTTTAAAAATAGACCTTCCCCTACCTCCTGCTTTCTTTGTATGTGAACTGGCAGACACTGCTAACTGTGGCCACTCTCCAATTGTGGAATTTATGCTTTGCAATGATGCAGGCGAACAATTTCAAATTGTAATAGTTTCTGACAGACTGCTTTCTACCTTGGGCAAATACTTCTTCAAGAAAAGTTTTGGTTATCTGGCCATCCCATTATGAAGGAAAAACTAATGTTCTTGATTGATAGCTTTGTTCAAGCCTAAAGAAGGAGAAGAGAGTCAGCAGGGTGAAGTGGTTAAGGTGTCGGACTAGGGAAACCCGGGTTCATATCCCCACTCTGCAGGGGGAAACTTGCTGGGTGACCTTGGGCCAGTCACACACTCTCAGCCTCGACCCTGGCAAGTATTTGGATGGGAGACCTCCAAGGAATACCAGGGGTGTGATGTGGAGACAGGCCATGGCAAATCACTTCTGAATGTCTCTTGCCTTGAAAACCCTACGCAGGGTTACCGTAAGTCAGTTGTGATTTGATGGCAAAGCACACAGAATGATAAAAGCAAATAACCATGCAATCCTGAGGGGAATGCCTGCACCGGGTTTAGGAAGCAACGCAGCAGCGCTGCCTCCGCCCGGCGCAAAATATCCATGCATGGGAAATATCACTTTAAAAAGGGGTGTTCCCGAGCCGTACCGGCTTAGGAGGTCGCCTAATGGCAGCCCCGCCCCCAGCCCGAAACCATGATGCCCTGGGAACGTGGCCTTTGCCGGCATCCGGACGCGGGTGAAAGGCTCCGTCGGTGTCCTGGCTTGGTGCTGTTGCGGCAGCGGCCAGCAACCGACGTCCCAGCCTTCACACCAGTGTTGGGGCCACAAACACCAGCATACGCTGCCCGGATGCCGACGCTGTGGGCCCTTGCACCGGTGCAGGCCTTTGCCGGCCTCCAGAGGACTTTTGTCCTGGCTGCCGGTATGGCTCAGGAATGCATGGTACATCTGTGGGAAATCATGTCATATTTGCATAGCAAGATAACAATGAGGATTTTAGAGAGGCTAAATCTCACATATGCTTATGCTTATAGGTAGCTGTGAGAAAAATATATATATATAACGGGGATCAGTTCATTTGCACAACAGGGTTTTTCACATGCTCTAGGGAAATTATTTTAAAATATGGTTAAATCCCGGTAAGTAATACTTCTGCTTCACAAATATTTTTCTCCTTAGTTCTAATTCCATGCAGATGTGGAAGGGATATTGAGGGGGATTCCTGTACATTTGATTGTTATTAAAACTTGGAACTTTCGGATTTTTTGACTTTCTGCCACCTATTGGTAATTTTAGGTGTTGAAATTGCAAATTGTCCTAATATGCAGTCCACATTTTCAGTTCACCTCTAACTTTTAACTTATTCAGTGTTATTTTGTGCACAGGTCCTTCCGAGCTAGACATCCTTAGGGATCAAATTATGTCAGGAAAAATCTTGCCCATAATACTGAACAACACAATAATTTTTTTTGGACTGGCCCAATGACAGCGGCCTTTTTGTCCATTAAAAACGCTGAAACCCTACATCTTTGCTTTTGAATTTAATATGAATGTGATATTAAAATCCAGTAACTGCAAATTATGTGGTAAAAACAGTCATTTAAGGAAGCCAGGAACATTCTTAAGTCAATGAAACTTTAGATGATAATGATTTTTTTTTTTTAATGAACTGTGCTGAGTTGTATCTGGAATAAATTTTAAGTATGCTTCCCTGAATACTCTGAGACGTTATATGCTTAGGAAGTATTAACAAATATCATTTGAGATGGAAATCTCATTAATTAGGAGAGTTGGGATATTACCTTCTCTATCCGTTCCTTAAGTGTAAGACACACAGTCATCAATATATACTGCGCAACCTATGCTTAATGCCACTTCAAAGCATTAATTACAATGCAGTTGGGCAAGCATGAATCAAAGAGCAAGAATGGCCAATTCATCAGACTTCATTATGGAGGGAAAGGGAAAAGGTTTTATCTTGCTTTGAAGATTATCCGGGGGGGGGGGTGAAACCTGAACCCAGTAAACAACAGATGACAGACAGTTTTGACATGTGAGACTGTTTTCTGATGCTGAAAGCCATCACAGGTTTTAAAAGCGACTGGAAGCAAACTTGCAGACAGGTGCCCGGGCAGCAAGTGCCTTTAAACATACCTGGTACGTCAAGAGGGTGCCAGTGGATCACGGAAAGTTCAAAAAATGGTTCTGACAGAAGCGCTCCGGCAGTTTTGGCAAGTGCTTGCATTCTTGCCAGCGTTAGCATTCTCAGGGCAACAGTTGGTGAACCCACGTGGCTACCTCACCACCAGCCCAAGCCCAGACCGTGTTTTGTGTAGGATCTTCTCCACAGCTATCAGACCCATCTGGTGAAAACACCACATGGCAGTTGATATGCTTTATTGGACTGAGGGGAAGATCGCATGGAAGGAAAAAAAAAGACGTTTGTTTTTTTTCTTCTGTGTGTCGCTTTTTGCCAGTTCTAATCCAACGGAGTAACTGATACAACCTCTGGCACTGATTGAAAATGCCAGGCATGTATTTAATTTACTGTGGAAAAAGAATTACACATTCAGAGTTTTATGCAATGGCAAAATTGAAAAAGGGGAGCGACGTATTTCTCGTTACAGAGCTGCCACGATATATCAAAAAGAATGTTCCATGAGCTGCACAGCTATGCCAAACCAGACCAGAGTATCAAACTGTTGGTCTGGCTTGAGGGTTACTCCACCACAACCTGAATGTATTTTCACACATGAATATTAGATCAGCTCTGGTGTTGATTAACAGGCAAAGCACACGTAAAGCAAAATTAGTCAGAATGCTTGTTTTCTTAAACTGTTTCCCTTCTCTTTAGATCTTGGAAGCTGGGGTTCAGATCCCCACTTGTACCAGGTTTTTCGGAGAACACAGGAACACATGAAGTTGCCTTTACTGAGTAAGATCATTGATCTATCAAGGTCACTATTGGCTCTGACACACAGTTGACGGACAGACAGACAGACAGACAGACAGACAGACAGACAGACAGACAGATAGATAGATAGATAGATAGAGCTCCGTTTTGTTTCATTCACTGGGACAAAAGGTATAACTTTCAAATCAGTGGATTTTTAGAAGGAATATTTTTTTCTGCTCACAACAGCAGTACCATTAGAACAAGAGTTTCCCCTTCTGAATAGCCCAGCATACAGTAACACTTCTCACCATTTCAAAGAAAATATTGTTATTCAGGTCCCTACTAATTACCAAGAAGATGAAGAGATGAGATATGAAATATGCATGTTTCCAAAATATCAACTCATTTTCATGATAGATTATGGTTTATGTGATGTAATTCCTGTGTCCATGGGACAAATACATTTAAAAACTTCACTCCTAGCTAGTACAACAGTTTAGTCCTGGAAACCCCAACATGGTGCCTGTGGGCACTGTGGCACCCACAAAGTGGATGGGGCCAAGCGGGGCTGTTGCCCAGCAGTGCTTTTGATATGCCAATAAAGATCTGATTTCTTATTAGGGTTGCTAGGTCCATCTATGCCACCAGCAAGAGGTTTTTGGGGCGGAGCCTGAGGAGGGCGGGGTTTGGGGAGGGACTTCAATGCCATAGAGTCCAATTGCCAAAGTGGCCATTTTCTCCAGGTGAACTGATCTCTATCGGCAGGAGATCAGTTGTAATAGCAGGAGATCAGTAGAAGAAAAAAGAGGGGAATAAAACCCAACCTGGAAAACAGAAGTTGGGTACCCAAGGTTGGGTGGGATGAAATATATATATATATATAAATAATGAAACTATGTAATTTATTAGAAGCGCTATATGAGAATTAAAATTATTTAAAAACCGTTTAAATAGCCCAATGACATTTCTTAAGGTTGATGTCTGTCACCACAAGCCAAACGCGTTTCGGCCTATATGGCCTTCCTCAGTGGTCTATTTAAATCATATAAAAACATGCACACACATTACAAATATATTTACATGTATAGACAATATACAACAGACCAGGCATGTAATAGGTTGTATATATTACCAATTACACCAACATCTGGTGGCATTGTCTTAGGTTTTTATGCTGAGCTGTATATGTCTCCCGCATAAGTTGTGTTCAAGTATCAACCTTTTCAACAGGAGATCACCAGGTATTACCAGGAGGTTTGCAACCCTATTTCTCATGCAGATTAAAATAACATTTTTTCAGTAGCAGCTGCCACCACAGCATTTGTTTTATTCTCTCTCATCCCAGTTTCCCAGTGTATGTTTAATTACCTCCCTTCTCCCCTGCACTTGGGCTTCCTCTCTCTGTGTGTGGCTCTACCTCCTATGGCAGCCATTTTGTGGTTGTGCCTACCATGCTGTGTTAGAGTTCCAAAGGTGCCGGCAGGCTGAAAAAGTTTGGGGACCCCTACAGACCCAACCATCGCCTTCAAAAAAGAGATCAATTAACTTACTATTTTAAAGGAACAGTCAGAGTATTTGGAGTAACTACTTTTTACCTAAATTAAGAGAACAACTTTACTGCTTGGGTACTCAATATAGCTAAGCATATAGGCTTTGTCAGTTGACACCAGGGTTACAAGTGAATTAATTTCCACTACCTCCAAGGATAAATCACCAGCACCAACATGTGAGAAGCCTTGTTAAAGGGACTAAAGCCATTGCCTTGCTACGGGCCTTAGATTACGTGTAGTCAGTTTTCTTACTTGGTGGTGAATTGATATTCCACTAGAGGCAAGTGATGAAAACTTAAGCAAGGTCAAAGGAAGAGCAGGAAACCTGCCTGATTTCCCCTTAGACTCCCACTAGATATGTGACAATGTTTCCTGCTCCTTTTAGGTAGGCGGCAGGCAGTACAGATGTATAAGGTTTGTCAGTAGGACTGCCAACTTTGGGTTGGTAAATCCCTGGAGATTTGGGGTGAAGCCTGGGGAGGATGGGGTTTGGGAAGGGAAGAGACCTCAATGCCATAGAGTTCATATTCTAAGGTTGCCATTTTTTCCAGGGGAACTGATCCACGTAGTCTGGAGAAAAGTTGCATTCTGGGAGATTGCCAGGCTCCACCTGGTATTGATATTTATCCACCTAGTGGATTTTTGTGATCCTATACATGTTCCTGTGCTTTGTGGCAGGATTCTCATTATATTGTTACCAATTGCTACTTGGCTACCGTGCTGTTTTTCTTCTTGTCACTAAGCATCTCTCAGCACAATATCTTTGTCGTATTTTCCACCTGGAGATTGGCAACCAAATTTGTGAGAGCAGGAAGGCTGTTTTTTGTTTGTTTTATTCAATGAATAGATGTTAAATTATCTGGGTTTTGAAGTTTCCCATTTCCCCCACACGCACCTAGGTTGCTACCAGATTAATGAATATATTTTTATTTGCCAGGGCTTTTAATGGAATATAAATGCAGGAATGTCTTGGGGAAATGGGGGTTATTTGGGGGGGGGGTAATTTAAATTATAATGATTTTAATTATTATTTGTAAGCAGCTGAAGCTCTTCATGGCATGAAGGTAAATAACATCACCTGATAAATAATACCCATTAAGCCTCCACTGAAGGGACAGGACATTTTTCTCTCTCTCCAAGCAGTTGACAACAGGAGGGGGGGAAAGCTGAGGTTATTTGGAGTAAAGTAATGGTAGGTGACGGGGGGGTGGGTGGATAAACACCTCTGCCCCACCACTTATTCACTCAAAATCACCCCATCTTCTTAAAGTTGATTTTCTTTTTAAAAATAGGTCACTGGAGCGCCTTTGTACTCATTTGTAGATTTCATGTAGTTAACCCCTGAAGCAATGCTACCAGTTGTAAGTAGGAAAAGCTCATTTCGTGACATCCTATTACAGTAAGAGTGTTAAGTTCCTAACAACAGTAGCACAACATGAAGAGAACACATCTGTGTCTCCTACAATTAAAAACTTAGAATAGTTGCTGGGAAATGACATATTTGTCAGTCTTTCTCCTGGGCTCCAAAGCAACAGATTATACCTTGGAAAGTACGGCAAAGTGTGATTGCATGCAGGATTTCACAGGAACTGGTACTGAGAGGGTACATTGTTCTGGTGGACAATCTCCAGCAGCAGATTGACAAGGGCAGGCTCCTCTGTATTGCTCTTATTGGACCAGCTTTTTATTGAGATTTTGATTCTGTCAATGATACCATCTTAATAGAGCACTTGGAAGGCCTTGGAATAAAGGGCTTGGCACTGAAATGTTTCCATTGCTGACAGAACCCAAAGTCTAGGTTTCAGTGATAGGCAATCATATCAGCGGAACATGACCTAGGATCCTTTCGCTCAAGGATTGATCCTTTCACCAGTGCTCTTTAAGATCCATGTACATCCTTCAGTGGAAATTGTCCAGCACTTAAACCTGTCTGTCGCCAATATACAGATTATACCCAACTGAGCTGTTTAACAACCAGAAGCGGCAATCTGGGTCCTAAACCAATGCCAGAAGCATTGGGCAAGTGGTTAAGGAAGAACAAGCTGAAACTGAATCCTGGAAAGAGGAGGTAATGCTGATAGGGAAGGCTGATTGTATGGGGTTGCCACCAATCCAGACTGATGGTGTGAAGATCCACTTCTCTGATTCAGTGAAAAGCCCAGGAGTAACATTCGATCCATTAGAAAAGTAAGTTGAGGAAGTGGCCTATGAGTGCTTTCTATCATCCATGCTGAGTGTATCAACTGATTTCCTATCTTTACTGTGTTGACCATGCCATGCTGATCCATGCCACTGAAACCTCAAGGCTAGACAACTGCAATATGTTATACATGGGGCTGCCCTTGAGAACTGTTTGGAAACTTCAGCTGGTACAGAATGTTGATGCCAGTTTATTGATTAGCGTATGCGAGTATGATCATATAAAGATTCTCACATCCTTGGACCCACATATAGTGGACAGCCTTTCTTCATATGATCCTGTGTGCCAACTAAGGTCTTCAGGCACCTCAGTTTTGGCAGTCCCTTTTATTTGGGAGATCCACTAATCTACATCCCATGCATGGCTGTGCCCACACTTTAGAACAGCCTGCCAGATATGGCACAGAAAGGTGCCAAGTGGAAGGTGCAAAGAGCACTAGGGGTGCTCTTGGACTCAGGCCTACTGCTAGATAATCAGGGGGCAGCTGTGGCCAGACTGCCTTTTACCAGCTTTGACTGGTTACCCAGCTGCGGCCTTTCCTGGACAGAACAGATCTGGCTACTCTGGTTGCATGCCCTGGTTACATCGAGATTAGATTACTGCCCTTGAGAATTGGTTGGAAACTTCAATTGGTACAGAATGCAGCAGCCAGGATGTCAACTGAAGTGGGTCATAGAGATAAGCTTACCAGGTCCCTCCTCTGCTCTGGCGGGAGGTTTTTTGGGTGGTGAGCGAGATCGCGCGCATGTGCGTGGCCGCGCCGACGTGATCGCAGCATTTCCGGTTTACATCCAGAAGTGCTGCATCGCAACGGGGCCTTCCTTTACCATTCAAACTAGGAGTTTGAGTGGTAAACGTCCCCTTGAGATGCATTTACACCTGGAAGTGCTACGTCACAACGGGTCCTTTACCACTCAAACTGGGAGTTTGAGTGGTAAACAGCCCCTTGCGATGCGGTGCTTCCGGTTTACAAACAAAAGTGTTGTGGCGCCTCGAGCAGGCTCGCATGCACGCATTGCCGGCTGACCCTCAGTTGGTCGGCGGGCAGTCAGGTGGATTGGCCGGGGTTTGCCCGTCACCACCTGGCACTTGGCAACCCTACATAGAGACCATATCACTCCAGTCTTGGCCCATGTACACTGGCTCCCAATTTGTTTCTGGGCACAATTCAAGGTACTGGTGTTGACCTTTAAAACCCTGTATAGTTTGAGATCAACGTAGCTGAAGGACTACCTACTCCCGTATGAACCTATTCAAACACTATAGTCATCTTCTGAATCCCTGCTTCAGGTGCCTCCACCTTCTAAGATTAGGCAGGCGGCAAGCCATGAGAGGGCCTTCTCAGCCGTGGCACCAAAACTCTGGAACTCCAGGGTAACAAGTATGTCCCTTTCAGTTGCTTTCTACTGCAAGCAGGCGAAAATATTTTTGTTTCATTTGGTGTTCCCTCAGTTATCCCTCCTCTCTGCCCAATGTTTTTTGTTGGCTTTAATGATTAAGGCTTTTGTTGGCCTTAATGATTTTTATGATGTGACTTTATTACGTATATTTTTAATTTGTGGCACTTATGAGGATAGAAAGATAGGGTACAAACATGGATAAACAACTCATAAATGCATTTGGAGCTGAGTACTTATTTTAGAAAACATGTATATGATATTGTTGAATCTGTAAGGATTACAGCCTGGGTGGAACTGTATATGGCTTTCCATTCAATGAAGAGTTAAAGTCCAGGATACAAACAGCCAGAAAGAAACATAATATAGAATACAGAGAAGGAAGCGACACTGGAGATTGTATCAAATGCACTTAAGAGCAGGTTGGATCAGAGGACCCATCGTGTTCCACAGTGCTGAATGTTTAATGTGAGTTTGAAACTTTGAAAGCATGAAGCAATCACAGCAAGCATCTACCTGGGGTCAAAGAGTCACCATTTACATTTTAGTTAGCTGTGGAGACTCTGGGTGGGTACTTGACCACCACCAAGGACCTGGTTTCTTTAGCTTTATTCACTTAATTGGTCACACTCTCCATGCAATTCAGAGAGAGAAAAACACACTTACATAGTGTGATTCCTTTTCCTTCAGAAAAAGTGGGCACCTGGGACTTCCACTGAATTTATTGACTATGGCATGGCAATTAACACCGTCGTGTTAATAATCAATGACAAACAGCAATTGCACCATTCCTCCTCACCGATTCCTGCTCGCTGCTATTGTGTCATAAGCCAGAACTCATTGGTTCACATGCACTAGATTAAGCTAGGCAATCAATGTTGATAATAAGGTAATAATAATATCTCAATTTTGGCTTCACTTGCAAGGATTGCCAAAATAAGGTTACACTCTTACACTGCCTTTCCTCCAGGGAGCTCAGGGCAACTTACACAACCTTCCTGCTGTCTCCATTTTATCCTTACCACAACCTTAGAGGTAGGTTAGCCTGATCCATGCAACGGTCACCTCCAGGTTAGACTACTGTAACTAGCTCTACACAGGGTTACCCTTGAGGCTGATCCGGAAACTTCAGCTGGTCCAGAATGTGGCGGCACAGGTCCTTACCGGGACCCCATGGAAAGCATATATTCAACCAGTGCTCTGCCAGCTGCACTGGCTCCCTGTTGACTACTGGGTCCAGTTCAAGATTTTGATGCTGACCTTCAAAGCCCTAAACAGCCATCACACCTGCAGGACCGTCTCTCCCGGTTCACCCCCAAGAGAACGTTATGTTCAATAGAGAACAATTTGCTGGTGGTGATCCCTGGCCCAAAGAGTGTCCAGCTGTCCTCAACCAGAACCTTCTCAGCTCTGGCCTCGGCCTGGTGGAATTCTCTCTCTAGCGAGACCAGTGCCGTGCAAGACATGATGCAATTTCGCAGGGCCTGCAAGATTGAGATGTTCTGCCAGGTCTATGGTTGAGGACAGCGACTGTTTCCATCTTGATGGTTTCAGTGAGCTTCATGGTAGAGTAGGAATTATAATTGGGTTATCCAGCTTGATATGCCAACCATATTCCATGCTGGCTATATAAATTCTAAATATTTTCATTAGTCCACAAAACAGGCATGAAGAGTTGCAGGGCTGTCATCTATAGTCCATGAAGGAACAAGGGAGGGGATGTCCCAGGCAAGTTCCATTTATATTGTATATTATTAAGATTGCATGAATATTTTTGCCATGAATATATGAAGCTTAAAGAGAATTGTGCCAAATCTTGATGCATGCTTTGCAGAGCAATCTGAAACAGAGTAACATCCTTCTAAGGCAATTGATTTCAATGGGTTTAGAAGGGCGCAATTCTGTTTTAGGATTGCACTGTCGGTCTTATGGCAGCCCAATCCTGAGGGCTGCTGCAGCAGAGGCTGCCAGCCACTGGTGCAACAGAGATGCTGCTGGTCCATGCCCTGTGGGCATTCTGCAGAGAGAATGCCCACAACATGTGGCCCTCCATGAGTTACAGATGGCATAGCAACCCTGGCAGCACCCCCAATCAGGCAGCAGCAGCCCTCTGAGTGGCATACACAGGGACAGCCAATCACCACCTGCCATTCCAACCACTACCCCTCGATGCTGCTCCCTCCCATGGATGGCAAGCAGACCCAGCAACAGCACAACCCCCAGAGGGGCATGTGGTTACAGCATCCCGGCCCAGCTCATAGGGGTAGGGCACCCGTGCAGCGGACAGGATGCCCACCCCTCCCAATGCAACCATCCCTGCTCCAAATCACACACTCTCTTCCCCTGAAAAAGTAAAACAAACAAGTGGGGAAAAGACAGAGAGGCCAGGCTCAAACCCACAGCCCCCATACCTAAGACCAGCAAGACATAAATGAAACAAATAACTGGTTCTTGTAGGTTATCCGGGCTGTGTAACCGTGGTCTTGGAATTTTCTTTCCTGACGTTTCGCCAGCAACTGTGGCAGGAAAGAAAATTCCAAGACCACGGTTACACAGCCCGGATAACCTACAAGAACCAATGAACTCTGACCGTGAAAGCCTTCGACAATATTTTGAAACAAATAACTAATCGATATAAATGAAGGTGGGGGCAGATAAAAGATAGGTTGCTTGTTGGGTGGGAAGGAGAGAAAGAAACAGGGAAAGGTTGTCATGGAGAGAGAAAGGGACGCAGGGGAAAGTGATGTGCCCCCTGCAAGTCCTTTCACAGCTGGGCCCAATCCGGCAGCTGGCACCACACAGCTGGGCCATCGTTTTCCTGGAGAGAGTCTGCCAGGGGGAGGGAAAACTGAAGACAAGGAGGTGGATAAAGATAGGTTGGCTAGTGGGTAGGAAAGACCGAAGGAAGGGGGAAAGGGGAGAGACTATGGGGGCTTTCAGAGAAGGAAAAGAGGAAATAGTGGGGGAGGGGGAAATGAGATTCCTCTCACAAGTCCTTGTGGATCTCCCGATTACAATCAATATTTGATGTAACTGTCAAAAACACAGTAAAAATGAAGTTTTTAAAAGCAGTTTTATACACATACTCTGTGTAGCATGGTATGTATGTATAACCACAGGCGCTCAGGAGTATCAGCTGGTGATCCGTAACCGGATCCGCCACCCTGGCATTGTCCCATTCCACCTGTGGTACTGCAGGAAGGCACCGTGCCAAGAGCTAAAATCAAGAGCAGGTACAAGAGCTGCTTTTTAGAAATCGAAACAAACAAACAAAAAGGCTGTAAGGGAAAACTGACCACGTGGGGTGACACTCGGTGAGCCGGGTCGTGAAGCACCCAAGACCGATAGCCAAAAAAGCTACAGGGAATTATCTGCCATGAAAACGGGTGGAAAGGAAGTTAAAGAAACAAGTAACTGGAGAGCTACTGAATGCACAATGCTGGTGTGATGACAGGCGAAGCAGTATTGCTTACTGTCACCCTAGTGCAGATTGCAGACCTAACAAGGAATTGTATACAGGCTTTGTTCAGTAATCTTCATGTTTCGAGAGCCTTGGATAGAAGGTGCTAAAATGCTGCACTCTATCTGGCAAGTGTTTATGCTTATTATATTTGGGTTTTTTTATTTATAGCCTGCTTTTTTTCCTAACTGGGACCCAAAGCAGTAATTCAAGATTATTATTTCTACATTTTATTTTCTTCTTAGGCCATTTATGCAGGGCTGTTTCTTTCACGGTCACCCTGCCGACTGCTTCGGGGCTTCCTTTTGATGATGTGTGCCTTTCCCGACCATCAGAGGTCAGCTCACACTCCCCGTGCGTTTCCATGTGTTTTGCCCGTGTTTTCTGGGTGCATCCGGAAAACATGGGCAAAACTTGTGGAAAAGAATGGGGCGAGCAAGGCGACCTCTGCTGGCCAGGAAAGGCATGAAGGAAAGACCGTGAAGAAACAGCCCTGCATAAATGGCCTTACTCTCCCTTGACCAGTTATGTCACATCACAAAATAAAGAAATCTCAAAAGCATCTTGATCTGAGAATCTAGGTTCAGACCCTAGTTTTGCAATGGACGCATTGTGTGGCCTCAGTCAAGACTCAGTTTGTCAAGCTCGAGGTCAAATCAGACACACCCTAGGACAGTGGTGGCAAACCTATGGCACGAGTGCCAGAGAGGGCATGCAGAGCCCTCTCTGTGGGCACGCGCGCCGTCGCCCCAGCACAGACAAGCAGCTTCAGCACCAGCAGGAGAGGCAGCAGGAGGGATCCCCCGAGCTTCCTCATGGTGGCGACCCCTGCCCGCAGCCCCGGCTCTTGCACTGGGCAGCCTCTCTCCTCTCCTTCTTTTGGCAGCCACGAGGGGAGGGGTGGGGGAGAAAGTTGAGCTCCCTGGGTCCTCTCGCCTTCGCTGGGGTGCCTGCGAGCTTCCCTCTCTCTCCCCCTTGGCAGTGCAGGGCGACCTTGCTGTGGCCGCCCCCCAGGTGCCGGGACCTGCCAGGATGGCTGGCGGTGTGTCCAGGTTCTCGAGCGGGAGCCGCCGCGCCACTCCTGCTTTGCGCCGCCAGCGTCTGTCCCGCACGGCGCGAGCGGCAGCGAGACTGGAGCTGGCTCCAGCTGCCTGCGCTGCCCCTGGCCCTGCCCTTGGAGGAGGAGTCCCGCCAGGGCAGGGATTCCTCACCGATACGATTGCCAAAGATAAGACTTTTGGGAGGACTTTGATTCATAGGCACTTAACACACACACACACGATTGCCAACCTCCAGTTGGGGCCTGGGAATCTCCCAGGATTACAACCGACCGCCACTCTACACAGATCAGTTCCCCTGGAGAAAATGGCAGCTTTGGAGGGTGGCTTCTATTGCATTATACCCCGCTGAAATCCTTCCCCAAACTCTGCTGTCCTCCTGAACTCCAGGAATTTCCCAGCCTGGAGTTAGCAACCTTATCCCCAGGGCATACTCCTTACAAGCACAGTGCATTTTTCCCAGGAGAAAACTGTTCCAAAACCTCAGTATTCAGGTTAAATTGCCGTGTTGGCACTTTGCGATAAATAAGTGGGTTTTGGGTTGCAGTTTGGGTACTCGGTCTATAAAAGATTCACCATCACTGCCCTAGGAGATCCATTAATAAATCTGAATTGAAGCTCTGCACAGCTACTGTTTAGTTCCAATGCAAACTGGAGCCATGGCATGGTAGAAGAGGGAATCCCCCCCCCCAGGGATAGTTTCACTGACCTAAACAAACCACTTCAAATTGTTCTTGATCCTGGAAAGGAAGAAAGACAGGCAAATGACAACCAGAAAGAGGGAGGCACTTTCAGTTGACCAGTGAGCTGCCACTCCACTGGGCCCCCTGGACAGCCCTCACCCCCAGGGGGCACAGTCATCTGTGAGCCAGCAGCTCTCATCTTGCATGGGGTGGGGGGAAGAAGAAGAAGAAGAGTTGGTTTTTATATGCCGACTTCCTCTACCACTTAAGGAAGAATCAAATTGGCTTACAATCACCTTCCCTTCCCCATAACAGACACCCTGTGAGGTAAGTGGAGCTGAGAGAGCTCTAAAAGAGCTGTGACTAGCCCAAGGTCACCCATTAGGCTTCATGTAGAGGAGTGGAGAAATCAACCCCATTCACCAGATTAGCGTCCACTGCTCATTGGGAGGAGTGGGGAATCAAACCGGGCTCTCCAGATTAGAGTCCACCACTCTTAACCACTGCTCTTAACCACTACACCATGGTGGCTCTCAAAATTTTTTAAGTCTAACACATTTTTGTTCAAGCATAATACTTTGTGGTCTAGAACCCACTTAGAAGCATGTGCTCAGTTCTCACTAGGCAGATTTTGTATATGAGGCTATGAAGAAAAAAAACAGTCAACATAGAGGTGAAACGCAGGAAGTACCGGGTCAAATGTAATGGGCTAAGCTAAACAAAGAGAGATACATGGTCAACAATTACTGCTTTGTGGCTGCAAAATAAAAAAGGCACCAGTCCATCTTCGCCCTGCACAGTGAAAGATATGCCCAGCATGGCAAAGGACATGCTTGGCTGAGTCTTGTACAATGCTGGGCAGGGTCTTTCTCCCTCTCTCCCTTCCTTGGGACCAGGGGCAGGGCCCTGTTGCAAGGCCATTTTCTCCTCCCAGCCTGCCCCTTGTGGAGCTACTGCTCGTGGGAGAAGGAAGAGGAGGCAACTTCACCCTTTTCTCCCCTCCACAATGCAGCCAATTGACTTGGGTGGCTACTGGAACACATGACTCCCAGGAATCATGTTTCCAGAGTTCAGAAGTGACTGCTCTCCATGGTTCATGTGATCCAACTCTTTCTTAGTAGCGTTTTCAAGAAAAAAATAAATGTTTAAAGGGCTTGTCTTTGCTCCCTTAAAATGATTATTCAAAAGTAGGGAACATCAGTTTGAATAGGAAAACTGAACGGAAGTTGAAAGATTAAACACCTTCTCCTGTACAATCCCAAGGCAAATTGAGACTTCATGAGCCTCCATTTACGTTTTATAGATGGAGCAAGATGGCTTGCAGGTTAGGCAAAGGGCATGGATACCTGCACTGAATTCAATAGGACAGTGACAGATAGGAGCAGACAGAAAGCAGATGTCCCGGATCTTCTTCCTTCCTTCTGCAATTTTCCTCAGATCTTTCCCTCAGCATGTGCCAAAAATGAACATAATGCAGGACACCAGCGATAATAGCACTAGTAGAGTACTAGTGGGGTTATAATTTCTCTTTGCAGTTAACCTGCATAGCGCCTATTAAGTCAGCAAAGTTGATGGTTTCAATAAAAGTGACTTAAGATATAGTGTAAGTTTCAATACATTTTTAGCAATAAAAACAAAACAATAAAAGCCAATGCCCTCAACAAGAACAAATCATACGCAATAAATAATAAATATAAGTTAGTGTTTTCTATTGTGTTTCCATTTATGCTTATTTAGTCTATTTGTTGTGTAATGTCTTCACCGTGCAAGCAGCATTTGGGTTCTGGACATCTTACTGCAACAAACCCAAAAAGTGGTAACAGACAGTTACTAATTCCTTAGAGTCCAATGATGTTTTGACTTACAGAATATGGAAGCAGTTAAATAAAAACCACATCGCTTAGTTTTCACCATGTAAAAAAAAATCAGTTGCCAGATAAAACAAAAATGTTAGTTTATACTGTGTGTTCTTAAAGTCATAAAACCTAACTGAAGTATTATAAGATTATTTATCAAACAGAAAATATATTGGAATAAGTATGGCCCAAAGCCTTTGAAAACTGATGACAGAAAGTTGTTAACATTATCTTTTAGCCACTGTTTGCAATATATATTGGGTAAGATACTTCCCATGTTAAAAGTTATGACATGGAACACTTAGTTCTTTTTGAAATTAATGTCATTAAAATATGATACCCAGTCCCGTAAGGCAAATTTTCCTTTGACCCATCAAGTGTCATTGCCATTGCAGGCTGTCGTTCTTTTACTTGTAATCCTATCAAGTGCAGTAAATTTGTAATAGGATGTTGTATAACTATCTACCCGGTAGATCCCACAAGTCTATGTTGTCTCAGATTTCTCAGCTGTGTTAAGACACATTGAATCAGACCACAAGTCCACTTAATACTCTCCAAGTTTTGAAGAAGTCATTCCTAGCTGTGTTACCTGTACCTCTAAGTAGGGAAATAAAAAATAACCTGGAGATCTGCTAGAGACAAAATACGCTGTGTTGTGTCACTGAGCTGTGCCCCCATACCATTTCAGTTTCTTTCATTTCATGTTACACTCATGAACAGATACTTCTAAAGCTGATATTATTGTCCCCTAACACTCAACAGTCATCCACATTAGAGCCCACTAGAGCAAAGCCAGATACCTTGCCCATATGCAGAGGGGCAAGAATTTACTACACCAATTCACTGCCAACAAAAACCTGAGAAAACACTATACTGATCCCAACCTGCCCCCTGATACCTCTGATGCTCATCTTTCTGATTAAGATTTTGAGCCAGAACCATCTGCATTGGTACGGGTGCCAGGTGCCTGTTAACGGTGGGCAATTTCCGCCAATTAACAGGCCTGCTCGCTGCCCCTCTGCTGGCCGGCACTGAAACAGGCCAGCTAAAGGGTGGCACAATAACATCCTTTCTGAGGTAAACCCGGAAGTGATGGGGATGCTCTAGCATGTCCCTCCAAAAAAAAACCCTATGGAAACCATACAGCTTTTGGAGGAATATGCTAGAGCGTCCCTGTCACTTCCAGGTTTACACCGGATGGGACATTATTGCATGTGAGCACGTTGCACGCACACAAATCCCCCCCCCCCACAAAGCTCCCGCTGATGGCAAGGGGGAACCTGGCAACCCTATGCATTGGGCTGTAGTAGCCCCTGATTATGCTTGAAACAAAAGCCAGAACTCTAACATATCCTTCTCTGATGAGGAGGCATTGCCAGACTCTGAATTTGGAACTAGAAGTGTGGACATTCAGATAGGTCTGGAACCCACAAGGAGCCATGGGGGCATCTTATTTCCCCCTTTATCCCCTCTCCTACTATTTTCTCTGTACCTTCCTTGGTAGCCCTTACACCCTCTCCCCTTTTCCTGCTTCCTTCTCTCTTTCCCACCCATTAGCCAACCTACCTTCAGCTTTTCTGCCTTTCCTTCCCCTGGCACCCTATCCCTGGGGAATGTCTGGACAAGTTGTGTGGTGGCTGTTGCCAGGTGGGCATAGTTGTGTGGGTAGTAAGTTTTAGGTGGTCACTGCCAGGCCTTTCCCCAGTGAGTTGTAGGGAGAAGGGATAGAAAGTATCCTGACTAGGTGAGAATCCAGTGGGGACTAGGGTTGCCAGGTCCCTCTTCACAACCAGCGGGAGGTTTTGGGGGCAGAGCCTGAGGAGGGTGGGGTTTGGAGAGGGGAGAGACTTCAATGCCATAGAGTTCAATTGCTAAAACGGCCATTTTCTCCAGGGGAACTGATCTCTATCGTCTGGAGATCAGTTATAATATCAGGAGATCTCTTGGCAACCCTAGTAGGGACTGTAGTGTATGATTTTGGACAGGCAGGGTTTGGATGCTCTAATGAGGATGACTGATGAGTGTTTGGGGACAATAATATCAGCTTCAAAAGGGAACAGTGACGATCAGCTGTAGAAGTATCTGTTCATAACAGTGCATCATTAAAGCTCTCTAGTTATTGACTTTAAGTATGACACACTACAAGAACCAACACTGTAACAATTAAGTCTAATGCGCCTCCCAGCTCTGGTAAGTGCCAACTATAAGACTAGGGTAGGAAGGCATTACAGGTCACGCTTACAAACTAAATAAATGTTTTGTTATCTGTGACTCCCATGTTACCCTCAACCCATATAACCCACTATACACTTTAGAGAAAAAGGGTCTTGATTTGTAACTGATGTGCTGTGTGGTACAGGATTAAGGAATCCTGTGTGTGTAAAAGAAGACACACTAAGGCCATTTATGCAGGGCTGTTTCCCCCGGTCAGTCCTGCCGACTGCTTCGGGGCTTCCTTTTGACTGTGCATGCCTTTCCTGGCTGTCACAGTTGGTGGGGTGACCGTGAGGGAAAGAGCCCTGCATAAATGGCCTAATAAAAGAAATTCACTTTACTTCACACACCTAAAGTTAACAGTGGAACTGGTGTGGTAACAAAACAGGAGTGTGTGGTAAGGTGGGTCACAACTTACCCGCGTAACTCACCTGAGAGACTTGATATTGGCAAAGTGGTATAAAATAACAAGAGAAAGGCCTGGATCAGGGATTGTGACAGAAAAGTATACTAGCAGTAACTAATAGAAAGGATGTCAAATCATTAATAGGAACACTGCAAAATGCATGCAAAGTACATATAAAATGAAATGATCGTATCTGTAGTGATGAGCATTCCCAGTCTAGGATCTGGAAGACCCAGGTTTGAAGCGCCACTCAGCTATGGCAGCTCACAGTAAGAATGCAAGAATGCCAGTATGGTGTAATGGTCAGAGTGGGATCGGGGAGATCTTGATTCAAATTCCCAAACAGTAACGAAGCTCACCGGAAGGCCTTAGGCAGGTCATCCTCTGTCAGCCTTACCTACTACACAAGTTTGTTGAACGGATAAAATGGAAGAGGGGAGAGTGTTGTATGCTGCTTTGGGTGCTCGTCAGGGAGGAAAGCCGATATAAATATTTAAATAAAAAAGAATGTGGGGAAAATATTAAGAAAAGCACTACACAATTGCTGAGCCAGAAGTAGGGTTGCAAGGCACAGCATGGCAACCAGCAGGAGACTGGGGGTAAGGACATGGAGTGGCCACCAGCAGCGTCATGGCATCATTTCTGGAGAAAACCTGGAAGTGATGTCAGTCCTCTCTAGGAATCAGAGAGGACTGATGTCACACCAATGGCCTGAGGGCCATTTTTTTTTAAGTTCTCCTTCCACCACTCTCAGTGGGTGTAGGAAACATTAGCTGGGGGCAGAGGCCTGGCAACCCTGGCCAGAAGTAAACCTGGTCCTGTGTTCTAGTCGTCCTAGTCAATGGGTAGAGGCACTAGATGACTTTTTAATTTGGTAAAAAACTTCATTTGTTTAATAATGTAAATCGCTTTAATCATACCAGGCTGTTTTGTTGTTAGGGTTTTTGTTTGCTTGTTGCTTCATGTTGTCTTACAATGATGCCCTCTTCACTACTGTGCCTTTTGGCCCTACAACATTTCTGGCTACAGGCCTGAACACAATGATTTCCAATGGAATTAAGATGCACATTCAGCTGTGAGTCACCGACAGATGAGAAATCAGGTGTGATGTGCATACATATGTGAATTGGCTCTTTATTCTTTCCGGAATGCCTTGTTATTGAGCCTGCTCTCCCGCCCCCGCCCCCCCCGTCTTGCTTCCAATTGAGCACTTTACTCTTGATTCACCGTTACTTTCTAGTGGCTCCTCATCATCACTGCCTTCCACTGGTTTCCTGTCTCTCTTAGTTTCAGCCGTATCCTTCTTTGTTTGAGTGCATCGGCCTGTTTATTTGAGTATATGACCACTATTGGTTATTCTCCCTTAGCCCATTAGAAAGCCTGAGTCTGAGGCTATTTATTCATGGTAATTAGCAGCGCGTTCCAGGCTGAATGGCCCCGCGTATTTTTTTGAATTTTAGGGTCACTTTCCGTCATTCCGGAAGTAACTGCAAAGCCGGCGCATACCTGCTACGCATTACTAAAGAGCTCACTTAAAGCGATCTTTGGCGTTTGCCGCGAAGAAACCATGCAAAACAACAGTGGCGCGTTAGCTATGCACATGCTAATGCACATGCCAATGACTATGCTAACAGGAACAAAGGAGCAGGCGAGTGGTGGGGGTGGAATTTCTCCTTTTGCGTCAGGACTGTGAATAGGCATTTTTAAAGTCACATTTTTAAAAAGAGCTTTGAGGGAGCATCAAAATTGACCATGAATAAATGGCCTGACAGTTAAGGCTGCCAACTCCAGCCTGGCAAATTCCCAGAGATTTGGGGGCAGTGCTTAGAAGGGCAGGTTTCAAGGAGGACAGGGAACTCAGTGGGGATGTAATTTGAAGAAGAGTTGGTTTTTATATGCCAATTTTCTCTACATTTTAAGGAGCATTAAACCAGCTTACAATCTCCTTCCTCTCCTCACAACAGGTAGGTGGGCCTGAGAGAATTCAGAGAGACCTGTGACTAGCCCAGGGTCACCCAGCTGGTTTCATGTATAGGAGTGGGGAAACCAACCTGGTTCACTAGATTAGTCTGCCACTCATGTGAAGGAGTGGGGAATCAAACCTGGTTCTTAGGGTTGCCAGGTCCCTCGTCACTACTGGCGGGTTTTTTTTGGAGCAGAGCCTGAAGAGGGCAGGGTTTGGGGAAGGGCTTCAATGTCATAGAGTCCAATTGCCAAAGTGGCCATTTCCTCCAGGTGAACTGATCTCTATTGGCTGGAGATCAGTTGTAATAGCAGGAGATCTCCAGCTAGTACCTGGAGGTTGGCAACCCTACCGGTTCTCCAAATTGTAGACCACTGCTCCTAACCATGACACCATGCTGGCTTGACCCTGGGACTCCCATTAGATTTGTGGTATACCATAGAATCTGTATTCCAAAGCTGCCATTTTCTCCAGGAAAACTGATATTTGGCGATCATTTATAATTGCGGGAGGCTAGGTCACACCTTGAAGGTAGTAACTCCAGTGACACTCATCTTGCTGATAGAGCATATCTCTACAATTATAAGCCTTCGCATAAAGAGAGCTAGGAACTGTAATTTTGGATAGTGCTGCATGCATTGTATTATAGGTGCTAGACTCTTCATGAGGCCACAATTTCCCATGTTCCTCAGCTAGAACTATGGAAATTAAAAGTCTGAAATGGGTTCGTGTTTTGTAGCAACATTTGATGGGGACTCAACAGAGCATTGACCACCACGTTATCACAGAATAATGTTGTGCTTTTTTTCTTAATCAAAAATACAAGTTATTTAGACTGGAAGCTTATGTTTGCTGAGGCCAAATGAATGTACTTTATCAGATCTCCAGATTATCGATTAGGAAGTACCGTAACACTAGACAAAAGTCTACTCTGTTTTTCCAGCAGATACAGGTGGGAAACCACAAGGAAAATGCGAAAATGGAAATGTCTTATTCCCTTATTATTTAGAACGCTCATCGCTGTAAGCTCTGAAAACATCATTTGAAGACCACACTTCAAAAGTATAGAAATAATTTCTTGGATTTAGGGCCAAATTACACATTTGTGTTTTTGAAGAGTTGGGCCCAGGCATCAGCACTGGAACAGTGCTGGAGGGGGGAGTTATTTCCCTGTTTTGTCTGTACCTTATACAGTATTCTCAGCACATGGAGCAGCAAAAACAGTTAAATACCCCACAGTTCTGTTTCAGTGGGGAAAACAGATGGGGGGGGAGGCAGAAGCCCTTTTTCCCCCCACGGCAGGAAGCTGAGCCCATTTGAGATCTCCTTTTCTTCCTTTTCTTCTTTCTTTGAAAGGCTGTCCCTGCAGCTTCTATGTAGCTGTGAGGAACCCAAGTTCCTCTTTTAAAAAACGAATGTGTAGTTCAGCCTTGAGTTCCTTATTTGAATGCAACAAAAAAGGGTTGCGCTCACTGAAATGTGAAAGAAAATAAATGTGCTACACAGTGCTAACTGCGAAAGAAATGCGATAGTGCCTATTTAGCTATCTGGATAGTATCAAATGCTAAGGTGTAGTAACTGGCAATCAATACCTGTAATTTGATGAGCATGTAACTGTATCTTCCAGTTTGAATCTGATCAATTTTTTCAATAAAGTTTAATGGGTTTTTAAGCAGAATTTTCATGTTTGTGCAATCGCTGTGGACTAACCAGCTAATCACTTTTTAAAAAAACCCTCAAATAATAAGTGCAGCTTAGAAACAAAGACTTTGCAAACGTTCAAGTAGCAACTGAGCTGCTCCAGATTGTTTCTTGCTTCTTTGCTTTACATGCTTGCTGCTTCTACCAAAGGCACTGGAAGCAAGAAAGATTAGATAGTGGGCACATATTCAATAGTTAGGAAAGAGACTCACCCCACCAAGGGATCATCTTCATATGAGGCAGGAGCAGGCATGTGTGTTCCTCTAGAGTAGGAGTCTCCAAGGTGGCACACAGCAACACCTTTCCTGGTACCTGCCAAGTGTTTTTAGAAAGTGGGCAGGGCCAGATGGACTTTTCCCCAACAGGGATTCTGATTGGCTACTGGAGATCAGATCAACTGTGCGGATTTTTTAAAATCGCTTTGGCAACAGCTGCCACAACAGTACAAGAATGTTCACTGCATGACCATAGGTAAGCTGCGTGTATGCAAAAAAAAATTGTAAACAATGTGTTCATCATAAAAGACAACATGATATATAGAGTATCCGCCTGAAATGTTGAAGATTTACTATCAGAGTTATGCGCAACCTCACTCCCTGACATTTTGTGGTTGGCTCCACCTCCTGCAGCAGCATTTTGCCGTTGCGCCCAGTGTCCTGTCTCAGAATTCCAAAGGCGCACTCAGGCTGGGCACTGTACTCTCGTCCATGTGTGTAAGTTTATTTATTGTTTGGTACGCCATACACTTGGGGAAGGCACTGGCAAACCACCCCGTAAACAAAGTCTGCCTAGAAAATGTCGGGATGTGACGTCACCCCATGGGTCAAGAATGACCCGGTGCTTGCACAGGGGACCTTTACCTTTTTTACTTACTCCATACACTGGCCGGTATACATGGAGACCTGATTCCACTGGCTTCAAAAAGGAGTGCAAAGATCAGGTGAATCAGGTCTATGTGAATGAGACTTACAAGTGGGGGATCTACAAGGACCTGTGGGAGTCATCTCATTTTCCCTCCCCTACTATTTCCTCTTTCCCTTCCCTGAAAGCCCACATAGCTGTTCCCCTTTTTTGGCCTCCCTCTCTCCTTCCCACCAGCCAACCTACCTTTATCTCTGTCTTCAGTCTTACCTCTTTCCCTATCCTTGTAAGCCTCTCCCTGGGGAATATCTGGCCAGGTTGCCCAGCTGCATGGTGGGGAACATGCAAGGACTTGTGTTGGGCACCACATTTCTTTCCTGTATCCCCTTCCCCACACTCCCATACCCCTCACCTTTCCCTGCTTCCACCCTCCTACCTTCTCATCTGCCTCCCATCTTCAGCTATATTTATTATTTATTTACTTCATTTATACTCCCATTTTTCTCTACAATGGGGACCCAAAGTAGCTTACATCATTCTCCTCTCCTCCATTTCAACTTCACAACAACCCTGTGATTTAGGTTAGGGTGAGTGTCTATGATTGGCCCCAGGGACACCCAGCAAGTTTCCATGGCTGAGTAGGAATTTGAATTCAGGTCTCCCAAATGAAACACTGATCACTGTACTACAGTGGCTTTCATGGGGTGGCTGTTGTTGAAGAGTAGCAATCAGATAGGTTTGGGAGCTCATGGAACTTGCAAGGTATCAAGTCACCCAGTGGTTGCTGCTGTGCCTGGCCCTGATTCTCCTTCAAAGTCCAAAACACACTTGGAAAAGGCCCACCCCCTGCATTTTACTGACAGAAACCAAGGCTTTAACTGGCAATACTGTTGTAGTTGCCTAGCAATGGCCACAGAAGACATTTCTTAAAACTACAGGTGCTGCTTTTATTATTTGGGGTGGGGGTAACAACCAGTGCTTTTTTTATATTTCAGAATTTTCTGCAAACCTGGGGCTTTTTAAGGTTTGTAGAAAGATTTGCCTTGTCTGCTTGTGGCTCCAATCTTCAGATTTAAGTATCCACAGATTTGACCACATCGAGAATTATAGAGTGTGGAATGGGAGGGAAGGCAGCATAGTATTTTTATTTATTTTTATATTTTTTCAAATTTATAGCCCGCCCTCATCCCTAGCAAGCCAGGCTCAGCGCGGGTAACAACCAGTAAAATAAATAAAATCATCAGTATCTTTAAAACATCAACAACCTCAAAACAGCAATAAAACCTCATAGTACAGACATAAATAAGTGGCCTTAAATTTACCCAGGTGCCACCGTGTAACAAAATATTAGAAGGTCAACCCCCCACAGATGTCAAGAGTGGGGAGGAAATGGGGAGGCCAGTAATGTTGGATCCTCTCTCAGCTGTCCTCTATTATAGTATAGTCTGATCTCATCAGATCTCAGAAGGTAAGCAAGGTTGGTAGTTGGATAGCAGACCACCAAGGAAGACTCTGCAGGGGAAAGCAATGGCAAACCACTTCTGCTTCTCACTTGCCTTGAAAGCCCCTTGCTGGGATTGTCACTAGCCAGCTGTGCCTTGACAGCACTTTGTTTGTTTGTTAGATTTCTATCCCGCTCTCTTCCCGGCCAAAGCTTGATGTGCACAACGGGTAATATGTGAGTACCTACTTCTCCAAGGGAAGAACAAGTGTTCACTAAGTCAGTATATATTAAATGACCCTGACCCAATATTTCCAAGTTTCAGTAGATGGGTTTGATTGGAACAGGTTTCAAAACCCATAATTCTCCTGGTAGCTTTTCAAAAGGAGCATGTTGGGCAAGGCTTTAACAGCTCATTCCTGAGCCTTTTGGCGATCGGGGACAGCGTGGCCGCCGCAGCACCTCCAAAGTAGTTCCCCGGCCACTGAAAGGCTTAAAAAGCCTTTTAAAGTCTTTCCCCCTGAAATTGGGGCATTTCCCCCCATTGAAAACAGTGAGGCTGCACCAGGAAATGCCTGGTGCAGCAATGCTGTTGCTGGAGGGGGCATTCCTGGCCTGAAAGGGCTCAGGAAGCTGCCTGCTGGCAGCTCTGCCCCCAGAATGCCCCCCAGGATGACGGCGTGGGGATTTGCACCGATGAGACGCCAGCAGGAGGCCACACTGGCATCCCAGGGCTGCGCTGCTGCAGCTTTGCACAGGGAGGCTGGTGTGAGCTCCCCAGTGCTGGCGTCCCTGCCTCTCGGCAGCGCAAGTGGCTCAGGCGCTGGCGCAAGCAGCCAAGACGCTGGCATGGCCACTTGCATGCCTCCTCAGCTCTTTCGGCCCCAGAGCTCAGGAATGGGCTGCCCGTCTGCAATCCTGAAAGCACTTACTATAGAATGTAGGCAGCCTCATTACCTTCAATGGCACTGCTCCAGAGTAAGCTGTATAACTGTGCCCTTCATTATATTTTTCCTGAGCAGTAAGAGAATTCATCCAATCATAAAATGGCATATAAGACCCTTGCCATGTTACAGCATTTCGAAGACTGACTTAGGGCCAAAAAAGATGCGATGCTGGGGATTTGTGTTCAGATGCCAAGACATGAAATTGAGTTTCCAAAACAGCCACAGGTCTAGGTCAGGAAGTTGCTGGAAGGTTTCACCCTCCCTCCAGCAAAAACACCATTAGACAGAGGGACACCATTTGCCGAGAGATTACTTCTGATTCCTATCCAGAAAGAATACAACTCCAAAAGTTCATTGCCTTGTGACTGGAAAGGCAGGTGGAAGGAAAGCTGGCTGCAGCCATTGCCAAAGAAGGGGTACTGGGAGACTGTTCGCCATTCCTCGCGGGGGGGGGGGGGGGAACACCAGCCAAGAATTATTTACCTGGCCCAAAGGCCTGTAACAAACTCATTTCTTTAGCATTCTCATATGCATTTCTCTTCTTCACCTTTTCTCTTCAGTTCTGTGTCGATGCTGTTAGTTTGTAAGCCTGAAGGCATTTCCGGTATAAGAATACTCTCTGTGAGTAAGCTCCATTGAATAGATCTGAGCAGAATTTTGAGCAGACCTGCTTATTGTCCTGCTTATCTCCACAAACTGTAAGCATTCTATCATATTGGCTCTTCGTTTTGAATATCTACACGTGCAGAAAACAAGCAAGAAACTATTAGTTCAAGTGTAAGGTAAATAGGCATTTTATGCACCAGGATGTTGGGTTAACAGATGGAAAAATTCTTTGGTTTAATCCCTTTCTTATACTTTGTACGATGGTTACATTAAGGTATTGAAATTACAACTTTTAACAAGACAAGATAAGTATATTTTAATTAAACAATGTGGGGATTAATTTTGTTAGCAAAAGTATATATACAATTTATTTTTAGATGGAAAAGAGTGAGGGGGAAGTCCTTCTAAGTTTTAGTTTAAATTACTACTATTTTTGTTGTCTTTTACCACTTTATCATTTTTTTTTAGTAAATAGATGTTGATGTTGATATATTAAATGAAGAAAATAATAAAAAAATTATTTAAAAAAAACAGATGGAAATCAGCCATTGGAGAGGAGATAATATGAAATACGGAGGGAACGAATGAGTAGACACCTCAAAGAAGAAAGAGAAGCCACAGAAAAGATGACTATATCAAGAAGTGTATGTTTAGATTGTAATTATTATTAGGGTTGCCAACCTCCAGGTACTAGCAGATCTTCTGCTATTACAACTGATCTCCAGCCGATAGAGATCAGTTCCCCTCTGTGCCAGATTTACGTATAAGCTAAACAAGCTATAGCTTAAGGCCCTACTCTCTTGGGGGGAGCAAAAAAATTCAAAGGAAAAAAAACTGGATGTACATTTCCAAAATATAAGATAAAAAACAAATAAAATAAAACCTACATACAGCAACAGTGTTTTGTGTTGTGTAGGCGCCTTTGATGTAAGTAATGGGCCCCACCTGCTACTAGTTTGCTCCCTAAAATATCACTGGTTTGCTCATTTCCAAATATAGGGTACCTACATTCTGCATGGACTGGTTGCATGCGACAATTTGTTGTTGACAAAGGACAGCTGGACATATAAAGGGCCCCATTACCTTCAATAGCTTAGGGCCTCATCAAACCTAAATCCCACCCTGGTTCCCCTGGAGAAAATGGCCGCTTTGGCAACTGGACTCTATGGCATTGAAGTCCCTCCCCTCCCCAACCCCCCCCCCTTCTCAAGCTCTGCCCCAAAAACCTCCCGCCAGTTGTGAAGAGGGACCTGGCAACCCAAAGTGGCCATTTTCTCCAGATGAACTGATCTCTATCAACTGGAGATCAGTTGTAAAAGCAGGAGATCTCCAGCTAGTACCTGGAGGTTGGCAACCCTAACGATTATAATACCTTCCAGTTCTGGAGATGACTTCCTTGCAAATACATTTAGCATGATGATACATGTCCCTTTTTCTGGGAGCAGGTGCAGATTTTTCTGCACTAGTAGTATGTTTTCTTCTTCCCGCTCCTCTGCTGTCACATGCACCCAACTCTGAGTGCAATCCTATATCCATGTGGCTTTGTCCGAAGAAAGTATACCGAGGATGCCAGCCTCTGACAATTTTTGCTGCTCTTCAATGCTTCAGGCAGATTTTTTTCCCAAGCCCCTACCCCCTTCACCAAGTTTGTTTATTCTGGGTTTTTTTTTTAATGAAAGCATTGCCAGTTGCTACAGGGGGCAGAAAATGAGCACTCTGTACTGCCAGCTTCTCCTGGAATCAGAAAGAACTGTTTGTTCCAAGGCTTTATTCATTTTGGAAGTTTGTACGTATTTCAGAAACTCTTGGGGGGGGGGAGCAGTGGCACAGTGGAGGAGTCTTTGTTTTGCATGCAGAAGTTCCCAGCCTCAATCCCCAGCAATACCAGTTAAAAGTATCAAGTAGTAGGTGATGTGAAAGACCTCCTCTACCCGAGACCCTGGAAAGTCATTGCCAGTCTGAGTAGACAATACAGACCTTGATGGACAAAGGGGTTGATTCGGTACAAGGCAGCTTCCTGTGTTCGTGGTGCGTACAGATGAAAGGCAGTCTTGCTGCTGGTGCGGCGCATATCCATTTCATATTCCAAATGTATACTAAAACTTCATTTTAAGAGGAATCCGAAATGAATCGGAGAGTTCCCCCTGAAGTGAAACACCAACAAAATTTAAAAGAAAATCCAAAGCGGTTCAGTAAGCTTAGAAAAGATGCTCAGGGTGCTTATGCTTATGACTCACATTTAAGACTTTTCTTTTTCCCATTGTGAGAGCATGGGTCTAAAAGCTCATGCACGTATTAGCTTCTTCACCAATAGAAAAAGAACGTGCACCGGTCTTGCTGGCTCCAGGAAAAGTTGGCAGTGCAGGGTAATGATGTGATATTCAGGTATTTCCCAGTATATGTATTATCATTCCAATATTAGGAAAATAGTCTGATTGGCAGCAGCCCTCTGGGATAGTAAGCAGGGGTCTTTCTCAGCTTCTTAGCTGAGATTTGGGTACTGCATAGGTAAATGCAGAAGACTGAATGGAAGAGATACCAAGACTGGATACTGTAGGGTTGCCAACTCCGGGTTGGGAAATTCTGCAGGTTTGGGGGTGGAGCCTGAGGATGGCAGGGCAGGGGAATAGGAGGGACTTCAGCAGGGTATAATGCCATAGAGTCCATCTCCAAATCAGCAATTTCTCCAGGGGGACAGATCTCTGTCATCTGGAGATCAAATTCTGGGAGATGGAGGTTGGTAACCCTGGAATGGGGACCTTACAGATTCACAGCAGGACTTCTGCTGTTAAAAATTGGGCCTTTTCTTATCATCAGGAAATATCAGAATATGAAGAAATCTCTATTTTTCAAACAATCTATGAGAAAGCCAAATCTACATTAGTACTCCCCCTCACTTAAAAGATCCATATTTAACCTGCATATAGCAGATTATCAGAATTTATCTATCTCTGTTTTTAAACAACAAACTGATAAACTTTTTCTTGCCATCTTTATATCATCTGTCAGATTAAAAAAGGGAAAACATATACATTCTTGCTTTAACAGGTATGGGGACATTAACAGTTGGTTGTACCACATTCTTTAGAACTTCTGGTACCCCAGTAAGTTATTACCTGCACTATTCTGGAGTTGAGTGATTTCTTGTGATCAGACAAGGAGCTGGGGGAAGGAGCACCCGGGGCAGGGGGGAGGGAAGGGTGTGCCATGCGCACGCATGCGCTGAAGCCAGGTACTGGTGGTCTTAGGGGTGGTTGCCACAACACTACAGCTGCTGTAGGTGCAGCGCAGGCGATGAGGAAGGACGCTCAGCTACATGCTGGGGGGTGGCACAAGTACCAACCAGGCCATGGGTGGGCAGCTGCACCCGTGCTGCGGCATGGTGGCAGTGCGCCTCTTCTCCATGCCCGCACTGGCACCCCCTCCTTGCCCCCAGGGCACTTGCCTCCCCAGACACCCCCCCCCCAAGATTCAGCCCTGGCTGTGATGCCAAAGGTCTACATCTTATTTGTATGTAAGAAATATAATTTGCACTTCATTTTCATGGACAAGGGTGGGTACAAAGATGTTGCTGAGGAAAATGTCATGCAGTCTTGTTCAGAAAGGATTACCTTTAAAAATGGAAAATCTGATTCAACCCTTCAAAATCTTGACACCTTTACATCTCAAGTTCCTTCATGACCCTTCCAGCTTAGGGTTGCCAACTCCAAGTTTGGAAATTTTTGGAGACTTTATGGTGGAGCCTGGGAAGCTGGGAGCTCAACAGTGATGTGATGCCAGAGTCCACTCTCCAAACCAGCCATTTTCTCCCCGGGAAATGGATCTCTGTAATCTTAGATCAGTTGTAATTCTGGGAGAACCTCAGGACCCACATGGAGGTTGGCAACCCTGCATGGCTACAAATGACAGGGGTTTCTCTGTGGGAGCTCCAAGTCTACAGAACTCCCTTGGGATGCCTATCTGGCACCATCTAGTTCATGCCATTCATCTTTCAGGAAGGTTGTTAGAATCATTTTACACAGAATGTTTGTTTTCTGTTAAGTATAGGAGGTTGATTGTTTTAGGTTTGCTACTAGATTTGTATTTTGCTGGGATTTTGTTCAGTTAAGGATTTTTTTGTCGGAGGATATTGCTGGTGTTGGCCTTCAGGTTACTAAATTATTGCTCTTCTCTCTCCCTCTCCTGTCCTGGGGTTTTAGTTAATTTGTTGCATTTTGAACATTAAAATTAAATTATGCTTTTAATTGGATTTTTGTTTTTAATGTAAACAACTCTGCGAGCATTCTATAATGAAAAGTGGGATACAATATTTAAATAAATATATTTAGGTACTGTGAATAAATAAATATTGTTTTATTGCCTTTGTTTTTTTCCCCATTACATTTTCAAAATTATATTTTTAGTTCCAGGACTTAGAAACCTACTTTAACAAAATGGGAATCTGAAAATTACAGCGTTCTAGTGAGTGTATGTCAGCTACACAAGATTGCTTTAGGAGCCATGTGCAGTTCACAAACTATAAGATTCTTTCTAGACTTTTCTAGGATTCTATTATCCTCGTGCTGAACATACTGTGATTTCAGTAGGAATATCTTTCAAAATGGCATGCAAAGATTCACAATTTAAGCATATAATCAAACAACAAATCAGCTCTTTTTCCAGCAGCCCCCTCAAAAGCCACTGCTGAGAGTTGGGGGACACTCCTTACTGGGTTGCCAAACTTCAGCTGCCACCTGGAGATCTCCAGGTGTTACAACTGATCCCCAGACAACAGAGATCAGTTCCCCTGGGGAAAATGGCTGCTTTGGAGGATGGACCCTATGGCATTATAGCCTGCTGAGGTCTGGCCCCTCCCAAACTTCTAACCTTCCCAGGCTCCACCCCCCCCCCCAAATATCCAGGAATTTCCCAACATGGAGCTGGCAACTCTGACTCCAGAACAGATTGGCACGTAGAATGGGGGCTGCAGCAAGAAGAAGAAGAAAAAGAGTTGGTTTTTATACCCCAATTTTCTGTATTGTAAGGAGTCTCAAAGCAGCTTACAATCACCTTCCCTTTCTCTCCCCACAACAGACACCTTGTGAGGTGAGGGGGCTGAGAGAGTTCTGAGAGGACTGTGACTGGCCCAATGTCACCCAGCAAGAAGAGGAACTCAGCAGCAATCACTGCCTGGCCCTCATTCTCGCATAATGACCTATTCTTTCCTATATAGAAGTTATATGTGGAACAGCCTGCTAACATTTACGTTGGCTTTGTTGAACCCTGATTAATATTGGTTTTGAAATAAATGTGGAATATACTTGTAATTTATGGCATGACTCAGACTGCAAATAAAAGCATTTTAAAACAATTTATATTTCATTCTAGGAAAAAAACACAGATGGCACAGTGCCTAGTGTCTAAAAACCACATTCCTTTCAATTAACATATATGTCTCTTCTAGAATAAAATCAATACAATCATTTACTTCAGGTTAATACACTGCTTAATTTTGGTGATCTTTATGCTATAGTGTAAAAAAATGCAATCCAAAATTTTAGATTTGATATTTACCGTAGTTCTCTCTGGATCAGGAAATTTTGACTTTTGAATTTTGACATTACATGTGGTAGATGTCCCTTGCTAACTCAGAGAGTGGAAATATGTGGTGGTTTGTTGTTTCTCTGTTTCGAAGGCACAGGATCCTAAGGATCATGTCTGATGTTTATCTTGTGGAGTTGTGTTTTGAACTTGTTATAAAGAGTTGGCCAGAAAATACCTAAAGACATACCGGTAAAAATTGATGCAGCATAATAGTTAAGAACGCTGAGCTGGGAAGCTCCCCAGGCAAAATCTCATCTAGGCAATGCATTTGCACATGGATTATTCCCACCACTAGCACCTTCCCCCATCTTTAATATAAGGATACACGGCCCACATCACAGATATCTGTAAGAATTCCTAGGGTATTATATATGAAGTGAGTAGAAGAGCTCTGTGGCACAGAGTGGTAAACTGCAGTACTGCAGTCCAAGCTCTGCTCATGACCTGAGTTCAATCCCAGTGGAAGTCGGTTTCTGGTAGCCGGCTCAACCTTCCATCCTTCAGAGATCGGTAAAATGAGTAAAGCTTGCTGGGAGTAAAGTTTAGATGACTGGGGAAGGCACTGGCAAACCACCCCATAAACATAGTCATCAGGATGTGATGTCACCCCATGGGTCAGGAATGACCCAGTGCTTGTACAGAGGACTACCTTTACCTTTAGAAAATGTTACATAACTGCCAAGTATTGTTTTGGTTAAGTATTGTGTTTTCTTGAAATGTTTGAAGAGTCAGAGCTTTAGAGCTTTATTACGGTCAATTGACCACATCCAAGAGAATTGTTTGAAGAGTCAAATACCATTTAGATTTGGAAAGCTGCTGGTTCCTTTCTCACTGTGGTTTCGTTCTGTTTTTACTTACTTCATTTATACTTTTCCTTTCTTGCAGTAAAAGTGATATAATAAAAACTAGCAATACTTTAAGTTTACCTAGATTACTCCCAAGAGCATCACAACTACACAATATGCCCTTTATCAAAACACCTCCTAACATTTTGAAGAATTATTGATGAGTGTGAGCACTTCAGAGAATGCTCAGGTATGGGCAGTCGTTGATCTTACCTGCTTGCAGGTTGGCACCTTCAAAAAACTCTGCTCACGTTCATAGTATGAGAAAATATATATTATGTAGTAAAATGGTAGGAGTTATTATAAACATCTATGCTGTGTGCATATATGGTATGCTTTATTAATATATGTTAGAATTGGTTAGTGATTGCCAAGAACTATATTCAGCAATACAATTCCAATGTACAGAGTCCAAAATGTAAGATACTCCTTGAGACCGAGGAACCTTATCCTAAAGCCAGTCTCCCTGGAGTAAATAATGCAAGACTCTCAATAAGGTGCAATGACTATCCACTTGGACACCATGGTTCCTGTGAGCCCATTGTTGGTATAAGGTGGGGTGGGTACAGGGATTTTGGTAAACCTTTATCAGGCATCAACACGAACTGCTACGTAGCCAGCACTGTGTGCATTGGAATTGTATTGCTGTTAACTACTATTTTTTGTTCAGCAAATACTAATGGAAATAGCACTTTGAATGAATTTCACTATCTGCATATAATCACTGTTTCGCTAGTGTATTTTGTCTTTACTGCTGTTACTTGCATCAACTACTTTGTACAGCAGGCTAACTGTTTGTTTGTCTAAGAACTATATTCAGGATAGGAAAGAGGAATCTTTGTGTGACCAGAAAGGAAAGGAGTAGGATGAGGTAGCTGAGAGGGGCCAAGAAGAAATGAGTACCAGTTACTGTAATGGGTACTTCAAAGGGAGTGTGTCAGCTAGGGAGATAACAAAGTTGAAAAGACACAGGTGTTGGAGATCAAGTAAATGAGTGGAACTGATGACCAACTATGGATTAAGAGGTGTGTTGGAAATGAGATGCAATGTGTTACGTTATGTCTTGTCACACCAATTGATCAAGGTACAAAACGTAACGCACATCTGTTGTCCCCTTGCGCAAAGCTTTGGAGATGACTCCCTTGCGTCAGTCTGTTCGTGGCCACGAATAAATGTTCCTTTCCTTCCAGTAAGTGTGTGTTGTAATTGGTCACTAAACAGCACCAGGCAAACGAACCTGGACCCCAATTTGGGTATCAAAGTGAGTGAAGCTGTTGCAGTGGAGCATACCAGGGGAGGTGGTCCGGCATGAACCTTGTACTTGCGCCTGAACGTTCTGACATTACAAAGGTTTGGGGCTGCTTTCCTAAGCATAGCTTCAAAGAATATACAGAGAAATAATATTCCCTCAGAAGGATAGCTGTGGAAGCTCCATCTTGCTCCTCCTCTCCTCTGCATTTGCGGCTATCACCCTTCCCAGTGGGACTAATTGTACTTTTCTATTTGAATGATTTCTACTTTTATTCACTCATTCATTTAATGAACTATCCCTGAGTTTTGAGATGGCTTACAACGAAACCATTAAAACAAAATGTGATGAAATGCATACAATCTGTTACAAAATACTACATAGTACAACACTTTAAAATATCTTTAAAGATCTTGAAATATCATAAAAGCTGGCAAAAATACTTAAGAACAAAGGGCCCCCAGTAACAGGAAACCTTGGTGAATAGGAAATACTTATACTGGTGCCTGAAACTAAGAATATCTAGTTTGCAACAACCAGGAATGCCACAACGGAAAAGACTCTTGTCTCAAATAACTATCTCACTTCTGGTGAAGCATTATCTTTGTTTTTAGTCAGGATCATATAGGAGCAGACCAAGAATGTTAGTCCCAGTCTTTGCATGATTTTAAAGATTATAACTATTTTGAATTGTGCCTAGAAGCTAGGGTTTCCAGGTCCTTCTTCGCCAGTGGTGGGAGGTTTGGGGGGCAGAGCCTGAGGAGGGCAGGATTTGGGGAGGGGACGGACTTCAATGCCATGGAGTGCAATTGTCAAAGTGGCCATTTTCTCCAGGTGAACTGATCTCTATCGGCTGGAGATCTGTTGTAATAGCAGGAGATCTTCTGCTATTACCTGGAGGTTGGCAACCCTAGTCAGGAAGTTGCTGGAAGGTTTCACCCTACTAGAAGCCCACAGGCAACCAGTCAAGCTCTTTTAATACAGTTGAGATGTGATACCCAAAACCAGCATCTGTCAGTGGTCTTGCTGCTGCATTTTGTACTAACTGAAGCTTCCCAAACCATATTTGAAGGCAGTGGAAAAAACACATAGAGCAATCCAGTTTAGATATGGTCAGAGCATGGATAACCCTTGCCAAATTCTGATTCTTAAAGACAGACAATGACATCAACTCAAACTGGGCAAAAGCACTTTATGACAGTAGAGATTTTAGTCTGCAAGCATGGCTCTAATAGCACCTCTCAAACATCTGTTATCTGTTCAGATATGAATTTTGCAAGGTGTGTTTTCCATTGTTTTTATTACAATGTTGGTTTTGTTTGGTGAAGAGGTTAAAGGCCAATTACATGTTATGTTGGGGGTCTACAACTTGATCCCCCAACAATACTTTCATCCTTAAAAAGCACTTATGGGAAGATGTCAGAGTGGCCAATCTCCACATGCGTAGGGTTGCAAACTGCCAGGTAGTAGCAGGAGATCTCCTGCTAATTCAACTGATCTCCAGCCAATAGAGATCAGATCACCTGGAGAAAAATGGCCGCTTTGGCAATTAAACTCTATGGCATTGAAGTCTCTCCCCTCCCCAAACCCCACCCTCCTCAGGCTCCGCCTCAAAAATCTCCCGCTGGTTGGGAAAAGGGACCTGGCAACCCTACACATGGGGCCTGGAGTTCTCCTGGAATTAATGCTGATCTCCAGACTACAGAGGAAAACCACGGGTTTAGAGGGTAGACGTTGTAGAATCACATCCTGGTGAGCTCCCTTCCTTTCCCCAAACTCTCTCCTCCCCTAGCTCCACCCCCAAATCTCAAGGACTTTCCCAAGCTGGAGTTAGCAACCCCAGAGAAGCTGATGTGAATCATGCAGTGACATTTTGGCACTGAGTAGTTTTGTTCACCCCAACACACTACTGTTTTCCTGGTGGAACTCCCCCCCCCCCCAAGTTGCTATTAGCTGGTTGGTTTAGGGGGAGGGGAGTGAAATTATGAATGTGAAGTTGAGCACTTTGCTTTCTATCTATCACCACTGTACACATTTTCCATTCATTTTCCATACAAGGTATCTCCACAATGATGCTTTTGATTTCTCAGAGCAGTCTCTTTGTTGGTTCACTTTTTTTCATCAAGCTCAATAAAGAAAATAAGTTTTGTTTGGAGGCAGGCTTTATGGAGCAGCAGACATGGTCATGAGATTTTCTCTGCGTTTTTACCCATCGTACTTTGTTCTGAGTATAAATGCTTGCTGACAACCGGTTCAGGTGCTCGCACTAAACCAGTTGCGCCAAATGTGAAAACAGCTCCCATGTGATTAAAATGGATACGTTTCTTATTGGTCAACGAGTAAATCCTCCTCCCATTAAAAGTTGTGGGTTTTTTCCCCAGAACAAAATTATGATTTCTTTCTCCTACCTTTGATTTTGTTTTGAGTAGATATTAACTTGCTTACTGGTAATGCTGCAGGTGTTCTCCCTCTTCCAAACGGTAACATTATACAGCTGATTTTATGAGCTTTTCTCTTGTGGCATATCTAACTAGGACATTTCGATGTTCCTGTTTCACTAGTAGCAATATTGGTCCCAAAGAGTGTGGGGGAGAGTTACAAAAACAGCTGTCAGGTGGGTCAAGGAAGTTTTCACATTCGTACAGCAATTCTTCCGTTCTAGGTGAGTCAAAATGTCTGTAACTGCAGTGGAATGTTTACATGCTCTAATAGACATCGTGTGGTTGAAGCCTTACGTTTAGTGGGGCACTAATCCTGTGCTTTAACAAGTGATTTATAGAAGATGGTATGAAGGGTATAGAATCATAGAATCATAGAGTTGGAAGGGACCACCAGGGTCATCAAGTCCAACCCCCTGAACAATACAGGAAATTCACAACTATCTCCCCCCCACACACCCCTAGTGACCAGAAGATGGCCAATATGCCCTCCCTGTCATCATCTGCCTAAGGCAGGGGTCTCAAAACTGCGGCTCCAGAGCCGCATGCGGCTCTTTGGCCCGTTGAGCGTGGCTCTCCGAACTTGGTTCGGAGCCCCTGCTCTTGCGCCCGCTCGTGCCGGCAGCTGGGCTGCGGAGTCGGCGTGCCTGAGAGAGAGAGAGCGGGCGAGTGGGCGCGCTGTCTCTCCCCCCCCCCCCCGCCGTGGAGAATGGCCGGGTCCCCCTTTCCCTTGCCCTCAATGGTTGGGAGGCTAAAGCCTCCCCTCCCCTCTAGCTGCGCGATTGCTGGGTGGGCGGCTTGGCAGTTCCTGCCCCCGCCCCCACCTATCAGCTGTTGGGGGGGGCGGGCTTCAGAGGCCAGGTCCCCCTTCAGAGGCCAGGTCTACCAATTGGCTTCTATGGGCCTCCGGAGGCCAGGTCTACTGCCAAGAAAGCCAGTGGGTAGACCTGGCCTCCCAATGGGACTCAGCCGGAGGCCAGGTCTACCAATAGGCTTTTATGGTGGTAGACCAGGCCTCCAGACGAGGACTCCGGACGGGGAGGGGGAAATGGCGGGACTTACAATTTAATTTTTATCAATAAATAAGATATTAAGTATGATATCAAGTTTTATTCAGTGTACCTATAGTTTAATTAAGTCTTAAAACTTTAATTAAAGTTTATTAAGTTAAAAAACAGTGTACCTACCTATATAGTTTAAGTTTAAGAAATTTGGCTCTCAAAAGAAATCTCAATCGTTGTACTGTTGATATTTGGCCCTTTTGACTAATGAGTTTGCCGACCCCTGGCCTAAGGTCACAGAATCAGCATTGCTGACAGATGGCCATCTAACCTCTTCTTAAAAACCTCCATGGAAGGAGAGCTTACCACCTCCTGAGGAAGCCTGTTCTACTGAGGAACCGCTCTAACTGTTAGAAAATTCTTCCTAATGTCTAGACGGAAACTCTTTTGATTTAATTTCAACCCGTTGGTTCTGGTCCGGCCTTCTTGGGCAACAGAAAACAACTCAGCACCATCCTCTATATGACAGCCCCTCAAATACTTGAACATGGTTATCATATCCCCTCTCAGTCTTCTCCTCTTCAGGCTAAACATACCTAGCTCCTTCAACCTTTCCTCATAGGAATTGGTCTTCAGACCCCTCACCATCTTTGTTGCCCTCCTCTGGACACGTTCCAGCTTGTCTACATCTTTCTTAAATTGTGGTGCCCAAAACTGAACACAGTAGTGGGAGGGAACAAACAAAGAAAGATTTGAGTTTGGTGAAATGTTATGGGGGAAGAATCCTGAATCTCTTGTTTCTCTTTCTTTCCCTCCCCTCTGTTATATTCCCCATTGTCAAGATTTGGATTGGGGTACATGGACATATCCTTTTTTTACTTGCATTGTGAGACTTTGTAAAATGCCACATACACTGATGACTCTCTATATTATCGCTGCTACTATTTAATGCTACTATTCTATTTACTAGTTCATTGAACAACCCCCCAAGAAAGTTAGGGTCATTGTTGAATTTCATGATATTATTGCATAAGATATAAAGTGGTCCTACTCAAACCACATGTTTTGGAATATCCTCATCAAAATAAGTGGAAGCGGAATTATACCTCTCTCTTTTTTTTAGCCAATTTAGTAGTGCATCTATGCTCAACATTCTATTCCATGTCCCAGAGAAGTTACAATTTTTTAAATAAATAATATTGAGCTGCTTTAGAAGCTCTTGGTGCCCAAATAGTTAATTACATTGAACAGCTCAGGACTTAAACAGCATTAGCAAGTCATTAAACGTAAGTGTTGTGTACAAACTGATTGGTATACATATTGTTTATGCAAATGCATTTAACAGAAAAGTCCTCATCATAACAAGATAATGCTTAATTATCATTGAATTTGTGACTGGATACATATATTTTAAAGTATTTTCCTTTTTAAGAACCATACAGGAGAAAAGGGGGAGAAAGGAAAGGACGAAACTAGGAGAATCCACTTTCGACCATCTCTAAGACGCATTTAGTAGAGTCCTGCGTTTCCCTACTTGTGATAAAAACAATAGGTTGTCAGGCACTGCAGAACTCTTGATGGAAAATGATAACAATTATGGCTGCCTACCGAGTAAGAAAGTGTTACAGCCCATTGCTGAGAATGGGGCCAAAAGTTTTGTGGAGGCGGCGTGACCTCGCCACCAGCATAAGTGCGTGTAAATGCATGTTTACACGCACTTACGCTGGCGGCGAGGCCGGTCCTGCCGGAGGCAGAGTGCCGCGAGATTGCGCCTTCCCCCTCCACCAGCACAGGCTCTCCATGGTGCCGGCAACAGCGTGGAGACGCCGTGCCGGCGCAACGGGGTGTTCCGGGGGCAGGCCAGGGGGAGGAGCGTCGGCTTTTTAGCAGGCGCAGCCTCGCTATTCCCTATGGGGCAAAAGGCCCCGGTTAAACAAAAAAAAAGTTGCAAAACGGCTTTTTTTTGTTTGTTTGTTTAATGGCTGCGCCTCTTCCCCGCCATCCCCATACGCCTCAGCTCAGGAAAGGGGTGTTAGTCTATTGATCACCTGTCTTTCACCTAACTAATCAGTTAAATTTAAATAAATGTGCTTCTTACCCAAAATTCAACACACGGGCCCTTTGAGATATTGCAGAACGTGTGTGACAACTTAGGTACTAGAAAAATAAAACTACAATTTTTTAAAAGAAAAGGTATCATTTATTTTTAAAAAAGGTTTGGCCATCTTTAACATTTTCTTTATCATTCCCTATTATAACAAAATGACGGAAAACCAAAATAGTCTCAAAAAGTAAAAGGCTTAACTCACAATCTCACTGATTAGTCAACTGAAACAGTTATTAGTCTATCCGATTAAAATATGAATTGCTAACTGACGGTGATCATGAATTTCCTGTTTTCAAGAGAGAGAGAGAAAGAAGTTATTGTTTGATAAGCTCCAGTGTTCTATTACACATGCCTACCGGTACATAAGAGCCCCATGTGGAGTCGGCACCTCCTACTCACCACATGTTTTGCACTACATATTCTGAACTATGCAGTTTTCCTGCTCCTTTGCCTTATCTGCATTATGTCCATAAGCAACTATATGGGCTGATCACCCAATAGTGTTTGGTTCCAATAGCTCGGTGATAGGGGACAGTGATCTCTTGACACTTTGAAATGTGATCATCATGAGGTTCAGCAGGTAAGTGAAACAGGAAAACACATACACACTGTGAAATGAGAAGGTGGAATCCTAGAAAAGCCCATCCCATACATCATATATATATATATTGCAATTTGGTGGTCTTTTATTAAAAAGCAGAATGTAATAATAACTTTAAAGACAGTGTGGGGTGAGGTCAATATTGCGTACTAGGGTGGGAGAAAAACTGGTTCAAAAGTTGACTGTCTCGGTCTAATTTCACAAAGTTGTTCTTGGGAAAATAACATGGGATAGAGGAGACCCATGCATGTTTTACTGAGCTTTTTCAAGGAACACTGGAATAAAAGACAGACAGACAGGTAGCTTACCACTGTTATATTTATATATTTCTTTATAGCTATAAATGAGGATGAGAGACATCCTGAACTGGCATTGTACATTTAAAAAAAAAAAAAAATCTATGACTTCAGCACAATCTAATTTTAAAATCATTAAAAGCAGCTTGCCATTTCAACTAATTTCATCTGCCTTTAAATTTAATATTTTATTGTAATTCTGCTTAATAAAATGTTTGATATTTATGAGATGATGTCAAGATGACTCATAGAGAAAGTACACAGAAAGACAGAGGAATCATCCACAATCCTAATGCCATTGTAAGTGAGAAGTGACAAATACTCCATAAATCCTATGAGGCCGGTGGGGTAGTAAAGGATGTGAATCACTGGGCATGTTTATGAGTTAGATTGGGTTCCTCTTACCCCAATTCCATGCTAGTGGGGGGGAAAAATCAAAATCGGTGCCCAATTTATTTCTTCCCTTGCTCAAGGGACTGTGACTAAGGCCTAATGAGCTATTGTGAAGCAGCATGAATCTTCAACTCACCCTCAGGTCACAATTAAACAAATGTTATGACAACAACATTAATTGGAAGCAAATCAAGGATTTCTCATTGCACATGTGTAAAGGCTGACTCCCCCCCCCCCCGCCCGCCCCTATGATGGTAATTGGTAATTAATATACTCTGGTATACTGGGTCCCAGTCAACTTTGGAAAACTGACAGCAGAACAATTCTTTTTACTGCTGTGGGTACCAGGATTCTATGGATACTGGGTTGAGTACATCTGGTGCTGAAATAATAATAGTTTATAGCTAATTTCTGGGTAGTTTCTGGCTCCTGATTTCTGGTTTGAAAAGCAGGAACCAGCTTCATGAAAGTGTGCTTCTTTTCTTATTTTGCTCCTCCCGACATTAACAATAATGTTTTATTACATCTGGATAAGGTTGCCAGGCCCCTCTTCGCCACCGGCGGGAGGTTTTTAGGGTACAGCCTGAGGATGGTAGGGTTTGGGAGGGGAGGGACTTCAGTGCCATAGAGTCCAATTGCCAAAGCGGCCATTTTCTCCAGGTGAACTGATCTCTATCGGCTGGAAATCAGTTGTAATAGCAGGAGATCTCCAGCTAGTACATGGAGGTTGGCAACCCTATATCTGGACCAATGCAAATCATGACTGAATGCAACTCAGGGTTCCATCATAAACCAGAGATTATAAGCATGGTTTTAAGTAGGTTTGCAAACCATGTTCATCAGAAAACCTGGTTTCGGGGTGGGGGGGTTGCATACCGTTGTTCATGACAGGACACTGATACTGAGAGGTGCCTTCCGATCTACCCTCCCCAAAGGACTCCCTTTGTCCCTTACAACACTGGAGACAAAGCAAGCCATTTCATATTTGTGCCAAATGGGTAGGGTTGCCAACCTTTCGGTACTAGCTGGAGATCTCCTACTATTACAACTGATCTCCAGTCGATAGAGATCAGTTCGCCAGGGGGAAATGGCCACTTTGGCAATTGGACTCTATGGTATTGGAGTCCTGCCCCTCCCCAAACCTCCCCCTCCTCAGGCTCCTCAGGCTCCGTCCCCAAAACCTCCTGTCGGTGGCAAAGAGGGACCTGGCAACCCTACGAATGGGTAGCGTTGCCAACTCCAGAATACCTGGAGATTTGGGGGCAGTGCCTAGAGATTGTGGAGTTTGAGAGGGGAGGGAGCTTCTCAGGGATGTGATGCCATACAGTCCACCCTCCAAAGCAGCCATTTCCTCCAGGGCAACTGTCTCTGTAGTCTGAAGATCAATTGTAATCCCAGGAGAATTCTAGGCCCTACCTCATGGCTGGTAACCCTAGGCATGAGCATCTTCACATCCTATTGATCAATCAAATCCCTGATTGTGAATCAATGTGTTAATTGACAGAGGGTGCTCAACCACCCATAAGAACTTGCAGTATTCCTTTGAATGCTTCCCTTGTCCTCCCCATTGATTAAAATAATAAGTGTTTTCACAGTACATTTAATAACCCATTTGCTTTAGCAAATTTAGCCTGTCAGCTGGGTTTTTATTAAACGTTTACTGTTCATGCAGAATTGTTAATTATATAGGCTTGTAAACCCAATTGCATATGATTATACTGATTACATAAATATACGTCTTTATTACATGTAGCCGTTAAACAGTGTGGAAATAGCAGTTATAGTGTGTGAACCTACAAAACATAGAGCAATTTGTAGCAAGGGGTATATGTTCCTAATCACTCTCCCACAAATGGCAGATGTGTTATATTATGGCTGCAGATACATTATGTCAAATAAAGATACACAGCATTTGAAACTGGGAGGAAGGTGGCTTCACCAATTTGCCCCAAAGTCAAAGGAACTGAGGGGGAACCAAAATTTGAGTAACAGCTGGCTGTAGTCTTTGAGACTGTGAGCTGTGATCTTGCTGACACCTGGAAGTCAGAGAAATACGTGCAAGTTGTTGAACTGCTGTAGTTTCACGGAAGGCCCATAAACATTTAAACTGCTAAGAATTAAAACTGTCTCAAGACAAGCCCTTAGTACAGAAGTGGCCGGGAAAGGTCAGTGTGAGGGAGGGCAGAAAAATGAAGAACCAGAACTATCAGGAGAGGATGACTTAACACACTGTGTGTGAATAAGGCTTGTGAATGGTATGTAAATGTGTGAATGAGGGGTGTGTGAAAAAATTGAGTGTGGGGGGTAAATGGTATGCATGGTTATGCAAACAAAAAACAAAAAAAACATGGATCCCATTTGTTGGCACATTATCATAGAATCATAGAGTTGGAAGGGCCCACCAGGGTCATCTAGCACAATGCAGGAATTTCACAACTACCTCCCCCCGTGCACCCCCAGTGCCCAGATGTCCAAGATGCCCTCCCTCCCATGAACTGCCCAAGTTCATAGAATCAGCATTAATATCAGTATTAATATCCTGTAATTCACTGTGCTTGTACTATGTACTTACTGAGACACTCCAAGTAGGTAATAATTATATTTTCCTATTATCAGTGTAATTTGTTTTGATTTTTGTATCTTTTTCTGCGTGTAGCAGTTTTAGTGTCTTATTGTATGTGGCTTTTAAAGTGATCAAGACTGCAAGTCTCAGAAAGCTCATGTGGAAAGGTGGGGACATAATTTTTTTTTAAATAAATAAATGTCTCAATGGTTATTGGTATTATCAATGCTTCCTTCCTAATGCAAATGTTACAAAAGTACCGTAAGCCTCCAGTTCTCTCTTATCCAAACCATTTAAACTCTGGAAGTGCTTCCCTGGCCCTCCCTGTTGAAGGAAGCGATGCATGTGTAGCAATATGTTCACTGCCATGCTCGCACTGCCACAATCCACTATGTACAAAAAATCAACAGAAATTCACTATTTATTTATTTTGTGATTTCTAGCCCGCCTGCCCCACCAAAGCCGGTTCAGGGCAGGTTACATCATTTAAAATTTATACCAACAATATTAAAACTTATAATAATAAAACCCAATTAAAATCAAACAAATCCAAAGATGGCGCAACAATCCCGTCATATTGGCTGAGCAGTCAGGCATCCCCTCAGGTTAGGGTTGCCACAGGCTTGGTGGTGGCAGGCAAACCCCCGCCAATCCACCTGGCTGCCCGCCAACCAGCTGAGAGTCGGCGGGCAATGCCTGCCTGCGCGTCTGCCCGAGGTGCCACGTCACTTCCGGTTTATACCCGGAAGCACCGCATTGCAAGGGGCTGTTTACCACTCAAACTCCCAGTTTGAGTGGTAAAAGACCCGTTGCAATGCGGCACTACCGGTGTAAATGCATCGCAAGGGGCCTTTTACAACTCAAACTGCATCGCAAGGGGCCTTTTACCACTCACCTCCACACCAAAAACCTCCAGCCAGAGGAAAGGAGGGATCTGGTAAGCCTACCTCAGGTTGATGTGGGGAGGAGGGGGAGAGTAGGGAGGTCAGCAGTTGTAATGTCCGCGGCTGTCCTCAACTGTAGGCCTGGCAGAAAAGCTCTGTCTTGCAGGCCTGGCAGAACTCTTTAACGTCCCACAGGGCCCTGATTTTGCAAGGAAGAGCATTCCACCAGGCCGATGCCAGGGCCGAAAAAGCCCTAGCTCTTGCTGAGTACAACTGCACGCTCTTAGGGCCAGGCATAGGGTTGCCAACTGCCAGGTAGTAGCAGGAGATCTCCTGCTAATTCAACCAATCTCCAAGCGGATAGAGATCAGATCGCCTGGAGAAAAATGGCCGCTTTGGCAATTGGACTCTATGGCATTGAAGTCCCTCCCCTCCCCAAACCCCACCCTCCTCAGGCTCCACCCCAAAAATCTCCCGCCGGTGGTGAAGAGGGACCTGGCAACCCTAGCCGGGCACCACCAGTAAATTATTAGCAGATGATACCCTCTTCGGAGGGTATACCAGGAGAGAAGGTCTAGAGTCCAGGTAGGGCTGCTAGGTTCCCACCAGAGTGGGGATACCTCAGGCCCAACTCCTGTTTCCTGTTGCCACTCCAGGGGCCTGCAGGTGAAAAGAAGTTTTAAAAATCTCCATCAGTCGATGGCATTATATCACTTCTGAGGAAAACCATACAGTTTCCTGTGATTCCTAGAACAGACTGACATAATTTCCAGGTTTTCCCCAGAAATGGTGTAACACCATCAGCTGATTGTACTCCATGCCCCGGCTAGTTGTGTTTGGCCATTTGTGTTTGGCGTATTATTATTGTATTTATTTTATAAACCTCTAAGAAGTTTTCCAACTTTCAAAACAACTAACAAAGGGAAAAAGTCATACTAAAATTAATTTAAACAATAACAATAATAATTAAAAACATAACAACTAATATAAAAAAATAAACAAACTTTTGGCATAAATAGCACTGGGATATAACAAGGTAAGTAACAGGCAAGACTGATTACTTAAAATAAGTAAAACCAGTCAAATGAACTGAGTTTATGTTCCATTATTAATGAAACATCAGCTTATGTAGCTGTAAATTTTTACGTACCCATAATAACTCTTACCTGTTGCTGATCAGATGATTCATTTGCTGGACATGAAGCCTGCAATTCTGAACACTGTTGGAAACTTCCTCCATATGAACAGAGAAGCGATATTTCAGATTGGAAGCTTTTGGTGAATCTGTCCATTGTATATGCACAGGTGAATTTGTGACCATTGTCTATATACTGCAGCCAGAGAATGAATACTGTGGATACAAGAGAAGCAGTTCCGTGCACTAGTTTTTGAAACCCTAAAAGCAGTTAAAGTCAAATACACCATGATGCAAATATGGAAGCTCATGACCTAACTTTTCACCTCTAAAAGAGCTTGCTGTTTGCTCAGATAACTGGCATTCATTCCACATTTGTCTTAAGTGACTGGCCAAGGCCATTCGGCTTAGAATGACTTTGCGATTGAGTAGAGAAACCGTTATTTTCAGCCAGTTTTATGAGATTTAAAAGGGGTCTTAGTGGCCTTGAAGGAAGATACAATGGAAATCACTCTTCTTCTGGCCTTTGTAAACCTGACTCCCCAAGGACTGCGGAAGTCTACTTCATTATCCAGACAACTGTTTCATTATGAATATCTGTCTAGACCTGACAGAACAGTACAAAACATTACTCATAGTCAAGCAAATACTATGACAAAAGCAAGAAAAATCATGGTGACCTTACCTAACCCTTGCAACTCTGTGTATGTGTGTGCATGCGCAAATATGCATATGCACATGCATGAAATAAACACCACCATAGTGGGAAAGATTCCGAATCACTTCATAACAAGGCAAACATCATAACAAATCTTTTGTATAATAAGCATTGCTTGTGAGTATTTTAATGAGGAGGACAGATTTTAATTTTTCTAATTAGTTCATCATTACGATAATGGATTCTTAAAGCAGGAAGAATAAGAACTAGGTGCGTTAAGAGAGCAGTCAGCTGATCTCTTATTCTCAATCTTCTGATGAACAATAAGTAATAAATTAGAGGTAATGGTATATCATAAGTGGGAAATCATTATTACCTTCTTGAAGTGGTAGCATTAGTCACGTTCATGCTTTTAGCATTCATCCTGTGCATTCTACAGGAATTACAGTCCTGTTTGCCAGTAAGCCTTGCTCATGCAAACATTACTGAGCTACTTTATAGAAACTGTTGTCAATATTTTTTTTTTGTATGTGGGTCCATCATGCGCACAATTTCTGTATACCTTGTGGAAGTATTATTGATAGCATGTCACAATTTACATTATCTGCATGTAGCTTTCTGCATAAGATAATACAACAAACTGGACTGTTGGACAACTTTAACTTGCATGGCAATGTATCTAAAAATATTAAAGAAGTGCAGATCATAGAATAGAGTTGGAAGGGAACAACAGGGTTATCTAGTCCAACCCCCTCCACAATGCAAGAAATTCACAACTACCCCCCCACATCCTTAGTGACCCCTGTTCTATGCCCAGAAGATGGCAAAAAAAATAATCTCCAGGATCCCTGGCTAAACTGGCCTGGAGGAAAATTGTTTCCTGGCCCCAAAGTGGCGATTGGCATTTCCCTGGGCATGTAAGAAAGAGCCACTAGAGCCAAGCACTGATGCAACCCTTCCTGCCCTCCTTCTCATGATCTGCCTAAGTTCACAGAATCAGCATTGCTGCCAGATGGCCGTCTAGCCTCTGCTTAAAAACCTTCAAAGAAGGAGAGCCCACCACCTCCCGAGGAAGCCTGTTCCACTGAGGAACTGCTCTGCCAGGAAGTTCTTCCTAACGTTTAGCCAAAAAAACTATTTTAATTTAATTTCAACATGTTGGTCCTGATCTGATCTTCTGGACAACAGGAAACAACTCCATACCATTCTCTATATCAGTGGTTCTCAACCTGGGGCCATATGGCCCCCCAGGGGCCCCCAGGATATTCCAAGGGGGCCACAGGTGAAAATTGCTGTGTGCATTTTCTGTGGCTGTTTATGCTTCTTCGTTCCTTGGCCATTTACAAACAAAACATTTAAATAGCTACCTTTCTACCGGCAGGACAGGGGGGCCACAGGAAGGAAACAAGGTCGGAAGGAGGCCATGGTCAGAAAAAGGTTGAGAACCACTGCTCTATATGACATCCCTTCAAGTACTTGAAGGTTAGAGCAAGCTTGCACAATTTGGGGCATAAGAACACAGCCCACCAGCTGTGTGTTGTGGCCTGTTAGGGCCTTGATAACCCCCTTCTCTTGGAAATTGAGGCAGAAAGAAGAAACATTTGCATGTATGCCTAGGTTGTCAATGCTTGAAATGAAAAAAAAGGGGGGGGCTGGATGAGGGCCCTGGGGCAGTGCCTGCCTGTGGATAGGTTATCTTAAGATAAAATTGCAAGTATTTGCAAGCCTGCTCAACTTGAGGCATAAGAACACAGCCCTTCTACCACCCAATATAATCCACCCATTATATCAGGTCCTCAGAGATCACAGCACAGTCCGGATTGTAACTGGACCACACAAACACAGAACAAGACCTAATTTTAGCTCAGAGGAGATATCTCAAGAAAGATAAGAAGGAGGGTTGGTTTTCGTAAGCAACTTTCTCTAGTTTTTAAGGAGAAACAAACCGGCTTACAATCTCCTTCCCTTCCTCTCCCCACAACAGACACCTTGTAAGGCAGGTGGGGCTGAGAGAGTTCTGAGGGAACTGTGACTAACCCAAGGTTACCCAGCTGGCTTCATGTGTAGGAGTGGGGAAACCAACCCAGTTCACCAGATTAGAATCTGCAACTCATGTGGAGGAATGGGGAATCAGAGTCCACCAATCTTAACCACTACACCAAGCTACAGACTACAAGTCAAGTAAAAATTAATTAATTAATATGGCCAAGGAAATGAGTAGCTAGGAAACAATTTGCTAGTTTACAGAAGCTGAAACTATTGGAAGAATAATCAGTGAATCCATGATAGAGAATTTAGAGCAGATAGTTCAAGAAAATAAACTAAGCCATATACCCAGGTCAAGTCAAACATATGACATACATAATAATCATGTTAAGCATGCAGAACACACAGATATCTTCTAGTCCTACAATATTTCAGTGTCTGCACAAAGAGAAGACTATTTGAAAATGGGCTAACACATCCCTATAAATCTGTAGACATATGCATTTGCATATTATTAGGAATTAAATCCCAAACTGAAATACTCTTATTTGTTAATATAGGTATCAGAACTAATCTACATTAAAATATGAATGATAGCAATATTCAAACATGTTCAGATGTGGTCTTTACTCTGGCCCCTAGCTATCTGCCTTAGAGTTCAAGGATATCAAAAAGAAAGGAGAGAGAGAGAAAGAGAGGAATCAGCAGATAAGTAACTAACTAAGCTGAATATTTTCCAGTCAGCACAGTTACCGAAATTTTTGCCATCAAAAAGGATTGCACTATGATGTCTCTCTTTCCAAAGTATTTACATTAATCATATTGCTCCTCCATTGGCTTGCAGAGGACATCGATTCTATTATACAAGCTGTGACTCTTGTTTGCTTGGTATTGTATTCTCTCCTGCTGCACCTACGCATGGGGACAAATGTCTTGCTTGCACTCCCTAGTGTGTGCAGTTTTGCAGCTGTGTAGGGAGGCAAATGCTTTACCTAACCCCACGATAGTGTCTGCAGTCTTGTCTCACTAATGCCCATGCAATGTAATCATGTAGAGATATCACAGCACGCCAGAGGACACAGTTCTATTTATTACGAAAGAAAATCTGTCTCTTAAAAGAGTCATAGCCTGGCACGTAACACATAGTTTCATCCCTAGAAGAAGGCAGGAAGAAAAAGACCCCAGTACTGCAGAGTGGGTGGAGGGGTTTGAGTGGGGGTTCTGCTAACTCTGCTTTCACCAGATCCTCTTTCCTATATCACTTTCCCCCCAAATGGGGACCCCTTACATTGTTCTCCTCCTCTCCAACAAGCCTGTAAAGAAGGTTAGGCTGAAAGTGTACAGCTAGCCTAAGAACTGATCTCTATTACTTAGAGATAGGGTTGCCAGGTTCCTGTTTGCCACCGATGGGAGGTTTTTGGGGCGGAGCCTGAGGAGGGAGGGGTTTGGGGAGGGACTTCAATGCCATAGAGTACAATTGCCAATGCGGCCATTTTCTCCAGGTGAACAGATCTCTATTGGCTGGAGATCAGTTGTAATAGCAGGAGATCTCCAGCTATTACCTGGAGATTGGCAACCCTAGGGGTCCTGCAAGGCTCCAATTTGTCCCCTAAACTTTGTAACATCTTGATGAAACTGCTGGATGAGGTCATCCAGAAATTTGGGCTGGGTAGTCTCCAATATGACCACCAAGGAATACCAGGGTTGCTGTGCAGAGGAAGGCACTGGCAAACCACCTCTGTTAAGTCTCTTGCCATGAAAACCCCAAAAAGGGGTCGCCGTAAGTCGGCTGTGTAAGTCTATCTCTAGCTAATAGAGATCAGTTCACCTGGAGAAAATGGCTGCTTTGGCAATTGGACTCTATGGCATTCAAGTCCCTTCCCTTCCCTCTCCTCCCCTCCCCAAACCCCACCCTCCTCAGGTTCCACCCCAAAAACCTCCCACCGGTGGCACAGAGGGACCTGGAAACCCTAAGGACCCCAGAGGCCAAGGGCCCAGAACCCCCCCCCCTCCACACTCTACATTTGGAAACTTACCTGATGAATGGAGCTTTGACTCTCAGAAGTTTATACCCTGGAAATCTTGTTGGTCTTTAAGATGCTACCAGGCTCAAATCTTGCTCTTACCTTCCAAGTAGGACTGAACCCACTGCAGGACACTGCCTGCCAGTTCCAACACCAGCAGGATACCATGGTCAATGATACTGAAAGCTGCTGAGAGGTCCAGGAGAAACAGCAGGTTTGCATTCCCTCTTTCCCTCTCCTGGTCAGGTTAAGCACCAGGCTGTTTCAGTTCCATAATCAAGATCCAGACAATCCACTTTTTCTAGAAATCCTTGAAGTTGTTCATTGTTGAAGTATGTTCAATGAACAGCTTGGGATGGAGCCAAAGGAAAGTGGCACACATGCTGATTAGCTAATGTTAACATCTAATATCTGATATGGTGATAAAAAACCTGGCATCTGGTCATGCCTAAAAATGATATACTTTTAAAAGCCAAACAGCTGATAGTAAAACACTTCCCTGCCAAATACACACACAAAGACAAACTACATTTCAAAAAGTGATAATCGTGTGATATGGTCACTTTCATTTTCCTTCTGCCTTCCCCAAATTATTCTCCTAGAGTGCTAAGCACACCTTGACTAAGGAGGCTTTGGGAAAGCAAAGACTCATTTTATTAATCTTACAGTGACTCTCAAAAGCAGCTATAGAGTGTTTAAAAACAGTCTGTAGCTAATGACCTGACGCCAGTAAGCAGTTTGAGAATCCTAATTTCAAGCATGTCAAGAAGACTTATCAGCAGATAGGAGGCATCTTTAACCCACATTGTTTCTATCTTCCATCATTTTATAGTATGAAAACTCATTTTTATAGTGCTGTTTTAGCAACCTTACTCCTAGTAAAGGGTCTCTGGTTCATTTTTGGCTTTGCAAGTCAATTTAATACTTTGTGTTTTCTTGCAGCCCCTCACCCCTGATCCCATTCTCACCCCAGTGCTTTTCCAGATCTGAGTGAAATGAATCCTTAAGTGATTTTAAGAGGAAATGCGAGTGGGGGGGGGGGAAATCACATCATAAGTTTCTCATTGCATTATGGAAAAAACGCATACATATGCACCCCAAGGCATAAACATCTGCTAAAAACTGGAAAACATTGGCAAGCCTTCCCCACAGCCACCCTTGGTAATAATGGCAGGTAATATAGAGACTTTTTGAGAGTAGGGAGATAAATCAGCTAGATCAAAGGGGTATTTTCATCACTCAGTGACAATTTCAATGACAGAGGCAATGAGAGAAGAAAAAAAACTTCTAGGCATAAAAACCCAGAAGTTTAGAGCAGCCAATATTGCTATATAGTGTGTTACTAGAAATTCCTGGAAATGTGCTTTGAATGTCTTTTGTGTGTGTGGTAGGAAGCCATTGCATATAAAGAAACACCCCAGATTCTGACACAGTAAAAACCCTTCTAACACTTCCCCTAGGTCTGGCTTTTTTATTACTTGAGTGGTATGATTGCATTCCTGACCTGGATGGCCCAGGCTAGCCTGATCTCATCAGATCTCAGAAGCTAAGCAGGGTCAGCCCTGGTTAGTATTTGGATGGGAGACCACCAAGGAATACCAGGGTTGCTGTGCAGAGGAAGGCACTGGCAAACCACAAAGGGGTCGTCATAAGTCGGCTGCGACTTGACTGCACTTTACACACACACACGATTGCATTCTACCCTGCCCGCTTAACCAGTGCTACAACTAGTGATTTCTGAGCTTAGGGCAGGCTTCCCGAGCCCCAGCACACGCACATACATATATATGACATAATTAGGGTTGCCAGGTCCCTCTTCAACATCGGTGGGAGATTTTGGGGGCGGAGCCTGAGGGGGGCAGGGTTTGGGGAGGGGAGGGACTTCAATGTCATAGAGTCCAATTGCCAAAGCGGCCATTTTCTCCAGGTGAACTGATCTCTATCGGCTGGAGATCTCCAGCTAGTACCTGGAGGTTGGCAACCCTAGACATAATGCAGTGTTATATGCCTTCCACTTCTCCAACTGGTGGGAAGTTCTAGCCATACTTGTATCCCATTGGGAACCTGTTGACATCACTGCTGCAGAATGTTGAATTGAAATAGACTATTTTTCTATGTAATTGACTTACTACAAAATGGATGATATACTTTGGGGCTGAAGAAACTTATGTGAAACGGCCGTCCCCCATTTTTTGGATTTATACCTACATTGGATATCCTGTGGAATTGATTACCTTTGAAATCCAGAAGAGGACTTTTACCTCCAGATGTACACCAAAAGACTATTTCATACTTACCTGTAAATTTGTATATATTTAGCTATTAAGTTTTCATACTGTACACTTGTCTTGTCCTTTCTAGCTTCATCACTTATTATACACTCGCTATTTTGCAACCTGCCTATGTGCATTTGTGTACCATATTCCCGTGCTAAGTACCTGGAGGTTGGCAACCGTAGACATAATGCAGTGTTATATGCCTTCCACTTCTCCAACTGGTGAGAAGTTCTAGCTTCACAGATAGTGCTTACAGGGAATGTTTAGGAAGAGGGAATATTTACAACTATACCGATGGAAGAACACAAGCCCTCCTAGAGGGTAGCAGATCCCAGGGAAAGAAATCCTATACCCTCAAGGAGTGTCACCAAAGTCAGAAAAGATCTGTATCTGCTCTCCCTCTCAGTGTCTTCCAGACCCCCTAATTGCAGTTTCTTCTCTCTGTCTGCCTGCCTGCCTATCTGTCTGTCTGTCTCTCTCTCACAAACACATTCCCCTGCAACCACTCACTCCAGTTCCTGAGGGCTGCTTGACAAAAGCCTTTAAGGCTTACTAAGGGGGATAGCCACAATTATTAAGAAACGATAGCATTATTTTTGTGGTGTAGGATAGACTGTTACAGTGATGAGAACCCAATGTTGTTAGCTTTATTTTAACTATGTTATGTGACTTTTAAGGGTCATTTTGTGTTTTTACTCATGCTGAGCTTTGGGCCAGCATGCCTGGCATTCCACCCTAGTTAGAGTCTATTGGCAACATTTTAAAAAAGGGAGCCAGAGGCAAGATGTTGTGGTTTCTTCTTTTTCCTGCTACCTCAAAGTCCCAGGGAGGTATGGCATTGGTGTGGGAAATAACCACATCATCTGCCCATCCCACGTGCTCCCCCTCCAAACAATCTTATTCTAGACAGCCATTATGACCTGACTCCCTTTTGTTCACATAAATGCTGGCAATTTTAAAATTATATTTTCTACTGACAGCTGTCAGAGTGGCAGTAGGGGTTGCTGGTAGGGCTGTTCTTCACCACCGGCAAAAGCTTTTTGGACGGAGCCTGAGGACAGCAGGTTTGGGGAGGGGAGGGACTTCAATGCCATAGAGTCCAATTGCCAAAATGGCCATTTTCTCCAGGTGAACTGACCTTTATTGGCTAGAGATCAGTTGTAATAGCAGGAGATCTCCAGCTAGTACCTGGAGGTTGGCAATCCTAGTTGCAGGTGAACATAATATCCAGGCAGATTTATTTATTTTCTTCATTCTTACTCTGCCTTTCTTCCCAACGGGGAGCCAAAGCAACTCACATCATTCTCCTCGCCTCCATTTTATCCTCACAACAACCCTGTGAGGTTAGGCTGAGAGCATGTGACTGGCCCAAAGTTGCCTACGGTAGCAAGCTTCCATGGCAGAGTGGAGATTCAGACCTGGGCTTCCCAGACCCCAGTACCCCATTCTAACCCCTACACCACACTGGCTCTCAGAAGAAAAATCCAATTCTGTTTTCAGCTTTGATTCATTTCCCCATACCATTTGTGTTGTGTTTTCCTCAAGCTAATAATTTTTGCCTGGATCCCCAAATCTGCTCATACTCAAGACGTTGTGCTTGCATTAACCCAGTGGATTTTTAAAACTGTTTTTCATTAAATAACTGACATTCTAACCAGATGACCAACAGCTTTTGAAAAACTCCTCTGAGCTTGAAACATGGCATCATTTCCAATGTGGCATGGGGGGCGCGATTTGTAGAAAACACGTCAGAAATCATCCACTTGGTATCATGAAATAGCTTTTGGTGTTTCGGACCATGGCCTTAAATTGCTAGCTGTAGGAAGGACTAGGATCTGGACAATCTCGGCCCTACTGATAATTTTGCCATCAGCTGTATTTGTCCATGGCTGCAGAGGTTGTTTTATTTTGTGTGTGTCAAATATTGAAGATCTTTGCATCAAAGAAAACATTTCATATATAACATTCGGCAAGCAATCAAATCAAAGTAGGTGAGAAAAAAAATAAATTATAATGAACTAATAAATCACAACGAAATGCACATTGGTGGTTAATACTGCGATTTGGTTTAAAATCACTTTGATCACTCAAAGGAAGTTATATTGATTTAGCTGCCTGGGTAAAGAGGATGCTGTTGAAAAGCAATGAGTCAGAGGAAAAAGCACAGAGGAGTTGTGTATGGAACATGTCTCAAGCTGGTTTGCCACAAGATATGGAAGAGTTAAAAGGAACTCAAAGGATTAGCCTGCATTTTTAAACAAAATGAACATACTCCTCTCAGAGCCTCTGTTCTGCTGGAGTGTAGCAGGAGGCAGAGATGAAAGCTCTGCACTTTTCCAACCAAAATCATGACATATTGACAGACACCCACCCTCCCCTCGCCCAGGATTGGCTAAAACAAAGCATTTTGCTTTCATAATTGTAACAGTTGGGATTGCAACACAGTGCTCGTTTGACATTGATTTGGTGGCCCTTGTCATTTTAAATTAAACATTGAAGGGAGAGTGATGGAAACAGTAGATAGGAAAAACAGTGATTGTCTGAAGAAGAATAGCAAGATGGCAACACAGTGGGGGGAAATCAGTGCAAAAATAGCATTTTTATATGCTAGCATCACCAGTAAGGTACATCAAAAGTGACTGTTCGGGTGTTTGGCTTCAGGACTACTTTTTGGGAAAGGTAGGGGGATTATTTTAGAATCATAGAGTTGGAAGGGACCACCAAGGTAATCTAGTCCAACCCCCTGCACAATGCAGGAAATTCACAACTGGGCATGGAGTAGGGGTCACTGGGGTGTGAGTGGGGGGAAGTTGTTGTGAATTTCCTGCATTGACCTTCCCACACACACACCCCAGTGACCCCTACGCCATGGCCAGAAGATGGCCAAGATGCCCTCCCTCTCATGATCTGCTTAAAGCCAGAGAATCAACATTGCTGACAGATGGCCATCTAACCTCTTCTTAAAAACCTCCAGGGAAGGAGAGCTCACCACCTCCAGAGGAAGCCTGTTCCACTGAGGAACCGCTCTAACTGTTAGAAAATTAATCACATACTCTTTGTGTTTCAGGCCACATAAATTAATCTTTGAGGGCAGGTATATCATTGGCCCATGCACTAGTTCTTTGATTATTTTTATTTAATTAAATATTTATATCCTGCCTTTAGGGTTTGTTTGTTTTTGGGGTTTTTTTTAAGACTCTGTAAGCTGGAAAGCAAACATTACAAAGGCATACAGAACAATAAAGTGAAAGCGTCGGCAACCAACGAACTGAACCAACACACATACTAGAACACAGGAATTAGAGGAAGAAGAGGATTTCTTAAAAGTACTTGTTTCCATCTTTTACTGAAAGGTGAGCAGTGTTGATACCAGGCAACTTTCCTCTACGATGATATTCTACAGCTGAAAAGCCCCAGCCCATCATATGTCAGACAGTGAAGGGATACAGAGCAGGTCCTAAGAGATTGCTCTGAGAATTTGGACTGGAAAATATGGGAAGAGATAGTTCTAAAAGTATCTTGGGTACATTTAGGATTTTGGAGGTCAGCACCAGCGTACTGAGTTGGGACCAGAAAGAAAGGGGCAACCAGTAATGTTGGTGCCATATCACATTTATGTGCTCCATCCAACAATCTCCACTTAGTAACATGGCAGCCACATTTTGGGTCAATGAAGATGCCAAACACACCCTTCAAAGGCAGTCGAATGTGTAGTGAAATGCTACAAAAGTAATCTGGATCTTACAAGGATAAGAATGTCTGTCGCTAGTTCAAGCCTGTTCCAGGAAAGGTCACTGCTGGGGTACCACTCTAGAAGTACTACAACTGCACTTTGCAGCACTCACTTTGGATGACAGTTTCTAGCAGCCTCTATGTAATAACCAGAATTAAGGCTGGGTTTCCTTAGGCCAATCATTGGCTCTCAGCGTAACCTTTCTGAGAGGATATCTTGTTATGAATACATAAAAGTGACAAAATAAAGTGATATTGATTATCTATAAAGTAAGCACAGTACACACAGTATATTAAAATAAGATGATAGTTGTCACAGGTTTACAATCTATCAATCAATTAATAAAACTTTTATATTCACCAAGGCTAGGGTGAATTGTTGAAGGATGGTTTTTTAAAAAGATTTTTATAGCCTTTAGGCTATTTGATTTGCTTTAATCGTTCAGGATGCTGTTTAATGTATCCCTTTTCTGTAGGTTTTAATCAAATGTGATTTTTTATTGGTGTGGTTTTTAATGAAGATAAGGTCGTTATTTTAGATATATTCTGTGCTATCTGATGATGCGGTTGTAAGCTTTTAAGGTTCACGCTCTTGTAAAGGTTCATACCCGGGGTTTTATGTTGTGTGTGGTTTGGTTTTGTGATTGCATGCATTTATATCTTTGGAAGCTGCCTTGAACAAGAATCTGAAAGACAGTCTAGAAATATTTCGAATAAATAGTGTGTAGTCCAGCCCTTAGCCATTTTAAAAAGCAAATGGAGAAAATCAGAGAAAACAAAACAAATAACAGAGAGGAGACATGCAGATGTTAATGTTTAGGTAAATTACTTCATATTATATCCGAGGTGAGATATGCTAAAGATGGAAATTCGCCTAGCCAAGGAAAGTATAGCTTCCCAAGCAAACAAACTATAGTTTATTGATTGATGAGAAGAGTCTCTTTTTTTTTTTACAACTATTTGTCTTTGCAGCTTTTGTTTCTGCCACCCACAAAGGGCTCCCACACAGTTCATTACATAACTTCTAGACAGGAGAACGGAGGTGCTGCTTATTTCTACAGCGCATGAATCAAAATGCCAGCTAGGATCTCCTCCTACAAACACTGGGGAAAGTCGCATCAGATGCTTAGCTTCCTTAGGAAACTAATCAGCCAGGAAGCGCTCTCTCTCTCTCTCTCTCTCTCTCTCACACACACACACACACACGCACACCCTGCCAGAAAGCCCATACCCTGTCAAAAATTTTGTTAGTCTTTAAGGTGCTACTGGACTCTTGCTTTTTTCTACTGCTACAGACAGACTAACACAGCTACCCATTGTGATCTACACGCACACATGAATATCATTTTCTCAACATATCAAAGAACAAACAGCCTTCCACCACACCTGTTAAAAGTCCAGCAGAGCAAAAAACTGTTGGCTTTAAAGAGATAATTTGCATCTCAACGCAGCTACAGCAAAGAACTCTTGGAACATAAGGTTTGCTGGCAACGTTGCCATCTGCCAGGTGGAACCTGGAGATCTCCCAGAATTAGAACTGATCTCCAGGTGACAAAGATCAGCTCCCCTGGAGAAAATTGCTGCTTTAGAAGGTGCTCTGTATGGCATGATATCCTACTGAGGTCCTGTTCCTCCCCAAAACCCTCCCTCCCAAGGCTTCACCCCCAAAATCTCCAGGTATTTCCATCCTAGAGTTGGCAACCATAGTTGCTGACCTTCTGTTGGAGTAGTGTTAGAGGTTCCTGGCCCCAGGACTGCAGAGAAGAAGGGATTAAGGGAATGGAATTGGGGGGGAGGGAGAGAGCCTGGCCAACTTGAAGCGGTAATAGAGTGGGGTAGGTCATAGAATTTGCTTTCAAATGGTGTTTGGGTTGGATCTGGAGGGTGTAAGGAAGGAAGTCAAAGGGAATCTAATTGCAAGGTTTCTGGTGGCTCTAGGCAACTCTGCCCTAGGCAAGCCCCGTAGAAGTCAATTTTCATGAAAACACATAGGGCTCCAGACAAACAGATAAATTCCACATAATGTTACATCTCCCAATGTGTAGGTGAGCCTTAAAGATCATCCTCCCACTCTCTCCACTTTCTCTACACCATATGTAATTTTATAAGCTTCTGTCATGTCCCCCTTAGTCATCTTCTTTTCTAGACAGAAGCCCTTAGTCTTTACTCTTAGGAAAGTTGCTCAGACACAAACCGCCAGCAGACGAGGAAGGCGTAGGGCTGCCTGGCCACTGGCGGGGGAAGCAGTTTTGCCTGATGCGCTTTCTTCCTCGTGCCATGATGCACTGTGTTCAAAAGAGCCCTTCAGTGTTCATAGAGCAGGTGTCGACTGGGAAGTGCAAACAGCCCTGGAGCAAGTCAAGCAAACCGCCCCAGCTGTTCTACAGGCTAGCACTACAAAGCCACTCAGTTCGGTGGAGCTGACAATGGTTCTTAGCTCACCCACCTGCATTATCCCCCAAACTGGAAGCCGTTCAGAAGGACAGGCAGTCGGTGAGCTGACATCAAATGCCATTGCTGATGAGTAGGGTTGCCAACCTCCAGGTAATGGCTGGAGATCTCCTGCTGTTACAACTGATCTCCAGCCGATAGAGATTAGTTCCCCTGGAGAAAATGGCCGCTTTGGCCATTGGACTCTATGGCATTGAAGTCCCTCCCCTCCCCAAACCCCACCCTCCTCAGGCTCCGCCCCAACAACCTCCCGCTGGTTGCAAAGAGGGACTTGGCAACCCTACTGATGAGCAAGTCTGGGCCAAGGGGCCCCAGAGGCTCGGGCAAAGTTTCTGGGGTTTGTCTCTGCTTGCTCCTTTTTTTATTTTAAATTTTATTTCTTTTCACAAACAAACAAACATTCAAACACAAACAACCATCATATTACAGTTTATATGGCGCTTACTTTTTTGAAATTGCATTTTAATAATTAACTTTGAATTACAATACTCAATATATCTTCATATTTTATAATCTATTTGTTATAACAACATGTATCACCTAAGTCCTTTCTCTTCTGTTTTGATTTAATTCTATTCTTAATTGTTAGCTATAAAGTTAAAGAAAACATTCCATCTTTCCTGAAATTCTGCTTGCTCCTGACCACCAGAGGCCATCTAGGGCAGCGGACCACTGGGTGATTTCCCTGTAAGTTAAATGGCCGCTCTTCCACTGTCAAGAGAGACAAGCTGGCTGCTGGGGCTAGAGAAAGGCAGGGGGAGATCTGCTCTTGTAAGTTCTCCCATGAGCTTTTGCACAGGTGTGGCAGACAGCTAACTGCAGATGCCTTTGGCGGGTGAGAATGGCAGTTAGGGGTTCGCAGCTAGAGTGGAAGGAGAGGAGTGTAGGATCAAGGAGGATCCTAAGATAAGGAAGTGAGAATAGTCGTGCTTCCCTGAGGGAAATAGTTCCAAGAAAAGGGAGGTGATCCCTATCAAGTGGTAAAGAAGGAAAACTGGAACCTGTGTGTTTGTTCCTGCTCCAAAGACTTTAGAAATGTTGTGTCAAATAGGCTTACGCCTGTATATCTAAGGAGTGACAGCCAAATGATCTCTCTCAATAGTTACAAACACCTGTTGTTAGAACAAAGCAGCTACATTCTTCTGAAAAACTATCTATTGTATATGTGTGTGTGTAAAGTGCCGTCAAGTCACAGCCGACTTATGGCGACCCCTTTTGGGGTTTTCATGGCAAGAGACTAACAGAGGTGGTTTGCCAGTGCCTTCCTCTGCACAGCAACTCTTGTATTCCTTGGTGGTCTCCCATCCAAATACTAACCAGGGCTGGCCCTGCTTAGCTTCTGAGATCTGACGAGATCAGGCTAGCCTGGGCCATCCAGGTCAGGGCATCTATTGTATATAGTTATATAAAGTTTCCCTCATTCCTTTTGCCTTTTCACCTGCCAAGTATAAATCTGAAACGTCCCTGTCAGTCTGACTTGACCATTTCCCCATAAGAGAAAAATAACAGTTTATGCGATAAGAATTCATATCAGTCTCTCATGTGTCATATTCAGACATATATTGACAAAGGGTTTTCCCCCCAGTTCCTCAGCTTCCTAGGCTGAATAAATCCACATACATTTCATAAATCAGGGTGGGGTGGGGAATCATTATAACAGGCTCCAATCTTCTGTCTTTAGTAACAGTTTGCACCAACTTAAGAAGAGGAAGAAAAGAAGAAGAGTTGGTTTTTAGACACTGATTTTCTCTACCTTTTTAAGGAGACTCAGACCAGCTTACAATTGCCTTCCCTTCCTCTCCCCATAACACACACCTTGTGAGTCAGGTGGGGCTGAGAGAGTTCAGAGAGAACTGTGACTAGCCCAAGGTCACCCAGCTGGCTTCATGTGGGGGTGCGGGGAAACCAGCCTGGTTCACCAGAGTCCATCGCTCATGTGGAGGAGTGGGGAATCAAACCCAGTTCTCCGGATTAGAATCCACCACTCTTAACCACTACACTACGCTAGCTCTCCAACTTGCCCCAACAGATATTAGGCTAAGGGGCCTGTATGAATTTCTTGGATGTCCCACAATGCTGTTTTAAAAAACAACAGCATGTTTCCTACCGCTCCACTAAGCAACATTCAAAGCCTTCCTCTGGCCTAAGGTAGGATACTGTTAAAGCGCTCATGGTCCCTCAAGAATTTTGAATTCTGCAGAACAATATTTGGTCTGCCCCAAATAAATGGTGTGCCCCACAAGCACTTGTAACAACCCAGCACATTTCTCTTCTCTAGTTATAAGCTTCATGTGTCAGACAGGAATGCAGATGGCTGTGAAGTTCAGCTGGTAAGGATGACAGTTACCTTAAATCTCTTCGAAAAAAGCTTGTTAATGCCACCATGATAAAGTACTAGGCAGTCCATTTAACTTAAATAGACAATATTCATGCTACATTAACTTTAAAGTCCTCATAATTGTAGGGAAATCATAGTGGAAGCAAGGATTGTAATGGATATTTTCTCAGAAAGCACCACACTGCTACGAAATAAAATGGTCCATTTACCATTACAACCACATACATTTCTTGCTAAATGGCCTAATGGGATATCCCATAGGAAAGATCCAATCTGTTTCATCCATTTCATGAAATAAAATTGCCAAACATTATGTGGGCATCAGACTAGGATTTAGGCACTTCCTTGTACGATTCTGAATATATGTGGCAGCAACCCAGTACCACTGTCAATCCTCAACCAGAGAATTTAATTCAGAGTGACGGGAGCAGGAGGTCAGATGTCCCTGGAGGCCCTGGATTTCTAGCATCTGTCCAGTTATCAGGAACTTTATGAGACTTTTTCCTAGGAAGGTTTGTGCCTGTTTCGCCATCCTTTTAATTATTGTGTTCATGGCTTCCTTCTATGGCTACTTGGCTGCAACTTGCAGATATTCCATTTATGGATCAAAAGTTCAATCCTATGCAGAGTTACATCCATTAATTTCAACTGATTTAAAATGGTAAAATTCTGAATAAGATTACTCTGTAAGGCTCTCATCCCAAGCACATTTACTAGGGAGTAAGGATAATTGAAGTCAGTGGGACTTGCTTCCAAATACAGAGGCTTAGGGTTTTACTGTAAACCTGGTAAATTGGGATACAACTCAAGGCAGCCATAATTCTTCCATGCACTATTGAACAATATACCACAAAACAAACTGCATGATGTACAAAGGAATGGCAAAAGGCATACATATAGAAATACCAGAAAGATACATATGGCTACTGCAAATAATATGGGATACATAAAAAGTCAATATGCAAATAAGAACTGAATCTACAATACTGTTCTAAACCAGTCACCAGTTGAAGACTTAATAGGTAGAGGATAAATGAACCATACAACACTATGTATTGCAAATACGCTTTAAAACAAAAGGCTGCAAACATGAAAGCAAACTTAATGTATGTTTAAATAGTACCGTAATTTCCTTCCTACCACCCTCCTGCTCTTTTAGTTACAGCTCAGTTCCCAAGCCAGCAAAAGAAGTTTTATAGCTATGAATCCAGGAAGGTTGGAGAGACATGATCCTCACAGGATTGTTGTTCTCTCAGACTTCAGAGAATCGGGAAGAGGGGAGGCAAAGGTAGGGATAAGCCTTTGGAAGCCTCAAGACATCATAAAGGCTGGTGGAGCATAATAGGAAAATGCTGTTCAGTCTGCACTCCTCCTGGCAACCCCCATATCCTTACCTTCCTCCTACTTGCTTCTGTCCTTCCCATCTAGCAAGCAACCTACATTTTATCTGTCCCCCATCTTCAGCTATGTTTATTATTTCATTTATACTCTACCTTTCTTCACAATGGGGAATCCAAGGTAGCTTACATCATTCTCCTCTCCTCCATTTTATCTTCACAATTGCCCTGTGAGGTAAGTTAGGCTGAGAATGTGTAACTGACCCAAGGACACCTGGTGAGCTTCCACAGTAAAGTGATCTGAAGCTGGGTCTCTTAGATTCTAGTCTGAAACTCTAACCACTACCCCACACTGGCTTTTGTGGGGGGGACTGTTGGGTTGTAGCAAGCAGACAGTCCTGGGTAAGTGAGACAAGTCATGTGGTATCAAATCACTCGGTGGTTGTTGCTGGGTCTGGTCTAGATAAGTCCATCCTTAAAGGTTGTAAACCCTGGAAAGGTCCTTCCCCCTCCCCCTGCCTTTTACTGCCAGAAACCAAGGCTTAAAGGCTGGCAATAATGTGTGGTTGCCTAGCAATGGCTGCTGAGGGCATTCATTTGTTAAAGCTAATGGCATTGCTTCTATTGTTAGGAGAGTTACTCCATATTTTTTTTAGAATTTCAGATTTTTTTTTGCAAACTTGCGGTGCTTTTCAGGTTTGTAAAATGATTTGTTTGTTCATAGCTCCAAAGTTCATATTTACATCACCTCAGATATGGCCATGTTGAAAATTATATATTGATTTTTGCCTCATGTATTGCTTATTTGAGCACCTAGGGGACAAAAAAATCCTCAGTCATAACATCTCCCAGTTTACTCAAAGTAGGGTTGCCAGTCAGGAGCATTTGGGGGAGGGGCAGAGACTGTGGGAAATGATGTCACAATGTCAATGTCACCATGATGTCATCACCCTCCATTTTTGCTGCCGCTGTTCCATTGAATAGGGGTGGGGGCAGAAGTAGCCCACCAAACTGGCTACTCCAAAACAACATGCCAACATAACAACATGCTAACAACATAAACAAAAAATACCAGAACCGGGGAGAAGGGCCAATAAGAGTTATTGGCGGTATGCAAATGAAACAAAAAAGTCTTCACCCACTGGTGGCATATACCAATAGAAGGAGACTGACAAATCTCTCTGGGGAGGGATATACAAAGTTTTTAGCCATGTCAGAGAAAGCCCTTTCTTGGGTCACCACCTGTCTAGCCTCAGATGGGCAACTGAAGCAGGGCCTCTGAAGTTGACCAAAGTGAATGGGTAGGTTCATATGAAAGAAGGCGGTCCTTGAGGTATGTTGGTCCCAGGCCATACAGGGCTTTAAAGATTAATACCAGCACCTTGAATTGAGCCCAGAAGCAAACAGGAAGCTAGGTAGATGGAATAAAACTGGAGTGATATGGTCCCTATGACTCACTTCAGTCAATACTCTGGCCACAGCATTCTGTACCAACTGCAGCTTCTTGACAGTTTTCAAGGGCAGTCCCATATAGAGCAGATTGCAGTAATCTAATCTAGATGTTACCAGGGCATGTACCATGGTGGCAAGATCCTTTCCGCTCAGGGAAGGGCCATAGCTGATTCACCAGCTTCAGCTGGAGAAAGCCATCCCTGGTCACCACTGCCACCTATTTATCCAACAGGAGGCCTGGGTGAAGGAACACCTCCAAACTGTGAATCTGCTCCTTCAGGGAGTGCAACCCCATCCAGAACAGGAGATAACCCATTTCCTGGGTCAGACCTTCCTCCCACCAGTAGCACCTCTGTTTTGTTGGTTGAGAGATTATGTGTTACCCAAAGCATCCAACAAGTTCTTGGTTGTGATTTCATCTTTCAGTATCATATCCAATGTACACTGCATCACACAACTGTATATTACTTTGTAATATTACTACAGTTTCACAGTTTCCTCCAAATAGCTAATTTTATTGTACTCTATGCACAGCAGACTTCCAGTAAAAAAAATACAACCTGAAGGGAGGCTGAATATATATATAATGGGAGCTGAAGAGTAGAAATATAAACTTCCTATTAAAAGGTGTCATTCTCAGATAAATGCATAACCAGTTCATAGTCTTTTCAATAAGTACACACACCTGATTAGCACTATTCTGTTCTTCTGTTCATACACTGAGTCTTCAGCTCACATAAGTCTTATTCAAGAGTGAACCAGCACACAGTGTGAAACATGACAAACCAGCGTCTAAAGTTCCAGTCTGGAATTCCAGGAAGCTCTGATCTGGGACTCATAATAGAAGTTCAGGAGTTGGACTTCTTTCAATAGTCAAGAGATCTGCGTCAAATGCAAATGCCAGGCACACAAAGATCAGACCATCTAACACACCAAACAACCCACGCAGAAGAACACATTGCCATACTTCTCACACAGCAAGGAAGATGAGTCACTCATTACCCATGAACCTTCAGGTATCCAAGATCAAAACTATCTGAAAAAGCATAGGTTTGTTTTAACTAACATTTTAAAAAAATAAAAGGATCCAGATAATTTTTTTTCTCTTCACAGTCTGTTCCATGTAATAGAGCTACGTGCTGTCAATTGTGGTTGGGTGTATACAGTCCTTTTTTTTTTTTTAAAGGTGCCAGGTTCATATACATAAGATTGTGCCGATTTCCACTAATTCTTCCCTCAGGACTTTGGAGAGCCCCCTCTCCTAAGGCGCTGGTTTTCCGTAGTGGAGAGTATAATCACAAATAAAATAAAATAAAGTCCTGGGTGTATATATGTCATAACATAGTCAGAGTTGGTCTGTGTTTAGATAGCTAAAGATAGACACAAGAATTCTGATTTTAGAATAATGCAGCAATCCACATCGATTAAGCAAACTCAGTAAAACTATTTTCTGTATTAGATTTGAGTAATTTATAACAGGCCAGTAAAATAGGAATGCATTGGTTGCTGAGCACATGAACACATGAAGCTGCTTTATACTGAATCAAACCCTTGGTCCATCGAAGTCAGTATTGCCTACTCAGACTGGCAGCAGATCTCCAGGGTCTCAAGGAGAGGTCTTTCACATCACCTACTTGCCTGGTTCCTTTAACTGGAGATGCTGGGGATTGAACCTGGGACTTTCTGCATATCAAGCAGATGCTCTACTGCTGAGCCACAGCCTCTAAAGAAGATCACTTTGCAAGGAACAAGGAACTGTAGAGCATGGAAATGATCTTATACATGCATTTGGCCTCAAAATTGGTCGCTGATCTCACCTCACTTCTCCTATTTGACTGCAAGCCCTCCCTTACCCTGACTGCCATGGGATTGCTAAAAAATATCCAATGACTGCTGTGGATAAATGTGCAACAGTTGAATGTAAATACAAATTTCGTGAGGGAACACAAGGGTTCATTTGAGGGCTGAGGGAGAGGAGGGCTCCGCACTGTAACAGGAAGTGAGACAGAAGTAAGAACGTTGGCGAGGAAAGGAGGATGAAATTGGGACGCTGGTGGGAAGAGAGCCCAGGAAGCAAAGGGACAAAGAGGAAGGAGATAGATGATGGGCTAAGGATTAGGATCTGAGGGTCTGGTTGGGAGAGGAAGATCAGGGCTATGGCAGATAAGGCTAAAATGAAATGAAATAAACCCTAAAAGTCTTCCCCCCATGAAGAAGCTAGCTGCTTGGCATTGAAAAAATAGTTGAGCTGCTAGGTTCAGAACATAGAGGTGAATGAATACTTATTTTAAAATTTTAACTGGCTAGTAAAAACTTTTACCACAGATCTCGTTACATATATTTTGAGGCAGGTGAAAGTACTACACAGTATGATGATTTAGCCCTGACCAGTAGACTTTACAGTCAGAGGCCCCTTGGTATCCAGTCAGTCCAAAGTAATTGCTTGCATTATTCTAAGCCTTTTAAAGTCATTATGAAATCTAGGAACTACTATTTTGTAGATCAAGTTTCTTCATAATTCATTGCCAGACTCCACTCCATATTCTGTGCTACAAATCCTTACTTTTATACCTGAAGAATAAATGTAGTTCAAAGCAGAATCTTTGTTACGCTCTATTGTGTAGGTAAGAAGCTTCAAATGGTACTGTTTAGAATTTTGGATAATGGGCTAAGAAGTGACCATCCCCTATAAGCCCATATAAATATAGAAAGTTTTCCCTCATCCAGCTGTGATTTTCACTCTCTCCAAGATGGAAAAATGGTATTGGCATTCAAATAAAGAATGTGTTGCAGTTTTAATGTTTCTGTACCAGCTTGTATCTGGAAAATGTTATAAAGTAAGCTACTTTACATATGTCTGTAAAATGCACCAAAGCACAAATGTGTGTAAAAGCGTTGCAAACTTGCTCTGGAAAGCATGCAGCTTAAGCATGAATTTAAAAGATGAAAAAAGCTTGCATTTCATTATTGTAGCCATTATTGAGAACAGACTGCAGTTCACACTCTCCCAGGTAACTTTTGGCTAACAGACTATGAAGGAGGGCATTTCTCTCAAAACCCTCAAACATTACCCTTTCTCCTCGAATAATCCTTGATTTGCCATGGACCCTCAACTTTCTGTCACTGACTTAATAAACTATATTTCACTAAAATATGCTTTCAGGTATTGGCAATGCTGGGCATTCTGCACGAGCACAGAATGCAGGACTGCAACATGGTGTAGTGGTTAAGAGCGGTGGTTTGGAGCGGTGGACTCTGATCTGGAGAACCAGGTTTGATTCCCCACTTCTCCACATGAGCGGCGGAGGCTAATCTGCTGAACTGGATTTGTTTCCCCACTCCTACACACGAAGCCAGCTGGGAGACCTTGGGCAAGTTACAGCTCTTAGAGCTCTCTCAGTCCCACCCACCTCACAGGGTGTCTGCTGTGGGGAGGGGAAGGTAAGGTGATTGTAAGCTGGTTTGGGTCTCCCTTAAGTGGTAGAGAATGTCAGCATATAAAAACCAACTCTTCTTCTTCATTAATCTTTTTCTTTTAAAGCAAGTTTCTGTGCTAATCAAACAATCTACACCTCTATTTAATTTGCATAATTTATTGAGGTTGTATAATTTAGCATCTCTGTGTTCTGATTTGGGGCAGTTTAGCGCACGATTTTAAGCTTTGGGATTAAAAGTGTTCCTTAAAACACCTAACCATTTTAATATAAGCAATAAAATGATATAATCACTCTTAAAATACGTTGTTGCACACACATTGTTATCAAGGCTGTCTTTCAGTAAACTGTCATCTGAAACCACCTGTTAGCTCTTTTATCCTCACATTAGCTGTCAATGGCATTCTTGCAATGCTTCCCTTGAATTTTTATCCTTCTACTCCACTGTCACCATTTAATTTTGTTTCCCTTAAGAACACTCTACAATATTTCTTTGAAGCTTGTGGGGTTTAGTTATATTCAAACACATGCCAGACACTCAGGAAGGTAATGCCAAATTCCTCCTAATGATCTTGTAGCAACAATGCTTGTGCTAGATATAGAAAACTACTTGGCATTAGCCAAACGGTACTCACCCTTACTGTCTGTTTCCATGTTGCATGCTATACTGAGGCCTTAGGTTGTAGACATTTCGAGATGTACATTTTTACCACTTTAGGGATGCTACAGGTTTTTTTGGGCAAACATATTCAATAGTCAAATTCACCTGGTTCAGCAGCAGCTAATGAGGTGAGTTGATCTCCAGACTTGGTCGGTTCAACAAACTGTTTGAACAACTTGTGAACAGGTTTATGGCTGTGTACCAGATGCCATTTGCTAGTTTTTGGTTGCTTAAACATGGAAGGCGGCCAATCAGAGAAGTCTTTGCTCATGACACAATCTGATGCCTAGTAGAAAGTGCAAGGAAGAACTTTCCTGGAACAGTCTGCTCTCCATTATAGGGATCATGCAACAGATTGTTTTGAAAATGATGAATACATGCTTGCTTTCAAAATGTTCTTTTTTGGGGGGGGTGCTTCTCACTGCTGCAATGTGTTATTTTTTTACTTTTTTCTTGGTTTTTTAGATATGAAAAACAGACATGAGGGAAAATACAACTCCCATTGTGCGTTGCAATAGTGAGCATGTGCAACAACCCTCCCAATCCAAATAGCTAGGCAGCCATGACGGTTGCTAAGGTAGTCAGAAAGGAAAAGCAAACAGTAGGATTTTCTTTAAACTGTTGATTTGCCAGCAGTTTATGCGCTTGAAGATTGATTTCTGGCTAAGAGGTCTATTCAAGCCAAACTGCAATGCTACAGGCGACATAGAAAACGAGAAGATCTGGTGGAATTTTTCCGCCTTAAAAAAGCTTATAAAGATCTAATTAAGAGGAAAAAGGAAGCTGAGGCCATCCAGGATTGGGAAAAGCTTGCTGCTATTGTGGAGGCCGGAGACGTGAAGTCCTTCTGGAGGCTTGTTAGACCGGTGCGCCAACTTGGCTTATCCATAGTTATCCCTCCAACGAGATGGATAGAACATTTTTCAACCTTATACCGGTCATCTGAGTGCCCAGTGGAGGAGAATGAAATTAAGGGGTTGTTGGCCCTAGCACCGGATTGGCTACGGGTCTCCCCAAAGTCCGTGCTGGAGCAACTCAACCGGATGAAGCGAGGAAAAGCAGCGGGTCCGTATTTGATCCCTTTAGAGCTTTTCCTAGTCAACCCCGAATGGTGGGCTGCCCGTTTGGCCCCCCTTTTCTCAGACATCAATCAAGCAGCCGCCATTCCGGAGATCTGGAGGACAGCTACACTTGTCCCAATACACAAAAGTGGAGATGCCAGTAACCCTGGGAATTACAGGCCAATTAGTCTTATTGCCATTCCGGCAAGATGCCTTTCCATCTATGGTTATGCTGGGTAGGTTCAATGGGATACCCTATTCAGGTCTTCTCTGCTCTTGCAATACGGTTGAAATTGAAACCTTGGACCATTTGATACTCGGATGTCCTCGCTGGTCCCAAGACAGAGAGGCCTTTATTGCTCCAATTCTTACCAACCTGAATCTCCCTTCACATTCCTGGGTGTTGCCATTCTTGCTTGGCGATTCAAACAATGGCTTGATAACATCGAATATGGCATGCTTTTTGGCTAGGGTGGCTGCTTCTAAGAAAGAATTCGCAATGCCTACCGTTGGCAATCTCTAGTCAGCTTGCTCCGCCCCAGTCTAGTTTAGTCAGGAAATTTTATTCCCTGGGCTGACGCCTGGGTTTTTTAGCATTGTTTAATTTAATATTGTTTTTATGTCTCATTTTTTTATGTCTTTTATCCAGTTTCCCTTTTCCTCCCCCTTCCCTGGTCCAAGACTGCGGTTACAGACCTAAATAAATATATATGATTGATTTGACTCTTGTATTTTGGCCGCAGAGCCAAGGTATATGCAGCAATGATCAAGGGGAGAAAAGAGAGCGCTCCATTGGCTTGTGTTACAACACATGCGTGAAAGCCAGCTGCGCTGGGAAGATGTTCATGCTTTTTGAAGGGTTGCTGTACAGGTCATTAGCAGTTGAACTGAACACTGAAAAATAATTTGCCTGAGCATGATTGGCAATCAGGACATGACCTGAACCACATGATGTTCAAGCATCCCTATACCACTTCATATGTTATATTGCATTTTATGGTCAAGGTCCCTATCCTGCTAGAGTTATACAAGCATTTTTGGAGATAATCACATTCTAACTAGGGATGCCGAGACCACCACCAAAGTTTTGATCAACTTCTGAACATACCTTATCCAGAAGCGGTCCCCACCTCCCACCAAAAAATCTTGTGATTACGTTGAAGTATTATGTGTAGTTTTGTACTTGAATACTGGCAGCATTCATCATGGTAACCAGATAACTGCCAATCACATATGCTTGATTACTATGACTCAGGTCACTATGGATGTCTTTTAAACACAGCTAGGTTATATACAAGAGAGCCAGCATAGTGGTTAAAATGTTGGATTAGGATCTAGGAACCCTGGGTTCTAATCCTCACTGTCATGGAAACTTGCTGGGTGACCTTGGGCCAGTGACACACTCTCAGCCTCAACCTTGGCAAGTATTTGGCTGGGAGATCTCCAAGGAAGATGAGGGACATGACGCGGAGGTGGGTAATGGAAACCACCTCCAAATGTCTCTTGCCTTGAAAACCCTACGGAGTCGCCATAAATCAGCTGTGGCTTGACAGCAAAAAAATAAAAAATAAAAAATATAAAATAAAAAGGGGTATATGCTGCTTTTCTGCCTGTACAGTTGATAGTATCCATCCATCTCCTCTTCTTCCCAGCTCTTCACAGGCAGGACCACTAGCCTGGGTCACTTTCATTTCAAGTTCACGAGCCTTACTCCAAACCAATTTACTAAAAAGAACTCTCCCGGTGTCGAAGATTAACTTGACCAATGAAACCCTTGATCAATTTCATATTCAGTACCCTGGGAGGGAGCAATCCTAAGCACCTGCACTCATTAAGTGTTGTTAAATAAAATTTGCTTCTCCCAGAAAAGTGTTTTTAGGTCTTAGTGTATTAGTTTTGAAGAGCGTAGCTCAATCTAGGAGCTTGAAGTTAAACTGACCAAGGCTTTCTTAGCTAAAGATGTACACTTTGGGGAAATACAAAACTGAAAAGGTTCCTGAGAAAAGCTTATCCCTAACTAAGAGGTAACCTGTTTTGTATGTCAGTTTTTGTTTAGGCAGAAAATGATTTTGGTGAGAGAACAGCTAAGGCAAAGCATTGCAAGAATGCCAAGGATGTTGCAACATTTGATGCATAGCTCCACCTATATCCTAAATATGGTTATCCTTGTTATGTCTTTTTTTTTACACTCCACACAAATTTATGGGAAGTTTGAAATACAATGCAGATTTTGATGGCCACCACACAGGACGTATCTGACTTCTGAGCATCCAATATCCTGTCCTTTTAGTTATGTTATTGTGGGTTATGTATCACAGTGCTGATTTGTTGAAGGAGAAAAGAAAACTCCAGGACCTCCAACTAGACCATGACAAGATCCTCTGAACCAGCTTTAACAATTAAATGGAAAACTTCTTCATCTTGACAATTCAAGTAGCAATTGGTATGCTTACTACTGAGAGCAAGATCTTGTAGACCCAAAGGGTAAGAGAACTACATGTCTGACAGCCTCCGAAGTGCCGGAGCAAAAACATGACTTTGATTTACAACTAATAAAACTTTATTCACAAATGGTATACCAAGTCTATTTAATACTAACACACATGTTACTGTACAAAGACAATACACTAGACACAAGGGCATTTTTACATTCAAGTTGTTCAGGAAGCTAGGGACAAAATTTTAAAACTAAACAGCTGTGTTAATTTAGAAATGCTTCCAGCAAAGTATCTTTCATATTTTAGTGGTATATAAATACAAAGAAGGACAAATGAACAATATTTTAGATGGAGTGTCAGTAAAGACTAAGTCATAAAGTCTATGTGCATGATACATAGCTTCTTGAGCATGCTTCTTATATGGCACTATTAATTCTTTCTACCTTTCCTACAATCAGCTTGGCATTAGGCCAGGTACACTGGCAATTAAAGGGGAAAGGTCTTTTATGGTCTACTGACTGAAGGCCATTCCCAACTCTCATAGAGGTATCTGATGTCCCTTCAGCTCTTGTGACCCAAGCAACCTGTGTATTTATGATCTATTGGAGGGGGGAGGGTTCAAACCAACCTCTTAAGGCAATTCTCTCCCACAAAGGGATAAACTTATGAGAGAAGATGGATCATAACCTTGGGGGGGGGGAAAATGCTTCTGTCAAACAATCCATACAAGTTATCAACTAAAAACTGCCGGAACAAAAACTTGTTTTTGACAATGGGGTTGGTTTTTTTTAACAAGGTGTTGGAGCAGTTTATACTGAAAAGCAGAGAACATTAAAATTATTTTTCTTTATAAATTAAAATTGTTTTTCTTGAAATACTTATTGATGTAACACTTCAGTAGCGCTACATTATCAAGTAAAGTATTACCACAGACAACAGAAAAAGAAAAACACAGCAGAGAAGACAAAGTTTCTTTCTCCCTTACTGTTACTAAATTAAAGTCTGTACAAAGGAAGGTCTTATTTCATTGCAGAGGTGTCATTCAAAATACTTTTTGAAGTTCTCAGTTTCATGCCTACTGCTGTATTTTCCTTAGAACTACTTTTTAGCTGTTTTCTCAGCATATCATGTTGCTTCCAACTTCTTGTTCTATTTCCTATGAAACAAAACAGTTAGCCATGTTAAAACAAGAACACATACACATTGATAAAAATTAATATGGTTGGTTGCAGGAGTTAGAATTCTAATGAGATGCAATTTATTGAGAAGCTCTCTCTCCTGTCTTGTTACAGAATGCAAATTCACCATGAAGTTCCTTCCTGGTCAGCAAACAATTAAACTGTCTGTTCCTTCTCAGTTCTACTAGTAAACTTAAGCATAGAGAGAGCATATGTACATAGAACTTGCCAAAGGAAGTGTCTATAGAGGCAAATGTCAATTATATGATGTCTGATGCAAGTGGAGAGTGAATCCCACGTTGCCTCCCTAAACATACACACTCTGCAGAAGCATTAGTGAAAAAGACTTCAAACTAGCCACCCCATATATGAAATGAGCACAGCAGTACCTAAGGACACAGCGTCTTCTCTTTGGCTTTGCATGTGATTAATGGTAAATCTGGACATGAGGCCCACTCCCTGTAAGAAAATGGTAAATCTGGACATGAGGCCCACCCCCTGTAAGAAACAGGCTATTCTGGCTGTCCACCTGATACCATGAGACATGTACATAGGGGGCACATCATGCACCAACTTGTGCTCCTTATGGTGGGACAAATTAGGCAGACATTCGGAAACAAAATCACAGGCCAGCTGAATCTGGAACCAAAAACTTGGTGCTTGTCGTTAGAATCATAGAGTTGGAAGGGACCACCAGGGTTATCTAGTCCAACCCCCTGCACAATGCAGGAAATTCACAACTACCTCCCACCCACACCCCCAGTGAGCCCCTACTCCATGCCCAGAAGATGGCCAAGATGCTCTCCCTCTCATGATCTGCCTAAGGTCATAGAATCAGCATTGCTGATGGCCATCTAGCTTGTGCTTAAAAACCTCCAGGGAAGGAGAGCTCACCCCCTCCCAAGGAAACCTATCTAGATATTTAGGTATTTTCTTCAACGGCATCCTCCTGTGCAGATGGCCCAAGTTTAGCCACCATTGTAGGGAAATTGATGTAAACCATCTACTGGCGAGCAATTTGGTTTTGGTAAAGAATAAACCACTGCAAAGGCTGGAAATGGAGAGTGCCCAGAATATCAAGTCTATAGACACTATCAGTACAGTACATGAGAAGTACCGAGTTGCCAGAAAGCATGTTCTGCACCAGGGTTAGCAGTTTGTCCATTCTTTGCTGAGACAGAAATATATTTTTTAGTCTTTCTTTCTTTCTTTCTTTCTTTCTTTCTTTCTTTCTTTCTTTCTTTCTTTCTTTCTTTCTTTCTTTCTTTCTTTCTTTCTTTCTTAAAAAACTTTATCGTGGTATTAAGAAAAATCCATTTCTAGTTATCCAGGAAAGCTGGCTCAGATACTTAAAAAAAAAACCAACCAAGGGATCTACTACATTGTTTGATTCCAACAATTTCTGTCTATGTAAGCAATAAGCGACATTTGTAACATGAAGCATGTAACATTTTTCTGGCTTTGCCTACAAGAAAGGTGTATTAGGAAAGATACTGAACAAAAGCTCATGAAATTATTTGGGGTCCTGTATGCTTTGTCAGCTAAGCTGAGGCTCCTGAAAACCATCTACAGCCCACTCTGGTGTAACCAGATTTACATAGGTGGTTTAGCTAATGCAGGTGTACAATTAGTTACTATCAGCAGGTTCTTCTGGAAGACTGACCCCAAGATTGGGCAAGACATTAGATTCAAGCGATGTCTGCAGGAGCTACCGCATGCCTGCTGTTATCGCCACTCTAATTTTCAGCACTTATTTCAGAAATAACAGGCGGGGGAAAGAAAGAAATCAATCCCATAATAGATTTCCAGGATTCTCCAATCTCCTGGCAGCCAACAATGGGAGAGTTAACAAGCAGTGAGATACTAAGAAGAGACAGAAAGAGGAAGAAACGTTCCAGGGTGAGGTATCTTTTGCAACCACCTTCATACTCCTAAGGAGGTCTTTATGGGCTGTCAAAAATGTTGGGATTTGTTACATGAATGTGCTTCAACCTCTCCCTTCTTTTGGTGGTTGCACCTCTTTTCACTTCTTGTTCTGTCAGAACTAAGATCCATCTCATGGATCGGTTGCACAACAGCCTTGGTAGCATTACCCTAAGACATGGATGTCCAGAGAAATATTATACTTGTTGGCATGTCTAAGGCAATTCCCAGCCTTTGAATAAGTTGGAGAAAACACTTATTCCTGTTAGTCTAAAAGGCAGCAAAACAGTTTTGTGACTATGTATATAAACAAGTTATTGGCCTAGAAAGACTATATTGTTCATGTACTTCAGTTTCTTCCCATTCCTGCCGTTAAAGAATTCACGAAACCATTCCCATTTCTCTGTTATATCATCTGATACCCAAGAGACCAAGAATATTTGTTTAAAATATGCATATGTCCACTTTTCCCTTGATAAACGCAGGAGCCAAGGTGGGTAACAATAATACAAAATGCAATAAAACTATTCAATTGCAGAGATTGAAACAATTAAGCATTAAAACCAGATTAACACGCTAACCTAAAAACACTTCATAACCCACTGGCAAGATATCCCCCCTTTTGCTCAGACTGCTTCAAAATCCCTTCAGTATAATTCTGTTTTATCACCTTGCTGGAAAGCCAGGAGGGTAGAAGCCTCCCTGACCTCTTCTGGGAGTCTGTTTCAGAGGCATGAACAGCCACCGAAAATCCCAAGCTTTCCCAGTTGCAGAAAGTGCCTTAGACATAGAAGACACTGACCTTGCTGGAAAGAACAAAGCTGCCACCTGGGAATATACAGGGAAAGGAACTCTTTCAAGTGTGGGAGAGCTTTAGGTTATGAAAGCTTTTCATGGCTGGGGCCCAATGTTTCTCCCCCAGCATGATCCCACGCACCAACTATGGTCTTCAGGCTGCCACCTACTGGCTGTTCTCTCACTTAGGAAAGCCTGCTTTGCAATGACCAAAGCCTGGCCCTTTTCTGCTGAAGCCCTCACTCTGTTGAAGGGGCTTTCTGAAGAGGTGAAACAATGGAGATTGATCTTCAGGAAATGCTGCAAAGCTTGTTTTTTTTTTTTTTTTGGGCCAGGACGTTTGATGGGACATGAGAAGAGGAGGTTGAAGGGGGATATGATTGCTCTCTTTAAGTATTTGGAGGGCTGCCACTTAAGAGGAGGGCAGGGAACTGTTCCGGTTGGCAGCAGAGGTCAGGACTCACAATAATGGGATTAAATTGCGTGCGGAAAGGTACCAGCTGGATATTAGGAAAAGATTTTTTTACAGTAAGAGTTGTTTGACAGTGGAATCAGCTACCTAGGGAAGTAGTGAGCTCCCCCTCACTTGCAGTCTTTAAGCAGAGGCTGGGCAAGCACTTGTCAGAGATGCTCTAGGCTGATCCTGCATTAAGCAGGGAGTTGGTCTAGATGGCCTGTATGGCCCCTTCCAACTCTACAATTCTATGAACAGCAGGAATCCACCGGGAGAGGGGGGAGAGTATTTGTAATTTTAAATTTGGCATTTGGTTTTAATTTATAATGTTTCAATTAGAAGAGTTAGTTTTTATATGCCAATTTTCTTTACTCTTTTAAGGAGAATCAAATCAGCTTACAATCTCCTTCCTTTCCTCTCCCCACCACAGACACCTTGTGAGGTAGGTGAGGCTGAGAGAGCTCGAAGAGAACTGTGACTAGTCCAAGGTCACCCAGCTGGCTTCATGTGTAGGAGTGGGGAAACCAACCTGGTTCACCAGATTAGAGTCCCACCGCTCTTAACCACTACACCACACTGGCTCTCTATTATTACTTTTAAGCCGCCTTGAGCCAAGAGGAAAAGTGAGGTATAAATATTACACTAAATAAATAAATGGTAAGCATCAGCACCTTGAATTGGACCTAGGCAGCCAGTGAAGGACCCTTGGAACAAGAGTAAGAAACTGCCAGCTCAGCTTGTACAAGATGAACCATATTTTCTAGAGTTACATGGAAATGGTTTCCAATTGCTCATAGGGGATCTCTGTTGGAATTGGGCCGCGTGTGGGTTTTTTACTTTCAAAAACACAGCCTTGGAATATTTATGCTTTTGGAGATTCTAAGCATGCCTAATGTACTGCAGCTTCTAAATTAGGCATTCAGCTGCACGGTTCTTTAACAATACTATTACAGTAATTGATGCTGGTATTCTTTATTACCCAACATTTAGTACAAATAATTAACACGAAGACAGCATTGTGTGGAGTACTGATAACACTTCATTCATTCATCTTCTATTTCCTCGGGGGACACTACATACAACGGTTCACAAATGACTCATTTGAACATTCTTTTTGGGTTAAAAGTACAAGAGGAAACAAGAGGCAAATGTTTAAGGTGAGCTAGGGCGTGCAAGCACGGGCCAATGATGTGGGTTTTCTGGGAAAATTTCAATTGGGAAAATCTTCCGGTGCAAATTTTAATAAATAATTTAAATAATGCTGGCAAACGAAGGCAAATACACTGTGTACAAGCCAGCATCATGTTCAAGCACTGAGGTATGTCCACGCTTCCTACCTCACATTTAGCCCAATTAACGTGATTGATTTGCAGCACAACACCCCTGAAAACTATAGACAGACTATATTTACATCTGTGGGGTAGAAATTTTTCCACAGGAAAAACATAGCCATGGAAATTTTTCTGCCCCATATCACTGGCATTGACCTTTCCAAGGCTAATCCAGGCACTTACTGTTATGGTCAACATGCAACTGCGATAGAAATGCAGGCAGTCTACAAACTCCACAGTGGCAACAGTTACATCATGGCTACTTCCAGCATGGTTCTCCTGCATTTCCAGACTATCCCAGGATATGACTTGCCAGGGTGGTTGGGTCTTGATACTGCCATTTTCCCAAGTGAAAATGAATCCCCGCACCTCCTTTAAGGCAAATAAAAGGAGAGTGACACAACACAGTGCCCCCCCCCCGGCTTAAAAGGTTCAGGGATAGGTGGGATTTTGATGTTAACACACACCCCATCAGTATCATGGCTCTGATCCATAGTGTATTCCCACAAATTATATGATGGACATTCCATTATGGAACTCAGGCATTTGCTGTAGTTTGGCACAGAATGAGAGTCTCTCTCATTCAACTTTGAGTGGATATAAGATCTCTATTAATTACCGTAGCTACGGACTACAAAAACAAACAAACAAACAAACAAAAACAAACGACAAGCAGTAAAAGACTTCGATCTTGGACCTCTAGCCAACTTTGGATACCTTAATTATAAAAAAATGTAGTTTGGACACTTACCTGTTTTAGATACCCTCAAAGGTTTCATAGTTACGAAGTTGTCATGTTTAACACGCTTTGCAGCTACGTGCTCTTGCTGATTTGTTAGCCCACTGTTTGGTAGTGAACTAAGGAGAAAAAAATACTTTTTTCTTAAACAACAGCAACCAAGTAATGTTGAATTTATATCCACTCCTTGTCACCTCCACCCCCAGAATACAACATCCGAAAACCAGACAGGAGCAGGGCCACATTCTCTCAGTCATTTAATGTGGGGGAAATTCTAGTGCAGATCTTCTTGTTGTGGACTGTGGACATCATAGTTCATTACCAGCTATTGGCCCACTCTCTCAAAATGAATTCAATCTAAGAGTGCCAGACATTTACAATTTAAGAGCCAATAGAGCTACCTAGATAAAGCAATTTCTTACTCATTTATTGGGTTATAGAGAGGCTTCTTAAGGGATCTTGATGATAGGTTTGTTAAGGTACAGGGCAAGACAAAATGTGACAAAAAGGTGGATTCTGCAAACATAAAAATGTATTCAAATTTCACACTTTAGAGAATGTCATTTGGTCATCTAAGTCAAAATTAAAAGAAGAGTTGGTTTTTATACACCGCTTTTCTCTACCTTTAACAAGTCTCAAAGTGGCTTACAATACCTTCCCTTCCCCACAACAGACATCTTGTGAGGTAGGTGGGGCTGAGAGAGTTCTGAGAGAACTGTGACTAGTCCAAGGTCAAGCAGCTGGCTTCATGTGTAGGAGTGGGGAATCACATCTGCTTCTCCAGATCAGAGTCTGCCACTCTTAACCACCACACCACGCTGGCTTTTCTTATGTCTGTTACCCAACCTATGATCATTACCAGCTAAAGGTGTAATAATTTTAAGACAGTGCTTGCATTCACACTCTGATGTAACTATAAAAGTGTCATCACAGAAAGCAACAATGGGACCAGTAAATGTTTTGGGAAAAGGGTAAAGTCTGTGAGCTTAATCAGAAAGGACAAGAAGCTGTGGAAAAGGTGAGCCACAGAAGTCCCTTCCAGATTCCCTGTAGTCTCAAGCTCTTCCGAGTATAGGTTTTACATGTTTTTGAAGCTTAATTACCATGAAAGCCAGAAGCTGGCTCATTTCGAAATGAACGTTGGGATTTTCAGGCATTAACAAATACACTGAATACTGAAGTGGAGTAGCAACTGCAATTTTCACTTCGGTTTTTTCTGAGTAGGAAATCAAGTTCACCATAGAAAAATCAACCTGGTCCTTGGGATGATGAAGAAGAGTTGGTTTTTATATGCCTGCTTTCTCTACCACTTAAGGAAGAATCAAACCAGCTTACAATCACTTTCCCTTCCCCTCCCCACAACAGACACCCTGTGAGGTAGGTGGGGCTGAGAGAGTGACTAGCCCAAGGTCGCCCAGCTGGCTTCATGTGGAGGAGTGGGGAAACCAACACGATTCACCAGGTTAGCCTCCGCCACGCAGGTGGAGGAGTGGGGAATCAAACCTGGTTCTCTAGATCAGAGTCCACCACTTCATGCTGAGTCACTTGACCAAGAAGAACTCAGTGAGTGACCCTGTGGTGAAGGCAGCACGGCCATCAAATTGTCACCACCTACCAGATAATGTCAGGCAGGGAAATTGAGGAAGGATAACATTATGAAAAATGATAAGCATGGGGAGCACAAAATGGATATACGTCAGTGTTCAAAACCACAGCAGGTACATTCTCTTAATATAAATTGCACTGAATATTGCACTGCCAAATTTAGCATTCTGACGTAACGCATTACCTACTTTAGTAACTTCCTTTTTCTTTCAGCAGCAGATGTCATTGCCATATAAGATGGTTTCTCATGTATAGGACCTGGGTGTCTATTTAATAAGGAAGGAAGGCCAAGTCTGAAATAATAATAAAAAGGATTGCGAAAAACACACTAAATATTTATTTGAATGATAAAAAGTATAATTCTTAATTCTTAATGTTCCAAAAAGAGAACTGGGAACGAAGTGAAAAGTACTAAAGCAACATGAATGTAGACAGTAGCAGTTTTTCAAACTTCAGACTCTCTCTTTTTTGAAACCCAGAAGCCACAACACTGATACCTGCATGCTTATTTTAATCAAAGAATCTAATTTACTGGGCAGGCTTCATATGAAATAAGATTTAGTCACTCCAGAGAGCACAAACATTTGCTTGGGGAAGCTTACGAATGAATAGCTCAGGATCACCCAGTGAGCTTCATGGCTAAGTGGGGATTTCAATGAGGGTCTCCCCAGTCTTATTCCAGCATTGTGACCACTACTCCACTCTTTTGTCTGTCCTAACCCTATAGCCAGCACATTTCATTGCATGACCCAGAGTTCTAACATTGTAATGGTTGGATTCAGGGTCCTGTCAGCAAAACACAGATTTTTTCCCTTGCCCCCTTCCCCTCCAGCAGTCCTATCTGACCCTAGGAAAAGCTGAGCTGATGGAAGAGGGAGGAGATGGCTATTTTGCCCCCATCTCCCCTTCTCTGTGTAGCCTCTCTACCCGCATAGCCTGGGCCACTTTCAGCTTATGAGGACCCTAGCCATAACTTATTTTATTTATTTAAAACGTTTATTAGATGTCTTTCTCCCTTGAGGAACTCAAGGCGGCTTACAATATCATTTTATTATAGATTAATATAATTTTAAAAGATATGCAATGCAAATAAAGACAAGTTGTGAAATATGTCAAATGCTAAAAAAATAACAAGTGTCTAAGTTTGAGACCCCCTTTGAGCTTGAGGACTAGACTAAATCTCCCCCCCCCCCGATGACTATACTAAATGCCCTCTTTGAGGACTAGATTAAATCCCACCCCACCCCTGGTCTGGCCCAGCAATAACACCAGAAATCAACTTTCCTGGGGTCGGAAAAGATTGCTGGATGGTTGGGAGCAGGGGAAACACCTGCAATCTTTGTTCCTAGTGGACCACTTGGGTGTGGAGACTTGGTCGCTTTTGACTAGAATGCCGTCTCTTTTTGATGAAGGGGGGTAAATGTGGGCTTGTAAAGTGGAATCCCTTTGAATGACAGAATGCAAGAGAGGAGGAACCCATGAGGAAGAGAGAGCTGGGAGTGAAGTGTTCTCATCGGAGAAGAAAATGCGAATGAAGGGGAAACATAGGAAGAAAGAAGGGCAGTCTGTTTTAGATCTTTTAAGGTAGGGCTAGGCAAGGTAGGCAGGGTCTGTAAAGTGAAAGGAAGATATTAGCAATAGAATTAGGAAGGATTCAGTTATTGCTGTGCATTTTGAATTTTTGCCATTGACTGATTTGACTGTTTGGCTGGAGGTTGAAAGAAGTTACTGAATGTTCTGAACTCTACACATTTCTTAAAGTTTGTTTTCATTGTTTTTATTTTATAAACATCATGTCCCCTGCAGTTCTTCTGAACCTTAAGATTAATGGTTTCAGGGGAAATGCTCATAGCTAGCTAGCCTTTGTTACACAACGGGGATTTAACTGAATGTGGGGTCCAGTGTAATCTTGGTGCAGCATTGTTTGTGGGAATTCAAGGAGGCAAGGAAACAAACTGCACTTCAGTGAGAGAATTGTCATAACCCTCCCTGACAAAGAATGGCCCAAGCATTTTCTGCAGTGAAAAATGATACAAATACATCATCCATCAATTCTACAATCTCCCTGTTCACCTTTAATAAACCTTTCACACCTTTGTCATCTGACTACCCCCCTGAACGGCTTCTTGCTTATGATGCATTTAAATGCAAAGTGCTCCTTGAAGGTTTTTTTTTTTTTGCTTGCCTTATTGCCAATGTACGTTTGTTTTGCCATAGTTTGTGCTCATGAAGAGATTGAACAAACAACAGAAATGGTACAAGGCTATCGTTCACCCTGATCACACTTTGTTTATCAATTCAGGCGCAAGTCTACGAGTTTACCAACATACCTCAGAAAGTGCAACAACTGAGGCCCATGATAAAATTCAGAAAAGCAAGAAAATAAAAAAGTACCTTTGCAAAACACTGCTGTTGCTATTGGTTGACTGTGACTTGTATTCCGGTTCTTTAGAAGAAGGTTCATCTGAGTTTCCAATGTTACTTTCATAAAGAGTGACTGTGGTGTTCATGTGGCACTCTGGACTCGCATTGCATGCAATATCCTCATGGCTATCCTGTTTTAATGGTTCCTGTACTTGTACTGTACAACTGCTTCTTTCTTGAAGGCCTGCAGTATGCAATGCTTGTTTTACCACAGCCTCTGAATACAGGTCTTCCTTTGGCATTCTGCAGATCTCAGGTGTATACACAATAGGGCGAAGTGCCTTGCTGAGGGAATCCACCAGGCGATTGGGGCTTGACTGACTGCATTGTTCAGGGCTTTGTGCCAACAGGGGAGAATCCATCAGTTTCCGTCTCGTTCTTTTCGGAGGAGGTATTTTGTATTGTACTTCTTGTTGAACACTGGCTTTGACTTCTGATGGCATCCCTGAAGATATACCAAATTCAAGACAAGCATTATTGTTTAAATAATTGTGCTATACTTTGATAATTTATAACTGAAATTTGCCAAGCTGATAAAGGATATCTGATGGGGGGGGGGGAGAAATCTTTTCAATCAGGTTTTATACATAAGCTATTAACCTGTCACAAAAAGATTAGGCTAATAGAATCATATGCACAGTTTTGTAAAAATTACCCCCCCCCTCCAACAGCCAGTCCCGCCCTGACCTGGATGGCCCAGGCTATCCTGATCTCGTCAGATCTCAGAAGCTAAGCAGGGTCAGCCCTGGTTAGTATTTGGATGGGAGACCACCAAGGAACACCAGGGTTGCTGTGCAGAGGAAGGCACTGGCAAACCACCTCTGTTAGTCTCTTGCCTTGAAAACCCCATAAGGGGTCGCCATAAGTCGGCTGCGACTTGACGGCACTTTACACACACACACACACACGAGCCAGTCCCAGGATATGGATTTCACCAGGAAATTATCACCTTTTCCTTAATTAGAAAATTATTCGAGGTTCTAGTAAACTACAATCCAATGCTTCTGGCCAAAACATTTACCTAACCTATATCTTAATGATAAACCTTACAACTAATATGTTGGATCCAGACATGCACAAACAGAAAAAAAAAAGATCTACTTAGTGTAGGTCCCTTTGCAGAAGGAATTGTGCAAGATCTTGCACAAGACTTTGATCCTAGTTTGCTCATATACACCATGACATAAACAGGCACGATCCTATGCCACAATCTCCCCCATCTCCCTTATTGTACCTTGGGGAGCAATTTTGAGAATTAAGAAGTTTCTAGGTGTACTTCCAGAAACCCTAAGAGTGGCTGTACAATGTTTTGTGCAAGCAGAAATGCAGCACATTTCACAGTACAAGCAGCTACTGTGGACTTTTTTTGCTATTCTTGTGCAAGAACTCTAGTGCAAGTGAAAATTTTGCACTGGATTCAACCCACTTTTTATAACCTGAAATGAACCGTAAGTGAGGGAATCAGTACAATGAAATATTTGATCAGAAAAAAGAGTTGTATAGTTTAAACGTTACAGTCAAACAAATTCAAAGCTTTATGTGGAGATTATTTTATTGGAAAACTGTAAAGAAATAGAGCATGCACTTCTTTTACAGTGTTTAAATTTAAGGTGGGAAATCAGCTGGGAGCTGTTGAAACACTCATTTTAATATAACTAAAGAACCAAGTATGATAGGTCATGAAGGTGGTTGTCCACTCATCTATTTCAACCGAGGTCCCTGGGCCACCTTATCAGTTGCTAAATTCACATCAGATTAGTGTTTACAATCCCTTCTATCACATGGCAAGAAACATAAATTAGAATTTGGTTTTGATTTTACCAGTATAGCCACTCATGGAAATTTATGACAATTTTTATTTGGATTTGTAGAAGTTATCTGTGGTTTTATTTCCCCCTCCCCCACTATCCCTGGTTTACAAATCAATAAAACCATGTATTTCTCACAAAGTAATCACCTGAAAAAAAAAATTACAACTTTGAAACTGCCAGGCTTGCCTAATATTACAACCTGCATTTCTGCGCAGAATACTTTTAGCATATTGAGTGAAGTTCCAAGGACTTACAGCCAGCAGCCCGACCCAAAGGCCTTTGGAGGCCGACAAAGTCCTCCGTTGGCGCAAGGGCCCCGGAAGGTGCACGCCAGCGTTAGTGGCACCAGTGCTGGCGTGCAGGCCCGGTTACCGGTCTCCGGCTGCCGCTGCACTGGGCCTGGATGCTGCCAGAGCCTTCCGCTGGCATCCGGCTGCTGGCACAGGCTGCAGCGGCACCCTGGGAGGCGTTCCTGGGGTGTTGCGGCGCAGGCCGTTTCGGCTCAGGATCGCCCCCCTTTTTTTGCCGAGGGCTGCACGGTTTTTTGTGCCACGTAAAGGTTTCGGCGGTGCCGAAACCTCCTTAGGAGGCAACGCCGCTGGGTTGCCTCCTAAGCCCAGCGCAGGCATTCCTCTAAGGAATGCGCTGTTACTCTCAGTGATATCTAGAGTCGCAGCAAAATCTCTAGATTGTACCCTGTGCTACTAATCTAATGTATCATAATATTTAAGAAACCGACTTGTCAGTCAGGAAATCTATAGCTCAAATCTCATTTCATTCATAAACTCACTGGCTGATTTTAAGCAAGCTTCTACCTCAGCCCCCCCCCCCCCAATACGACAAATATAGACATAAGCTACTTCAAACATTTCCCCTCATCTTTATATAATTTCAGGCCTTGCAAATAGTTTATAGTCAAATTTAAGACCATAACAATAATTTAAAAAAGAACATAAATCCAGCTAAAAAAGAAAAACAGCAACAACAATTGCCTCAAGTATTTCCAACACATATTCGCAACTGCAAGTAGTCACAAGTAAATACAAGTAAATAAGGTACAAGTAAATAAAAAGCCTTTATTCAATGTTGACAGGTCAATGAAGCGGGCCCTTGAGGGAGACTATTCCACTGTCAGGGTATCCCAACTGAGAATGCTCTGTCCACCTCCTTGATGAAAGAGAAAGCATCCAGAGCAGGCTCTTGGGCAGCTGTTAAAACCCGGAAAGGTTCATATGCAAGCAGTCCTGGAGAAACCTTGCTCTTAGACCAGTTAAAGCTTCACAGTTCCAGGTTTGACCTTTAAATTGAACTTGGAAACAGACGTAAGTGGCAAAGCACTTTCAATTGGCCAGACATGAAAAAAAGGAGTCTAGTTAGCAATCCAGCCTCATCTGTTGGACTTTTTGAATGCTTTCTGTAGGCAGCTTCATTCATAACACAACTTGGAATTTACCAAGCAACATACAGGTGTGCTAAGATTAGGCTTTTATACAGTTTTAAGGATTACTGATATTATGTATGTGCGCTAAGCATTTAGGATAACCCCTCTTTAAACATTGTTTTACTGTAGTTACCTACTAAGATCTCAAAAACAGTTGGAACACAAAATAGGGTGCGCTCATTCCATATGTTGTGCTAGCTTAGTGAGGCTGCGATTCCTATTTTCCTTAGAGTATGCTGCACTGAATAAAATGGGACTTACTTCTTAGTAGACCTGCTGAGGATTTCTCCTTTTCTTACTTAAGCCAATATTTTGCATTGCTTTTCACCGCCATCTAGCACCAGGCAATTAATTTATCCTTCCTACAAATACTGATTCCTAAACAACCACAGCTTAATTTTTATAGATGCAACTCTACAATCAAAATACCAAGGAATTACTACAAAAGGATAGCTGAACACAATACAAAAACCCACACAACTGCAACTTAAAGGATAACTCCTATACTAACAATAGGTTAATTAGCAGAACAGGAAAGTTTGGAGTAACAGTAGGGGCAACACAATGGTTGCAAATTAGTGTAGCAGCAGGAATCAAACAAGAGATTATTAACAATATCCTCATATGGGACTGCAAAATAATCAAACAAATGCAAAATAATCTAGGAGTCAGGAAGTGTTAGCAATGCGATAAAGTCTTCAAGAATGCAGACAGCACCATCCCGGCCAACCAAAACCCAACCTATAACTGTTAGTGGCTTTGAGTCCTTCCTGGAGAAAAGTGGGCTAAATACGTTGTAGCATGTAAACATACATGATAAAGGATCAAGTAGATTCATTGGCCAAAGGAGGAGGGTTTTATTTATGGTTGGATGAGAAATGGCAAATCCATAACCTAAAAATAAGGATCCATAACAAAATTGGCCAGAATATCAGGAAAATACTGTATTACAACTTCATAGGCCCAGAGTACACATTTCATAGGCATAAAATCATTCAAACCATAACTGAATAAAGTTGGCGGTGTGTAATTCTTTTTGGCAATGTTTTAGGTTCTAGGCAGCAATGAGGTTAAACAGACTATAACTTTGAATGCGTATATTCTACTGAAGAGACGTGTACATATTTACTCTGAATGCAACACTTAAGAGAGACTTTTTTACAGCTGGAAATACTCCCATTACTACAGCTTTATACGTTTCAGTCTTTCAACAATCCAACATTGTGTTTCCAGTCAATAAAAATAAACTTCAGACAATCAAAATATTTACACTCCAAAACCCTATGGCAAGGAAAACCAGATTTTAAGAATAATCATCTGGGCCTCCAAATCATAACATTTGGAACAGCCACTTTGAACAGCCACTCAGAATGTCAACATGACGCTTTGCCAAGGGAATCCAATTATAATCTCTCAAACAGCTACCCATTAAACATTTTAGGCCACAATTTAAAATATTAATTTCTGTGGCATTGTTCTAGCTTATGCATCTGAAAGTGTGCATTTCGGGGAAAAAGCAGGGGTTGGTCTGTGCTGATACATTCCAGCAATAAGGTTCCATTTTCGGGGGTGGGGGGGTGAGCTTGTTTACTGTAAGCTGCTGGGGCTTTGCAAAACGTCCTAAGAGCAACTGAGAAGGAAGTCTGTGAGAAAGACACATTTTCATGACGGTGCCAAGTTTTAGAAGCTTCTCCCAGACCAAGTACTGAAAACACTTTGAAAATAACCGTAAATGTAAGCCTTTAAACTGTAAAATAGATAGGTAGAGAACACAAGCCGTATTTGCCAACATTAATAATTTGTTGAACATCACAATTAGCCATATTTCATACTGTACTACGGGTCCATTAATAAAAAGGGGTCCTACATAACACAGATAAAAGCCAAAAAGAAAACCTCTGGACTTAAAATAGCTATTTAATGTCTACAGATTATAAACCATAGCAAATAACAACTGAAGATATTTTTTAAAAGTTCTTCTAGTTTCTCCTGCCATTACCTCAACAAAAGTGGAAGTATGGGGATTTTTTAAAAAAAAGGCTACTCCCATAAGGCTCATGGTGGCAAGAAAAATATGGCCTAACAGCACTTGTAAGTCCTGCGCTTGACTCCACTTTTGTCCAGATGCCAAGACCAAGGTGTATTAAGGCAGTTTGCAAAATGAACATGAGACAGACAAATCAGCTACCCAAGGATAAAATATAATTGTGTTGTAGTAACTACCCGTGAAATTTCAGATGGAAAGAAATCCTTTCATCTACTTTAATTAAACACATTGTCTTTTTAGGACTGGCAGACTGATGGCAAATTTCTGTATTCCCCTCAATAGTTCACTATTGCATAATATTCACATGTTACTTTTCATTTGTCAATAACCTCAAGGCACTCCTGATATGTGTCCCCCCAGGAGGTGTCCCATACAGGCACTTTCCACAGCAAGAGGTGCTTCGCTTCAAGCAAGGTTTCTGTATCATGTGCTTTCCAACCATACAATAGACGGATGTAAGAGAGTGTTGTCTAATAGATGCAAGAGTGTTGTCTAATGATAAAACACGTGACAGTGGTGACAAAACAAGCCCACAACTGAGCCAACATTTAACCCAGGGACTTCCCAGCTAAAGCACATTTTTATAGTTCTGAATTAACGCTATCCAACTAAAAGAGGACGTAAAAGGTCTCTAGCCAGTCATGTAAACTGGGTACCTGCGTCATGGTACCTGCAGTAGATGCTGCCTTTTATAAGAGTTATGATGTGGATGAAAGTATAATCTGGGCCTTTGCAGGATTGGAGCAACAGGTGTGAGGCCTAAGATTTTGGCTGTAAATTTATCTTTCCTCTTCTTTGCAACGACTTCGTTGGCTTCGTTACTTAACGGTTCAGTCCCATCAAAAGGGAGGACGTTGACTCTGGCTCAAGTTTCATTCAGAAGTGCTGCAGAATGAAGCCAGGAATGACACTGGAGCAATATTGCAGTGGCCAGGCTACAGGTCACAAAAACTGCCACACGCTTGGCTGAGTAGATCTGGTACTTAAAGAGCTTTGATGCCTCCAGAACCCAGGAACAGCTGATATCTGGCCATTATACATTGGCAATTGGCAATTTTGAAGGTCAAAGTGGAGGAGGTGCAGATCTTATGGCCTATCCCATTTACCTTGTGGCCCTCTCTGTCCATAGGGACAGCAGAGTGTTGAGTGCCTTTATTTCTATTTTGGATTGCATCAACAACTAGGGAGTTGGCCGTGGGATGCTGGAATAGAAAAGGACAACCTTCTTGCTTGGCCTTATATTCGTTTTTGATTCTGTGGGTTGATGATGGCACAGAGGCTGGTCAAAGCAAGGGTCCTGTGGTCCCTTCTAACAATCCATCCACGATAGGCAAGGTGACTGGACCAGAAGAACTGGAATGTATCCCCTCGATCACTGCATCTGTGGCCCCTTGAGGGGGGGGCACAAGATACATCGATTTCAAGTGATCCCGCCATGCAAATCTGTTGCTTGCTATAAGCCTGAAGTCCACTTGGATAGTATGTGGATGGCTCTGGAAATGGGTTCTCTGGGGACAGTTCCAAGGCAAAATCAAAGTCCTGTTCATTATACAGTACTGATCATAGTCGTAATAAGACTGAACGTTGAGCCTCAGATCCATTGGAGAATCCGAGTGTCCTCCTGTTGTTGTTGGAGTATCCTGCGTGGCATTGGTTGGACCTGAACCAAGGGGAGTGTACAGGTCCCAAGTCATTGCTGTAGTTATTGTATGGGTCTTCCAGAAGATACCTCAAAGACAAGTTGGGGGGTGCATTATCAGATCCAGCTGATATGACAGATCCGATTGATAGGATGATGAAGGTTGACGACAGGGAATCAGTCATCTGGAATCAACAAATTCACCCTCTGACACGGACAGAGCTGATATCGGGGAGTGGCCCGATGGCAAAGGGATTAACAGAATTAGCATGGGTTCGGTGATGGGTTTGAGTGGTTGGCTGTACTGGAACCATGACTTTATGACGAGGAGGAAGATGACTGGGATGACTTTGACAAAGTTTTTTCAGGATGCTTGAGCTTACTACGAGCTTTTTAAGGAAGAGGTTCTGAAGTGCATCTCCTAGGTGATGGTGGGGTAATAGTTTCTGCTGTTTAGAACACTGTAGTCAGAGCCAGGGGGTCTGAAATCGATCTTGGATCCGTTGGAATCAATGATGATTGGATCTGTTACACTGTCATGCTCGGATAATGATCAGAAGCAGCACTGGACAAGGCTTGCCATAGAGGTGGGTTTTTTTTTTTTTTAGCACAATGCCCTATCATACCTTGCTTTGGGACTAAATTGTCTACATACTAGACAACTTGAGACATCGTGCTCTTCACTGAGGCATAGTAGACAAAGTGTATAGTTATCCACGCAGGGGATTTTAGCCCTGCAAGACATGCATTTCTTAATAAGAGCTCTTGGGCCATGCTTTTTTGAGGCTCTCTAAAGTCATCTTTGTAATGATTTTAGCTTTGAAAGTAAAAAAAAAAAAAAAAAAAAGGCCCAAAGGGGTTTTCCATACGGAGTTTCGAAGGAAAGAACTCCTCTTCACGATGGCAGAGAACTGAGGGTAGGGTGCCCCACCCCCTCCTTTTATGATGGAAAAGGCAGGAAAGCAACATGAAGGAGCGGGGGAAGGAGCACTCTCTAGAGTTGTTGAGCTTCAAAATCTCTCTGTGGCAGGCCTGTGTGCACGCACAGTAGCCCATGTGCGACTGCAAGGTACAACCATGATGAAATCATAGAAGCAGGTAATGTGAAAAGGAAGACGTAGCAGTTAACAAACATGAGTCAGAGTTAGCAAAAGTTAGGTTCATGTCAAAAAGACATTGATAAATGGGATTAGTTCTAATTGAGTTTGGGGCAAAATAATGTGCTGGGATTTTTCTTCTTCCAGAACTCATGTTAATCCATGCATGAGAGGATATTTCTGGAAACTGTGCTAAATTAAGTCTGCTAGGTTGTTTGGCTAAAGTGAAATCAAATATTAATGTATTTGTTTCAATAAACATTTCTGGGCTTCCAGTGATTGATCCAATTACTCTCCTAATCATAAATTTTGATTCTTTTAACAGCTTTCTGAATCACGGAATTCCGAGCTGCAAATGTTGCCTAGTGAATGAATTCCTGCTATTTAATATTCATGTGACCCAAAGGTGTTATTATGCTGGGCAATTTAATGACATTCTTAAAGCAATAACTACGATTTGAAGAGGCTACAAAACAGCTTGCATTCAAAGAAAGGCAACATGGTCATTAGTATTATGCCATTATTCAAGATGAAGGAAGGAAGTCGTACAAGGGCGGTGTGAAGGGAGGGAGCTTTCTGTACAGGATGAATCTTACAGATAAGAGAGAAATTGAAATTTACTGACAGACCTGTGATTAAAGTCAATCTTTTAACTACCCCAGGAATTCACAGCAATTAGCTCATCAATTTAGAAATAAATTGGTGCTGCTTTTGGTCATTAGAGGAAGCAACGGACACTCCCCCCTTACCTTTAAGATGGATCTCCCTCCCGACTAATGTACAGCAAAGCTTAAAGAAATGGGATGCCTGAAACTATGCCAAGACACTTCTTCATAGAAAGGCCAGCAAGTGCTGGGCTGTGAACGGCGTTGTGGCTCATGTGCTCCTCACGCACAGAGAAAAGCTCCTGTCACAGCATCAATCAAAAGCCTGCTGCGAGAGCCTGGAATGTCACTCTTAACATAGAGCTTGTGTTTTAGTTGACTCATAATAATTTACCTTGCACTCAGTGGCAGGAGTTAAATATCACAGCTGCATCCGATTTTGAAATCTGCTATAAACATGCACTGGCAGTAGCCAAAAGGTAGGTCTCCTCCCCTCTCTCTCTTTTTTGGACTATGACCGTTTCGAAATGAAAGTGGTTTCAAAAAGCAAAGCAGGATGTTGTTATTCTTCAGCAAAGTTTCAACTGTCATTCTTATCCCACAACAACAATACTTTGAAGTTTTGAGGGAGGGCTGGCAGGAAGACAAGGGAAGGATGTTTGAAGGAACTGTGCTATCAAACTAATAATTGGAATTCAATTTGCCCAGAGATCCTTGCTACTGCTATGCGGTAGACTGGTTGTGCTAAACAGCTTTTTTGTTTGTTTGCTGCATTTAACACATATACGAGAGCACTGAAATGTGGACATATATTTCTCAAGAGTCAACGTTTTCAAAAACATGGTGACTCCAAAAAATGCCATTAGGCCAGAAAGATGTTTTTTATTGATGTCATCAGTTGCTGACTGATGATAAAAGTGAAGCAACTTTTAAGTCTGTGAATACATTGCTTTGCAATCTGTGTTCCTTCTACCTGCCTTCTACCTTTGACTAGACCACAACAGCTTCAATTTTTATGCACCTTCTGATACCAACTAATTCTTACCTACCCGTGTGCCCTTATCAGGCCCTTGCCCCCTTCTTTTTCCATGTGATTTTTGAACAGTATTTATCATAATGTGGGGGTGCTTAAAAAAAACCCAAGTCATTAGAAAGTAATACACGATTCTTTTTGTGTTAAAAAGGCAATCACTACTGGCATAGTCTAAGTCTGAATTGAAGGAGTCTTACTTTGAAAAGATTATGAGACAGCAAAAGAAAAGGTCTAAGTGTGTGGAAGGGGAAAATAAAAAGTGTTGCATACATTTGTCACTTCTACTTTTTAAATTTCAGCATTCTTAAATCTATTTTTAAACTGTTTCTAGGGTGGCAAAACAGGTATTTAGTGGATCTTTGGTGTTTTGTATTTTAGAATTTTGGTCTCAATCTGTTTCAATCTCTTCCTCTCTACAAATCTGTTTCAATCTCTTCCTCTCTACAAATAGGTCAGCGATAATTTTGCTTTGGACATGAGTATACAATAATGCAGCGTTTCTTACTCCTTTTCCAATTATGCCTATACCTGGGGCTCACTCATTCCCTCATTAATAGTTGGCTAATCAGGCGATAGTGAGTTTCTAACAGACTGTGCCACTTGATGCTAACAATATAAAATCATGGAATATGAACAGGCTTTCAGAAAAAGTGCAAAAAATGGAAATAGGAGTTGTTGTCTTAAGCCCGTGCTGTTTTAGATTATATTAGTCAGCGTAACCTATAAAACTTGCTACTGACAAATGCAATTCATTCCTCTTGTGGATCTACTTAAAGGTAAAGATCCCCTGTGCCAGCACCGGGTCATTCCTGACCCATGGGGTGACATCACATCCCGACATTTACTAGGTAGACTGTTTACAGGGTGGTTTGCCAGTGCCTTCCCCAGTCATCTTCCCTTTACACCCAGCAAGCTGGGTACTCATTTTACCGACCTCGGAGGGATGGAAGGCTGAGCCAACCTTGAACCGGCTACCTGAAACCAACTTCTGTCGTGATCGAACTCAGGTCATGAGCAGAGCTTGAACTGCAGTACTGCAGCTTACCACCCTGCGCCATGGGGCTCCTGTGGATCTACTTACCCTTTGTAAACTCTGAGTATAAGGACCAAATCCCAAATTACATTCTTTTCATGGAATTGAGACCATACTCAAACATCATAATTCTGTAGGCTGGAGAGTCATTTACATTTTTGTACTGGCTAGCCTGATCTCGTCAGATCTCAGAAGCTAAGCAGGGTCAGCCCTGGTTAGTATTTGGATGGGAGACCACCAAGGAAGACCAGGGTTGCTGTGCAGAGGAAGGCGCTGGCAAACCACCTCTGCTAGTCTCTTGCCATGAAAACTCCAAAAGGGGTCGCCATAAGTCGGCTGTGACTTGACGGCACTTTACACACACACATATACTTTGGTAGGCTTGAGTGTTCTTAATATATACAAGGGGCTTTTCTCTGCATCTGGTTTGATTCCGCCTTCAGTACAGAGTAGCTTAGGGAGGAAAAGGGTACAGGTTCCCTGGAGAGAGGTTTATGGTAGAAAATACCCTCTTCTCACAGAGTTTGGGGAAGGGATCCTAACAATTAAAGGGAAGGACACTTCACTCTTCCCTTTGCTATCATGTCACATGACAAGGTGTAAGAATTAGATCGCTGCCTACATAAGGTATTCTTGGCATTTGGGAGTATTTCCTGTCTGTTCATGATCACATATTGGCCAGTCACTTGGCTAGAAATCTGTAGCCTAATTCAGTGGCTGTTAATCTACTGCTCACAGCATTATAATTGAGTATACCCATAACCACAAATAAAACATAGGATATAAAACAGCATTTCAACAAGTAAATTTATGATATATACAGCTCTCACGCATACACTTAATGAGAATGTTGTGCTTGATGGCCAATCAGCCAACTCCTTAGGGATAGTTTTGATTCCCATTCGTTGCTTTTTAACTGCATAAGGGAGAAATCTAGGATCATCAGGATAGGATGAGAGGGATGTCCCTCAACCATGAGTATGTGTGTGGGGGGAAGGAAGCAATTTTTGTTAATTTACTCCCTCAAACTGCAGATTGATACACAAGCTTCTCCTACATTTTCATTCCATGCTTCTACAATATTGTTTAGCATTTCAGCTAATTCTTTCACGCCCCTCAACTACGTTAGGCTCTTCTCAATAAGTCTCTCTGTTAAAATTCTAGTAATAATGTTTTCAGTAAACGACTGACTACAATTTGCAAGTACGGCAAAAGCTTTGCTATCCAGCACTCATGGGGAGTAAGGCTTGCTGGTTAATCAGATGTGCCGGATACTCAAGCTTATTGCTCTGCCCCACTTCCTGCCTATAGGAAACAACAGCAGCCAAATCCAACTCCCTTGGTAACACTATGGTGACAGCCCCGATGCCTGGTGTGACCCCCACTGAACCACTTTACGCAGCACGCAGGCAAGTGGGCTAACTATCCTTTTTTATATATAAAATTTTTATTATTTTTCCAAAATTATTAATCACATAGTTTAACAATGACATAAACAGTAAAAAGTAAAAACAAATAGGTTACATTGTTAAAAAATTTATATATAATAAAAAATTGTTGACTTCCCCTACACCTCCCTTCATCTTGTGATTAGTCCACAGGTGGACTAGTCTGAGTCACCCGTTTCAGAAAGGTTATAATGTGTGGGTGTCTAGACAGTGGTATTTCGCCAGACAGTGACAATACGGTAGACAGGGCCGCCACCTGTCTGCGAAGGGTGGAGGCCTTGAGGCCATTGCTACACCTTCGTGTAGGAAATCAAGGATTACCGGTATCCCTGGAGAAAGTGGGTTGAAGTGCTTGCGCCTACACCACAGCACGAAGGCTTTCCAGGAGGTATTATAGATCCTCCTGGTGGAAGGCCTTCTGGCCTCTATCATGGTGTCCACTACTGCTGTAGAATAACCTTCCTCTAAGAGGGACTTCCTCTCAATTTCCATGCAGTTAAGCGCAGCCATTGAGGGTCTGGGTGAAATAGGGGATCCTGATGCAGTAGATCCGGCGTGACCGGGAGTTCCCATGGTGTTTGGATTGATAATTCCCGCAGGCTGGGGAACCAGGGTCTTCTCGGCCAAAGAGGAGCAATGAGTATAACAGTTGCCCCTTCCTCCTTATCTTTCTTATGACCCTCGGAAGAATGGGAATTAGTGGAAATGCAAAGAGAGTCTCTTTGGGCCAGGGAGACATGAGAGCGTCCATGCTCTCCGCTTCCGGGTGGAAGTAACGAGTCAGGAACCTTGGGAGGAGGTGATTGCTCCCTGAAGCGAACAGATCTGCTTTGAGTTGTCCGAACCTCTGCACTATCTGTTTGAAGACCGACCTGTTGAGGGACCATTCTCCCTCGTCCAGGACTTGTCGACTCAGCCAGTCGGCCTGGAGGTTGAGAATCCCGGAGACATGTTCTGTTGCTAGAGACAGCAGGTTCGATTCAGCCCAAGATAGAATGGACACCGCTTCCTGGTGTAATTTGGAAGACCTCAACCCCCCCTGCTTGTTGATGTAGGCCTTTGCTGATATGCTGTCCGTTCGGACTAGGACATGTTTGTGATGTATGATGTGTTTGAAGTGTTGTAGGGTGAATCGGATTGGCCGGAGTTCCAATAAATTTATGTGTAATTTTCTTTTGCCCACGGTCCAGAGCCCCTGAGTTATGAGGTTTTGGCAAGTGGCTCCCCACCCCTCTAGACTGGCATCTGTGTAGATTTGTATCTGGTTTTCTACTACAAAGTGCATCCCCTTGTTCAGATTGGTACTCCGGTACCACCAGAGGAGTGACTGTCGGAATGTCCAGGGAATTGGGATTGATTTGTCCTTGCTTTGAGTGATGAGGGCTTGATGAGGTTGTAAAAGTCTCTGGAGAGGTCTGGAGTGAAATCTGGCCCATGGTACCGAGCTGAGGCAGGCTACCATTTTCCCCAATAACTTGGCCAGGCTCATGAGTCTGCCTTGACTGGATCTGATTGTGGCTTGGACCATGGATCGGATCTTGACCACTTTGTCCTGGGGCAGGATCACTAGATTCCTGTGGGTGTCCAGGATGACTCCCAGGTGTTCTAATCTTTGTGTTGGGACAAGATGGCTCTTCTCTGTGTTTATGAGAAAGCTGTGGTGAGAGAGGACCTGAATCACTCTGGATGTGTGAGTCAAGGCTTGATCTCTGGTTGTCGAACAAATTAGTATGTTGTCTAGGTAAGGAAAAAGAGTTATTCCCTCCTGTCGAAGCAATGCCACCAGTCTCACCAGAATCTTGGTGAATACGCGGGGGGCGGATGCCAGGCCGAACGGGAGGCCTCTGAACTGGTAATGCTTGTTGGAATAGCAAAATCTGAGATATTTCCTGTGATTTTGGTGTATTGGGACATGTAGGTATGCCTCTTTCAGGTCTAACGAGGTCATGAAATGGTCTATTTGTAGGGCTTCCAGAATTGACTGAACAGTTTCCATGCGAAACTTTCTGTATCTGACCCTCCTGTTTAAATGTTTGAGGTCTAAAATACCCCTTAGTCCCCATTTTTCTTGGGGACTGTAAAGAAAATCGAATAAACCCCTTTGCCCAGATCCGCTAGGGGAACGGTTCTATGGCCTGAATGCTCTGGAGGTGTAAAATAGCCTCCAGGGTTCTCTGGTGCTTTTCTTTTCGTACTGACCTTGGTGAATTTACAAATTTTTCGATTGGGAGACTCGTGAATTCTATCAGGTATCCTGTGGATAAGACCTGAGAAACCCAGGCATCCATGTAGGACCTTTCCCACCTTGTGTGGAACTGCAGAAGCCTGCCCCGTACTTCAGGGAACCTGGCGTCACTGTTTAGTGTTCTTGGAGAATTTGTCTCCTCTGTTATTGGCAAATTGCTGGTGTCCCGGGGGGGGGGGATGAAAATTTCTGCCACCCCCTCTGCGAAAGGAGTTTCTGTTGCTGTTACTCCAGGAGCCCTTACGGTTGTCCGGTCTAAAGGGTGCCAAGGTGTGAGAAGATCTGAAGTTGGGAAATGACGACAAAGGTTTCCCATCTTTCTTGAAAGACTTTGGGAGAACCTTATTCTTGTCTTTATTTTCTAGTCTGTCCCCAAAAAATTTTCCCCCTGTAAAAGGATAAGACATGGTGAGTGTTTTAGTCTTGATTTCGTTTTGCCACGGTCGGATCCACAAAGCTCTTCTAATTGCAATGTTGGATGAGGTGGCTCTGGCCGCAAATGACATGGCGTCTAATGAAGCATCCGCCATGAAGGCAGAAGCCTTGAGAAGTCTGGTAAGACCTTCTGACTGTTTACGATCGTCACCGGTATACAGCTGTATTATTTTTCTGAGCCACACAATGGAGGCTCTAGCCATAATGGAGGAGGCTGCGGAGGCTTGAATTGCCAAGGTGGATGCCTCATGTACTTTCTTGGAAAGAGTCTCTGCTTTCGTGTCTATCGGGTCTCTTATTGTCCCCATCCCATCCTCTGAGGGAAGGTCCAGAGAATGAACAGCTGCTATGGGAGCATCAATAAGGGGGAGTTGGAATAGGGCCATGGCCTGAGGTACCATGGTGTAGAGTTTCTTGATATTGGCCGAGAACTGCCTATTGGCCAGTGGCTTATCAAACTCGGCCTGCACCTGGTTCTCAAAGAACTCAGGGAAAGGAATTTCCCAGATGTGGGGTTTGGTGCTAGGAAAGAATTCCTTAGTTCCCTTCTTTCTAGATTTTGGTTTGGACTCAGCGATGGGGTCTGGGTCCTCAATGAGATCTAATGCTATCAAGGCCTTATTTAATAGACCCTGAAAATCCTCTGCTAGAAAGAGGCGAGGATGTTGTTCTTCTAACAGAATGGGGTTGTCCTCATCAGAATCCACTTCGCCATCCTCTTTGCTCTCTGGATCAGAGACTACAGAGGAGAAATCCTCCATAGATTGAAGAGGTTGGGGACCAGACTGTGCCTTTAAAGCCGCCTTGGTGCACCAATGTGAGGATTGTCCTTCCTGACCGTCCTGACCCTGTTGAAGGGGGGTGGGAGTAGGGTGGGAAGGACCTGGATCGGTACCCTGAATGATTGGGGCAATAGATTCTCTGAGAGCGTTCATCATTTGTGCCTGTCTAACACGCCATTAAACAAATCCAAAATTTCCCTCCTTGTAACGGGAACATTGTGCTCCGATTGAAATACATTACCCCCCTGCTGCCTGTCTGTTAAAGGCGAAGCTCCTTCCATCAGTGGGCTTCCCGGGGCCGTTGAAGCTCCTGGCGGCTTTTGGCAACTTTGCCACCATACGCGCCATTTTGAGGCGGCTCATCCGAGCGCGCCTTCTTTGGAGCCGCCGGACCCTCGGAGCCGCGTGCGGTGGAACCGCTGTTCTGGCTGCCGGCAATCTTTCTGCGCCGTCGCCCTGTCAAGGCGACGAGGGCTAGGTCATGATCCTCCTCAAATAGAAGATCCGAGTCAGAGTCCCTCCTGCCGTCCGCCATCTTGCTCAGCAGAGTGAAGTGGGGGGGGGGCGGAGAAGAAGTTGAGGAGATCAGGCAAGATGGGAGGAGGAGGGGGCGTTCGCGATCAGTAGCAGTAACAAGAGAAGGACAGATAAGCACACAAGAGGAACGGAGGACAAACGCACAGGGCTAACACATAAAAAGATTCTTTTCAAGTAATGCGGAGTTCACTAACGAAGCTGCCACCCTAACTGAGGCAGGACGGAAACTGGGTTTCCGCCCAGGGAGACAGGAAATTGAAGAAAAAATATTTAGTCCTGCCTCCCTGGGCACGTGATGGTAATACCCGCGATTGACAAGATGCCCTTCCACCCAGAACTGAGAACACCATTAAGTATTATACTCATGCTGAAAGGAAGCCATTGTTCAAAGCTAATTCGAACTGGATCTATTAGTACTAAACCATATAGACATATATAGATATAACTGCTTTTCATATCTAAAGACATTAGCAAAAAGAAATGATTCAATCTTAGTAATTCATTCACATTGCACAGCAAAGCAGCAAACTGCACATGCTAGCAAACTGAGCTAATACATACCTTTTTTATTTCACTCCCGAGATACACATTATTTTATTAAACCGTACTGCATACATACCTCAGCATAAATAAAACATTATGCTTACCAATTAATATATCCAAATATAGCATATTTTGGAAAGCCCCTGAAACATTCCCGTGAGAAGATACACAATATTTTACAATATGTAGTTTTTAAAAAGCTAGTGTCCTTCAGTTCATAAATAGGCTCAAAACCAAGAATCTAGAGCCAAGAAAGGGAACTGCATTGCTTGTGTTGACAAGAAAAGCCCATGTAATTACGTTGCAGGTGAAATATGGATTTTTAAATAAGGAATAATGACCCCTGTATAACAGGTGGCCTGTCTTTTCACCCTCTGTGCAAAACCCCATTTCCTGCCCAACATCTTGAATAGATTATACACCAAAAATCAATGCATTCAGAAGGTGTGATGGGATCTGTGTAAATCTTTATTTGAAATTTACTTACCAAATATCATATTTTAAAAATAAAGATAAATTTGCTAAGGAACCCATTTCTATAAACCAAGGAAGTATTTTGTGCTGGATCTTTAAAACACAACTGGGGAGGAAAGCCCTAATCAAACGAGAACTTCCAGTATTACTTTGTTTTGTTACTTGTCCAGGTCTGGATACGGCTCTAGCATACCTAGAAATTCCTCTTGTTCCATTCAGTGTAGCTTTCTAAACTGCTGTTTGGTTTCTTAAAACCTTTTAATTTGAATTAAGAGACTAGTTTTCAAGCTCTTTTCCTTTAGGGGGCCTTTCCTGCATCACATTGTCTGTTGAGGAACTTCCGCATGTCTACCATGGAATCCTTATATTATTGTAAAAGATTCTGATTCATATTCCAGGGTGCACAATCTGCTTATCTGATGAACTTGCCAGGACTACTGGGCCTCATCAAGGCTCCAGTGAAGCTGAAGTACATTCTATAACCCACACCCAAATCCCACCCCAACTCTCACTCTTCTCTGCTTTTTTTGGGGGGGGGAATCAGTAATGAACGCGTTTCAGATACATTTATCCACCATTTCTGATTTCTTAATTGATGAACTCCCTTATATGGTTTCAGCAAGGTGCCTTGGAATAGTTTAGAGTGAAAGCCACCGTTTTTGGAACTCCACCACTCTAAAAGGCGGCAGTGGTGTAAATCTAGTTGTCACCACTGAGCTTGCATCTTCCTGCGATGCCTTCTACATGGTGTTTCCCCCTGTTCAAAGATGCTCCTTCCAGTGAAAGGGAAGGAACACTGGGAAAGGGGAGCACCCAACTGTAGGATTATACTGAATGTAGTGGATTGCCACTGTGGGCGGGAATCAATGCAATATTTGTGCGAAACATTACTTCTCACGCAGCCAAGAAAGCAATAGAAAGGGCAATATTATTTTTGCCAATATTAACTGAAACATGCCTTAACTCAGTAGCAAATTGACCAGACCATTGATCTGCATAAGATCAATGCCTACTGTGCTAACCAAAGTACTATAAAACTAACAAAAGGCCCTAATTCACACAACCCCTTTCATTCAGATATCTTGGGGGGTGGGGGATGGGAAGATGCGTGATGGCATCCCAAACAGTACCTGCCTACCAAATATCCCACTGCAGACAGCTTTTTAAGTTCATGTTTAATTATAAGGGGAAAAAATAACCACCTTATACTACTTAGATGGGTCTGCAAGCTTCTTGAATCAAGGGTTACTATATTTACTTGAAAGGAAGACACCCTTGAATGTAAGACAACAGCCTTAAAGTGTTATACACAAAATTTTATTATTGGCATAACTAAATAGTATGTAAATGAAAGACAATCTCCTCTTTTTGTTTTGGATGGCATATCTGAAAACAAACCTTAGTCTGAATTTGAGTAAATACTGTATGTACCTATTATTGCAAGGTGCTACCACTGGTTACTTTGTTTAACAATTACACATTCAATTGATGTGCTATTCCCGGGATGAAGAAAGACACTAATTCCAGGGAATACTTTCTGGCAGCACTGTGATTTGTATGCCAAATTAATTATTTGTTTGGTCACACTGTAAACCTACCCCCAAACTAACAGTTTTGTATGGAAGCTACAATATATTTACATATTTAGAAGACCAAATCATGTTGTACTTACGGCAAGGAGTACTCCGATTGCTCTCAAGCTGTGGAAATACCAGGACAGTAGACATCAGAGGCTGAGCATTTTCTTTTGGTTCTTCTTTAACCATCTGGTCAGCCCAAACCACAGCTTTCTCTCTCTGAATCAGCTGTTCAAGCTCCTTGAAGTCCTCTTCTATGACGCCATTTGTTAACCCTCCATTCTTCAAAGCTATGTACTGCCTTCGTAGAACTGGAAGTGAAGCACTCAGTATTCTGTAATTTTAAAGAAAACCGAAGAAATATGGTTAGAAATATTTCTAAGAGGAAACTATGTCAAACACACATTTAACTAACTACCAGTTTTTGTGCTTGCAATGGAATTACTCTCATTTTTGCCTTCTCAAAGTGCCAGACGGGCAACCTGATACTAAACACACTTTGCATTCTAAGTCAACAGAGCAATTTCACTCATGATAAAGGGGCTTAAAGATCAATACGACCACCTTGCCCCCCTCCTCCAAGCATCCAACCAGATGAAAAATTCTGGAAACCCCCCCCCCCCAAAAGAAAAGAAAGCAAACCAAACAAAACAGTTAAACATCGCAGAGTGTTTTTGGGTTGGCGTTTTTAAAAAGGCATTACATGGTTTTTGATGCTGAATTTTTCTATAGACCAATTCAGCTGCTTACATCTGCTGAATGTTAGTGTCACACAAGTTTATTTAAAATGTATACTTGAAGACACCCTGTCTAGATGGTATGCACAATGCGAAAAATAAATGTAATTTATCTATGACTGCTCCTTTGGGACATGTAATCTCACATGGGTTATCCTTGCTTCATCCCCATTATAATATTCAGAGCAGAGATTAGACATGGAGGAATGGCTTCCTGTGGGGCCACATTCCTTCCAGTCTTCCATATACTTTCAACTTTTTCTAGTGCAACTTCCAACAAATTGAAACTAAACCCTGAAAGGACAGAAGTAATGCTGGTTGGGAAGATGGAGGTCTTGAAGTACATTGTGCTCCCCACTTCTGATGGCATTCAGCTGGGAACTCAGCTAGTGTTTAAGGTTTTCGCTGTACTAAGACTTCTCAAGTTTCAACAGCTAGCTAAAACATTTGCTTCCATATGTGACAATATTTTGATTTGTTATAGTATAATAATAGTGGAGGTGTGGATGCCATCCCAATGCTTTTTTGCATTCGGTAACAATTAACTCTAGAACTGAAGTCCAGCCTTGTAGATGGCACAGACAAACGGAGGCTGCAGAACTTCTGAACTGGAGCACAAGAACCTATAGACTTAGGTATAACATCATCAAAAAGCTCCTTTCTTGCCTACACTTCTTCTTTGCCTTCTCTGCACGCTAACAGGACAGGTTACAGGTCCATATATGTATATACCAAGATTAAGCCCATCAAATATGGCACTGGAATGCAGACTTACTTTTCTGTCTGCTTATGCTGCTGCTCTTGGAGAGAAGCTAGAATTCTCATGTATTCAATCTGAGTCTTCAAATCCTTAACTTCCATTTTCAAATTACAGCACTGAAGATCTTTTGAGAGCTCCTTGGGAAGGGGGAAAAAAGAGCTAAATTCAAATACAGGTAACTCACATAAAAGTTAACATTGGTGAGTTGCATCCAGCCATGTATTTCTGAAGGGCACTTAAGTATTCTTAAGAGGGGGTGGCCATTTCCTCTAATTTTCTCCCACTACAGCCCACCAAGACATCCAACTTAGTTCTAGGTGGAAAATGTGCTAGGTAACCCTTAGGAACAACATAGGGAGCAAAATGGGGTTGGTCATGGAAGGGGGAAAATGGTGAAAATCTCAGCCCGCTCTTAAGAAAGCTTAAGTGTTATTAAAGCCTTCATAATGTGTGCAAGAGTCACTAGAGAAGACAGTCATGCTAGGAAAAGTTGAGGGCAGCAGGAAAAAAGAAAGACCCAACAAGAGATGGATTGACTCAATAAAGGAAGTCTCAGCCCTCAATTTGCAAGACCTGAGCAAGGCTGTCAAAGATAGGACATTTTGGAGGACATTGATTCATAGGGTCGCCATGAGTCGGAAGTGACTTAACACACACACAATGTGTGTTTGGATAGAGGCCACTGTCTTGGAAGTGACAATATAACTAATGTATTTCAATAGCTAAAGCGATTCAAAGGAGGTGGAAGTGCATAGTTTAATACCAGGTTGTAATGGGGGGATGGACTTTAACTAACTGCAAAGATTTCAACTGCAGCAAGGAACTTCAAGGTAAAAACAAACTTTCACAAGCTGACCTGATAAGGCCTTGCCTCTCCCAAACACAGAGTTAGATCCAATGAAAATTTTCCACTTGTGCTGGGGCTCTTGCTCAAGTGGAAACACAAGAAAAGTACTGTGGTAGCCACTTGTGTCAAGTCAAACTTATTTTATCTCCACTTTCATTTCCGCTTATGCAAAACGATGTGCAACCAATTTCTGGGCACTATACTGTAAAGGAAGGAAAGCGTTATGTGTCGCACAAGATCTTACTCAAGGAGAACTTTGCTAAATGCGTTTACGTGCCAGATTAAATAAACCAGTTGTTATTGGCAAGGGGAAATTAACTGGCATAGCTCTCATACTTTGGACTTTGTATGTGCGAAGGAGTTATACATTCTTGTTTGTGTGTATTTGGAGTAAGAGCATACAGTAGTCATGTGTCTCTTTCGATTATCGAGAATTTGAATGTGGCTCTCCACAACCCTCGGAATTTGTACCACTGTGCTAATGGGTAATTGTTGACGGTGGCACGAGGTAGAAAAACTGCATTACATTTCAATAGAACATTTTTAGAAAGGGTCCAATGGACACCAAACCCCTTTTGTTTGTATCTGCTCCCCAAACAGAACAACACTTTCTTCTTTTCCTGTCTCACTCCTCATACTTCACATAGGAAGCATCTATTCTTTAAATACATTGATTCTCAGAAAATTACACACACAATGTTGTGGTTGTACATATTTTAGTGTGGACACTTTTAAAATATCTCATAGGAACTTAGAAGGGTAGTAAAACACACAAACAAGACGACCTGAAAACATAAATGGAACAGGCCATTTCAGCGGGCTAGGAGGAAAGAAAATACCATTCAATTAGCTACAGCAATCAGTGAAGATGACAGCTAGGGAAAAGGTCATGACATTTCCTAAGTGGATAGCAGTAGTTTGGGATGAAGGGGTAGCTCACATCTCCCTCCTACCCCAGCTGCATCCCTTCATTTCTCCTCCTCAAGCCAACTCCTGGATTACTGTCAGGAACATGAGAAACCAACCAGTCCCCTTTGTCTCCTGCACAACACTGGGTATTCCTGATCCCCTGACCGGTTCCTAATGCTCCGTCGCTCAGTCACATTCAGCACAACAAATAGAGAGAAGAAAGCCGTTTACTTGAGGAATATCGCCATCTTGTCCTAGGAGGCGCATTTCATTTTCCACTCGATGCAACCAATTTGTGTTCTCTTCAAAGTTTTTCAGCTCCTCCTCTTTTTTTTGCTCCATTTGCAAACGTCTCACTTTAAGTAAAGCAAGCCGGTGATCTCGTTTGTCAGTTGCCTGAAATACAGCCAGTTTTTTTTAAGAAGATCGATATAAAGCTAAGCGCAGAACTAGACGTTGTGGAGAAGGTGTTAATACTGCTGAAAGCAAAGAGCCTGACATCTCCTTTCCACTAAAATAGAACAAAATATGCAACCAGCCCCAATGCTCCACTTTATTGGCTGCTGCTTACAGAGTCAGGGAAACTCTGTGTGATGTCATGACATCACATATTTTACTTAACCGTTACTAGGAAAGGAGGGGTTGCTGGTCTGGGCAGCAGCTGTGCATACCTGTATCATCAGAATTTGCTCCCCCCTAGGCCTCCAATCTGCTTTTTAATAAGATTGGTTAAAACAATTTATTCAGGTTGCGGGCCAGAATCCAAAAAGGATTCAGATTCTGTATTCATAACTTTTTTTCAGAGTTCCTTTAGGGGGGAAATGGCCCATATGCTGCTCTTTGAACTTTAAGTTCAAGAAGTTTGGCAATTAAGCACAAAAGCTTTCCAAAAGGGGAAAAAAATAATCTGCCAATGCATTTATATTATTTTCCTTCACATACGATTTTTGAAAAAAAAATCATATGTGCTTACTTTTTGTAGGGGAAACCCCCCCCCCACAGAAATCCTTGCCATTAGTTTAAGAAGGTTAGAGCTGTACTCCATTGAAAACAGATGTTTGGGAAAACCAACACAAATTATTTTACAGCAGGCCCCCAAAGATTGCCATTGAGGGTTAAATGTATATCAGCCACTTGAGCCAAATCGTAAGAGAACAGAAATACACGAACAGATGATTAAAAAACAGGCAAAAGGGGCCAAAAATAAAATGGACAAAGCCAGCAAACAAAATCTGTCTCACACACTAAAGACTAGTGACTATGTCAACAAGTCCCCTTCTCATTGTTATTGAAAAAGCTGCTAAGTCGTCATTAATATTTTAACTGTTGAGGTAGAAGGATCAATGGTAGAACGCAGAAAAATGGCACAAGTTCTAAAACGGAACTGAAAGGTTAATTTTGTAGGGAAACACTGTTATCTGATTCAAAGCAGATAAAAGGAAATATTTCTTCACCCAATACATAGTTAAATTGTGGAACTCCCTGCCCCAGGATGTGGTGATGGCTGCCAACTTGGAAGGCTTTAAGAGTGGAGTGGACGTGTTCATGGAGGAGAGGGTGTATTCATGGCTACTAGTAAAAATAGCTACTAGTCATGATGCATACCTATTCTCTCCAGGATCAGAGGAGCATGTCTATTAGGTGCTTTGGAACACAGGCAGGACAATGCTGCTGCAATCGTCTTGTTTGTGGGCTTCCTAGAGGCACCTGATTGGCCACTGTGTGAACAGACTGCTGCACTTGATGGACCTTGGTCTGATCAAGCATGGCCTTTCTTGTTCTTAATTTGATAGGGAGACACTTTATAGTGACAAGAGGGGCAGAAACAGCAGTTTGGGATGGTCAAGAAGAGCACAGGTTTAGAAGAAGTCCCAGAAAGTAAACTAAAGGGACAGCAGGTTCTACTGGCAGAGTACTGGAAGGAAGGAGAAGCCAACAATGATCCCAGAAAGAGAGATTGAGGGACAGATTCACAGACAGGGCTTACTAGGACAGCAGCTTCGATAGGATCTAGCTAGCTATAGGGGCTAGCTAGAGTTACGAATCAAATGATGAATGCTGCTTTGATATAGCCAGTTGCCTGCTCTACCAACATTTGATGGCAGATTCTCAAGATGGCTGCAGAAGCAGATACTAGATCAGAAGCATTAGATTTCGAATTTAATGTAAATAGTAGAAGGGACACTAAGATGCCTGCGCAAACCGCTTACCTTATCCACTCTCTCGGAAGAACACATCATTTCAATTTGTTCATGGCACTGCTTTTGATAATGAGTTTTTAAGGAATTTTCTTTTAGTCGCAGCTCCAGCTTGAGGCACTCCGTCCTGATTTCTTCTCGATTTGTGAACAAACATTTCAAAATTTGCCTAAACCTATCCACAAAATGCACAGCAAAAACAACAACATACAGATATAAACACAATTTACCTTTTATTACTTTTTTGTGAAGCGCATTATGAGACAATGAAAAGCAAAGTTTTTTTGGGGAAAAACCTGTTGAAGTGTTAGGGTTTCTTTTGACAATGCAGTGCTGTCTAGAATAAACCCCACACCTATGTATGAAAAATTATTATTGTACAAAAGTTGTCACACTCTTGGCAAAGCTGTCATCAAAAATGAAGTGTCATTGTCTGAAGAGTGAGCTCTAGGAGAGGTCCCTCTACAGAGGCCTAGATCTTTCATGCAAAGGAACTGCATCAGATGCTATTCGTTCACATCCAAGGCAATGAATCACAGATGAGAGCCATCAGCTGACAGCACGCTACACATGCCTGTTCATCCAGAATCTAATCTCAAGGATAGGGATTCTGACAAGGAACTAATGTGAGATCTGTGTCAATCCTTAGCATGCAGTTCTTTTACTATTTGAGGAATAGCCATCTGTAGCACCCCAGCATATGAGATAACCCAAGGACTGTTTTAACCTCAGGCTGCCTCATGCACCGCACAGTAAGCGGTGTGGCTCATGGCTCACCTGTATCACTACTATATTTCTATTAAAAATATTAATGTAACACACAATTAGACACAAAATTACAACCAAACAATTAGACCAAAATGAAGACCAAACGCTTTTTGGTCATGTGGCCTTCTTCAGTGGTCTAAATCCATTAAAATCCAGAATGCAATTATACCATTATACAGATATACAAATATATGTTGGTATAACAATCTTGATGACAGAGTAAAAGTGGGGTTTATAAAATATAAAGTTTACTTATGTAAACACCATCCAGGTTTTCCTATTCAATGTTAGACTCCAATAAATCTGAAAATTTAATTTCTTTTATAAAACTTTCTTGAATGGGGAGATGTTGGATTTCTTGCCTACTCTGGTGCTCTGATCAAGGTATCCCATTCATAAAGATGTCCTCAAGTCTGAATAAGAGAAGCAGTATATAAATAAATAAATTTTTATTTGCGGAAGTACATATTTTCACTATGGTTCTTGTTCACACTGTTTTCTTTCTAACGTGAATGTCAACTATATGAAAAGGATAAGGGTTAGTGGGGAAAACGCTGCACAGACCAAGAAAAAAAATAGACTACCAGGAGAGATGCTTTCTAAAACACTGGTATTCAGAAGCAGGTGAAACCTAGGGTGTCTTGCCCCAGCGCCTCTCCCTCCACCCCTTGAAAAGGATAACAGGAGTAGAAAACTAAAAACAAGAAACTGAAGAAAGACGGCTGGAGGGAGAAGAAGAAGGCAACCACAAAGTTTCAAGTTGGGCTAAAGGTGGTTCCTAATCTGAAAATATTGGTTACTGTTATACAGGATCCAGAGTGGGTGTTTCTGAAAACATCCAGCCAGATAGTTAAAGTCTGTTGTCAACGTAAACTCTAAAATATTATAAGTTAGATTTCAGGTGCTGCAACTGTTTCGCCTTCCTTGATTGCTTTTAGTAGAAAGGTTAAAAACTCTTCAGTTATAGTATTAAAATTCTGGTTACCATGGGAAACATTTTTAAAAAATGTGTTACACAGTGTGGTTAATAACTATGATCCTCCCCTTGGGATCATTTCTATAAATGGAGGGACTGCAGCTCTTATTTAACTATTCCAGGCAAGTAAAAATATGTAACAATCTTCCATGTGTCCTCTTACATCCAAAAGATAATGAAGTTGTACAACTATTAAAGCTAGCGTGGTACATTGTTTCGAGGATAGGACTCAGAGCTGGGAGACTCAGTTTTGAGTCCCCACTCTGGCATGGGAGTGTACTGGATGGCCTTGGGCCAGTTGCACTCTCAGCCTAACCCACCTTACAGGGTTGTTGTTGTGAGGATTAAACGGAGGAGGGGAGAATGGTTTTGTAAGCCAGTGTGGGACCCCACTGGGGAGAAAGACAGGATAAATATCTAGATCAGTAAATAATATTGGTAAACTAAACCCAAAAGAATGTTTAGCTTAGTTTTCCCACGGAAACATATTCTTATCCCAGTCATTATTCTCCCTTTGGGACAGGGAAAGGATCCTCTACCACCACAGTGGCGCTTTGGGCTGTAATGTTTAGTCAGTTAATCAAACCTGGAATCCTGACCTCACCGTACCTGCAAAAGATCTTTCACTTCTGCCACATGTATACACAACTGCTTTTTTAACCCTGGTTGAAGACCTACAGTATAAGCCTAAACAGAGTTACACCCTTCTAAGGCTACTGACTTCAGTGGAATTAGAAGGGTATAACTCTCTTTAGGATTGTGCTTATAAGTGACCTCAGATGACAGACAGTCTCAGAATCTCAAATGACACATCATGGATTTCGTTAGCCAATGCTTGCTTCCTTATGCCTCTTGAGATAAAATAGACAGAAAACCAAAAGTTGCAAATAGCCCTCATTTAAGGCAATATCCACAAGTAGCTTAACAACACTTTTCTAATGGCATAATCCGTCCTTTCCCCCAGCACATGCTGTTTCAGGGCTAAAGCAGCTTTTCCTTCATCTATATTAAGTAGCTCTAAACATGGCCTCAGAATGCAGATTAACACACACACACACACAAGAGGGCCAGGTACAGAAAGAGATGTTTCTGCAAATCTGAGATTAAACAAAGCTTTAAAAGGCAGAGATTTACTGGGGGTTACCTCATTAGATCTTGACAGCCATTTTGGATTACCTAGGCAACTGCAAACAATATCTCCAATGTTACCTGTGGTTCCCTAGGTAATCCAAAGTGGTTGCTGCAGATTCATTTAAAACCTGAGGTCAGTGTGGGGAGAGAAAAAGGGGATGCAGGTAGAGGAAAACAAGAGGAAAAAGGGGGGAAGGAAGCAAAGCCAGACTGGAGGGAAGGAAGAACAATCGAACACATGGGGGAGGGGGCGGAAGAAGGGGGAGCAGGGAAAGGAGATAAACAGCATGGGGTGGAAAACAGAGGGATAGCAGCAGATAGGTGGAAGGAAAAGGATAGGTGGGAGGGAAGGAGGGAAAGGGGAGATGCTGTGGGGACTGTAAAGGGAGGAAAAGTGGAGATAATACAGGCAAGAGGACCGGTCGGGGGAGATGAGATCTCCCCCCGAGTCCTTGTGCATCCCCTTGTTTGTCCCTTCGAATGCAGAACACCATCAGATTGTACACACAGCCTTGGTGAGAAACAGGGGCTACTGGATACGCCTAGGAAAGGCTGATGGCGTCTTCCCTTTTAAGGAATGGCCAGGAGAATCATAATGCATTGCTGGTGAATGAGGGCCAGCAAGGAGTTAATGTACATGATGGTGTATGGAGATTCCCTCCCAGACGGGCAGGAACAGCTGCTTGTACAAGTGATCTAATAAATTCGTACCTGTTTATCTCTACCTGGCACTGACCCCTGTCACGATTCTCAGGAATAGATGATTTTTCTAACTCACAGATTCTCAGTTTCTCTTTCAGCATTATGATCTGAAACAAGACAACAATGTATTCTGACAGAAATTTTACTTTCCCAGTTGTACCTTTAAAACAGCTTTTAAAATATAAAAAGAAACACACTCCAGTTATTCAGATTTTACTTGACATGGCATCGAAACACCAGGTGTTCTGGAAGTACACGGTCATTAGACTTGCATTCATTTAACTACATTTTATATGTACCTCCGCAACATTTGCTAAAAATGACAGTGACAGCCCTACCTCTTTCTTTTGTTCTTCACAAATCTTGGCATATTGACTGATATGACTGTCCAGACTCACAATATTGCTTTTCAGCTGTGGAAGAAAGAGAAAAATCCAACTTCAAAAGCGTCATGGCACTTGTAGCAAAGTGAATATATCCTCCCTTTGATACAAGAATTGTATTATGTAATAAAAAGAGGGAACATATGAACATAATTAGCAAGTAACCAGGTCAAACGTTTCCTAAGGGTAAGAGGGAAGAAGGGCAAATGGCACTGTAAGAAGTTCTGGATCCCCAATGGGGATGAAAATAAGTAAAATAAAGGTATACAAAATTAATAAACAAATCAAACAAATCAGTGTGTTTAGGAGTGCAGCTTCCTCAACAATATAAACTGAGAAGTTATTCCAAGAGACAAAGCTTAACAAAAACTGAAGCTATCAGACATTTTGATTCGGTTCTTGGAAACCGCATAACAATTACATTGATACACTGTTAAAGACTACCGTTATGCATGCTCAGGTAAGAAGCTAATTGGCAGATTGAAGAAAAAAAATATTTAGTGGGAGAAATTTAATAGCATACGGAATCAAAACAGCAACATACAATACCATCCAGTTTCATTATTACATGTGCCCGACTGTGTTGCAGCTCCACCCTATACATATATACATGGAACAAAATCCCACTGAGGTCATGTGAGACTTACTTCAAAGTGAATGAGCACGTCATTGCAGTTGGATGCACGCTAAATTTTCCAGCAGCAGAATGGAACTCGCCTGCCCCCTCCCCCCACAATGCAGCCCAAGCCCTATGAGGAAAGGCTGAGGGAGCTGAGAATGTTTAGTCTGGAGAAGAGGAGGTTGAAGGGGGACACAATTGTTTTCTTTAAGTATTTGAAGGGCTGTCACTTAGAGGAGGGCAGGGAGCTGTTCCTGTCGGCAGCAGAGGACAGGACTTGCAATAACGGGATTCAATTACGGGCGGAGAGGTACCAGCTGCATATTAAGATTTTTCTTTTTTACAAGAGTTGTTCAACAGTGGAATCAGCTACCTAGAGAGGCGGTGAGCTCCCCCTCACTGGCATTTTTTAAATAGAGGCTGGACAAACACTTGTCAGGGATGCTCTAGGCTGATCCTGCATCAAGCAGGGGGTCGGACTAGAAGGCCTATATGGCCCCTTCCAACTCTATGATTCCATGAACTCCATGAAAGGCTGTTTCTGGGGGCGGATAGGGGCCCCTGAGAAATGACACAAAGGGGACCTGCAGCAGGAAGAGAGGAACTGTAAATTTAGCCTGCATTACTTTCTACCCAACCCAGCAAAAAAAAATTACTTTCAAGCTCTATTAAGTTCAGTGGAAGAAATGATCAAATATTTTTCTCCGAAGGCAATGGGAATCAAGTGCTTATCCTGGGCTGAATCATGCCCTTTTGCTTCATTGAAGGCTATAACAAGTAGGCCTTTCTGAACAGCTTATTTTTTGTCCATGGTCTCTCTTATAAAAGGATTGGTGGGTGTAGGATTAAATGGGGGGATTTATTTACTTATTTGTCAAAGATAGGACATTTTGGAGGACTTTCATTCATAGGGTCGCCATGAGTCGGAAGCAACTTGATGGCACTTAACACACACACATTTACTTATTTGATTTATAACCCGTCTTATTCACCAATCCTGTGACATAGGTTATACCAGGAGTACCCAACCTGATGCCTGTGGGCACCTTTGGAATGCTGACCAAAGGCAGTGGGCCCAATCACAAAATGGCTTTTACAGGACGTGTAGCCAACCACAAAATGTCAGGGATTGAGGCTGTATACAACTCTAACAGTAGCTGTTCAATATTTTAGGCAGAAGCTCTGTTTAACAGGATGTTTTTAATCTGCACAGCCAATCAGAAAACCTGCTGGGAAAAAGCCCCCGTTAGCCCTGCTCACTTTCTAAATGTACTTGGCTGACACCAGGAAAGGTGTTGGTGGGTGCCATCGCACCCACAGGCACCATGTTGGGGACCAAGAAGAAGAGTTGGTTTTTATATGCTGACCTTTTCTACCACTTAAAAAAATAAGATACGTTAATCAAACTGGCTTACAATCACCTTCCCTTCCCCTCCCCACAACAGACACTCTGTGAGGTAGGTGGGGCTGAGAGAGTGTGACTAGGCCAAGGTCGCCCAGCTGGCTTCATGTGTAGGAGTGGGAAAACAAATCCAGTTCACCAGATTAGTGTCCGCCGCTCATGTGGAGGAGCGGGGAATCAAACCCGGTTCTCCAGATCAGAGTCCACTGCTCCAAACCACGCTGGCTCTCCAGAGTTTTATACTGACAGTGCGTAAGGCCAAGGTCACCCAGCAAGCTTCCATGGCAGAGTAGGGATTTAAACCTGGGTCTCCCAGATCCTAACTACTACACCACACTGTCTCCACACTGATTAACATATCTTATTTTTTCTTTCAGTAATGCCATTAAAATAGGGGGGAGCGAGAAGGCAAGGAAAACAAATTTTAAAGTCTTGATATCTTATCTGTAAAAACTGAGATTTTCTTGTCAAAGAAAGGGTGCTCTATTATTTCACATAGGAAGCAAAAGGAAAACTGGGTATTTTAATTAGCTAATTGCAGTTTTTCACAGCTGCCATAAAAAAAAAAATCAATGTTTCTGTAACTAACAAAGTACTGGCCCATAACTTCCGTTCGCTCTTTTTAAAGAATGATTTTACTTACAGAGGATTTGATGTCCTTGGCTCGGTTGGCATACTTAAGTGTGTTATATGTGTCATCGTAGAACAGAGAAGAAGGACTAACAGCAGCTATAATTATGGTGCGACAATTTCCTCCAAGAGAATCCTTCAGTAACCGAGTAAGCTTGCTGTTCCGATAAGGGATGTGCTGTTTCTTACTCTGGAAGAACAAAAAACCCCAAATGGAAAATGACTAGTGTTTAACGGTTTGCTCAGATTACAATAGCATCAAATCATGACCTACCATGAACAGCTGTTTCCAACTGTATGTCAGCGACAGGTGATATAACCTTAAAATCTTTCATTTCTGTTAGCAATCTGTGTCTACCCAGCAGGGCCGGATCCACTTTTTTTTGTAGGGGGGGGGGGGCAAAAGTACAAAATGACACCCCCATATATTATATACATATTTTTCTTTTTATATACATATACAATAAAAATATATAAGTATATAATCAACAACTCTTTTAAATGATAGAATAAATTGCGTTGACTTCTATGAATTGTTAAGGAATAATTACTCCTTTACATTCTGAGAGCCTCTAGGCTTGGATCAGAGATTACCTCCTGCAGAAATTCAGCTTTATTACTACCCTCTCTCTCTATTGTATCTTCCAGTGGCATGGTAGACTCTCTCTCTGTCTTGTTTTAGCTCTTTTTCCTGATATATATCCTCATATTTCAGGTTATACCTCTCAAAATTTAATTTCTCTGCCTCAAGTCTAAGTTCCACTGTTTCTATTTTGATCTGCTGCTCCCTCTCAAACTCCAATTTATTTTCTTAAGCTCTCATTCTTATTTCCTCAGGTCTAAGTTGCTCTGCTTCCATTTTAATTTTCTTCTTTAATTCCAGAGCTCTTAATCTATTCTGCTCTTTCAAAATCTCTGTGTACTCCGGGGATGTAGAAGATACTTCAGAACTTGCTGAAGTTCCTACTTTACTGACCCCCCAATGTCTGGTGCTGTATTAGCGACACTCTCAGCATTTCCACAGATTTTTCCTCATGAGGGATTCCAAACTCCATACACTTTTCAATTAGAGAGTCCTTCCTCATCCCCAGAAACTCTGGCATTTCTCTCTTTTTCTGTGCTCTTCCTAACTACCTGTAAGTTTTCTTTCTTTCTCGTTCCTCAGATGTATATTCCACCCTTTTGAAATTCTCTGTTTCCTATCCACATCACAATGATCCCTCAAATCAATATCCCACTGCAAAAGCTAACACCTGCAACATTTGGTCCTTTTCTGGGACCTCTTGTATTGTAACGTAATGGCGCCTCTCTGCATTGCTCCGACGTGTGTTATACTGCCTCCTTGCCTTCCTTAGTGGTTCCTACTTATTTTTGCTGCCACTGAGGGCTCTCACCTTAGACCTCTTAGTTTAACCCGAAGAACAGGGTGGCTTAGATATATTTGGTAGAGTGGCATAACAATCAACCCAAGGGGGTGGGCTGTGAGATAAAAAGGGATCTTTTATTCTAAATAAAACAACTGTTAGTACTTAAGACAGAAATAGAGTTTATTAAGAATTATAAAAATCTTAACACTTTCAGTGTGGTTTAAAAGTGTAATGGTTTTCTTTATACTAGTAACTCCTTGGCTGTAAAATAGGTACAGCTCCCCTTCTGTCTCTGAAGCTTCCTAAACAGATCTAGCCACAAAGGCTTCTTTTACTCACTTATCACTTAGGCTAATAATATCCACACAAAGAACAGATTTTTTTCCCACTCGCCACAGCACCTCACTCAGTCTCTTTCCCCAATCCATTCCTTTTCTCTCACAAACTCTCTGAACAAACCCAGTCAACTCCACTCCTGAGGATACAGCTCCCTTCCGATCATCACCCATTTTGCTCACCCATCCAGCCACCCCCTTTCTTAATTTACAGCGCAATCCCAAGAACGCTTTCCAGGGTGTAAGTTCCATTGAATAGGCCTGAGTGGGATTCTGAGTAGATGTGCTCAAGATTGCAGTGTTAGAGGCCAGCATTTTAAACCACAGTAAACGTACAAAACCCCACATTAAATCACATAAACGAAGCACGCACTCAAGGGGCGGCTGGAAGAGGGGATGGCATGCAAGCTGATGGGAGCTTGGAGGGAGCAAGAGAAGGCGGGCGAGAGCAAGAGAAGGGGAGGAGAAAGGGGCGGCTCGAAGGGGGATGGCATGCAAGCCGACGGGGGCTTGGAGAGCCGCACATGGGCGCTCGCAGAGCCTCGGTGGTGGCACTCTCAGTTCAGCTGTGAAGGGGCCTCCGGGCCCGGGCAGCCAGGTTGTGGAGATGGAAAGGGGCTGTCTGACCTGGGTGCCACTGCCCCCTCTCTGCCCACCGCTCAGGGCGGCTGCTCCCCCTCCCCCCCAGATCTGGCCCCAGTCTCCAATATATCCTGCTACATGGATACTGCTCTGTTCTTCCCTTCCAATTTAATCAGTAGCTTTCACTTTCCAACTTTTAAAGGGATGGTTAGAAACTATAACTTTCTGCTGCTTTTCACATGAAGAGACTATAGTTAGGTTGCCAGATTTGCTATCACAATCTAGGCTGTTCCTCAAACTCAGCAGCATAAGAATGTAAGAATGGCCCTGCTGGATCAGTCCAAGGCCCATCAAGTTCAGCAGTCTGTTCACACAGTGGCCAACCAGGTGCCTCTAGGAAGCCACAAACAAGACGACTGCAGCAGCACCATCCTGCCTGTGTTCCACCGCACCCAAAATAATAGGCACGCTCCTCTGATCCTGGAGAGAATAGGTATGCAGCATGACTAGTATCCATTCTAACTAATAGTCATGAATACCCCTTTCCTCCATGAATATGTCCACTCTCCTCTTAAAGCCCTCCAAGCTGGCAGCTATCACCACATCCTGGGGCAGGGAGTTCCACAATTTAACTATGCTTTGTGTGAAAAAAATACTTTCTTTTATCTGTTTTGAATCTGTCACCCTCCAGCTTCAGCAGATGACCCCACGTTCTAGTATTATGGGAGAGGGAGAAAAACTTCTCCCTGTCCACTCTCTCCAAACCATGCATAATTTTATAGACCTCTATCATGTCTCCCCTTAGCAGCCTTCTTTCCAAGCTAAACAGCTCTAAGCGTCTTAACCGCTCCCCATAGGACAGTTGGTCTAGTCCCCTAATCATTTTGGTTGCTCTTTTCTGCACCTTCTCAAGCTCTGGAATATCCTTTTTTAGGTGGGGTGACCAGAACTGTAGAGCAATCCATGTTCTCAGCATTCAGGCCCCTGAAACTTCTAGTGGAACTCCAGAAAGACCACATAAAGGGGAGCCTAGCAGTAAATATGATAGATATTCTAAATACAGTTACTTCCTTTCGGTATTCTAAACTTTCTGACATAAGTGCGTGGCAGATTTGCAGAGCATGCTGTGCTCTCCCCCTCCCCGGTTCAACAGGGTCAGATTAGGTATGGGCATGCCTTGAAGACACAGGCTTGGTGCTCAAACAAGGAGCATACATGCTGCATTTATAGGCTGTTGGTAGAGACATAAGTCAGGTAGAAGAGTTAAGAGTTAATTTAACATAGGAAGGTTGGGCTAAAATTGGTATTTTTGTGAAAGAGTGTAAGGCCTTTCCCTGTCCCCTGCAGAATGTAAGATGAATAAATCTTCTCAAACACAACTCATCAGTTGAGCAAATAAATCCGCGACATTGGAATGCCATTAAAAGCAACAACAATTTTGTCAGGCTTTAGACATCAGAAAAAGTGAACTTTATCTTTGTCCTCAGAGCCAAACTTCGTTAGATATCTTGAACTCCTCCCTGTTCAACAGTAGGTCAGATAGAGCATTTTTTCTGATTGCAAAGACATCCGACCCACAGTGACTCCTGCTAAAACATCGAACACCCCAAGTTCAGCCCCACCTCTCCCAGTTTCGCGATGTTAAGTTAAAACCATTCCCTAGAGAGTTTATAAGCCCTGACCTGGATGGCCCAGGCTATCCTGATCTCGTCAGATCTCAGAAGCTAAGCAGGGTCAGCCCTGGTTAGCATTTGGATGGGAGACCACCAAGGAAGTCCAGGGTTGCTATACAGAGGAAGGCACTGGCAAACCACCTCTGTTAGTCTCTTGCCTTGAAAACCCCATAAGGGGTCGCCATAAGTCGGCTGTGACTTGACGGAACTTTACACACACACACACACACACACAGAGAGAGAGAGAGAGAGAGAGAGAGAGAGAGAGAGTTTATAAACCCAAGAAGCTATCTAAAAATAAGTTCTGGTAGACATATGTACACAGTAAATTAGACATTTGAAGGATAACCACAGGCTGGATGTCAACACTACAACATGTAGTAAATCTGCCTAGGGCAGGGAGACCCAAGTTCCTCCCCTGCTGAGCAATAAAACTCAGTGGGTAATTGTGACCAAAGCCTCACATACATTATTTATTTAGAAAAAAAATTATGCCTCTTCTCCAGGTACTTGCCCAAGGCAGTTCAACAAATAAAAATAAAAAGCAAACAAAAAATATTAATTAAAATCCAGCATTACTACCCTGAGGAAATCTTCTAGAAAGCAATAATGCTGTCTTTAATAATACTAAATATTTATGTAACGCTTTAGTTTTGAAGTTGTCTGCATGCACTATGCTCTCGTACTTCTTCCCAACATCCAGGAAACGGTAGGTCACCATTGCTGTTCCGGTTGTATATGGGGAGCGGTAATGAGATTTGGGAAGTATGACTCACTTAAGGCCATCTAGAAATTTCATGGCAGAGATGAGATTTCAGTTAGGACCTCCTCACCCCAAATTTACAGTGCAATCCTATGCATGTTTAGTCACCACGTTTTTCAATGGATCGTACTCTCAGATGTCTGCATTGGATTGTAGCCCCAGGCTCTCAGTCACTAGCCACAGGAGGACTTTTTTAAAAATAGAGGGCAACAATCACCCACAGCAGGCTGTTGAATACCAAGCAAAATATTTAACAGACAGCAAGAGATTCCTAACATTTCCATCATTTTCTTCTTCAGACTTGATCTCAGATTGATCACTACGAAACCTGAGGAGTGCTGGGGGATGGGAAGGAAGTGGTACCTACCTTTGGGTCTGCCAGGGCATTTATGACATTGCCAAGAGCTAGCAGTGACCGGTTAATATTTGCCCCTTCTCTAAAGCGAGCGCCTTTGGCATTGGTGGCACGGGCACGTTCAGATCCTGCCAGGTCAATGAGAGACAGTTTGGCAATACGGACGTTTTGGTTGATACTGGCTGTCTTATCTTGTTGCCTCAAATAAATCTACAAAGAGAAGAGCAGAGAACAAGCAAATGACCCCCCCCCCCAAATACACATGTTTTGGGGGAGGAAAGTTCACACACAGTGCAATTCTAAGCACAGTTACTGGATGTCTTATCTTGTTGCCTCAAATCTACAAACAGGAGAGAAAAGCAAAAGCAAATGAACCCCCCAAAATACACATGCTTTGGGGGAGGGAAATTCACACACAGTGCAATTTTAAGCAGAATTACATACAATTTTTTAAGTCTATTGAGCCACTGGACTGCACTGTAACACACAAACTTAAACTTTTATTGCACTGCCACACAGAATTCAAAAGAGATTAGAAGGTATTTCTTAAATTTAAAAAATGTCTATTTTAGGATGGAATTTAATTCATATTTTTGAATTCTGCTTCACATGCAGCTTGTGTACATAAAAACAACTCAATATATAACACACTCTGTAATGCCACAACCAGTTAAGAGTCGCACAGCACATAGTCTGGAAATTTAATATCACATCTTCAGTGTAATGCTAAGCACAAGTAAGCTCTGATGAATTCCTATGCAAATGTACAGGTTTTTCAACCAAAGCATCTTGTGTCCACTTCTTCACATGTATTTCTGAGTAAACATGTACAAGAGCAGAATGTTAGTTACAAAACCTGCCACTTAAACAGTAAACACTCTTGTAACAAAAGGATCGTGCTTGCAAAAATACTATACTGACATGGGCATTGAAGTACATTTGTTTTTGTTAGAAGCGGCTTTGAGATAGGTTACTCATCTGAAGTTCAAGAGAGCTCCAGAACCAAATGCTATTTAGGACAAAGGGTTTAAAAGCAGGCCTATGAGCCAGATCTCTCTTTCCAAGACCAAAGCTATTATGGCTGAGGTGAAATATTCCGAGGATGCTCTCACCATTATTTTTTTAAAAAAAACAAAGCTTCAAAGGTTATCTAAGATCCTCGGTCACCTTATCTGCTGTATCATCTTACCTGAAAGACAGCATGAGACCGAGATGAGGAAGCATTCATATCAGTAGGATGCTGTGTTCTGTTTCTGTTTCCATAATCCAACATTTGCAGGATCTCCTTGGCAGATTTCGGCTGCAACGATTTCAAAAACAGCAACATAAAGTTAGCAAACCTTTGGCAGATTTTAATCAGGGAGATTCTTTATCCGTCAATTCTGCGATAACATTAACAACATAGCTTAGACTTTTGTTGCCATGCTGATCCCAGAGGATCCAAGAGACAAAGCATGTAAGATGATAGCTACTATCAAACCAGCTTCTATCGGTGCACACCAGCTTCAGCACCTGCCTCAAGATTATGTTCAAGATTAACATGCACAACGTTGCTTAAAGTTGCGGCAGCAAGAGGCGTCATTTTCCTACCAAAATCTACAGGTCCATTCAGATTACATTAGCTAGGTTACTTACATAGCTAGTGACGTCTGTTCAACATTCCTAAAATTCATCTTAAAAATTAATTGAAACATTAAATATTTAGAGAGAAGCCTTCATATATATAAAAAGGGGTTAAAATCAATTTCATCTGTTCAAGACAATGTGTTGCACGTTTGAACTCCCTGACAACCCTTCTCTAAGAGTTATAGTCTTCTCCAGCTTCTTGGCAAGTCTAGTTACAGCTGCAACTGCCAGATCCTGTCTCCAGAGAAAGTCTTCATCATTTCAGAGAACTAAAATGGTCACGGGGGGTGGGGGGAGACATTGTTCAGTAAGGAATTGCTCTGTGGTACCAACTTGGAAAGTGGAGGCAAAGACACTGTGCAAATTGTGACCAACCACTGTGCAAATTGGGACAAGGTGAAAGCAACTGTAACACCTTCTTTCTCCCATTTCTATGTTTGCATCAATTCAGTAATTATGTTTTCAGGCTTTGCGTCAATTTGATTTTTCCAAAACTCAATGCCTTTACGATACACCATCTTTCCCCACACCTGTTACTCCCCACAAACGTATGTCTTCTTTATTTCTATTCCCATACTGCTTTGCTGTGAGAAAAGGTTTCTCTCTCTTCCTTCAAAGCCAGTGTCCTGAACAGGATCTTTTCTGAACCACCCTTCTTTTTCAGTACCTCATGTCACCTGATTATTTTTTTGTTCCTCCCTCTATACTACCTTGCTCTCCCAATATCTTGTCCAACATAGATTGGAAGCCATCTGGGCAAGGAACAGAACGGTATTGCAAGCACCAAGTTGTTAAGCGGCAGCAGATCTGTCAGTTGCTTTCTGTGGGGTGGTGATTGCTTTTACAAATGGAAACAACAGCGTAAGTAGTACGGGAGATTGCTGGGAAGGAGACTTCCCTTGTTCCTGGAACTCTAACAAGCCAGCTGCCAGCTTCACTCTCAGCTTTAACTGCAGCAGCCAAGATGCATCATGGGGTGGCAACAGCAGAAGGAGAGTGCTTGAAGCTTGAGGTTGCGAAAAAAGAAGAGGGGAAGGGAAATTCAAAGGCAGGCCTCAGGAGAGTACAGTGGCCTTTAAATTAAGAATATGGGAAGCTAAATACACAATTGACAAGAGGATAGGGTTTTGTGTTGCAGTCGCCAAGACCATTTTGCTCAGGATCATTATTTCAATTTTGACAGCACAACTTAAGAACAAATGGTTTAAGGGGCTGCTGCCAAATGCTTCGGTTTTGTTTACAGCTTTAAATAGCTGTTCTGTAGAAACTAGGACGCTCAGAAACCAGTTAATAACTTGTGTGTGTAGCAAAGGTGGCAGTGGTTTGAACTACACTGGCTTCCACAAATGTTTTAAAAAAACATAAAGAAACTTGTAAATCTTTACTCCTTTACTCTCAGTGTTCATAGGTATGAAAGACTCAAATCTTCCCACTTGTAGTGGCGCTTCCTCCCCACAATCCCCGAATGCCGAAATTTCAGGAATGCACTGGTAGTGTCCTATAAAATTACTAATATTAGGATAACTACTTTTCTATTAGAACTTTAAATATTTCTATTGGAGAGAAAAAAAGTGAAAGCATGGACATATAATAGATTGGGGAGTCAAGCTTTCCCCGATCACACTAAAGAGTATGACTCTGTTTTGCCTCAAGTCTACTGTGAGCCCATCTTCAACTTCCCTTCCAAGGTTTCTGCATGGCTTTCTAAATCAGTATTAGTAGAAAAGAGCAAGAGTCCAGTAGCACCTTAAAGACCAAAAGGTCTTTAAGGTGCTACTGGACTCTTGCTCTTTTCTACTACTGCAGACAGACTAACACGGCTACCCACTGTAAATCAGTATTAACTGACAGATAATGAAAAGTTTTGATCGCTTTGATCTATTTGATCGCTGTGGAATGAAACGCAGAGAACAGATCACAGAGTCTACCAACACTCTTTTTGATGTGGGGCCACTAACCCCGTTATAAGTAGCCCGGGCACCGGCGTGGGAGGCACGAACGCCAGCACAGCGCCTTCCTGACCTCCTACGGGCTTTCGCCCTTAAAGGTCAGGAATGCACTATAAATGCAACAAACAAGAGTGTGAAAGGTGAACCACATCCCCCCCAAAAAACATTGTAGCACAAGGACATATAAGTCTATCTCTAAGCTTCTAAGATGTTTATGCCTATCTTATCTTTTTCTTTATGGCAAGACAGATACCCTTTTATCTTACTCATTACCTTTTCCCCTTTTGTATCCCTATCATATTAAAAAAACTAATTAAAAAAGTTGTAAAGACTTATTTTTGGTGGCTCTTGTATCTGTATGACCTCTTTCATGTCTTCCTACTGTCCATTTGCGCACCAGCACACCATTTCCCCTGTTGGTGTTCTCAATTTTCTCTACTTGATTCCCCCCCTTAGCCTCCTTTGTGATCTCATCCAAACTGGTTCCTTCTTCTCTCCAAGGAATCTACTGTAAGGTAAAGACTCAAAATGCTTTCAAATGGTCATTTAATGAATAATGTGGATGATAAACCATACATACCTGATGTAAAGTTAACCCATGAACCAATACTCCTTTTTGAGGATCTTCACGAACAGCCAGTGGTCCTGAATTTACTAGTAAGTCACGAATTTGCTCATTGTAGACCTTGGGGAAAATGTTAAACAATCCATATAAAGGGTGCATAACACACTGAAATACATAACACATATAACTGGAAGAAGGTGAAAATCTGGGCTGAATTTGTTCCTTCTCTGTTTGCAAGTGTCTAAGACTGGGCGTGGCCAGAGATGCAAAACTTTGGCACATGTTGAAGGACAAGAGCCAAAGGTCTCTTTGTCCTTGGCTTGCAATCTTTGGTCTGCCTAGTGAATTTGGATCTGCCTAGGATGTAGTATCATGTATTCTTTTTTTGGTTTGTTTTATTTAAATGCTATTTCATTTAACTTGTTTATTAAAACTGTACTTTGACATTTTTGTAAGCTGCCACAGGTCTCCCTTGGGGAAAACATGGGCATAAAAATGCCCCAATAAGTAGACATTTAAAATATTTTTAGACCCGCCTTTATCCCAAGAATCTCAGGACCCAAAGCAGGTAAAAAAATGTAAAAGCAAGCAATAAAACATTAAAACAACAGATAGATTTTTTTAAAAAATCTAAATACACCTTATGCCCCCACCAGCAGGGTATTCTTCTTTTGTCCAATTCTCTGGAACAACTCTGTTTTATAGCCTGGTCAGACAGCCAGATGGGCAGAAACCCTCTTTACTTCTGGGAGGCTGTTGCACAGACCTGGGATAGCCACTGAAAAAGTCTGAGCCCAGTCTGTTGTAAAGCATGCCCTAGATAAAGGAGGCGCTGACAATCGACCTTGCTGGAAGGAGCATTATTATTATTATTTATTAGACTTATAACCCCACCCTCCCCAGCAAGCCGGCTCAGGGCGGGTAACATCATTTTAAAAATACAACAATATACAATATAAATATACAGTAAAAGCCGTAATAAAACCATCAATAAAATTCTAAAAATCTAACATGATGGCGCACAAGTCTAAAAGCTGTAGGTGACCGTACAGGTGGCAACCCTTTGCTATTTGTTGTAAGGGGGAAAAGGGGGGGGGAGGCCAGTAGATGGTATAAATAATATGAGCAAATATAGGCAGCTGTCCTCAGTTGTAGGCCTGGTGGAAAAGCTGTCTTGCAGGCCCTGCGGATAACTTTCAGATCCCGCAGGGCCCTGATGTTACCAGGCAGAGCATTCCACTATGGATCATGTACACCCCCCTCCCCTAGAGCTTCCACACATCTAAAATGCTCATATTTTATCAAACAAGTCTCCTAATTTACTGTCAAAATCTCTATGCCACATCCTCCGTTTTGTGGAAGAAAGAAAGACATTTTGTAAATTGAGAAGAGTGCTAATGAATTAAGTTATCATGCAGCCCAATCATACACATAACTTGGAAATATACAAAACCAAATATATACCAAACCAGGTATATTTTCAAATAAGTATGCATGGGATCAAAACAGTTTGCTTGCACTTGCTGGCTTTTTTTCTTTTTTAAGAGTAGAAGACAGAAACTTTATCTTTACAATCTGGAACACAATTAAACCAAATCTCATTTTTAACAATGCACAAGTTCCGCTGCAAGAACCAGTGAACGGTACACTTTAAATTGGGCCCAGAAACCAAACGCAAGCCAATTAACTTGTAAGACTGGCATGATTGGTTCCATGCAACCTGCCTTTTTATTGTGCAGTACTGTTCAAAACTCATGTGCCCATTTACCTCAAGGTATGAAACAGCAATAGCACAATGCTTCTCCTCTTTCATCCGGTCCATGGAATTGTACAGCTCCTCCATAGTCAGGTACATCACCCCGGGATCTTCTGGTGACCCTAGCATTGTATGAGTCTTTCCTGCTCCAGTTGCACCATATGCAAGCACTAAATTTCAGGGAGTGGGGGAAGAGGGAAGAGATGAAAATATTAAATGGTGGGGTACTTATCAACTCAACCTCTGAAACAAAAGAACCTGGCTACTTATAAATGGTTGAGATATTTCATCCAAAAACGTGGAGGGGGGTAAACAGGGAGGACTAGGACAGCACTGAAAGTAATCTCCTATGACACAGTGAAACTGCTGTATGGGTGCAAAATGCTGAAATGAACACTTGTTGGTTTCCCTCTGACTGAAAGCTGCCACTCAGAAAAGGAAGATGGTATTGGCAGCAGGAATCAGAATAGTCAGGGGAGAATGAATTTGTCCAGGTATTTTCAAATGAGGAAGTTTCACAGTACACAAGGAAACAGAATACAGGCAAGGTGAGAAAAAAACAAATCACGAGCAAAACTTTTAAAGCTTCCCAACAGTTTGGAGAGCAGCAACAGAACATGTACATTTTCAGACCTGGAAATGCTTCACTGAAACACAAAAAACAGAAGTGAGCCAGCTAAATGCCCCCCCCTCCCATAGAAGCATGAGTTTTGAATTGTCTTATGGTTGCTGACAGAGGATCATTTTATCACTAGTGAAGGGATAAATATGTATAAATTACCTGTGCAATTATATCCATTTAAAAATCCATCCAGCACAGTTTTGGTAGTGTGCTCAAAGACCTCCAACTGTGAAGAATTTTCATCAAATACAGCATCAAACACGAATTTGAGATCTTTGTTTAGTCTTTTGTTAAGATCCCGGCATGGAAGTTTCTTTCCGTGAAAGAAACTGACTTCTTCTACCTTTGGATCAAAGACCAAGATGTGCTTGTCGACCACCTGGAGCACTTTCCTGAAATTGCCATCCCTTTCTTTTTGACTCTCTGGACGAACGCGGACCACTACCTTGACATGATTGCAGACATCTTCTTGGACGGTAGCAGACATCATGAGGAACAATTATGTTGTCTGTGGAATATTTCACACATAATGTAAGAATTTTTTCTATAGTTTGGAAACAATTACAGCAGCTAAAACAAACAAAAGACTTTTGATCTAGGAATAGTCATTTTATGTACCAAAAATATGTACTCAATTCATTAAGTGGTCAATCAACTGATTAATTATGGTCAATTATTTAAACCATTCATTCATTACAATTGCACCAAAGAGAGACTTTTTCAATATTCAAAAGTTAACTCTAAACAAAGAAAATCAAGTGTACACCATATTAATAAATGATACAAGAGTTTGTTGCTAACAATGGGAATGCAGCACCAATGTTTGTTAATGATAACCAAGAGGTTGTTCTTGGCTTTTATTTGACATCTGAGTGATAGCTCAAGTAATTTTAGGCTTTATTTCAAGTCAAGTTATATTATAAAAACAAATGGTAATTTTAAAATCTGGCTGCTGTTCTTAATGCAGGCCAGGAGCATCCTGATCCTAATTTTTGAGTATGTACACACACGTATATCGATGCATTTGTATACTCCTGCAAGGCTGTGAAGCAAGGAACCCCCTTTTCCACCAACAGCTATTAATATACAACAACGTAATCTTAAGTGTAGGCCACCACCTACATACATTCATTTTTAGTTTTATGGAATATTTCTCTGTGATCAAATATCAATCACCTGAATAGTATCCCAACATGTCTTTGATCCTAGGTGTGGTTTCATACTGAAGTCATATCCTACCCAGAATATATTGCAGGAGGTTAGATCTTCTAAATGCCAGTAGGGTTAGAAAAATACCAGGTGCCCTGAACTTTGATGCTGATGCCTCAAAAACACACATATGCATTTAACTCAAACTAAAGCTAGTATCTAATAATTTAAAAAACACCAAAACTGGATGCTTTTTCTCACCACAAACCAAATTAAATACTTTTAAAACTATTATATTTTCTAGTACTGCATCTTAAAATTGTGCTTTGCTTTGGTTTCTAAGCCTCACTGAGAAGAATGGATTATTACTATGTTTGTGTCTACCCTTTTTTGAAGAAAGTCAGAGCTGCATACCAGGAAGTTATCTAATTTTATTCACAGAACAGCCCTGTGAAGGCGCTTAGGGGAAGAAAAGCTGTTTTAGAGACACCTCCAGCACAATCCTAAACAGTTACACCCATTGACACGAATGGACTTAGAATAGTGCTGGATCTGACCAGTGGTCCATTTAGCCAGCATCCTATCTCACACAGTGGCCAACCAGTTACTCTGTAGGGCCAGCAACACAGCATAGAGGTCTTCCCCTGATGCTATCCGCTGGCACTGGTATTCACAGGTTTACTGTCTCTGAACGCAGAGGTTCCCTTTAGTCACTATGGCAAGTGGCCTAGAATAATGAACTTCATCCCGAAAGAGGACTGGAACCCAAGTCTCCCTAGTCTGGGTGACACTCTATTCACTGCATCATACTGGCTGCGATATTTGAAGTAATCGGTTTTGACAGTATCCCAGTATATTTGAAGTAATCGGTTTTGACAGTATCCCAGGCTCCAAGATATATCACGCCAAATACTAAATACAACGATAACCTAGCTCCATACCCCATCAGTTTTACAGACCTCAAGCACCTTTGGATGTTGAATTACAAATGCAAGCGTAACTCATGAATTCCTAACAAACCAGGATGTCGTTTATCTCTACAACATCCTAGGAGCACACACTCCTACGGCATCTTCAATCTTAACGTTGGTTCTACATGTTACACTGGATATAAACTTTAAGTACTTGGTGGCTCCTTTGTTTTTAAGATTATTATGATTATTAACGTCACTAATGCATGTGAATAAACCCTATGGTTCAAGTCCATTTTAATTACACATTAAGAGAACAGGATTTTGCTTATTCTGTGCTACAGGAAGGACAGTCTGTCTGTACCTTCAGTCAGAGAAATAAGGACCAGTAGACCACATTTTCTCAACACCATGTCCTTTAAATCCTACTCACCTCCATTGCCAACCATCCCAAACAAGAGATGCTTTTTGTGTGTGTCAGGAAATAGCCAATTGTTTGCCATATCCTCTTTTTGGTGGGGGCACCAATGTTAAATGCACTCTGAAGCATTCCTACTCATCCAGGAACAAGCCCAGCTGAGTTCAAAAGGACTTTGCTCCAGCCTAAGTGAGCATATGAAGCACAACTAAGTTCAACAGGAGTTAACCTCAGACAAGGGCACACAGCAATGCACTGTTAAATAAGCTTTTCAGAGAATCCTTCCCGATCTCCCCACCCCCTCCATCCTAAATGGAAGCTAATTGACAAAAAAATGGAAAGAGCTCGTGCGTATAATAAGCAACAAAAACACACGGTCTCGTTATGGAAAAAGAAAAGACAAACTTCTCCCAGTAACCAGAAATGGACCCACCAATGTCAGCCATACTATCTCAGGTTCATACTCCTGCTCATCTTCTAATGTGATTTATGCCATCACATGCCAGCAATGCCCTTCCACAATCTACACTGGACAAACAGGTCAGTCTCTTAGACAAAGATTAAATGGACATAAGTCTGACATCAGAAACCACAATATTCAAAAACCAGTGGGAGAACATTTCAACCTTCCAGGACATTCTGTTGCAGATCTAAGAGTAGCAGTTCTCTTACAAAGGAACTTCAAAGGGAGATTGGAAAGATAAACTGCTGAATTACAGTCGACATTCAAACTAAAGACAATGCATTTACCTGGGCTGAATAAAGACCTTGCATTCATGGCTCATGACCAATGCTGATTTCTCCACACCCACCTCTCCCCTGGACATCACAGACTCTTCTGCATACCACACCTAATCCCATCACGCCTGCTATTCACATTTACATACCAATGCTTGTCTGAATTCACTCTCCTCTACTTAAAGACAGATGGATTCACATTCTAGCTGTATCTGAAGAAGTGAGCTGTGGCTCACGAAAGCTCACACCCTGCCGGGAAATATTCTTGTTAGTCTTTAAAGGTGCTCCTGGACTCTTGCCCTTTTCTACTACTGCAGACAGACTTAGCACGGCTACCCACTCAGAAACAGAAAGCGGGTCACCACCCCGCCAACGAATTCGGCAGCTTTGTAAACTGAATGCCCGCTCCCACGTGCATTAAGAAGTGGCATCAGGACCCTCTTTGTTCCATCCGACCCACGAGGACCCTCCTCATTTGCTAAGCGCTGCATTGCTCACCTTGGCATTAGGCGCCTTCCAAAGTCACCCTGCTTTAGCTGCCCACCGGCTCAGCCCATCCCGCTCCCTTCCCAAGGCGAGTTCCCTCGGTTCAGCTCGCCACCCAATTCAAAAACAAGCGCTCTCTCTTCCGCGGCCTCTGATTGGCTCCCGCACCTCGACGTCACGAGCGCGACCACGGCGAGGACGGGCTGCGCTTGTATTTTGACCTAAACGCGGACCCGTTCTTTAGTCTATCGGACATGTGTTGTCTCCAGTGAACTGCGCTACCCGGAAACGAGAGTTTTTTCCCCTCGTGTGGTTCAGAGGAGAAGGAGTTACGTGCATTCAGCTGACAAATAAACGGCTTTTTCCGACTGAAGACGAGGGATCTTTTTGCAAAGCGGTCGGAAGGGACGTGATGTTTCTGAGACAGTTCACAGTTTTGGGGAAGCTATAGTGAATTATACTCTGCGAGCATTGCCTTAGTGTTCGTGATGCAGATTGAGACTCTTTTAAGACTTTCTTGCAATGCAGAAGCAAAGGTTAATTTTATTTAGTGGTTCGGATCTCACAACCTAGGGCGCATCTAAAGCTCGTTCCTCAAAGATAAGCTCTATCGCATTCAGTAAATGGGCTCGAGGAGGCGTGGACTGAATTGCAGCCTAGCTGCTTGGAACGCCCCAGTTTTTTATTCTGCAAATCCCTGACGTCAACTGACGTGTGAGATGGGCGTCTATTTGTGGACGTGGGTGATTTAATTTAAGCTTTATTTCAAGTAGTAGTAGGAAAGGGCAAGAGTCCAGGAGCACCTTAAAGACTAACAAGAATATTTTCTGGTAGGGTAGGAGCTTTCGTGCGCCACAGCCCACTTCTTCAGATTCTTCAGAAAGCTCATACCCTACCAGAAAATATTCTTGTTAGTCTTTAAGGTGCTCCTGGACTCTTGCCCGTTTCTACTACTGCAGACAGACTAACACGGCTACCCACTGTGGTTTATTTCAAGTAGTCCCCACATAGACTCATCCATACCGAAGTTCAGTAAGTGCCTGGCTGCAGTAAAATACCCCGTGTGCCTTGAAGTACACCTTTGATACTTTCGATCATTGCGCAGGTTTTGTGTTTCCCAGGTGCGTTTCCTCCCCTTCATTTTTTTTTTTTTTTAAAGAAGGTTTTAGGAGCCTCGGAAACGGAGCGCCCGCGAGGCGGCGGGATGGTAGTGGTGCTTAACCCATTCCCCTTCTGGTCTCGCAACGCTCCTTCCCCGCTATTCTTGTGATCATGCAGGGAACTGCTTTCAGGAAAAGTTTGTCCTCGCATGAAGGCAGTGATTGGGACTACGAAAGTGGAGATCTATGCCTTTGGTCATTAAATTGATTCTACAAAGTAAAATTGCATTGAGCGATTGCAGGTCTGTGATGGGGGGGGAGAAGAATTCATACACGGGATGGATGCAGCTCTAGCTGCGCTACTAAGTTGTGAACAGGGGATGTGATAATGTTTACAAATAAGGATATAAAACCCGAACTCCCACTTTGGGACGGCTTGCTTTTCCTATTGCCAGGCATCAAAGGATCCCAGCCAGTTTTTCTGTGCGGGTCTACGTTTCAGAATTGTGTCTTCTTAACGTTCAACAGTGCCGTAGGTGGACTGTAAGGGTTTGCTAGTTGCAGATTTTGTTCGTGTGCAGTAGAGAAACACGAATACAGATCCTTGAAGAGCGAGGAAACGTGACTCCTCCCAATACCCCAGAACCCTGCAAAATCAAAAGATGGGGAAAGCACACAGATCCCTGTCATGATTGTGTGTGCTGCGGAAGGCTATTCGAGTTTTCCTACTTATAATGAGTTACCCCCTTTACTGCATAATAGAATATATGCATCGACTTTCATTGATATCCGTGGAACAATACATTTCAGCACGTCACGCAGTTAGTTCCTACTCGACTTTCTCTTCTGAACAATAGATGCCACTGATCTTTAGCTGTTGTTTACTAATGACGCGTAATTTTGTTTTTTGGGGTTATCAATCACAGCGCTCGAGGGAAGAGTAGGAAGAAAGATGAGGGCTGAAGGGCAAAAGGCTGTGGACAGGAAGGAGGGGGGGAAGCCGTCATCACATTTTCTGGAGAATTTGTGCAGCTGCCTGCTATGCACGTTTACTTAGAAGCAAGTTTCTTGATCTAATGCAAATTTTTTGAAGTAATTAAGATTCTAACGTTAAAAAGTGGAGTTTAAGATAACGATAAAGGTGGTTTATTACAATGAATTAGACACTAAATGTGTGTGTGTGTAAAGTGCCTTCAGGTCGCAAGCCAATTTAATGGCGACCCCCTTCTGGGGGTTTTCATGGCAAGACTAACAGAGGTGGTTTGCCAGTGCCTTCCTCTGCACAGCAACCCTGGTATTACTTGGTGGTCTCCCATCCAAATACTAACCAGGGCTGACCCTGCTTAGCTTCTGAGATCAGGCTAGCCTGGGCCATCCAGGTCAGGGCAGACACTAAATACAAAGAGAGAAATAAGAATATCAAATGGGCAGAGGGGGGGAGAGGGGAAGTCAACTACATATATATATGTTTAATGATAAGATAGAAATTGTTTATAGTAAATGAATGGAATGATATAGCAATGATATGTACTATATATTCATATATACTATATGAATGGAATGATAAATAGAATGTGAATTAGTTTGAAAAATAATTAAAAAAAATAAAAAAGAAGAAGAAGCAAGTTTCTCGGAGTTCAACAGGGTTCGCTCTAAAGTACACCTGCATGAGATTGCAGCCTTCCAAGACGAATCCCCTTGAAATCAATGCAGGCGCACTCGGTGCGTGCGAGAAAAATGGGGAGGGGGGAGGGAGGTAGAGGGAGGGGGGGTTCACGCTGGAACTTTCCGCCGACGCTTTGGGGTTGTTGCTTTCTCTGCGTGACTCAACTTTACTTTCAATAAGCCATAACCACGGTCCTATCCCTCTGAATGGTAGCAGAATTAACTCAAGAACCAACAGAAAGGCGGCCGGCTTTGGAGCGGAACTCAAAGCGGCGGCTTCTTGTTCTAGGGGGGACGCCCATTAGCCGTTCTCCGGGCTGCAAACTCCCAACGAGAAACCCGGGGGGGGGAGGGGTTGGCAGCCGCCTCGCGGAACGTCCTGCGTCCCGACTCCAAGTGAGTGTTTCCCCGGGGGGGGGGCTCGCCTTCTCCTCGCGGCTGGAGAGCGTGGGGCGCCTTTTTATCGCGTCACCAAACGCGCGACGAGCCGTGGTTGCTCAGGGAGCGGTGGTTCGGTCGTTCCCTCCTCCCCTGAATAATGCAGGACCAGGCATCCTCCTTTCTCCACCTCCAAAAGAAGGCTTTGGTGTGTTGTTTCAAAAAAACGTGTTCAGAGCGGATGCAAATTAAGAATAATCAACCTAGTTGGGAAATGCCTGGAGGAAAGAGGGAAGGAGGACAAACCAGCATGGCCATTTATGCATGGAAGGTTTTGCCTTGGATTTGCCGCGCTGTAGACGCACCTTTTCCCCCATCTGAATGCTCAAAACTCTATGTAGTAGCTCGTTTTTGAGTTTTAAGAATTTGGATGGGGGAAATGTGCATCTAGAGAGCAGCAAGTCTAACTTAATTTTTAATGGGGCCATAGATATTACTTGATCTAATCTCATATTTACACTTTTTATTAATTTTATATTAGATATTGATTTAATTGTTAGATAAGATAAGAATGTGTTAATTAAAATAGTATTGGGGTTAGCTCTGTTAGCGAAAGTTTATACAATTTATTTTAAGATAGAAGAGGGTGGGGGGGAAGTCAACTTGCGATTAATTTAGTAATATTATAGAATTTTTAGCATTATTAGTTTTTGTTAATATTGGATACTATTTTTATGTGTTGATATATTAAAATGAGAAAATAAAAAATATTATTATTATTATTATTATTATTATTATTAAATAGGGAGCAGCAAATCTAAGAAAAAACCCTCCCGGGCATAAATGGCCTATGTCAAAATGGCCCTTAAGCCAAAAGAACTAAATGTACCTCTCCTGCATATTAGTAGTAGTACGTTATTGTTTGTGGGGCACTTATTAAGTATTAAATAGGCACTTGGTAATGCATAGAAGGAGAGGGACCAAGTTAGAGCAAAAGAGGAAATGTGCACAAGCTGTAAAGATAAGGAGAGGTGTAAGGCACATTGCAGGTCTGACCCTGCACTTGCTGATGAGTGCCCAAACAAAAAGCCGTGCAGTGAGAAAAGTGTCAACGTGTACTGAAGTGAGATGGGATGAAATGATTCTGGTACATTTGGTGCCTGACCACAGCTGAAGAAATGCTGTGGGAAATCATTCATTTTTCCTAGAGCCAGCTAAATTATCACTCACTGCTGCTTGTTTCCAAGGAGGCTCTTCATTTTCTTGCGCTTTTCTTATGAGTAGCCCCTCTACTCTCCACAGTTTCCTTTTGGTCATTCTTTTGTTGCCTTATTTTAAAACTGTAGGATATGTTCGACTGCCGTGTGCTCCAGTACAGATATATATTCAGTGATTATCTCGAGCCTTTGAGATGAGGGGCAAGTTACACAATCTGTTCTGTGCTAACTTTGTTTACATTTCTTATTGCAACTAACATTTCTTTTTCTTACTAGTTTTCTAAGGCACTGCATATCACTGTATTGTCTAGTTGTTCAACTTCTATTTCCCCCTTCTTTTCTGTTCAAAGGAAAGGGTTAGAACTAACAGCAACCATTTTCTTAAGGGACTTTTCCAGATGATAATAAATCTCATAGTTGTTTCTGAGAGCAATATGCACATCATGCTAGTGGCATGATATCTTCTTGACTACATACTTTCTATGCAATGCCCAGTTGCAATGAACATAGTAGCTAGGAGAAAATTGCATTTTCCTAATGACAAAATATTGCTGACTGAGTGGTAGAAAAACACAGTGTACATACAATTGATGTGCTGCATAAGAAAAGATGTTTCAGCCCCTAAAATAATGTCTTAGACTTCATTTTTAAAATATGACCCAAAAGATATAATCACAAGGGAAGACCAATGTTGAATGTCCCATCTTGTTGATTGTATTAACTTAATCTGTGTAATCCACCTTGAGTCCCAGTGAGAAAGGCGGACTAAAAATAATGTAATTAAAATATGTTAACAAATTGCCAAAGGTGAATTTTTCTTAGACATACAAGTGAAGTTAAAATATATATGGAAAACATCTATATATATTTTAAAAATATATTGTGCCTCATCCCTAGAACAACAAGATACCCTGCTTACCTGAAAGGAAAAGACTAGGCCAATAAGGAGGTGGTTTTAAAAGTTACAGTTATGTATGGTAACTAAGAAAAAAAAAAACCTTTGTGTATAACCGTTTTTAAAGGGAGATTATTTTACATTCGTCATTTTCCTTTTGGGTAAATATGTGTATATGTTGGCCATGATGTACATAAGAAACACTATTTAAACAATTAATGATACTTACTCAGTTTATAGGGTTGCCAACCTCCAGATGGTGGCTGAAGATCTCCTGCTATTACAACTGATCTCCAGCTGATAGAGATCAGTTCAACTGGAGAAAATGGCCACTTTGGCAATTGGAATTAATGGCACTGAAGTCCCTCTCCTCTCCAAACCTGGCCTCCTCAGGCTCCACCCCCAAAAATCTCTAGCTATTTCCCAACCTGCAGCTGGCAACCCTATCAGTTGACCACCTGGATCATAAATCTTACAAGACTGTGGCCATGTATGTTCCATAGTTTTCTGCTGAAAAACTGATTAACTGGCTTTGCATGTGGCAAGAAAGTGGGAGCAAGGCTTGGAAGATGGTTTGCCTAAGAGTTAACAGTTTGCCTAAAGCCACCCAGTGATCTTCATGACAGAACAGAGCTTTGAAGCCATGGGTATGTCATCAGAGGCTCTATGATCCGCTGTATGATACTGACCCATATACATTTAATTCTTTTTACATTGTGAGTAATTTACATTGCTTTAATGGAAATCTTACTTTTTATTACCATCTGTTGTTGATATTTGCAGTATCTTGGCATCATTCTATGACTGTATGCAAAACAACTACTGTTGCTTCCTGATGGTTTTCCTTTCCTAAAGCCATTTGAAGATATTAATTTAGATTTCTGATATTTATTCCCAGGTTGGCTTCTCTACAACATGCATCGACTTCCCTATTTACAGAAACTCTGCAACAGATTTCTTCATTGTCGTTTAATTAGATCTAGCCCAAATTGCTTAAAAATATCGATCAGAAGCATACACTCTTCATTAGCACATGAATGTGGAGCTGAAGAAAAATCAATGCATTTATACGGTGATGAAAAGTTACAGTACGGTATAGACGACGAAGGCTGTCATCAACTTCATATTCCTGTTATGGTCAAAGAAGTTGTTAATTTTTTAGAACCACAGCAAGGACAGGTAAGCTGGAATTTCTTATGGAAGTATATTTACATTAAAAAAAAGAGTTGTTGTTCTTTACTGTTCTGAGATTACTAGTTGAAGAGAAAATTGTATACTATAATTTGAAATGCCTGTTCTAGTAAATTGATTTCTGGTGGCAGTTTAAGATATTGTGTTCACAGGATTCGATGTGACTTTTAGTAAACATTTATATAATAGTCTATTTCTATATGCAACTAATTAGAGCTGGAAATGTGGTGTGGGATGGCAATATGGCATTATACAGCTATTGTGGCACTATAAAATTCAACATGTTATAAATTGCAAGTTGCCTGGACATTCTGATTTCAAAACAGAAAACTTCTTTGTCAAGAGGAACTTAAATGGGAACATTATAGTGCGATCCTAAAGAGAGTTCTACCCTTCTAAGTTCATCAAGATCAACAGGTTTAGAAAGATGTAACTAAATCCTAAACTCTGTTTAATATTGCAAGTGTTAGGTCACATCTTTTCAGTAAGCTTGGAGGTGATTTAAAACTGCCATAAACGGAGATTAAGGTAGAATGCATACTACAAACCTGTCATGGATTGAGAGCAGAACATGACCTTTCATCTTAGGAAGTGCTCGTGTTTATATTTAGATGGTCTGGGAGGTCTGATCTAGGCCAGATAGACATGGTTTTTCACAACCCACAGTGAAAACACTTAACCCCTCTGATGTCTAAATGACGTTCTGGTGGGTTGCTGGAGCCAGAAACAAGAACCCAGATCGGTTGGAACCTTTCTACACATATGAAATTTTCTTTCTTTGTGTGGGTATTTGTGACTGTGGGGGAACACAACCACTGGAGTGACAGCACCAACATCCTTTTAAAATTGTCACATTATAAAACAAACAATACACCCATAGGGTGATTACAGCACACTTTAAACCAAACCTAACCATAATTCACCCCAACCCTGTATCATAACCTCCAGTTCACCACCACTACATTTTAAGTTTTTAATAATCTAAACTGCTGTTGTCCTTCATGCAGATTCTAAAATCTGTTGTTGCATATCCTGGTAGCCTTTACAATTACTCCAGTATACCATAAACTACTTCTAAGTCTCCACAGATTTGATAGGTATCTATCGTTTTCAAGTCCACGTGTACCTATACACTGATATCTTGCTCATTGTCCATGTGTACCATACTTTATTTAGCCACAGTCCTAAAGATGGCACTGACTGATCCTTCAATTTCTGTGCCAAAGTCATTCTGGCCACAATGACCAGTCTTTGAGGCAGAGCCATATTTTTAGGACAGTCATTCAGCAAATAAACCTTTGGTGTGCAATTGAAGGTATATCGTATAATGACTTCAGTTTCTTTATGTTCGCTATTCCAATATTTTTGAACTATTGGACAGGCCCACCATAAATGGAAGAAAGACCCTTTATCCTCACCACATTTCCAAGTTATATCAAACCCCCCTGAAACTTTGACTAATCTTGTAGGAATCAAATACTACTAATAAAGCATTTTCAAACAATTCTCTCTGATTCCAGTATTTAGTGGAATCCTAGATACCTTATGAAATGCTTCCCCCCCCCAATCCTTCAATGAAATAGAAAAACCTAGATCAGCTTCCCATCTAGTTTTACAGCTCCTTTTATCTTGTCACCTGCCTGAAGACCTGCATAGATTTTTGCCCATAACCCTTTGGGATGATCCTGCCCACAAAGAATCTTTCCAGTACCATTTAATGGCCAAATATATTGGTGATACTTATTAATGATAACATCCCATGTCTCTCTTGAATGTATTGAAATATTGGGATTTGTCCTGGAGCTCTGCTCCTCAATTAGTCCCAGGTCATAAAATCCCTCTCCCCTTTCACATCAGTAAATCTCCCTAGCCCCACTACAACCCACCAGTCAGACTCCCTAGAACTTAATAAATCCTGAAAGTCTTTATCACATATCTGAGGTTTTAAAGGGGAATTCTTAAGTCCTAACCTATTAACACATCTATCTCATTTTAAGCTGAGGCATCCCTAACTGAATTAGAGAAGATAACCCTCTGCTTCCCATCCTGCCAGATCCATCTGCTTAAAGGTAGTGATAAACCTTCCTGTTCTAGTTCCTAGGTCTCACTTCTACTCTTCCAAAACCAGCTAGCTGCTGCTGCTAACAGAGTGGCCTGATAATACTTTATTGTATTGTGTACCAATAACCCTCCCTTATCAGATAAGGAAATCATAATATCTTTTGGAACTCTCACCTCCTTATCACACTGAATAAATTTATCCAATGCTTGCTGTATTTTCTTCAATAACGTTTGGTACATCCAAAAGGAGAGACAGAAATAGAAAAAGAAATCTTGGTAAGATCTTCATCATAATAGCAGGGATCCTGCCTAACCAAGATAATTTATACTGACACTGTTGTTTTTTTAAACGAGATTTTCACATTCTGAATGAACAGCTTCAAATTTTGCTCTAATATATCTTTTATATTTCCAGAAGAGGATACCTCCAAATATCTAATCCTGTCAGTCTTCTATCCCAAACTAATACATACTGAAATACTTTTGTTTTCCTCCAATTACATATTAACCAATGATAATACTGATTTTCCCACGTTAATTTTATAGCCAGAAATTAGGCGGAGCCTACCCACTGCTGGAACTTTAGAAGAATAGTGCAGAAGTAACTATAAAGCTGAGGAGCAATGGTTAATCGGAAGCACCAGTGAGAGCTAGATGATTTTACATTCTCTGTCTTGGCTACTAAGCAGAGCAAAATTGGAGGTCCCCCCCAAAAAATAAAACAATACCTACAACATATTGTCGAAGGCTTTCACTGTCAGAGTTCACAGGTTCTTGTAGGTTATCCGGGCTGTGTCACACCGCCCGGATAACCTACAAGAACCTAATGCCTACAACGTTCCAGTCTCAAACTGCTACTCAGCAATATCTAGACCAGTTGAGGATCTTCTGAGTGATGTCCTGTTTTGGGGTTATAGTACAGGAGCAGCTCCCAGGGAGTTTATGAAAAACACTGGTTGCTCAAGTGGCCCATTTTTGGATCTCTCTATTCTGACCACAAAGTAGACAACATCTTTGGTCAGCTATCTGTGGTGTTATCTAAGCTTGATCGTCTTGTCTGTCTAGCAACATCTCCATGTTATGGTCAGGTAAGATGCCTTCACCTGTTCTGCCAGCTCAGGATGGTGTTGCAGTTGAACAATGGAGCCAAATGGATTGTAATGCTTTGCCCATGAGCAGCGCTGAAGACTCTTATCCGCTAGTATTACAACCTCATAGGATATGTCTGATCATCCTCCATCGATTCAACAGGAACATCCCTTACTGGAATTCTAAATCTTGGGCTAAGCACCACTTGAGAACTCTTTCTGGTAGCAGAACTGAATCACTGGAGTTAAAAAGAGTTGAGCTTAATAACTCCAACAAGGAGTGTAAAATTTTACTGATATTTGACAGTTCAGGCATTCCCTCATTACTTGTCAAAGACAGTTTTTTAAAAATATAGGATTTTTAACGTGACTTTTTATTAATACATTATCTCCACTTTTTAGACTGATACCTCCACACCCTGCTAATTCTGTGGCAAGGGATAGGTACCCATGGGGTGGTTCAGATAGTGTTCCATATCATGATCTCTCTCTCCCTCTCCTCCCCCCCCCTGCTTTTAAGGCAAAGTATTGAGCTACAGCACTCTGATGCCACTTTTGTAGATTACTTCAAACAATATTCTTTGCTATTATTCCCTTGTGGATGATTCTCAGAGTGTCCCCTTACCTGGTTTCAATATACAAGATTGGATTTTTAAAACTGATGCTACTTCGGAGAGAAATACAACCTCTCACTGTAGATTTTTGCCATGGTTCAAATTGTTTAGAAAGGACCATGGCAGAGCTTCTTATTTCTCCGACATTACTTTCCCCAATCTTAGAGTGGCTTTAACATCTGTGTGATTTCAAACTATACTTTCTGCCATTTTAGCAGGTCAGTATACAAAAACACTGGCTACTCATTGTCTATGTATTTGTGTAGCCTTGGTCTCAGAAGATCTTTCACATTATATTTGGTTTTGCCCTTTGTATACAGAGCCTGGAAATAAATTTCTTGCTGACATTTTGAAGGATATAAATTCTTCTCCTATGAATGACACACTAATGTTCCTTTTTTCCAAATTGGATCAGTGTGTCTCTTCTAGAGTGGCACAACTCTCCTTGGCAGCCAATAAAATACAGGCCAGAACTGTGTCTAAAGGCTGAACTATTTTAAACACAATAGATTGTGTTTAAATGTTTTTAATTGTGTTTTTAAGAGCTTTTAACTTTATAGTCTTGCTTTCAATATAGTTATATGTGTCCCTCTATGTGTCCTAATTGTAATGACCTTTGGTATTATACAATAAATGTTTTGCTTGCTTGCACTACTTCTAATAGATGCCTAACTGAGGACATCAGATTTGTGACCGGAAACACCACATCATCCAAGTAATAATTTTGTCTCCCTTTCATCTATCCTAAACCCAGAGATCAGTTCTTCTCTCACCTTAATCACCAGAATCTCTATGCATAAATCAAACAACAAAAGTGACAATGGAAAACCGTGTTGCACACCATGACATTACTGGAATTACGGAGCGAGAAAACCATGAAAGTAGAACTGAGCCCTCAGACCCTTATATAATAAATTAATCAATTTACAGATCCCTGGACCAAACCCAAAAACTTTCAGCTTATTTCTCAAAGTCCCAACTGACCCCATCAAAAGCTTTTTTAGTATCCACAAAAATAAAAGCTGCTGGCAATTTACACTGTTCTGCATAATTAACTAAATTCTCTGAACCTCTGAATACTGCAGGACATCTACTGACCTGCCAGAAATCTTGTATGGTCTGACCCAATGTAACTGTTGATTACCCTTTTTAATCTAAGAGCTAATATCAAGGCTAATATTTTATACTCATCATTGAGTAAAGATACTGGACTGTATGCTAACTGTTTAGAAATGTCCTTCCCTGCCTTAAGAATTAGTGAGATATAGGCATCTGACCAAGATTTGCTAAAATTTCCTCATAGAAAAACATTTTGATACAATTTCAAATAAACATTGTGCAGTTTCCTCAGTAAAGATTTTATAAATTCACTCACTACTCCATCAGAGCCTGAGGCTTTGCCAACCTTTTAATTTTTGATCATCAGTTTAATATCTTCCAGACCAATAGGTCTATTTAACCAGCTATAGTGTTCTTCCAAGATTTGTGGTATCGGCATCTGTATTATAAACTCATTATTTTTTTTTTCTTTATCAACCACTTCAACGGCATAAAGATCAGCAAAAAATCTCCCAGATCCTTGAGAGAGAGCTCCTGGTGTATCTAATTTCCTTCTTGAACTTGTAACAGTCTGTGGACAATTAAAAGTCATAGTTTTGTCCTCTAGAGGACTAGCCAGCAGTTTCCCAGGCTTATCAGCAAACTCAAATATGGACTACCTCCCTCTTAGCGACATCTTAGATGCTATACGAGCATCCAACTACTTAACCGTATTTCTCAACATACCCAAATCCAATTTTTCCTGTTCAGCTAAATAGCTTTTTTCCAATCTTTCTTCATAATCACATTCATCACTTCTGAACATGCTTTATCAGTCTTCTTAGACCAATAAACCTGCTGAGAAATCAAAAGGCCTTTCATATACACCTTAAAGGCCTCCCACACTGTACTGTAACTAGAATTCCCTACATCATTGATTTTAAAGAACTGCAGTATTTCCTCCTTCGGCTTTGCCACTACCAAGTCTTCCATTTTCTATGTCCATAATCTTTCATCATTAATAGATTAGCCATAATTGGAACATAATCGGTGTATATCATAGCACCCATCCTTATATCACTTAATGATTTAAGAAGTTTAGATGAGGCAAAAATATTATCAGTACAAAAATATAATCAATAAAATAATTTCCAGCGTAAGAATAAAAAGTGAAGTCCCTTTTTAATGGATAGAAATAACGGAAAACATCATATACATTATTCTCCTTTAACCAGTGTCAGAATGACTGGAGAAAAGGTTACTGCTTAGACTTCTCCTTGAGGTATCAAGCCTCTGATCAAAATTACTGTTGAAGTCCCTCACAATAAAGACTTCCCCCTCCAACCAATCTTCAACCTCCTCAACAAGTTGTCTCAGAAAATACTTTTGACCAGAGTTGGGAGCATATATTAATCCAAGGGAGTTTATATTAATCCAAAAGTCATTTTCACACCATTTAACTTCCACTTTTCAAACAGATATCTTCCCTATGGGTCCTTAATTACAGATTCCACACACATCTATTCTGTATTACCAGATGCAGTGGATACCTCTCTAGTAAGGTAAACAGAAGTAAAACATTATAATTATTGCCAAGATAGTATCTGATTTTGTTCATGAGCATATATTTGTATCTGATTGTTTCCCAAAACTGCCATAATCTCTATTTTCTAAACACTGAAATTCTAATAAAATCATGTTATGATTCATACAAACAAACAAAAACTAGTTTTTTGGGGGGTGAGGCATGTAATATTTGCCCTTAAAATATCAAAGATAAATATCTCTCAACCTGCACTTACAAGTGCTGGATAAAAAGAATATCAACTTTCTCCTGCATTATTATAAACTTCTGCTTCTTTTAATGGGGCTCTTTAACCCACTGATATTCACAGACAAGCATTTAAACTTGTACATATCTGCATCTAATTCCCACACTCCAAAACCCTTAATCCCACTTTTTAGAACCTTTAATTTAAAGACAATGCAATTTCTTTAGCATTCACCCACTTTATTATCTGCCTCATTCAAGGAACTATTTCTTATATCTATTAATTTGAATGGAAAACTTCGTCTTGACTCCAAAGGTCACTGTGCTAGAGTTTTGTTTTTGTTTGTTTTGTTTTGTTAAAAATTGAAAGTTTCTCCTTTACTTTGAAGTTATTGGTGACATGTCTGAGAAAATTTCGACCTCCTGCCTTTCTATTGCAAGATGGAAATTCTCCCTAAATGCACTTGATACCAGGTCCCTCACCCTAACATAATGAAATTTGAGCAACACATCCCTTGTTTGGTTCTCCTTAATGAAACCTCTCTTGTTTGTATGAAAAGCAGAATTTGTTTTAATTTCCTCTTTCAAATCTGATCCCAACTAACCTGTAAACAAACCAGTGGGATAGTTTTAAAAATTACTTCCTTTAGCTCTTCCTTTGAAACCACATACCCTCAAGTTGGTGCTCCCAAGTTTATTACTCACTTTCTCTAAATTATCAGAAACTTTTCACCCTCTCTTGCTGCTAAGAGCCTTTTTCTAATAGTCTGAATGCCTCTTCCACTATATCTGCTTTCTCGGCTGTCTCCTTGCATTGTTCTTTCATCTCCTCCACCCCTATAGTAACCTCTTGTAAGAACCTCGAGGACGAAAGCCCTTAGGAGGCCAGGAAGGTGCTGCACCAGTGTTTGGGCCCCTCGCTCTGGCCCCTGGGCTACTTACGACGGTGTTAACACTGAGAGCCCTGTAACCTATGGAATGAGTGAAATGCTTTTTTAAGATGGTTTTTTTTTTCACTCAGAAAGATACAATATTTCATAGGAGGCCTTTTCTCCCAGTGCTCCCCATAGTTTTCCACTTTTGTGTTGGAAAAATTGAGAAAGTCCTAAGATTTTCTTATGCTAGGAGAATGAGGGAAAAAAGCCTTAAAAAGCTGAAGGGGCCACTGGCGTGGGAGGGCATTCCCCCTTTCACCCCAGGAATGCCCCTTGTGTTATGGTGGTGCTGCGCCATCTTTTTTGGTGGCGCAGCACCGTTGAAAGCAATGGGGGATTCCCTCGTTTTTTGTTTTTTAAACATTTTTTGTGCCTTCATGGTGGCCAGGAAGCCTATGAGGAGGTGACATGGCTGCGCTGCTCCTGGCTGCCGTGGATTTGCCCCCCACTTCAGGATTGGGCTGTCCCCCCTCAGTGTTCCCTAAAGTTCCCAATTTGTAATCCCCCCACCCCCGCCGGGCTCTTCCCATCTTTACTGTTAACTTGGGCAAATGGTTCATTGTTTAAGAAAATGAAAATTCTTAATATTTTTTTAGATGATGAGAGAAGATATGTCCACAGTGTAGATATTAAAATATCTGATCATTCTTCTTGCTGCTTACCTATGGGAAATCGTCTGTCTTTGAATGAAAGGGATTTTTTTCCCACTCAAATTCTTAAGTGCTGGTCTGTTGCTTTAGAACCCTACCCCCACAATTTCCTTTTGTACTTTATGTGAATGAGTCACTCCCTTTTTAGCTTATTTTCTTTGCAATAGTGTCTTTCGCAGTAAACCCACAGAAACTTACTTCCTTTAGATTCAAGTCCAGTAGCACCTTGGAGACCATCAAGATTCTCAGGGTATAAGCTCACTTTGTTAGACATGAGTATGAATGGAGATCTGAGTCTTTTTATTCCAATCAGAAGGTGGGAGGGGTGTTGTAAAGAATGCTTGTAAAGGATGATGAGGTACAATGTATATTGTTACCTGCATGATTAGAGCAGAGAGGAAATACTTGGGTGAGAAAATTAGCATCTTTAGGGATAAGGATCCTATGTACCTAATCAGTCTGGGGTGGGGTCCATTGTTCTGAACCTGTGAAAGAACTCAAGTTCAGCAATCTTATTGTAATTTCCCCTTGAAGTTTCTTTGAGGACTTACACTTTTAGATCAGCAGTGGAATATTAAAATGCTTTTTTCCCACTGGTTTTTGAGTGTTGTGTTTCTGTTGGGTTTCTATCCATTTATTATTTTGTGTAGGGAGAGTGGAAGGGCACTGCTGACATTTTATGGTATGTATAACATCGGAAGATGAATGAGTGAATTAATCTGAGATGGTATGGCTGGTGTTGTTAGGTCCAGTCATTGTGTTGTTAGAGTGGGTATGGTGACAGATCTGGCATCTTGGTTTGTTGCAGGCCTTGGTCCCAGAGTCCGTGTCCATGTTTGGAAGGATATTGTTGTGGGTGAGAAGTGTTTAAGGTTGGGAGGGTGTTTGTGCGCAAGAAAAGGTTTGCCTCCCAATACCTGTGAGAGAGGAGTATCATTGTTCAGCATAGGTTGTAGGTTGTTAATGATGTGTTGAACCAATATAACCTGAGAGCTGTATGTGACCACCAATGGTGTTCTGTTGTTGTTTTTTGGGGCCTATCTTGTAGCAGGTTATCTCTTGGTATAATTCTGGCTTTGTTTCCTTACTACATTAGGAGGGTATTGTAATTCTAAAAATGTTTGTTGTAGATCCTGCAGGTGAGAAACTCTATCTGAGGAATCAGAAAAGGTGCGGCAGTAGTGTAAAGCTCAGCTGTAGACAGTTATCTGTCACATTGGCCATCATTTTCCTTGTCTTTTAACATAGCTTCTTAGTATTCATCAGTAGGCAGACATTTTCAGGTGTGAACTATAGATATGAAAGTTACAGAAATTTTAATCCCATGGGAGAAACTTTTTCCTGGAAAAAAAATGGAATTTTTTTGAAAAAAATGAAATATATACAGTACTTATCAAACCTAAGCTACTTTTTACCAATTAAATAACATAAAATGCATCATTTATAACTTGTAATATATAATTGCATTTGGTATACTTGTAACATTTGAAAGTATAAATATCTTCATTTTCTATAAGAAAAATTGCAAGTATGGTGCGCCTTATGCTACCTTAGCACATGTATATCTAATTATTGCCATTTTAGAGGAAGAAAAAAGAAAAGCTGAAGGTAGAAACGAATTCTGTAGTAAACAAAGGACAGTATATTATTTGGACATAGACTGTCTCACAGAGTCACAGTAGGTAGGACTGCCAGTTTGGATATTATGCTAAACTTTAATATTGAAAATACTATATTATTTAATGCTATATTATTAAACACATTGTAGCATATTAATTGTTGCTAAATCATTTACATGTAAACAAAAGCAATTCTTGAAAATGTTGTAAATGTGTGCACTATTAGCATTTTTAGTGTTCTCCAAAATTTTCCAGTATTTCCACTGGAAAAATTGAGAAAGTCCTCAGACTTTCATGTTGTACATCTGGAATCCCACATCTAGAGAGCCAGTGTGGTGTAGTGGTTAAGACTGGCAGATTTTCATCTGGATAGCCGGGTTTGATTCCCCACTCCTCCACATGAAGCCTGCTGGGTGACCTTTGGCCAGTCACAGTTTTCTCAAAACTCTCTCAGCCCATGCAGAGGCAGGCAATGGCAAACCACTTCTGAATGCCTCTTGCCTTGAAAACTCTACGGGGTCACCATAAGTCAGCTGTGACTTGACGCCAAAATCACACACGCAAAGAAAGAGCCAGTGTGGTGTAGTGGTTAAGAGTGGTGGTTAGGAGCAGTGAACTCTAATCAAGAGAACTGGTTTTGATTCCCTCCTCCTCCACATGAGCAGCAGACTCTAATCTGGTGAACCGGGTTGGTTTCCCCACTCCTCCACATGAAGCCTGCTGGGTGAGCGTAGGCCAGTCACAGTTCTCTCAGAACTGTCTCAGCCCCACCTACCTCACAAGGTGCCCGTTGTGGGAAGAGGAAAGGATTGTGATTGTAAGCTGGTTTGATTCTCCTTAAAAAGTATAGAAAGTTGGCATATAAAAACAACAACTCTTCTTCTTCAAAGTTGGGAAAGCTGCCAAAATCCAGCTTAGTACGCAGCCGGTACCCTGGGTGAGTTACATTTATGTTATTAGAGCATTTAGTACTTTGGCACATGCTCCCTGTTCTTTGTACTTGTAATTTGGCTCTCAGCAGACAAACCTTAGTTTTCCCACCACTGGTAGTTCCCACCACTGAAGGAGAACTTGCAGGAGGGTGTTGTTGTTTTTTGCCACCTTCTGAGCATGGAATAGGGGTCACTAGGGGTGTGTGTGGAGGAAGTAGTTGTGCATTTCCTGCATTGTGCAAGGGGTTGGACTTGATTACCCTGGTAGTCCCTTCCATCTCTGTGATTCTATGATTCTACCATCAGAACACCCATCAAGACTGCCTGCTGAGAGCTGTGCTCCATATGCACTGGATCTCATTTTCTTCCAATACTAAGTTAGCTTACTGCTATCACTATATATCACATAACAAATTACAGTATTTCAGAAGCCTATTTAAGGCACTGTGTTATGATAAAAAAGATGCAGTGCTTTTTGGTGACTCAGCTCATAAATGACACTGTGTACACTTTACTTCTTACAGCATTAGTCTTCCCACCTCTTTGGCAAAACTAGTCATGAGAAAGTTATCTAAGGCTGTTAAACTGTAACCTCAAGACAGTGGTCCCAACAGTAGTGATCAATGTAAGTAGTTTTATAGTTTTCCTTATACTGGGCTAGATACTCAGTTGTCATACTGGCTAATCTTATAGAATATTTTGAATTCTGGTTGGTATGGCTTGTGCACAGTGATTCACACATATTAGATAGTACCAGGGTATTAAGCTCATGACATGTATGTCACCGACATTTATACTATTTAAATATTAAAACCTACAGCCATAGAAGACCTGGGACAGGCAGTTAGCTTAGTACATGAGGTGATATTGAAGGACTTGATCCTGATCTAGAATATTGAAGTAATTGTACATATATACATATCTAGTTAGGAAAATAATCCACATTTCCATTCTTTTGCTTGATCATGGTATCAGTACATGAGAATGTGCTGTAGTGGTTTTGAGTGTAGGACTAGTATCAGGGAGACCTGGGTTCGAATTCCTACTCATGCCATGGAAGCTCGCTGGGTGACCTTGGGCCATTAACATACTCTCAGCCTAACCTATCTCACAGGATTATTTTGAGGATAAAATGGAAGGGAGGAGAATGATATAAACTGCCTTGAGTCCTCATTGGGGAGAAAGACAGGGCACAAAGGAAGTAAAATAAATAAATAAAATATGTAAAGTCATAGGCTGTAGATATTTACACTACAGTCCTAAGTAGAGTTATACCTTTCTCAGTGCATACAGTATTCTTAGAATGGCTTAAATCTGTTTAGGATTGCACTGTTTTATTATTATAGTAGAACATATGACATTGCAAGAGTCATCTCTCAATCTTGAATGGATTTAATAATCATGAGATGGGAAAATAACTCTGAAGAGTTCTGGTGTCTTTTTATTTGGATTCATATTTTATGGCCCATGATTTCTGTTGCATAAGTTGATAAACATCTTTCCCAAGCTAGCATGGGAAACACCATGTTTTATGAATTTATTTTTGAGATTTCTACCCCAGTTTCTTGAATGGTGTTCCCTAAGTAGCATATACTTCTTATGTTAAACAATCAAATATACTTTTTAAAATCCGATTTTTTAAACATGCATTCAGCAAACAATGATTATCAGAAAATCATAGATATTTAAAAATCTAAATTCATAGCATGTTTAGCTATGGAAACCTACTGGTCAGTGGACATGTATTTTATAAGTGTCTCTTCATTGCTTCTTTCTAAACAATGTTATAAATACAGTAATTCATAAAATTCTTAATTTTTGGTTTTCACATCTTTTAGTTTTAATCTTACAAGATATATTCTTGGTCACTCATTTAGTTGCAGTTTCAGATAGATACAAGCTAACTTATATATTAGCTGTGCTTGCCACCTCTGTTTTAATCAAAACCATGCCTTAAAGTTGTCAAAATATGGCTAAAATGCAATTTCATGGAGTGAAAACATTAATACATTAAATTAGCATGTTCTCTGACAGGCTGGTAACAAGCTGATCAGTGTATCCTAATAACACATCATAAAACATATGTCATCTGAAAATAGTCAAGTAATATGTAAACAAATGTGTTAAGACAATCACTCTATATTGTTTAAAGTGTATATATTTCATAGAAGAGTATAATTATTCCCTGCCTTTCTCTGAAGACTCAAGGTGTCTTGCAAAGCAACCCAGAGTTACCAAAAAGAATAAGACAAATATGCTGATACAACAACGTAAATAATCTGAGCCACCTTTGGTACACAAAGATCCTTTATTTGAGCTGAAATTGCTCATAACTTTTGTTTTCTGTAGTGCTGGCCTTTTTTTTTTTGGCAATTTTTCATAATTTGCTTTGTCATCATCATTGTGTTCCCAATGACATTTTCACATTCCAAATCTGATAGACTAAATAGTGTTATAACATCAGATCATTAACTATATGTTCCCTGAGTGACAGGAATCATTTATGTTGCTAACCCAGGAAATCCAGGAGAAATAGTGCTGAAGATTTTTTAAAAGAAAGGTGAATATTTGCATAATCATAATTTTTCAGGAAAAACGTATGCACGAATACAATTTAGGAGAATATTTGATATGCCTCTACCCCATAGTTCAAGAAGCTATGAGAATACAGTTGACATCCTGATGCAAATGCGTGTCAGCAAAATTTGTGTATGTTTCCACAATAATTTTATTGCAGCATCAGTATAAACTTATATATGTAACCTTCTGCTATACAGCTATTTGGCCACTTCATATGAACCACCAACAAACTGACCCAGTGAAACTTTCGTTATGTTGCAAAGGTGGAGTCATTCGATTGGTTTTTCATGAAATTGAGTTATAATTGGATAGAACCATTTCATGGTGTGTAAAAATAATACTGTCTGTGCTGAAGGAACAACTTGTGTGCATCTACCCTAAATAATTGATAGAAATGGTTTAGGTCATAAACCAGTGGTTCATCTACGGTTTCATGCAGCCCCACATTGGGACTGCTCCTGCGCAGGCCTGCTGCCGGATAAGACTTTTTAGTTCTGCAACACCAGGGGGTGCTAACTCCTCGGAGCGCACGTACGACTTCCCGCCTAAACTGTCACTCGCTTGGAGGAGCCACGCCCCCTGCCTCCCAGTTTCTTTTCTGCCGCCGCTGTGATCGGACATTTTCTTCATTGCTCCAGTGTTTTTCGTGCTCTAAACGTGAGTGTGGACAGCCTTGCTCGGCCGACTCTTCCTTAGGAGTCCCCACTGGTGGAGCGACTCCTTACGATGGCTTCTAAGCCCTTATTTAAGAAGTGCCTGAGCTGCGGCTCCAATCCGATGATCTTGAGTCTTGTGTGGTCTGTCTGGGGGAGACACACAATGTGACCACCTGCCGGGTGTGCCAAAAATTCAGGCACAAGGCTAGATTGGAGAGAGATTCCAGACTGAAAGAAGGCCCTTTTTTCTACTGGCCTTCTACCGGGCTTGGAAACGCATAGCCTCCTCTCTACCGTTAAATCGACTCCCGTGTCGCTCCCACCTGCTGTTCCACCCTCGGTTCCACTACCGGTTCCGTGCACGGTTCTGTCGGCCTCAACGGCCCCTGAGGACCCCAAGTCATCTACTGTTGCGCTTAACGTGGGAAAAGTGGCTTTGTCTTCCAAGCCTTCCTCCCGCAAGCGCCATTCTGTAGAGAGTAAACAGTCTACCTCTGAGGCCCCTGCTAAGAAGCACAAGCAAAAGCTCAAGCATCTCGAGCCTCCCAGGTCTCGTCCTGAACGGGAGAGGTTGCCTAGCCCCCCCTCCAAGACTCCCTCACTCGGTTCCGTGTCACCGGTTCCATCCTTTTCTGAGGTTGATTTTGATCCGCAGTTCATGGCGCAATTCAGCCCCGAACCGGCATTTAGAATGCAGGACTACCCAATGTGGAACCAACCGGCTCCCTCTGTTCCCTGCTTGCCCCCCGAACTCTACCAAGACTAGATGGAGTTCTGCAGGTCCCATCAGCTTGACATGGCAAGCAGATGCCCTTCTTTCACTACGGTCCCGCCCTGCTCAGCCCCGGTTCCGTCGACTTCTGTCGTGTCCAGGCATCCGGCTTAACCCCCCCCCCCAGTCCCGTTCGGATCCAAGCATTCGGAGGATGAGGCGGAACTATCCATCTATGGATCTGAAAATAGATCTGCGATCTCCCCCGATGATAAGTTACCTGAGGCTGGCTCTAGCTCTCCCTCAGAGGATCCCAAGTTACATGTTGAACAGATGCTTCGCATCGCTCAAGCCCTAAAGCTGGAAGTATCCACCTCTCAGGATCGCCCTCAGTATAAGATTCTCAGTCGCCTCTATTCGGACTCCACCACATTCATCTCCTTCCCGCTATTAGAAGGCCTCTCTGACCTCGCAGTACCAATCTGGAAAAGACCGGCTACATCTGCGGCTTCCTCTAAGAAGCTGGAAAATTTGTACCACATCAAGCAGGAGTCAGCGGAATTCCTGTCTGTACACCTTCCTCCGTCTTCAATTGTTGTTACGGAGATGCAGTCTTGCCAGAGATTTGGTCAACACTCCACCCCTGCCGACAGGGAGAGTCGCCGTCTTGACACTTTGGGACGCAAGTCCAACATCCTCATCCCTGAACTACAGGATTTCTAATTACCAAATAATTATGACTGGTTACCAGTTACATCTGTGGGAAAAGCCCCCTCTTGGATCCCTTTACTGAGGACTCAAGGGCCTAGATCCAGCAAATCCAAGCGGAAGCTCTATGGGTCTCTAAGCGTAAGATCGCCGCCGGCAAGCACACCGCTGACACAGCTGCTAGAGGCCTAGGGACTGCAGTAACCATCAGACGCCATGCCTGGCTCAGAAACACGGGCCTTTCTGTGGATCTATGTGCCCAAGTTGACCTACCTTTTGAAGGTGCCACCCTTTTCTCCTCTAACATGACAGAGTTCCTAACCAGCATCAAGAAGGATAAGCAGACAGCCAAGTCCCTAGGTGTGGCCCCCTTCCAACAGCAACAGCCCAGGGACAGATACACTCAACGCCAGCATGGTTTTGCCATGCCGTTTTTTAGGAGCCAGAGGCCTTTCCGCCCTCAGTATCCTCCTCGACAGCAGAATTACCAGCAGAATTACCATCAGTCCTTTAAGAAGGCCAAGTTCTCCCCTAGGCCCAGGGCTAATTCTAACCCAAGTCCCCAGAAGGACCACCAACAGCAGGGCCTCTTCAGAATAGTGTCCTTGTCCTCTATTATTGAACTTCTCATTCCGGGTTCCTGGTTTGCCGTCCTTGATCTTAAGGACGCATATTTCATATTGCTGTTCATCATTCTCATAGGAAGTACCTTCGATTTCGCCAAGGCCCTTACATCTACCAATATTCGTTTTTGGCTTATCCACTGCCCCCAGGGTCTTCACTAAGTGCATGGCCGTGGTAGTAGCCCATCTACGTACCCTGGGATGTACCATATTTCCATACCTGGATGACTGGTTGGTATCTGCCCAGTCCAGAGAACTCCTGCTTTCCCATGTCGATTTGGTTGTCTCGACCTGTCTTAAATTAGGTCTCCTAATCAATTGGGTAAAGTCCAAACTCATCCCTTCCCAGTGTGTGCAGTATGTTGGGTCTTCGTTGCACTCGATTTTAGGGAGGGCTTTTCTCCCCTCTGACAGAATCAGAACGTTACAACGCACTGTTTGTACTCTTCAGCGCAACCGTCACCAGTCTGTCTGGTTTTTTCAAAGGGTACTGGGCCTTATAGCCTCCACCACTCCTGTAGTTCCCCTTGCGCGCCTCAATATGAGGCTTCTACAGCTTTGGTTTGTCAGGCTATACAACCCTGCAGTTCACTCCCCCTTCTTCCATCTCCCGGTCTCAAGGGGCATGGCTAGGTCTCTTTCTTGTTGGTTGATTGATGCCAATCTGTCAGTGGGTATCCCCTTTGGCTACTGGTCTCCTCACCATACCCTCACTACGGATGCTTTCTCATGGGGTTGGGATGCACACTGTGAGACTCACTCAGTGCAGGGGCGGTGGGCTTCCGATGATTCTCTACCCCATAAAAAGTCTTATCCAGCAGCATCCCTGCGCAGGCGCAGTCCCAATGTGTGTCTGCACGAAGACCTAGATGAACAACAGTTACAGGTAAGTGCAACAACATAAGAAAAGCCTTGCTGGATCAAACCAAGGCCCATCAAGTCTAGCAGTCTGTCCACACAGTTTCCAACCAGGTGCCTCTAGGAAGTCCACAGACAAAATTACTGCAGCAGCATTACCCTGCCTGTGTTCCACAACACCTAATATACTAGGCATGCTCCTCTGGTCCTGGAGAGAATAGGTATGCATCATGACTAGTATCCATTTTGACTAGTAGCCATGGATAGCCCTATCCTCCATGAACATGCCCACTCCTTTCTTAAAGCCTTCCAAGTTGGTAGCCATCACCACATCCTGGGGCAGAGAGTTGCATAATTTAACTATGATTTGTGTGAAGAAATACTTCCTTTTGTCTGCTTTGAATCTCTCACCCTTCAGCTTCAGCAGATGACCTCGCGTTCTAGTATTATGAGAGATAGAGAAAAGCTTCTTCTCGTTCACTCTCTCCAGAGTGCATAATTTTACAGACTTCTATCATGTCGCCCCGTACCCGCTTTTTTTCTAAGCTAAACATCCTTCAGCATTTTAACCGTTCGTCATAGAGCAGTTGCTCTATCCCCCTGATCTTTTTGGTTGCTCTTTTCTGCACCTTCTCAAGCTCTGGAGTATCCTTTTTTAGGTGTGGTGACCAGAACTGTACACAGTATTCCAAGTGTGGTCTCACCATAGATTTGTACAAGGGCAGTATGATAGCAGCAGCTTTATTCTCTATTCCTCGTCTAATTATGGCCAGCATGGAATTTGCCTATTTCACAGCAGTCACGCACTGGGTTGACATTTTCATCGAGCTATCTACTACCACCCTAAGATCCCTTTCTTGGTTTGTTGCTGCCAGCACAGATCCCATCAGTGTATATGTGAAGTTGCGATTTTTTGCCCCAATATGCGTCACTTTACACTTTCTCACCTATACAGTAGCCATATTGTAACGCGAACTTAACTGTAATTTGGAAAAAGCCAATTCAATGGAAAGACAAACTTGGCAAATCCATTAAATAATCTATAATTTAACATTCATAAGATGTGCATTTTTCAAATTGCAAATACCTCAGCTAATCAAGTGTTACTTTGGGCTGACCGAATGCATATTCATAATAGTGTATATTTGTAACATTTAAAATTGGTTAATTACACGATTTAACATGCTCAGCATTTTAATATCTACAATGAATACAAATACAGTACAAAAAAGCTGCCCAGGCATTTATAATTCAATATCTGGACATCCAATATCCAGACTGATCCCACAACTGGATGTTTTGATCCTGCATGCAGGCATTACTAACAGGCCCTCAGCAGTGCCATTTATGGTTCAATTAGCACAAAATTATTAAAAAATATTTTTTAAAATTACATTCAGGCTATGTGTATACAGTTTATATAAAACATAAATGAATATCGTGTTCAGACTTGGGTCCCATCCCCAAGGTATCTCATTATGTATATGGAAACATATATATGGAAAACATGGAAAGAAAAATGCGGACCACTTCTGGTCCCAAGAAGTCTGGATAAGGGATACTCAACCTGTAGTCATCTTGGCACATTCAGGGTTATTTAGGAGCATAGAATTACTTTTTTGTCATGTAATTAAAACTACAGCAATAAAAGAAGATGAAAAGAACAGTGTGTTGGCTTTTATTGAAGGCATTCAAAGGAATGCCTTTGTTGCATGACATGCAATGCTGACATGTCTCTTTACCATAGAGAACAGCCGCCAGGGAAGTGGGTTTAACTTTCTCCCTGGTGCCATTTCCCTGATCAAAAGCAGCCACTAAGAACTACTTTTTTTCTGTCAGCAGGGGGGAAAGGCAGGTTCCCTTACTATTCCTGTCTTATGCCCTCTACTGAAGCTTAAAGAAGCACAGAGGGACAGTTTTTAATAAGAATAATTATATGAGGGACAAGGTAAACTCATCTTCCCCAGTGCCTCTGCTCTGACCCATATGTACACAAATACTGCTGTTTTTGTAGCTAAACTGCATAACAGTCACAGATTCCTAACTTTGGCTGTAGTAGCAGATTCACACCTTTGGCCCCAGTATCCCAGACTAAATTAATAACAAATGTTTACTTTTAATATTTACAGTGTTCTAATGTCTACTGAAAAAAGAAGCCTTGTTTAGACGGCTAACAGTGCATTCCTGAGCGGAATGCCTGCACCGGGCTTAGGAGGCAACGTGGTGGCGCTGTCTCCTAAGGAGGTTTCAGCAGGGCGCAAAAAAATCGGCTAATAGTGCATTCCTAATGGCCTAATGGCAGCCCGCCACCAGCCCAGCACCGTGACGCCCCGGGAATGCCTCCCGGGATGCCGGGACGCCCCAGGAACACCTCCCAGGATGCCGCTGCGGTCTTTTCCGGCGTTCGGACACCACCAGAAGGCTCCGTCGGAGTCCCGGCCTGGCACTGCTGTGGAAGCGGCTGGTGACTGGCGTCCGGGCCTTCACGCCGGCCTTGGGGCCACAAACGCCGGCGTATGTTGCCTGGACACCGGCATGGGGGGCCCTTACGCCGGCGCTGGCTTTGCCCGACCTCCTCGAGGACATTCGACCTTGCTACTGGCGCAGGTCAGGAATGCACCATAACAGTGTTAACTTACTGACCTCCGAATGTTCTGCTGAATGTCTGCTCACTCAAAAAGCTTTGTGCTGGTTGTCATAATCATCAGGTAGCTAACTTATTGATTTCTGAATAGATTCTTATAAAGATTCTTAAGGGTTTTTTTTTTTATACTAAAGACAATGTCTATTTAATAGTTACACTTATTCACAGTATCTTAATTATATATTCCTTTAATTCTGTATACAGAATAAATGATTTAATTTTATAGGAACAGCAGTATACTTTCTGGTGAATAGTTAGCTTTACCATCAAGACCCTGAATGGCATGTGGCCAGGGTTTCTTGAAGGATTGTCTCCTCCTGTTCTGTATAGCCTGCCAGTTAATATCCTCTTCCCAAGGTGTGCTGTCTGTCTCCCTGCCTGCAGAGGTAAGACGAGTGATGATAACAGATTGGATGTTTTCACAGGTGGTTTTCACTGGATTTTTTATTCACCTTGAGGCTCCAGTGGCACCTAACTTATGGTCCTTTGGGCGCCAGGTTAAAGAATTTCTTGCTTTTTATCTTCAAGCCTGAGGATGGTTGAATGATATCATTTTAGGCTGCTGAGTGTTTGTTTTCTGCTATTTTTATGGCTTGTTTTATAATTAATGATTTTGTTTTGTTATTTTCACAAACTGTCCTGAGCAGGTCTCTGCAGAATTAGGTTATACATTTTTTAAATAAATACTTTTGTGTTTGTGCAGGTATATCCTAGATATTATTTTATGAAATATGGTGGTATAGGAAAAGTGTATAGAACATAGAATTACAACACGTTTTTGTCTCAACCTATAGAATTACAATACGTTCTTGTCTCAACCTATAGAATTACAACACATTTTTGTCTCAACCTATAGAATTACAACACATTTTTGTCTCAATCTTTAATCTCATTGAAATGCAGTTTATAAAGACAACAGTTTAATTAACTTTAGGCTGCATGCTTTAACCACACATATACTCAGCTGAGCTCATTGATTTGTTTAGTTGGATGGTGTGACATGTAACTTTTAAGTATAGTTTAGGGCAGTGGACCCCAATCTTTTCTGCAGGCACATTTGGAATTCTAACACAACCTGGTGGGCACAACAACAAAATGGCTGCCACAAAATGGCTGCCACGGGAAGGCAGAGTCAGCCACAAAATAATTGCCATAGCTTAACTTCAGAAACAAGCTCAGACTCTTGTGTTGTGGTAACAGCTGCTGCCAAAGCAAAATTTTTAAAAAATCTGCACAGCTGATCAAATTTCCAGTTGTCAGTTAGAAGCCTTGCTGGGCAAAAGACCTACTCTTCCTAAAAACATTTGGCAGGCACCAGAAAAGGTATTGGTGGCCACCGGGGTTGCCTAAGGGACTTCTGGTTTAGGAAATTAATACAAATGTTAATAAATAAAGGTCATTAAAAGGTATAGTAAAACGTAATGACAGTTGGTTCTTGTAAGTTATCCGGGCTGTGTAACCGTGGTCTTGGTATTTTCTTTCCTGACGTTTCGCCAGCAGCTGTGGCAGGCATCTTCAGAGGACGTTTCGCCAGCAGCTGTGGCAGGCATCTTCAGAGGAGTAACACTGAAGGACACTGTCAGGAAAGAAATGTCAGGAAAGAAAACTCCAAGACCACGGTCACACAGCCCGGATAACCTACAAGAACCAATGAACTCTGACCATGAAAGCCTTCGACAATATGTAATGACAGTTATTTCTCCTGTTAAATGGGATTTGGATCTGACAACAAAACAAAACACCCTTAATATCAGTGAACAATTAAAGGAAGTTGCCTAAAAAACAAAATACGTCCGTGGGATTGTCAGTCAGTAAAACTGAGCTGACACTGTGCTTTAATTAAATTTGAGACTGTTACCAATTAGTCTATAGCACTACAGGCTTCAAGCTGCCTATGACTCAGTGCTCTGACTCATCCAGCAAAACTTTTCTTACTAAAGAAATATCCAAGCAGCTGCAAGGATGAAAGATCAAAAGGAAAGCAGGTTCATCGACCTTCTTTTCAAATCCTTTCTGTTAAATTTCAGTGCTCAGAAATACACTATGTGCTGTGCAATCATGAACAGAGATACACCCTTCTAAACCAATTAAAGTCAATGGGCTTAGAAGGGTGCAACTGTGTTTAGGATTGCGCTGGTGGCCTTCTAGTATCACTTAACGGTCAAAGCAATTTGAGAAGTATAACTTGATCATTACTAAAGAGTAAATAATTCCGTTCGGAATATATGTTATCCTAAGAATCACAGTTACAGTTAATATTTGAATTATACAAAGTGATTCTCAGTTGCTCGTACATGCAATTTATAATTTGTTAATAATTACAGTTCGCTAACCATCAATATATCTCATTCTCAGTGTGGCCCATTTGTGCATATTTAAATTTGGAGAATGGAACTATGGACAGCCAAGACAGATCTTTCTGCAAACCTGAGAAAAGCCCCAGGTTTGCAGAGAAATCTGAAATCAAATAACTAAATACATACTTACATTGGAGGGTTAAAATCCCCCAAAATGATAGAAGCAGTACCTGTAGCTTTAAGGAACAGATGCCCTCAGTGATTATTGCTAGGCAACCATAACTGTGTTGCCAGAGTTCAAGCTTTAGTTTCTGTCAATAAAAGGCAGGGAGAAGGGGACAGGGCCTTTTTGGCCTCATCAGGACCAGCAGCAGTCACCAGGTGACTTGCTATCACCCAGTTTGCATGACTCACCCAGCCCTAGCTCTTTACTGTTGTTCAATAGTACCCAACCCATGAAAACCAGTGTGGTGTAGTGGTTAGAGCTTAGTCTGGGAGATCTGGATTCGAATCTCCACTCCGCTGTGGAAGCTCATTGGGTGACTTTGGACCAGTCATGCACACTCCACCTAACCTACCTCACAGGGTTCTTGTGAAGATAAAATAGCATTTCTTAATAAGCTATGTGTTATATAATGTTACAAAATTTAATATTCTGATGTTACTAGTTCTACCTATTATGATTTATGAGAGTGTTTTTGTGCAAAAATACATGTTCTTTCGTTTACTTCAGAACTTGTTTCCTACCTTGACCTTATATCCCCCCCCTACTTCTCAGGTGGCAGAAATTAAGATCAATGTACTATGGTAGCATAGGGTGCAGCAGGTTACAACTCTTTCTCAAGTATTGAATATACTTGCAATTTTTCTTACAGAATATGTGCATACTTTTAAAATTCCATAAATATGCCAAATAGTCAAATGCTATATTCTAAGTAAGTTATTAATGATACATTTTATGTTGTTAAATCAGTAGAAGTAGTTTTGGCGTGGCAAGAGAGCAAGTATTGCTTATTTTTCACCCCCAACATATTTTTCCCTATGTACACATCTAACTAAGTGAGTAGTCTAGCTTTATTAAAATCATAGCTTTTCTAATGGAATGTCAAATATATACAGTATGTTTGCCTGTATGAGAATCTTGTAGTAACCAATTGAAAGCACAAATAAATGGTATTTGAGCCACATAATGTGTACTGAAAGGGATGTGAGAATATGCAGTGGGAAGGGAGAACTGGTGAAAATTGTTCCCACTTTCTTGAGTGAAATTAATATATGTTGAAGAAAATGAATAATATTACTGAAAATGAAGATCTCGCTTATCAGTAATCAGTAATATTTTTGGAATATCAGTAATCAGTAATATACTAAAATCAGTAATATTTTTGAGCTGAGTTTTTTTTTTGTACTATAATTTATAGTAGAAGATGGATGGGGGGCATGTAATTTTGCCATTTCATCCCTTTTGCTTCAGACCATCTACTCTGCTCTCATGCAGTTTCTGGTGATACCCCCCCCCCCCGCCAAATGAGCAGAATTTTTAGCAGTAGCTGGGAGTCAAGGAAGTTATGCTCTGCTGATGGAAATATTTCTGTCAATCAGATATGTTTGCAGAATCCAAGTTTATAGATAATATGAGCGAGGACCCAAAAGAAACTTCCAGAGAGACTGTATCCCTTCCCCACCCCCGCTTCCTACCTTCTTCCCTTCTGTAATAATCTTCCCCCTCTTTCTTGTCCCCTCCCTGTCTGTGTCAATCTTCCCCCTCTCCCTTTCTTCCCCTCCTCTTCTCTGATAATCTCCCCCATCTTTCTCCCCCTCTCCTTATCTGTCAACCTACCCCATCTCTTTTGCCCCTACCCCTTCTCCATCACTCTACCCACCCCCTTTTCTGTTAACCTATCTTCCCCCTCTTTCTCTCCTCCCTTATTGGTCAACCTACCCCTCTCTCCCTTTTGCCCCACCTCTTCTCTGTCAATCTACCCCTCCCCATATCTGTCAACATACCCTCTCCTTTTTGCCCCCCACCCCACCTCCATCAATCTACTCCCCCCTTTCTCTGTCAGCCTACCCCCATTTCCCCCTTTCTCCCCTTCCCCCGTATCTGTCAACCTGCCCTCATCTCTTTTGCCCTCCACCTTTTTCTCCATCAGTCTACCCCCACCCTTGCTACTTTCCCCACCTACCCCCACCCTTAACATGCTACTCATTCCCCCACTGCTCTCCCCACCTATTTCCCTTGACACTCTACTCACCCACCACCCTTGCTGTTCTCGCTCTGGGAGAGGAAGCCATCTTAAGAGTGGGTGTTTCCTCTTCCTCTAGTTCCGGGAGGCAGGACCTAAACTTTTAAGTGCCTATCTCTGGAGGAAACGCCCCCGTTCTTTTCAGTCTTGTTCCTGCCTCGTCCGGGAAGAGCAGTGTAGCCACAGCTCTCTGCCTTGAGCTATTCTATTTTCACTTATTCTATTTTCTATCTCTACCTAGTTTTAATCTATCTAAAAAAAAAAAAATCTGTCCTTCTATATCTCTATCTCTCCCCTTTTAGTGTTAGTCTGAGGCGGGGCAGGGGAAAGTTTTCCTTCCCGCCAAAACAAGATGGCGTCCGATCGTCTTGATAATTACATCTCTGAGGGAGATTTGGACCCGGGTCTACTCCAGGCAATGCCGGTCGCCCGGGATCCGCCTACTGACAATCACTCCGGTGATTTACTAGGCAAATCAAAGAAAGCGGCAAACAAGCGTAAGAGAGGAAATTCTCATTCAGGCAGCGCAAAACGCCTCCTCTCTGCAGCTCGCGCCCGTGCGTCGGCGGCTGCAGCAGTTAAAACCGCAAAGGGGACAGAGGAAGAAAAATCCTCCGGATCCAGGCACGGCCGGGGAAAAACAGCAGCTTTGGCCGTTATCCCCTCTACCAGCAAACATGCTAATGATCAGGCCGTAGGCGTCTCGCCAGCAGAAAAGCCTGGTCCGGCCGAGTCTGCAGCCGCGTCTGAAGCCGGTAAAGTACTTTCCCCCCCCCCTTCCCTCTCAGTCTGCCGCAAGTGAGATTGCTCTCCTCAGGGCAGAGCTCGCGTCTATAATTAAGGACGCATTTGCAGAGGGGCTGCGGGCGGTTCAGCTTCCTTCCCCGACCCCTTCTGTTTCTGGCATGCAAATGCAAATTCCTAGGGACAACGACCAGGTGGGGGATGGGGAGCAGACAGGTCAAAATACTTTGCAGGGGAAGGGCAGTTGGCCCACTAAGGCAGCTCTAAAAGCTAATGCTCCTTCTCAGCCACAGCAATCTGAGCAGGTTGCCTCCCCCTTCTCCTCTGATAACGAGGTTTCTGATAGAGAGGAGGGTGAATTCTCTGAAGGAGAAGACCCTTCACCCCAACCTGCCAAACAAAATAGGCTATTTGAGGCTGAAGATTTTCAACCTTTTTTAACTAAAGTCCTGGCTGCTTTAGACCTTAATGAAGACTCAACCCCCTCTCAAGACAATAAAAAAGGTGCAAAAGAATTTTTCCATATGCATAACATCTCTGACAGAGTGGTTCCTGTACCAGATTATTTTTTGTCTTTGTTACAGGGGGAATGGGAAAGACCGATGGGGGGAAAGCAGTTTCCACCAGTTACTAAAAAACTATATAATGTGGCCACTAATGCTTCTGAGTTACTCAAACTCCCTCTAGTGGAAAGCCCCATTACTGCATTACATTCTTCTGATGCAGTCACAGAAGAAGGCCTAGTTTCTATAAAAGACCCAGTTGTTAGGAAAACTGAACTGGCCTGTAAAAAAGCCCATGAAGCCTCAGCCCTGGCTATTGGCTCCTCCATTACGTCTGCTTTAGTGTCCAGGGCAGCTATAGTCTGGACTAGGAAGTTGTCCAAGCTTATTCCTGAAGAAGATAGAAGTGCTATGGAGGGAGTTTCCAGAATCCTGCGGGCAGTATCCTTTTTAGCAGACTCTACACTAGATACTATGTGTTTCTCAGCACGGGCCCTAGCTACCGCAACTGCAGCTAGGCGGGCCTTATGGTTACGTCCATGGCAAACCGAACACAGATCTAAATCTGTACTGATGGGATATCCCTACCAGGGCAAGAAATTGTTCGGAGAAAAATTAGACGAGATATTAGTGGACTCAAAAGATAAGAAGAAGTATCTTCCAAGAAGTCTACGTAAGGAATCAAAGGGATTCTCTACTTCTACTTCCTTTCGTCCATTTCACCCATACTCAAGATACAGACCTGATCAGAGGAGAGGCCAGTGGAGCTATAGCAGGGGTTCCTTTCGCAGAGGAGGGCGCTTCTCTAGGAACTCCAGAACTAACAACTTTCAAAGTGACAGAGGGGAAAAGCCCTTTCGTCAAACAAGACAGTGACGCCAAATGCGATCCAGTAGGGGGCAGGCTCAGCCTGTTCCACAACCAATGGTCCCTCTCCCATCCGGACCACTGGGTTCTACAGATTGTCTTACACGGTTACCAAATCCAATTTTCCAAAATTCCAAGAGATCGACTGGTAGTGTCCCCTGTGTCCCGTCAACCGGACAAAAGACTCAGAACTCTAGCAGCCATACAACATCTGTTGGAGATAAAGGCAATAGAATATGTGGCCCCATCGGAACAATTGTTGGGCATATATTCCGTATTCTTTACAGTGCCAAAAAGAGACGGGGGATGGCGGGCCATCCTCGATCTAAAATACCTAAACAAGCATGTAACATACAGAAGATTCAGGATGGAGACACTGCACTCCATATCGGAAGCACTAAGACCAGGAGACTTCCTTACCTCCGTAGATTTAACCGAGGCGTATCTGCACATTGCCATTCATCCAGACCACAGGCGATTTCTGAGGTTTCTCCACAATAGACACCACTTTCAATTCAAAGCCCTCCCCTTCGGTTTGGGGTCAGCCCCACAGGTCTTCACCAAGGTTCTGGTGACCTTGGTAGCGCTAGGCCGTCAAGAGGGCGTAAGAATCCATCCTTACTTAGACGACATTCTAATCTGTTCATCGTCAAAGACTCAAAGCGCTCGACACACAAGCATCGTACTCAAACTTTTGAAAGACCACGGCTTTTTAGTAAACCAGAAGAAAAGTCATCTTCAACCAACTCAACATCTACGTCATCTGGGTGTATATATCGACACCGTCGCCAACACCTTTGTCTTACCCCCAGACAAGATTCGCAAAATTTGCAGCTTGGCCAAATCAACAATGCAAGCTACCACGGTTTGTCTCATGACCATGGCGAAGTTGCAGGGTCTAATGATATCCTGTATTCCGGCGGTGCAGTGGGCCCGCCTACACTCCAGGCCTCTTCAGTGGTTCTTAAAGATCTATCAAAAAGACATATTGGTCAAGAAGAACAAATCCCTGCTTCTTTCTACAGCGACAAGACACAGCCTCAAGTGGTGGACCATTCCAGAAAATCATCAAAAAGGGGTCCCATACATACGACAAGCACCAGTCCAGATATTCACGGATGCATCTCTCACAGGTTGGGGAGCCATTCTGAACGGTCATCCAGCACAGGGCACCTGGTCAACTCAAGAACAACAGATGAACATCAACGTCCTAGAACTCCGTGCAATTTATCATGCCCTCCTGCACTTCAAACGTCATCTATCAGGCACAGATCTACTGGTGAGAACGGACAATGTGGCAGCCAAAGCTCACCTCAACAAGCAGGGGGGCTCGCGGTCTTCTGCTCTTCACAAAGAAGCCCCGAGAATCCTGTCCTGGGCGGAGACCAACCTGTGTTCCATAACAGCGGAACACATTCAGGGAGTGCTCAACGTAGACGCAGACTGGCTCAGCAGGCAAAATCTCAACGAAGCGGAGTGGTCTCTGAACCAGGAAGTCTTTCAGCTCCTCACGAATCGGTGTGGCATGCCCCTAGTAGATCTCTTCGCGTCAAACAAAAACCATCAGCTGCCACGGTATTACACCAGGTATGTCCAGAAGGGAGCGGAACAGACAGACGCACTCACGGCACTATGGCCAGCGGGACTGCTTTATGCCTTTCCACCGTTCCCACTCCTTCCCAGGGTCCTCAGACGAATCAATCTGCTTCAGGCCACAGTCATTCTTGTTGCTCCTTACTGGCCACGTCGCCCATGGTTTCCCACTCTGCTAGAGATGTCCATCGCAGAACCGTGGACGCTTCCATCTCGACCAGATCTCCTCCTTCAGGGGCCGATCCATCACCCGGACCCAGGTTGGTACAGACTGACCGCCTGGGTATTGAAAGGAGTCGCCTCCTAAAACTAGGTTACGACACAGAGGTTGCTGAAACTATTCTTTCATCCCGAAAGCATTCTACAAAAAGAATCTATAACACAACATGGAAAGCTTTTGTCAGATGGTGCCAGAGAAAACGCGTGGACCCTATCAAGCCACATATCTCCAAAATACTGGACTTTTTACAGGACGGACGAAGACAGAACCTGTCTCCAGCCACACTACGCCGACAGCTGGCGGCAATAGCTACTATTGTCCCAAAGCTTTCAGGTTATCCCTTGACTAGACATCCACATATTAAGGCCTTTCTAAAGGGACTCACCTTGATTTCTCCTCCAGTTAGACACAGATTCCCTACCTGGAGCTTACACACAGTATTAACAGCCCTTACACGGCCACCCTTTGAACCTCTGAAGCATGTCACATTAAGCTACCTGAGGATGAAGACGCTTTTTCTAACGGCTGTAACTTCAGCCAGGCGGGTGTCAGAGATAGGAGCACTATCCATCAGACCGGGTCTTTGCACTTTTCACAAGGACAAGGTGGTCCTTGCTCCTGACCCTTCCTTTATACCAAAAGTTAACTCCAATTTTCATAGGAACCAAGACATCGTCCTCCCCTCGTTCTGTCCAAATCCTAAAGCTCTACAAGAGAAAATTTGGCACACCTTAGATCTCCGACGAGCCCTTCAAACATATATTTCTCGTACAGAACACATTAGAGTATCTGATGCGCTTTTTATCAATTTAACAGCACCTAACAAAGGTAAACCCATGTCCCGTGCTTCAATTAGTCACACTATCACTCAGTGTATTGCTCAGGCATATAGAGCGGCAAAAATTCCAGTACCTTCTGGCTTGACAGCTCACTCAGTCAGAAGCGCTGCCACGTCAGCGGCCTTTGACCGCAGAGCTCCTATAGAGGAGATTTGTAAGGCCGCCACGTGGTCCTCAATCTCCACATTCGTGAGGCATTACAAGCTTAACCTGTATGCCTCAGCTGATGCCGCCTTTGGCAGGCGGGTTCTTCAAAGCGTTCTCCAAGACGTCTGAACCCACCCGGACAGGGATAGCTCTTTTAAGTCCCACTCTTAAGATGGCCTCCTCTCCCAGAGCGAGAAAGAGCCTTGGTTACTCACCGTGAAGGCTTCTTCTGCTCTGGGATACGGAGGCCATCTTGCCCACCCAGACGTCTAAGTAAAATTAGGAGGATGCTGTTCAATTGAATTCTCACAAATTGGATTCTCTAAAATAATTTGGCTCAGTAAAATCATATAATTCGAATCACAAGTTGAGTTTACTAATGGTAGTTTTTTATTAATAGGGTTGTAGTCAAACTTTGTCACGCCGCTCCTGGGCTTCTGGGACCCCCGGGGTCTCTGCCTGGACCAAGGGTGGGGGCGGAGGAGCCTCCTCGGCCTCAGACCAGTCCGAGGGGGAGTCAGAGCTTTCTCCCCTCTCGGACGTTGCCAGGTTGTCAGCTCCCTCTCTCGCAGCCTCCTCACAACCTCCGTTTGGCTTCCTTCCTGGCCGCGGCTCCCCTCTCGCCTTATCACCTTTTCCAGACAGAGAGGCCCCGCCCCTTTTCCCCACACCCCCGTCCCGCCCCCGTGCTCCCCCCCCAGCCGGGCGTTGCCGGCGTCTTGCGGCGATCGGCCTCAGCTGCGCCGGCCGCTCTCCCCCGCCCCAGCCGCGCCCGCCCGCTCAACAGCTGTGGGGGGCGGAGTCTGTGCGGCCGCGTCATTCTGGCTGCGCCGGGCCTCGGGATTTGCGGCGCCGCCGCTCCGCTCCTGGGTTGCCGGGCCCCATCTGATCGGCTACCTGGGGGAGAGAGAAGGAGCAGCGTTGGCTTCCCCCGATTCTCTGGGGGGGGGGCTGGGCGACAGACTGTACCCCCTCCGCTTCTCCAGCGGGTAAGCCTGGGCCCGGGGCTGCGGGTCCGGGAGAGAGGTCGGCCCGGGAGCCGGCCAGCTGGCCCGTCCCGGGACAAACTTACAGTTGTCTTAAGCATTCTACTTTATCTTTCTACTGTTTTTTTTCTTACTGATGTTCAATTTTAACTGTTTGTGCTCCTTGCTCGGAAAGTTTTTAGACTGAAAAGGGCAGGGGCGTTTCCTCCAGAGATAGGCACTTAAAAGTTTAGGTCCTGCCTCCCGGAACTAGAGGAAGAGGAAACACCCACTCTTAAGATGGCCTCCGTATCCCAGAGCAGAAGAAGCCTTCACGGTGAGTAACCAAGGCTCTCTCTCCACACCTACGCCCCCTCCCGAATGGTGTACCTACCTTTTCCACTGATGCAGGGCTTGCAGCACTTTCCTCCTTGCTGCCTGGTCAGCCTCTGTGGCTCCTGGGGTGCTGCAGCTTCTGGCTTCCTTGCTGCTGGGTAAGCCTCTTCCTGAGCAGGCGAGCCTCCGCTGCTTCCGGCCTCCTCGCCAGCAAGCCTGCCTCCCCCCCTATCAGTGTACTAGTTCTGCTACTGAAGCCAAGCCGCCCTCCATGGCTGCCAGGCTTCTCGTCAACAGCACCCCAGTTTCCTTCCAGCAGGTGGGCCACCGCTGGCCCCGGCGTGGTTCCCGGGCTCCGCCATCACCAGGAGCAATCACCAGAGGTAGGTGCATTCTCTGCACATTTTTTTTGGGGGGGGGGGATTTAAACCCTCCAGTGTATTTTTTAAGATGTCAGATTTTTCTGCAAACCTAGGGGGTCCCCTGAGTTTGCAGAGGCACAGGTTTTGGGTGGGTGTGCCCCTAATCCATGGATTTAGATATCTGCAGATGGGGGCCTCACTTGAGAAATATTATATAGATATTTTTTCTCAAATGGAGAACTGTGCAGCTTTTTTGTTTATTGATATTTTTGTATTGCAAAGCAGATCATACCATTTGTCCAAAAGGAGGGAGGTAATTTTGAAAGATGACAGGTCACTGTTCGGTCACAGCATTGTGATGATATGTGATCTGCAGATCTCATAACCTTGCCAGTGTGCCTTGTTGCTATCAAAGGTGTTACCTAGAATGACAAAGTCACTTTTGGTAACCCATTGAAGAGTGCTGTCGCAGCAGCAACAAAGTTCCAGGAAGTTCAGCACCTAAAGTTAATGAAATGGTCATGGTGCAGAAGGTGGGTGATGAATGTCATTTTAAGCAGGTGGCCATGTCCATTTTGATAATGGTAATATGGAAATGAAGCAAAATAATCAGTTGTCTCTGATGTCCATCAGAGGTTTGGCATAACTTAGAGCAGGGGTTGGCAAACTCATTAGTCAAAAGAGCCAAATATCAACAGTACAACAATTGAGATTTCTTTTGAGAGCCAAATTTCTTAAACTTAAACTATATAGGTAGGTACACTGTTTATTAACTTAATAAACTCTAATTAAAGTGTTGAGTCTTAATTAAACTATAGGTACACTGAATAAAACTTGATATCATACTTAATAGGGATCTTATTTATTGATAAAAATTAAAGTGTAAGTCCCTGCCATTTCCCCCTCCCCATCCTGAGTCCTCGTATGGAGGCCTGGTCTACCGCCATAAAAGCCTATTGGTAGACCTGGCCTCCGGCTGAATCCCATTGGGAGGCCAGGTCTACCCATTGGTTTTCTTGGCAGTAGACCTGGCCTCTGGAGGCCCATAGAAGCCAATTGGTAGACCTGGCCTCTGAAGGGGGACTTTTTCCCTTCCTCGGAGTCCAGGTCTACCGACAAGAAAGCCAGTGGGTAGACATGGCCTCTGAGGAGGGAAAAAAGTAAGGTATCCATAAAATTAAATCATGACAATGACTGACAAACACTGTACATTTTCCCCATCTGCATTTTCAAAACTCTGCAGGGGGGCTTATTGTTGAGTTGTGCATCTGAGTGGCAAATCCAAGGCAAAACCTCCCATTCATAAATGGCCAATAACCCCCCATGCAGAGTTTTGAGAATCTGGATGGGGAAAATGTGCATCTGAGTGGCAAATCCAAGGCAAAACCTCCCATTCACAAATGGCCAATAATCCCCATGCAGAGTTTTGAGAATCTGGATGGGGAAAATGTGCGTCTGAGTGGCAAATCCAAGGCAAAACCTCCCATTCACAAATGGCCAATAATCCCCATGCAGAGTTTTGAGAATCTGGATGGGGAAAATGTGCATCTGAGTGGCAAATCCAAGGCAAAACCTCCCATTCACAAATGGCCAATAACCCCCATGCAGAGTTTTGAGAATCTGGATGGGGAAAATGTGCGTCTGAGTGGCAAATCCAAGGCAAAACCTCCCATTCACTGGCAGGGCGAAGGTCTTGCCTGTCCGCGCCGACCCCCGAGCCACGGCCCCTCCCAAGAAGCCGGCTCCGCTATCCCTCCCCCCCGGTCAGCCAAACGTCCACCCACGCTCAGCCAGGGATGAGGATTTTGTCTCGAGTCGGCAGACTTACTGGCCGACGCGGGACGACAAACCGACAATTCCGCCGACTCTTCCACCCCTAGCAGACAACGAGGGGAGCTGAGGGAGGGGGCGGGCTTCCAGCAGAACAGCCGGCTGGGAAAGAGGCGCGGGCAGCCGGGGAAGCAGGAGGCGGGGCAGGGAAACAGCCTGGTGCGCCCTGCCTAAAAGCTGGGCAGGCGGAGCCCCACCAGCCTCGAGACGGCCCAGCACAAGGCGGAGCCTGCCTCTCCCCCCCCTTGCAGCAGCAGCCTGGGCGGCCGGCCGCCACCTCTCCCCACCGCCTCTGATCCCTCCCCGCTGGAGAGAGAGAGAGTATGAGACTCCAGCATCTCGTTGCATTTCTCTCATAAGAAACTTTACTCCAGGCATAATCACGAGTTAAAAAGTTTTATTTAAGAAAGCCAGCGAGTTCAGTAGGTCTATTGAGACATAAGGCTAGAATGCAGACATGGGGAAACACCAGTACATTTAAAGGATACATACAATAGGATTGATTAGTTTCAGGACATAATACAAAAGGGCCGAGTTGAGGCAGAGTTGTCTTGATGGCTTAGGTATAAGGAAACAATACAGAAGGTAACAGCCGGTAACTACTCACAGGAAAAACCATACATGAAACTAATGCGTGAAATAGCTAGGTGATTGCCAGGGCTCCCAGGCATTGTTCCGCGGGACCAGGTAACATACTAACGATTAGCTGGGCAGGTCTCCATTGAGGTGTAGATGCCTGGGGGGATGGGCAGAGGCCGAAAGCCAGGAAGCCTTAGCTGACAGAGAGAAGGGGAGGCCGGGGGAGGGGAAGCCGCCTCCCACTCGCTCCCGCTGGTTCCTCCCGCCTGGGGCGCGCTGGAGCCCGGCGGGAGCGCGGCGTCTCTGCCTGGCTGGGCGCAGGGATGCGGAGGAGCCGCATCAGCTGACGGACAGGGGGTGGGGAGGCGGGGAGCTGCACTCAATGGGCCAAAGAGCCGCATGCAGCTCGGGAGCCGCGGTTTGCCGACCACTGGCTTAGAGTATCACCATCACACAAACCATAAGACATTGAAGACAATTTTCTGTTGAAAGCTGACAACAAAACTAGTCTGGTCGTGTTCCTAGTTAATGAGTGGCAAAAAGGAAAGTATAGAGAGATATTGTGGAGAAGGTGTTCTTTACTACAGTTAATGAAAAATGCTGTAGAATAACACATAAGGGCAGCCAGGGAGGTACCTAATCTCCAGTGTTTGCTGGAGGAAGCAGACGGACAGCTGCTGCTTCATTTAGGTAGTACTGCTTAAGAGGGCTATGAAATAGTTCTCGTCAGCTCTGTAAATGCAAATGTGTTTGCAATGTGTAGTTTGGCTTTTATAACTATTTTGGAACCCATTTTTTCCTTGGATATGGGTGAGATTTCAGGCACAGTCTGCTTTCTTAAACATGAAAGAGGTTTTGTTATAAACGACTAAACTAGAGCACATGTATGGAAAACAGCCATCATAGTAAGAGACACAGATCTAAGGAGGGAAAAAGGGGGAGGGGACTAAATATCTAACTTAGTTGCAACATGCTAGTTACCTTCAGATGGAGCAAGCTCATTCAAGCATGTAGAGTGGAGTGGCACTGAAAGCGATGCAGAGTCTGGCAAATATTGCCTTTCAGGTTGCTTTGAGTTTTGAGGAGAGAGAGGAGTCAGGTGGACTTGCAGTTCTTCCCTGGCAAACACTGGGGGTGGATTTTCTCTTCTAGTACTGACCTCTGTTTCTAGATTTTTGCTTTTCCTCTTGGGCTTTGGGCAGCAGTTGCCTAGTAGTTCAGCTTTTTTTCCAGGAGAGAGAAACTCCTAAAGCTTTCAGGTTTTAAGCAGTTTAGCCCATTAACTGTAGCTCTTAGGGTTTGTGAACATTACAGATAGGGAAGGGTAAACTCATCTTTGCTGGATTGGTGATATAACATAATCAATTGAAGAAGTGTGGCTTCCTAGTTTACCGAAAGCATTGGAGAGGGGAGGAGCAGTTTAACGATGTGTTACACCCTTTAAACCCACTGGTGTAATTCTTTTTAAAATTGTTGTGCTAGTTCAGGGGTCTCAAAACTGCGGCTCCAGAGCCGCATGCGGCTCTTTGGCCCATTGAGTGCGGCTCTCTGAACTTGGTTCAGAGCCCCTGGTCTTGCGCCCGCTCGCGCCGGCAGCCGGGCTGCAGAGCGGTGCGCCTGAGAGAGAGAGAGAGCGGGCGCGCTGTCTCTCCCCACCCCCTGCCGAGAATGGCCGGGTCCCCCTTTTCCTTGCCCTTAATGGTTGGGACACTAAAGCCTCCCCTCCCCTCTAGCCGTGCGATTGCTGGGCGGGCGGCTCGGCGGTTTCTGGCTCCCCCCCGCCTATCAGCTGTTGGGCGGGGCGGGCTTCCTTTGGTAGACCTCCGGCTGAGTCCCATTGGGAGGCCATGTCTACTCACTGGCTTTCTTGGCGGTAGACCTGGACTCCGAGGAAGGGAAAAAGTCCCCCTTCAGAGGCCAGGTCTACCAATTGGCTTCTATGGGCCTCCGGAGGCCAGGTCTACTGCCAAGAAAGCCAATGGGTAGACCTGGCCTCCCAATGGGACTCAGCCGGAGGCCAGGTCTACCAATAGGCTTTTATGGCGGTAGACCAGGCCTCCAGACGAGGACTCTGGACGGGGAGGGGGAAATGACAGGGACTTACAATTTAATTTTTATCAATAAATAAGATCCCTATTAAGTATGATATCAAGTTTTATTCAGTGTACCTATAGTTTAATTAAGACTTAAAACTTTAATTAAAGTTTATTAAGTTAATAAACAGTGTACCTACCTATATAGTTTAAGTTTAAGAAATTTGGCTCTCAAAAGAAATCTCAATCGTTGTATTGTTGATATTTGGCTCTTTTGACTAATGAGTTTGCCGACCCCTGTGCTAGTTGGTCAGTCATTATATCAGCCTTTGCCTAGTATTTAAGCTCTTAAGGGGGAGGGTTAAAAAAGCCAATCTCTTGCCTTTTAAAGTTTGAAACAGCGTGGTTCAATATTACTAATGATGAGTTATAATGCAAAGAGGTGTAAAAAGTGAAAGTTAATTTTTTCACTCGTCTATATTGTTGATTGTATATTGATTACTGTGTAATTAAAATCTTTGTTTATACTGCTACCTTTTTTGGTGGTGGAAAGTGCCATCAACTTGCAACTGACTTACGATCACCATATAGGGTTTTCAAAGCAAGAGACGTTCAGAGGCTGTTTGTTATTGCTTGCCTTTGCGTAGCGACCCTAGTATTCCTTGGTGTTCTCCCAAATATTAAGGCTGACCCTGCTTAGCTTCTGAGATCTGATGTGATCGGGCTAGCCCGGGCTGTCCAGATCAGGACACTTTTTTAAGGAGAGGTCATTTAATTTATTTATTTATTGGTCTTGTACCCATTCCCACCCTCATCCCCGACCTAAATTCAGGCTCATCTGTTCATATGTGTAACCCCTCTTTCTTTGGGGGGGGGGATCATCTAACATTCAGGATCATCTTCCTTTTGAGGAGATAGGGTATCATTTGGTAATTGTACCTTGAATATTTCCTTTTCTAATTTCCCCCCAGAAGTTATTTTATTTAGTCTAATTATATTCTTCTTTTCTCCCCAATAGGGATCCAAAGTGACTAACAATACAGAGGAAAAAATGCAGTAGAACAAAGGGAGCTCTATTCTTTCTGCTAGGGAATCTTCTGCCCAGCTCTAGGATTCAAGCCCAAAGGCTCACTCCTCCGGGAATACCCAGGCTTTAAATACCTGTGTGCAGAGAGGAGAGCAAACTCATAGTGATCTTACTCAGCTGCTGCTAACTAGCAGGATCTTCCTCAGTTGAATCCCTTTTGCATATAGACTAATTCATTGAATTTTTTTTTTACCCATTAGTATTCAGCCACCAATTACAACAGTATCATATTACATTGAATTTGAATAACTCAATTAAGTTGTTTGACTGGAGTGATTGGTTTATAGTTTCCTGTCTAATTTTTTTTTAATTCTGAGTAACTGGACTGATTCTAAATAATAAAACAGAATTCTTGACTATTCAGGACAAGTCGATACAAACTTAAATGCACGTATCATATTAATGCAGAATCAATTTTGCATAATTCAAATGTGTTAAATAAATACATTTGTGAATTATATAAAGACATGCAGTACTTCTTTTTGTCATCAGGATGACTAAGTCTGTGATGACTAACATGCTACTCAAGGTGCTTTTGCTCATTAGTTTATAATGCCAAATTCATTTTGCAGACTTTTGTCCTCTAATTTGAAGTTGAGGAAAATGCACCTAAAAAAACCCAAAGCATGCAATTCACCATTAAATGTATTAGGTGCAAAATGTTTGTAATACTGTTTGCAAATGGACTGTAATTACAGCACCAATCAAATATAAACAGTGTAAATAACTTAAGTATATTGTAACTATTGAATAAGTATGTTTAGGTTTATATTAGGTGACAAGTTGATAATCACTAAAGTGATAAAAGAAACAAAGTGTAGTTTTACAAAGTATATTTTGAAATATATATTTAGAGTGTGTGAACTATTGCTGATCAGATGTGGGTGTTGACAACCTGGGAGCCTCAACTTATACCTAAATACGTTATCGCTTTGTTCTTTTCTTACTGCTTAGTCCTGACTGTTCTATTGTAGCAGTTTTCTTCTTTCTATGGTATTGCCGCTTTTTATCTCTGAAATTGGGGGGAAAGTGAGCAATAACATGTTGAATCTCAGAAGCTTGCATATTATCACCCGCAAGTGGCTCTAGTGAAATATACTATTATGCCACTGAGTGTATGATTCCTCCCCCCCCCCCCCATCAATATGGGTACCCTTTGGGTCTTGAAATAAGTGGATAAAAAGTAGGCTATTTACATATATGTATTAATGTTGGGGAGAGAGAGCCAGCATGGGGTGCTGATTAAGGTGTCGGACTAGATCTCCACTCACGCCATGGAAGCTACCTCTGAACGTCTCCTGCCTTTAAAACACTACGAGATTGCCGTATGTGAGTTGTGACTTTATGGCAAAAAATATATTGGGGGGGATGACATATTTGGATGCGAAGGAATTAGATTAATACTAATTCTATAGTATGTGTGTTAAGTGCCGTCAAGTCGCTTCCGACTCATGGCAACCCTATAGTATACTTGATTGTTATTGTGTCTGAAAGCATCAAATAACAATGTTTCAACATCTTTGCAAGACACTATTGTGAGTTCCAGCTCTCAAAAATAATGTGGGACTTGCAAATTAAATACAACTAAGGCATTTTCAATATTGGATATCAGTTTATTTTAGAAAGCAGTGTATTTTTAATTGAAAAATAGGTGAAATGAGTTTCCGTTTGAGAAAATCCAGGTTTTCATTCAGATGCTCATACAAAAGCTGAGGCTAAATCTATCATGGAAGTTTATCCAGCCCAGAATAACTTTATCAAAGCCCACATCAAAATAAAGGCAGGTACGTATTTAAGTTTGAGAATGTTTGCCTGCTGAAAAGGTAACCAAGGTTTCTAAATATTGAGCCTTAAAAGACAAATAGAATAGTAAAAGCAAACACTGAAATACGGGGTTATATCTTCTACTCAGCTCACCTAATGAGGACACATACCTTTATGGCAAGGCAGAGCCAGTAGAAGAATCTTGTACACTGGAGGAAAGCTCCTTGTGCCAGAGGAAAGCATCACCATTAGCTGTGTAGAGTGGTATGATGTATCCTGTTAGCATTGCATTTCTAATCTTTTACAATGAATATTTTAATAAAACTTCAAATGCATAGACCGGGATCAAAATATGTTTAAATAGTACATGATAAAAATTTAATGTTTTGTTCTTCAGCCCATTTATATGTTATGTTTCTAAGCCTTGACTCTTCTTTTTGAACATGGTGCTATTCAGTTTTCTAGACACAGCATTTAGACACATAACATTTTTGGTGTGGCTTGATTTAAAACAATATGTTACGTAAGAATATCTATAGATCTGTCCTTGCTGGACAGTGTAGCAGTTAAGTTTGTGTTGGTCACTCCAAATTTATGTGTGCTTTTATTCTCCTAATTGTGTTTGAAAGGAAACTAGGCTTGTGTTGGATTAGCCTTTGAGTAACAATTCCATTAACTTAAATAATTTAGTTTTAATTTTGTTAACACTTCTGTATTTAAGTTTACATTGGCTCATTTAGAGGCCATAGCTGCAAGCTGACGAAGTGTTTGTGTGGAAATAGCTAACAAGTGTTGGTCCAAGTGATTACTTTAAGCCATAAAATACTAGAAGTGGGGACTGGTATCAGAGGGAGATAAAAACGTTGGATGATGTAATGAGACAAAAAGTACAAACTTCTAATCCTATGTGATGGGGTTATTTTTCAAACTCAGTAAAGCATGTTCCATTGTTCAAGCCACAGTTAAATTGTGATTTTGGAGAAGTAATGTCTGTTCGTGTAATTGATAAAAACTTTATCTCAAAGTGAATGATGAGTCAGTCAAAATGGCATTTTAAGAAAAAAACATGCCTAGGATGATGAATATTAATTTTTTTGCTGTCAAGTCACAGCTGACTGACTTATGGCAACCCATAGGGTTTTCAAGGCAAGAGACATTGGGAGGTGATTTGCCGTTGCCTGCCTCTACGTCATGACCCAGGTATACCTTGAAGGTCTCCCATCCAAATACTTGCCAGGGTGGAAACTGAGAGTGTGTAACTGGCCCAAAGTCACCAAGCAGGTTTCCATGGCAAAGTGGGAATTTGAACCTGGGTTTCCCAGATTCTAGTCCGACGTCTTAATGACATTACACTCGCTCTTTATATTTATACTACTGAGTGGCAAATATTAACTTGAATTGAAGATAGGGCAAAACATAATGCAATACTGTGACAGGTTGCAGCTGATACACATGTTCCACTTCAGAAGTTTTAAAAGAAGTAACATGGCTTGTAAATCACTTCAGTGTTTTTAGTCTTCAGTTTTGTTCACACTGGTTTTTTAGGGGCATTCCAGTAGTTCTTGAAACTTTTGTGTGCTGATTTTGGGTGAAGATTTAGCTGATTCTTTTCAGTATTATTACCTGTCAACATTTATTGGGTCTCTGTCACCAGCATACTTTGAGGATTGAAGTCCTCAAAGAAAGTTGACAAATAAGTTGGTCAGTTAGATTCAAGTCCAGTAGCACCTTAGAGACCAACAAAATTTTAGGTGCTACTGGAATCGAACCTAACTGTTGTATTGCTGTTCAACACAGCTACCATCTGAAAATAATTTGATGTGAGTCACCTCCCTCATGCAGAGATGTAGTGCCATAGAAATTCAGAAGGCCCTGGCGGAGGACAGTGAGCAACCCTAAATCATCCCAAAGCCATAGGGCCTCAGCCAGACAAGGTGGGAGAGGACCTTACTACAGACAGGAAGAGAAGGGAGTCTCTTGGTGGTGGGGAACCTCTGCAAAGAAAAAAAACTTGGGAGATGATTGAGGAAGGAGGCTATTTTTTACATGTACATTCTGAAGGAGGAAGGGACCATTACAGATTCAGGAGAGCAGCCATCAGCACATGGTGTCAAGGGACCTTAAAGCCAAGATCCCCTGTAGGAGCAGGTCAAGCAAGACAGAACCAAAAAGGCTGAAGTGTGAATCCTCACACTCCAGGGCAGCACTACCACCAGCCCCTTTCTTACTACCCAGCCAGGCAGAGATAAAGAGATGAAGCCTCTAGGCCTCATGGGATCATGATCAAGAAAGTCACCCTTGCAATGTTGGATGCTTACAAGGTGAGTTTCAGAAAACAATCTGGTAGCTATAGCCAATGAGGGCTAAAATACTGGATTCAAATTGAAGCCTGTTGAATTCAAGAACACCACAAAATATAAGTATTTTATTCTAAAACTATGCAGTTATATTCAATGAAAGAACAATGAACAGTGAGGATAATAATAAAGCTATAAGTCTAAACTAAGCACAGTTACAAGCATCCAGATGTCAAGATCCAGATGTTACCCAATAAGACTGAGCCCAATAGGGTTTCAAAGTCCAAGACAAGTTTTCTGGTCAGTATGATCCACACAAAATCAAGAAGTGTCCCAAAGTCAAATGTTTTGCCCCAGACACAGGGCAAAACTAGAATGAAAGATCTTCCCTATATGCTCGGTGACCTGCGTTGGCCTGATTCTAGTTAACCAATCAGATGTATAGCAAATGATGTAACTTGACCAATTGGGTATGTTGCTAACCAGATGAGTTTGCCAATTGGACTAAACTCCCTGCAGCTGCATTGGGTCCAATTAAACAAACACCTTCTCCCACCCATGAGCTCAGGCGTTAACGAGATGGAGGAAACCCTCCTAGATTCATATGGAGTTGAAACTGATAGGTCTAATGGTATGACAAGAACCTGGGCTACCTCCCATCTCTCTTATCTGAGTCTTTGAAGTTACAAGCAGCGTGACCTAAGTTTTCAAAGCCACAATCTTCCATCTTTTCGAGGCCTCAGCCTGAGCCATTGTTTGAATTGAACAAGAAACTGCTTAAAGGAACCAGTTTCTTGACACGTGGGTCTGACAAAGCAAGGGATGATTCCCAAATACTGAAACCAAGATAATGGATGAGCAAAATGAAAGGAACTAAAGGAGTTGGATAGCCTATTTCTTATTTCCATCTTAAGGCTTAATGCCCGGGAAAGAGGATGTATGTTTATTCCAGTTTCTTTATCCCCTTGCTCAGTCTTTTGTGCTTACTGATAACAGTGCATGCTTTGGTTTACTTATTAAACTTCTTTTCATATTAAATACAGTCAATATAATCTCTCTAAACCTCTTTAAGCCCAGTTCAATCCATCCTTTTTGAGGCATGTGGAAGGGGGGAGCAGGTGTTAAGCCCTACTTGCCTAGAGAGCTTACATAAAAAAGATTGGTCCTTTCTGTAGCAATTTAGACAGAGGAAGTCTCAAAACTGTTACTAAGATCTTTAAAAAAAAAAAACCTAAATACAAGAGGTGCAGATCCTCAGGCTGGACAAACCTCTGAGAACCGATCATCATATTTCCGTGGTGTACACTGAGAAAAGTAGGGAGTGGAGGAAGAGGAGCCTTGTTGAGTTCTAGTGGCTGGGGACCTGACTTGACCAAGTAACTCATTACCCTTGGTGCAGAAGTAAGCACTGGTAAGCCCCTCCCTAGTAAGTGAAAAAGTAGCTTTGGGAAGGTGATTTTGAGATTTAACGGACAGGAGGAGTAAGGGTTAAATTGTTTCTTTCGACTCTCTTATTTCACTCAGGCTGATAGCCTGCCCAGGCTGTTTTTGATTTAAAAGCAAAGAAAAACACACACATGAAAAACCCATGTAACTGTATAGAATGTAATTTAAGCATTAGTTACTGTATAAGATGCAAATAGGATGAACACTATTCGTTAAGAAATCTCTACATTCAAGGAGTATTACTAAGAGATTTCTTAGGCCCATTTGTCCCATGAGAAACATTCAGTATGAACAATGAAGGCTGGGTGTTCAACACACCTCTGACCTAAACATGCATTTCCTAACACAGTGATTCCCAATTTAACAGAATAAAAATAATCAGCTTTTAAAATTACATGCGTTCACAGTTTACCAGCAATGAAACCTGTTTATCTTTTGTCAAATTTATACCACTTTCTAATAGAATCAGTGAGTCCCTTGATTTTACATTTCCATATCTTGGAGCCAGGATTTAGCCAGAGAGACCTGGATTTGGCTACTTCAATATCTGTTAGCTTAACCACCCACAGAGAGGCTGGGAGAGCAACCATATATGCCAACCTAGTGGAAGGGCAGGATTAAAGAAAAACAAAAATATTCGTTTGCAGTTCAGTTAGAACTGGGTTATATGAATTTAAAGTCAGTCAGCAACAAATCAGCTCTATATTGTAAAATATATGGCAGATTGGTATTAATTTACAGATCCATATATGTTGGAAAGTAATGCCTTGATTCTTGAATGGGAAAAATGGATTCACAAAATCAGTGTGTAAGACTATTATTTGATTAAAATTACACCCCCCCATAGTATACCTTGCTTCCCATGATAGAGTATTACAGTATCTAAGAAAAAGAATTTCTCATATGAGGGAAGAGAGGTTACCTATATTAATGAAATTCTGGCTGGAATGCAAAGGGCTCTGTTTATTCCATACACACACTGGTGATTTTCAGCTGTTCCCGCAACTGGTCCTAGTGCCCCTGCTCCAGATCAGCATTAAGTATATGGAAAGGAGATGCAACTGGAAAGTAAAATTGGTCCTGTGTGCTCAGAAGCTTGCTACTTGGATTTGTTTGGATCCCTTGTTAGATTACATTGGGTTGGATCCAAAAGTAGTAGACACTTTTGGTCATGCAAGGTGAGGTGGAGGTCAAATTTCTCAGTTGAGATGCAGTTAAAGTCAGTCACAAATTCATTAAATAAGCTATTCTCTCAACCCACCATCTGTGATAGAAACTAGTGCCTGAGGTTGTTAGTAGCCAATCGCCATCTTGGAATCTTCCTCTTTTATAGTCTGCTCTTTTGATTTAAATTTATACTCTGTTAATCTTATTTAAATTCCTTTGTCTTATATATGGAGCTGATTTCGTATTGAAATAAAGACTGATGGAACTAGTGCCTGAAGGCAGTTTTGGGGTAGATGCAAGCTAATGAACTGAAACTTAACCCTGACAAAATGGAGGTGCTAATGGAGAGCAGTAGAACTGACCTGGGATTTAAGGTGGTGCCTGTTCTGTATGGGGTTGTATTCTCCACGAAGGAACAGGTCTGCAGCTTAGGTGTATTGCTAGATACAGGCTTCATGCTGGATAAGCAGGTGGTGGCTGTGGCTAGAAGTGCCTTTTTCCAGCTTTGAATGGTTAGCCAGCTGTGGTGATCTTGCTGCTGTGGTGTATTCCCCTGTAATAAATAGATTAGATTACTCCAGTGTGCTTTATGTAGGGCTGCCCTTGGAAAAGTGTTTGGAAAGTTCAGTTGGTACAGAGTACTGCAGCCAGGATGCTGACTGGAGTGGGTTGTAGGGACTGTATCACTCCTGTCTTGGTCCAACTTCACTGGCTCCCAATCTGTTTGGAACAATTTAAGTTACTGGTGCTGACCTTTAAAGCTCTGTGGTTTGGGACCAGCATACCTTAATGATCGTCTACTCTCACATGAACCTATCCAACTACCACACTAATCATCTGAGGCCCTGCTTTGGTTGCTCCTGCCTACTGAGTTTAGGCAGGTGGTAACTGAAAGGAGGGCCTTCTTGGCCATGGCACTAGGGTTGCCAGGTCCCTTTTTACCACTGGCGGGAGGTTTTGGGGGCGGAGCCTGAGGAAGGCAGGGTTTGGGAGGGGAAGGGCTTTAATGCCATAGAGTCCAATTGTGAAAACGGCCATTTTCTCCAGGTGAACTGATCTCTATTGGCTGGAGATCAGTTGTAATAGCAGGAGATCTCCAGCTACTACCTGGCAGATGGCAACCCTACTTGGCACCAAAATTATGGAATTCCCTCCCCAGAGATATTTGTCTGACTCCTTCCATCATTGATTTCTTCTAGTAGGCAAATCCTTTTTTGTTTTGTTTTATGTTCCCTTAATGAACTTTACTTCCTGTCCTATGTTTTAATTGTTGCTTTTTATACATGTTTTGTTTGTGGTTTTAACTGATTTTATTATGGGTTTTATAATGTTCTTCCTTATTGAGGCATATTATTTGTTATTCTCAGACTTATGCACAATAAAAGGGTATTAGTGATTTATTACAGAGAAGGGCAGCCCATTTACCTTACACTTAGTAATGAGGAAAGATTAGATGGCTTTGAGTAAGACATCTAGAGGTATGGAAAAATATTAATAGTAAATTTATATCCAACTCTGCCCAGTTCTATCATTGCTATTACTAAATTTCTCATTTTAAAATGAGCTCTCAAAGCATGTATTATAATACTTTGTGGCTGTTATTTTTTGGGGGGGGGCTGTTAAAGAATAAACTAGCATTGTATAATTGTTTTTAATAAATAACCCTGTGTATTTTCTCTGGAATTTCTCTGCCATTTGTCATAAATGCTGTCATGATGAGTCTCATAGCATTCGTATTGTAACTATTTTCCATTGCAAGGTTTTGTTTGTAGGTGTAGAAAGTCTGAGGATCCAGATAGTACTGTAAAAATAGATGGTACTATAAAAATGGATGCTGAATAATGGTTAAAATGCAGCTATTGCAGGTATCTAATTTGGTTAATTAAGGTAGGCACTGATATTGTACGCTTGGTTTTTGTCTCATCCAGAAAGCTCTAACAAAGGCAAGCAAAGTGATCGCATCAGTGTGTAATATGATATCACAGATAGAACTTACCTCATAAACTGACTCCTGTCAAAAATGAAAGACTAGGTAAGCTGCCTTCTGTTCTATATGGCTTTTGAGAAGGCAAATGATATGATAGTGTCTTTGTTATGTTGTGTTAAAATTAACGTACATTTTATAACCTTGCGGGAGAAAAGATTATGAGAATGAAAGCATGGATGACTTACACCACTGTAGTTTCAAGGTGGTGTTTTTTATGCTGTTATTTGAGAATAATATATGATAAATCCTAGGGTACTCTGTCATCAAAAGTACAGCATAGCCAATACTTCATTTTTGGCATTCCTTTTTAGTATATGTAATATGCATACTGTATTGTAAGGTTTCATACACAATCATTGCTTGTGTCATAGACAACTCAGGATTTTATTTCTTTTCAAGAGGCCTTTGGTAGTAATTGTAGGAAACAGGGATCAAAATAAGAAGTCGAACACTGTTGAGGAATTTGAGTTTCTGCATGTGGTAACAAATTTTATTTCAGTTTCCCTTTGAGTCTGAAACACTCTCCTTTTGTAAAACTGACCTCACTTAAATGTAAATCACAATAACTACATGTCCTTTAATTATGTATTAGTGTATTGTACCTGCATCCCACATGAGAATATGAGCATCTCAAATTACAGTGTATCAGAGGTCATTAAATCCTCTCTTCTCAGTGATGCTTAGAGGCATTGCATTTCTAATTACTGAAAAATGTACTATATTTATATTGTTTGCTTCATAGCAGCATTGTTGGGCTCCAGTGACATGATTACCTTAGTTTAGATCTGCACAGGCATTTTAGCACTATAGGGAACATATGACCCCAAAAAAGAGACTAAAAATAAATACATTTCAACAATGCCAGAAGAAAAAAAAATAGTTGAAGAATCATAAGAACATAAGAAGAGCCGTGCTGGATCAGACCAAGCTCCATCAAGTCAAGCAGTTTGTTCACACAGTGGCCAACCGGGTACCTCTAGGAAGCCCACAAACAAGACGACTGCAGCAGCATTGTCCTGCCTGTGTTCCCAAGCACCCAAGATAATAGGCATGCTCCTCTGATACTAGAGAGAATAGGTATGCATCATGACTAGTATCCATTTTGACTGATTACGCAGTCTAATCCTGTGGTCCAGCTAAACTGAATTTTCTGCGTTTGTAGTGCTTGGATGCAAGATTTTAATCTTATTTTACCTCATTTACACCCTGCTTTTCTCCCCAGTGGGGACCTAAAGTTGCTTACAACATTCTTCCCTTCACCATTTTATCCTCGTAGCAGTCCTGTGAGATAGTTTAGGCTTCAAGTGTGTGACTGGCCCCAGGTTATCCAGCAAGCTTCCATAGTAGAGAGGGGACTTGAACCTGGGTCTCCCAGATTCTAGTTAGATACTGTAACCACTACACTATGAATGGATTTTGCAAGCACTTCTGTTTGTATTTGGAGGTTTGTGCTGTTTCCCTCTTGTGTACTTGCAGTTTTCTGCGTTTGTAGTGCTTGGATGCAAGATTTTAATTTTATTTTACAATAACTAGGGTTGCCAAGTGCCAGGTAGTGGCAGGCAAACCCCCGTCAATCCACCTGGCTGCCCATCGACCAGCTGAGGGTCATGGGGAACGCGTGTACTTGCGCCTGCCCGAGGTGCCACATCACTTCCGGTTTACACCCGAAAGCACCGTATCGCAAGGGGCCGTTTATCACTCAGACTCCCAGTTTGAGTGGATGGCACAGGTTAGCCTGATCTCGTCAGATCTCAAACGCTAAGCAGGGTTGGCCCTGGTTAATACTTGGCTAGGAGACCACCAAGGATGTCCAGGGTTGTAACACAGAGGGAGACAGTGTCAAGCCACCTCTGAACCTCTGAGCCTTTTAAACCCTGTGGGGTTGCCATAAGTCAGATGCAACTTGATGGCACTTTCCACCACTAGTTCCCCTATTATCAGCTGTGTTGGTAGTATGTAGTTCTGCCCTTAGACTCTGTTCTCACAGTCACCTAAATAGGATTCACCATAAGCTTAGCCACGCAAACATTTCTGAAGACGATTTTTCAAGAAGCCCATAATAGTTCTTTTCCCTGAGATACAGGAAAAATTACAGCCAATTCCCTCCTCTTATTTAACTATCTTCTTGGTTATAAGGGGAGCTCATGATCCCAGTATCTCATAGGAAACCTATGAAAGTGCATTAAAATCTAACCTAACATTTTGAAAAGGTAGAACAAATGTTAGATGAGAAGGTGATTATGAGAACTGTGTTCTAAGCACCAAATTAGCCCACAAGGTAACAAAATCTGCAAGATAAAATTTAAATTATTCAAAAGGTATTACAAAAGTGTACAACTAGTCAAAAAGTCGGCTCAAATCCTTCCTTAACAAATTTATTCACTAGTTTTTTTTCTTGTTTCCTTTCTGCAGTCTTTCACTTTCTTTTTAGAACTGACCCATTAATTTTTCAAGGTACTCTAGTCAAAAGACAGAAAGAGCAATTAACAGACTACTCTTAAATATAAAGATTTAAACAGACCAATGCTACCATTAGCTCTTTCTTGAAGGAAATCTTAACTTAATGAGGTTGTTCCTGTTGTTTTCCTGCATGATGTTTCACTATTCTGCATCCAAATATTCACTCGGTTACACCAGATTTACTTTCAGAGACCAACTCAAAATGTCTGTGTTGATTGCAGTATGCGTTATAACAACGATCAAAGTATTTAAAGGAGACTAATGGAAGTTATATCACTTTTTGTCTAAGATATGGAATCTTTTTCCCGTCAACTCAAGTTCATGCTTGGAATCAACTTATAGCTCAGCTGAATACAACACACATAAAGTGATAATGCAACAAATCTCATCAGCACATAATAACATACTACTTTGGAACGCTCAAATCATGATTGCAGAAAATAGTCTCTGTGTTGAATGATAAAACACAATTGAAGGAAAGAAGATTAGAGGGAAGACATGTTCTCTGTTAATCTGCGTTTTAAACCAATATTGTCTCAGTCAGCTATGAGTGCAGTAATTAAGATAATTTAATACATTACATTCAAAACATAAATTATCTTTTCAAAATATTTACAAAACTCCTTTGGCCAAACTGGAAGAATGAGATCACTGGTTTGGAGGCCGGCTATTTATTCATCTACAGCATGATCCAAATTAAAGTAGCTGGGAAGCAGATTAAATTACTGTGTTAAGTATTCTGGTATTTAAAGCAAAATATAATGGACTCAAATACTTTTAAAGAATTTCATTTTAAGATATTGTACAGTAGTCCACTTGTATTACCAATATTTTAGTAACCTTGAATTAAACAGCACTATTTATTATCTTGGAGGGGTGGGGGGAAACTTGCAGGTACCAAAATTATTAGCATGCTTTGAAAGCAACCTTGAAATCATACTTCAGACACACAGCTGAAGTTATCTATGAGAAAACCAAACAACCAGAGTGAAACATTTCATTGTTGTCGCAGACCCAGAATAAGCAAACTCAGAATAATGCATTTAACCTCAGAAAGGATAAAACGCAGTAGCCATGCAGCCTGACGCAACCCAGTTCCATCTTATCACTAAACCTGCCCACCCACTTGGGCCACCCACCTCCATTCACTGTCAAAAGCAGTTGGGGGGGGGGGGTTGGTGGAAAGAAAAGTCTGCTCCTCCACAAAATCTACCGTCTCACCTGACCTCATTATACAATCATGAGAACACATACAAATTCTGTAAGTTTCAAAGGACAATAAAGGTAGAAGTAAATGCAGACAGGAATACAGACGAAAATTATTGATGAACTGATTGTGTTTGAAAAATATGGCATGATTTAATTATTATAACATGTATACTCTTATGAAAAACAACACTACCATTTCCTTTAAAAACATAGTATTGTTTGAGTGGTACGCGTAGCAAAGGTTTAGTTCCCATTTTTAGAACATTCCTGAACACACAATCAATGCATTCCTAAGGAGAGTTACTCCAGTCTAAGCCCATTCATTTCAATGGGCTTAGGCTGGAGTAATTTTCCTTAGGAGTGCACTGAATGTGTCTCTTTACAAGGTACGTGGGTCACAATCTAACAATTATCCAGGAAATTAATAGAGATAAACCAGCTAAAAAGGATTCAAGGCAAATTACAATTATTTTTCAAATACTCTTGAATAATTAAAACCAAAATGTAATGCAGACTAAAACAACTTCAGACAACCAGAAAACCTACTGGATAGGCTATCTATGTAATTTGGTCTTGCACTGCCGCCTAAATACTAATAGTGCAGAGACCGGCCTGAGCTCAGAGTCCATCCCTTGGTCTAGGCCTTAAAGGGCTTTATAGGTCATAGCCAGCAGCTCAAACTGGATCTGGAAACAAATATCAAGCAATGCAATTACTATAACATCGGTATAATGTAAACTATAGCTAACTGCAGATAACAAATGGGTCGCACTATTTCATACCAGATGAAGTTTCTGGATCATTTTCAATGGCAGTGCCATATATAGCTCATCACAACACTATAACCTCATTGTTAGGCTTACCGGGTCCCTCCTCTCCTCCGGCAGGAAGTTTTTTGGGTGGAGGTGAGGTGTGATCGTGCGTGCGCAAGGTTGCGCCAACGCGATCGCGGCACTTCCGGTTTACACCCGGTTCTACATTGCAACGGGGCCTTTACCACTCAAACTGGGAGTTTGAGTGGTAAAAGGCCAGTTGCGATGCGGCACTTCCAGGTGTAAAACACATCGCAAAGGGCCGTTTACCACTCAAACTCCCAGTTTGAGTGGTAAAAGGCCCCTTGTGATGCATTTACACCCGAAAGTGCCGCATCGCAAGGGGCCTTTTACCATTCAAACTCCCAGTTTGAGTGGTAAAGGCCCCGTTGCAATGTAGCACTTCCGTGTGTTAACCGGAAGTGCTGCGATCGCATTGGCGATAAAATGGACAACATATAATAGACATAGCAAGTTGTGGCTCTCTGAACATCATCAATCACAGGAAAGATGGATTGCTGGAATCTTTTAATGTATATATACTTAAGAGTTGATGGTTTGGAGCAGAGTGAAAACAAGTTTGCTTTGAAGATATAGTTTAGAACAGTAAGGCCAAATGTTTGCAGAGTTTAGGCAGTATGACTCATTCTGGTAACACCAATGATCGTTGTAAAAATTGTGGGGAAAATTAAGCATACAGCATTGATTTATTTGTTTGTATTTATAGTGTTTCCATTCCTGGGGATTTTCTCATTACATAACCCAATGGAATAGGTATACTTCAGAAAAATTAGTTCTTTCTAGACAGCTACCCAGCAGTTTTTTATGCTATTAACTGTGGATGTGGCTATAGGCATGGTGTTGTAGTGATTCCGTTTCTTCATGGCAGGGGAGAATTTAGAAAACTGTTCTGCCTCAGTGGATCATTTTTGTGATGTCCTGCAAGGATTGTGTGTGTGTACAGTATGTTAAATGCCTTCAAGTTGCTTCCAATAGTGACCCTATGAATTAATGACCTTCAAAACATGCTGTAGTTAGTAGACTTGGTCAGGTCTTGCAAATGGAGGGCTGTGGCTTCCTTGATTGAGCCTGTCTATCTCATCTTGGGTCTTCACCTTTCCTTCTGCCTTCAACTTTCCTCAGCAGCAGTCTCCCTTTTGGTTGATGATTGAGCCAAGGAATAGAAAATCTTTAACTTTCAATTTCTTCCTTGTCAATCTTGACATTGTGTAATTCCTCAGTGGCCATTACATTTATCTTCTTGATATTCAGCTATAATCCTGCTTTGGCACTTTCTGCTTTAACCTTCATCAGTAATGATTCAAGTCTTCATTATTTTCTGCCAATAACGTGGTATTGTCTGTATATCTCGAATTGTCAGTGTATCTTCCACCAATTTTTGCTTCAACCTTCATCTAAATCTAATCCAGTTTTCCATATGTTCTGCAAATAGATTGAAGAGATAGGGAGATAAAAGACATACTTGTCTGACACCTAAGCCAATTGGAAAACATTCTGCTTCTTCATATTTTGTCCAGATAGTAGCCTCTTGTCTAGACTGTAGGTTGTACATTAGAACAATCAGATGTTGTGGCACCTCCATTTAAAAAACAACAACAACCAATACATTTCATGATCCACATTTCTGTGGCTTGCAATAGTTCTATCAATGTTCCATCTATTCCTGGTGATTTGTTTCTCACAAATTGCTTTGAGTTCAGCTTTCACTTCACTTTCTAAAATCACAGATTCTTCTATAAAAGATTCTTCTTTGAAGGAATCTGTCATCCTTTCATCTCTTCTGTATTTTCTTTATTTGGTCCTGTTCAGTGAGTTTCCATGTTGATCTTACAGCACACCTAACTGTACTTTAAACTTCCCCTCAATTTCTTGGATCTTGTGGAACAGATCTCTTGCGCTTCCTTTTTTGTTGTTCTTTTCCATTTCTTTATACTGGTTATTAGTTCTCTTTCTCTCTAGGTGCCAGGGGCTGGAACATTGAATTTAGACTTCTGATTCTATTTCTGTCACCTTTTACTTTTGCTTCTTGTCTATCTTTACCAATTTTAAAAGTTTCATCAGTCATCCATCCAGGCTTTTCTTCTGGCTACAGGAATACATTTTGCATATTCTTCCTTGATAATATATCTGGTTTCAACCTATAGTTCTTCCAGTTCACCTTCAGTTGAATTCAGTAATGCAAATCTATTCTTTACATGGTCATTACACTCTTCAGAAATATGTTCTTCTGTTTTTCTTCACCTTTATTCTGATTTTCGATATTAGCAATTCATGGTCTGTACCACAATCAGGTCCTGGTCTTGCTTTAGCAGAGAGAATAGAGATTCCCCATCTTCTGTTTCCAATCTATCTGATTTCTGTATTGGCTTTCTGGTGATGACCTTATATACCATCATCTATTTGGTTGCCTGAAACATGTTTGCAATGAACAAATTTTTGTTCTCACAGAATTCTATGAGTCACTCTCCTGCCTCATTTAGTGCTCCTAGTTCACATTTTCTGGCAATATTTGATTCTACTTTGTTTCCTACTTTTGTGTTCTAGTCACCTATGATTATCAGCACATCTTGTTTAAGTGTGTGATCAATTTCTTCCTGTACACTTGCATAAAAGCTTTCAATTTCTTTGACATCTGTAGTTGGGGTGTAAACTTGAATGATGGCTATGTTGGTAGGCTTTCCATGAAGTCTGACTAATATTATTTGGTCAGACTTAGCCTTATAGCCCCTGATTGCTTGTGCTACATCTTCCCTCACAATTAGAACAACTTCATTTCTTCTGTGTTGGTCATTTCCCAAGTAAACCACTTTGTACTTTTCTGACTGAAAATGTCCTAATTGTCCACTTTAGTTCACTCCCTCCCAATATAGCAACATGGGTTCCACAGACATCTCATTTATTAGGAGGGTGTGTAATTTACCCAGCTAGCAGAAGTGCCAAGTCTCTAGACTTATGTGAGTTCACAGTCATTCTCTCCTATCAAAAAAAGAAACCTTTTACTACTTATTACCAAGTTGTAGAGATATGCCAGTTCATTTCCTTTGTAAACAAAAATATTTCTTTTTGTCTCTCTAAGTCTCTTCACTTAAGGGCTCCATTCGTTCCCTGGCCACCTTCTATGTACTTTAGTTTGTGTGAGCAATGTTGTAACTGTTTCAAGTGAATTTTTTTACCATTTATTACTGCTAAGTTACCTTCAATAGCATTTATAACATGGGTACAAATGATCATGGAACATATTTAAGCAAAACAAAGAACTTCAATGCAAATTTGAAGTGTATGAAATGGTATATATTTAGATTTTCTTAAACTAGATCTTCATTTTCTGCATCACTATAATCTTCAGGTGATTCTCAGGCTTAGGATCATGACAGGTGTGAACAGCAATGTAAACCTTTTGTAAGAAAGAAAGAAACAATTGCTACTCACTTTGAGGACAAAAGAAGGTGACCAATTTTTTAAGCAGAGTTATATTCAGTGGCTAGGTTTTGATTAGTATTTGGGATATCCAGATTATATGTCAAATTTATTGTTGTGTTTAGTCCTCCATGTCTCCTTCAGTGCATTGGAAAACTTTTCCGGTTTGGGGTAATTCATGAAATTGATTTGAATGTTGATCTAAAAATTTCAAACTGGCTGGACAGCTCCAAAGCTTCTATCAAAATTGAGATCCTTATTGCCTCTGGCAACTACTGACTGTGTTAGTAAAGTGGAACACAATTTGTGAGGAAAGGGAATGTTGTCTGTTTAACAGGGATTTAAAGCTGTTATGTATGCTAATAATAGAAATCCTGTGATTAGGATTTCAGAAGCGGAATGGACAATTGTACTGAACAAGGCAGGAAGATCTTGCTACTCTTCTGTGTGGAGGGAAAGCATGGGGTGTATTAGGATCCTCAGTAGTGTATTAGCATCATAGACATTATAGCAGGGGTCCCCAAATTTTTTGAGCCTATGGGCACCTTTGGAATTTTGACACGTGGTGGGTGCAACCCAGGACCGGTTCGTTCTCGTTCTCTCTCTCTCTCTCTTTTTCTCTCTCTCTCTCTCTCTCTCTATCTATATCTATATCTATATCTATATCTATATCTATATCTATCTATCTATCTATCTATCTATCTATCTATCTATCTATCTATCTATCTATCTATCTATCTATCTATCTATCTATCTATCTATAAAGTGGGGCAAAGTACAAAATGACACTCCCCATATATTATATACATATTTTTCTTTATATTACGCACATATATAATCGACAACTCTTTTAAATGATGGAATAAATTGTGTTGACATCTATGAATTGTTGATGAATAATTACGCTTTTACGTTATCTGAGAGGCTTTAGGCTGGGATCAGAGTCTTGCTCTGTAGCCTGGCTTGCTGTGCCACTTGAAGAAACACTTTTATTGCAGATGGCTAGTTAACCGAAAATTGAGAAAAAGCTGAAAAATTCCTCCCCCAAACAACCCTTGTTTTTAAAGATCAATTCTAACTCCAACCTACCATATCCCATTGAGGTCATCTGTAAAATGTATTGTTTACTATGCCTCTTAGAAAACCCTATTTGTGTGTATATTTAGCTCTGTAACACACACGGCATTCCAGTCATTTTCACTTCCAAAAAGCAATAATTTCAATTCCTCTCAGGATAGCTGTGTGCACACAATTCTGGCCACATGTATTAAAGTTTGCTTTATAAAAGCCATCTTCTTTTGTGCATTTGTAGGCAATTTATAAAGCTTGCTTTATAAAGTCATCTTTTGTGGCATTTCTAGGCAATTCTTTTTAAAATAGGTAAGGGGGCTCCCTATAAATATATACAGCTGGCAGGCTGAACAATAGCTGTGGCAACTTATTACCCTCACAAAACGGCTCGATGTGATGTTTCCACCTGACTTCCTCCTCAGCTAGGGAAGTGAGGGTCAGTTGCAATCAGCATGCCAGTTGCAGAGGTGGTCAGCCTGCGTCCCTCCCCATGCTTGACCCCCTTCTCCTCCTCCCCGGTCCCTTTCCAGCCCTGGGCTCTCTTCCAGTGATCACCTATTCATTTGGGTGGGTTCCTGTGTGAAATTGAAAGGGAAAGGCAGAGGGAGAGAAGCCCCTCAGAGTGAAAGAGAAGGCAGGCTAGAAGGGGAGAAGGAGAGGAGAAAGAGGCGGCTTGAAGAGGGGATGGCATGCAAGTGCAATGGGAGCTTGGAGAGAGAAAGAGAAGGCAGGCTAGAGTGAGAGAAGGAGAGGAGAAAGGGATGGCTCAAAGAGGGGATGGCATGCAAGTGCAATAGGAACTTGGAGAGCAACATGTGGGCTCTCTAAGAGCCTTGGCGGTGGTGCGCTCAGTTCAGTTGTGAGAGGCTTCTGGGGCCAGGCAGCCAGGTTGTGCAGACGGAAGAGAGACTGTCTGATCTGGCTGCTGCCGCCCCCTGTAACTGCCACTTGGGGCAACTGTTCTCCCTTACCACCCTTGGTCCTGCCACAAAATGGCTGCCACAGATTGAGCTAGACTGGGCCATCCAGGTGAAGACAAATTTATTCAGAGCCAACATAAATCCAATGAATAAAGGTATTTTATTTTCCCAAACTTTTATATTTAGTTTTTCAAAGGAGGAACAAAAATACTTACTAAATAAATTAATGATAAAAAGGGAAATGTACTTTAGAGAAGCATTGCACAATGATCTAAATCAGTAATATAGTCACAAAATTGATTGAGCAAAGACCATCGCCTCTTCTTTAAGTGCATAATTAAGAAATGGAGTTTTGTAGATGTATCACTAAATTAGAAAACAAGATGTTCCAAAGTGTTATGTATTTTTCTGTGGATATCATAAGAGACTTTGCTACTTTCTAAAATGTACAGTCACAAACTGATTATAAAGTTCCTATGGGAAGCTGTAACTTCGTGTTATAACTTAACTATAGATGTGTGACTCATTGCAGTTAAGTGTTTGTATAATAATCTTTCTGGTATTTACAGAACTATGGGGAGAAAGTTTCACTTAATTGTGTGTGTGTGTGATATATATATATATATATATATATATATATATATATATATATATATATATATATATATATATATATATATATATATATAAATAATAAATTTTGAAACAACGCAAACACAGGATCTTATAGACATTTCTGCCAGTCCTTTAAATGTCTTAAATCCAACCTCTGAAAGCCCAGTAATGGGACTTGCCCCTGTGAAAGTAAGTCCCAATCCTGGCTTAGTATAATGCGCCACAACCAGAACAAGGAAGAACTATGGACTCTCAGTGCCAGGAAATCTTAACATCACAGACCTTGACCCTGTGCTGCAACCCCTTGTCGCTCCCTCAAATCTCCCCTTCCCAAACAAATCTACAAAATGGCCTGGAAACCCTCAAAGGAATGCAGCAAATGAAGATACTTCAAGCTCCCAATCACCTCATGAAGATCCATCAACTTTCCCTTTGGACCAACGTCAAAGAACTCAGTCAACCTTTTGACATGTAATATTGCAGGCTGGGCCTCCAAGAGGACTGACGACTCATTTAACTCCTTTTTGGCCCTATACGATATCATCTGCCTTCAAGAAATCTGGTCCAAAGAGCCGCTGCAGGCAGAGGAATTTATAATAAACAACCTTCAAGCCATCACCAGGGAGAGAAAAGGAAGAGCAATAGGAGGCCTGGCCATTCTTACGGCCAAAAGATTACACGACAGTAACTTCGCTGTCACCCTATGGCCATTGGGCACAGGCCTCCCTACTTCAGCTCAGGAAAAAAACCATCCTGGTTATTAATGTATATCTCCCTTCTGTTGGCACTAAACATCTGATCCAGGAAATATGGGCCACACTTGAACAATATGTGGACCTGCTCCTTACATCCTACTCAAATGCATCAGTGATAGTCGCAGGAGACTTTAATGCCAGACTTGGCCCTTCAGATGAGTCACTATATAACTCCCTAAATCTAATGCCTCCAGCAAAAGACCCTCGAAATACCCTTCCTTAACTGGTAGGGCCACCACCTACTCCATCTCTCACTCTGACTCGACCTAGCTATTCTAAATGGGTCTATACGAGGTGACATTCCTGGGGAGTACACCTTCTAGTCTGAACGTGGGGCAAGTACTACTGATTATATCTTATGACCTGCTCACTACCAATCTATACCTTAAAGTTGAGCCCAGACAAGACAGTGACCATCTTCCAGTCACTCTGGCTCTTAACATCTGCGACTCATCAGGCCACCCTACCTTCCCAACCAGCTCGCCAAATGTAAATCAGGAATTTTTCCCGACTTACAGAAGACCACTTTGGACTGACAATCTGCAACAACAGTGTAAAAATTATTTTATTTCAGACATGGCACTACAACTTCGAAGCTCTGTGACTTTGGACATCCCAGCAATTTCAGCGATTACATCATACCAATGTTTTATCACTGGTTGGTCACAAATTCTCCCCTCCATTTTGGCTCCAGGCCCCCATTACCTCCCTTAAGGCCGCTGCTGCAGCGGGCAGGCCCAGAGTCTCCCTCAGCACCTGCCATAGCGGCAGAGCCTAAAGCCACTCAAGTTGTCTGACGCTGCTGCAGCCAGACCCGGAGATGCTCCAATGTTTGTTTTAAATGTCAGATTTTTCTGCAGACCTAGGGGGTCTCCCAAGTCTGCAGAAACATCTGTTTGGGGAAAGTGTGGCCCTGATCCACGGATTTCAGTATCCGCAGATGGGAGCCACACTTGGGAATTAAATACATAGATATAATACAAATGAATATTTGATCGTTGATGTTATACAAACAAACCAGACTCAATGAGTGTCCACAAACACAGCTACACTAAATATGACCAAATGTATTTTGGCCCCTTGGGCCTTCTTCATTGGCCACAAATTCATACATATAACCAAGAACAAATATTGATATGATTAGCCACATCAGGTGTTAATTGATTCTTGTACATTTTATTGTGTGCGGCAAAATGATGGATATTATTAAGATCCTGAATCTTGTTCCATGATTTTCATGTTCGCACATAAAAAGTATGATTGTGACTTATTTCTAATTTTAGCAGTTCTTTTTCCTCGTGGTGTGTATGTATACATCAACCAGCCATCTGACTAAATACGTGGTCTTGTTTGTCTGTCAACTATGAGATATTCATTTGTATTACCAAGGCCTTTGTTTTTAAATTTGTTTTTTAAGCACCACTGTATAATACATTGATTTATTTTGCTTCATTCATTTTTATGTTGTTTTTGCTCAACCTTCATGGTACCTAACCTAATCCACAGATTACATATCTGCAGATGGGGCTGTGTTGAGAATTAGATCCGTTGTTGCCTTCGCTGTCCTCAGTGCACAGAAAAGGCATTCTCGTGTTAATGCTGTAGACCTCTTTCAGTTTGGTTTCAGACCACCCTGTAGCTGAGTAGACTATATCCGTCTAAATGTAGATAAACACTCTGCCTCTGTGCGGTTTCTACTGGATTTATTAGCAACCTTTGACATAGTGGACCATGCCATCCTGTTGAAACATTTGGAAGTTGAAGTAGAGATTTAGGGACGTGCTTTGGATTGGTTTCATTAATTCCTTATGGGAAGAACTCAGAAGATTGCTGTAGGGGATAGTAGAAAAGAGCAAGAGTTCAGTAGCACCTTAAAGACTAACAACATTTCTGGCAGAGTATGAGCTTTCATGAGTCACAGCTCACTTCTTCAGAGGTGACAGGGGACAAGTTCTCTACAGTGTGGGACCTACCTTATGGGGTTCCACAAGGTTTCATCTGGTCCCCCATGCTATTCAATCTCTATGTGAAGCCCTTGGGATCAGTCATTCATGGTTTTGGAATAGGGTGCTATCAGTATGCTGATGACACCTAGTTCTACATTTTTTTATCCAAATTGTCTGGTATCGCTGTAGAGTCTCTGAACCAATGCCTGACTGATGAAGTTGAATGACTAAGGGTAAACTGAACCCTGACAAGACAGAGATAATATTAATTGGAAAGGTCAAGGTTCTGCAGGACATAGTTTCCAGTTGTCTCTCACTGACTTGGTAAAGCACATAGGGGCAATTCTGGATCCAGATTTATTGCTGGAGAAGCAACCTGATACAGCTGCAAAAAAGGCATTTCAAAGGGTAGCTGTGTTGGTCTGCAGTAGAACAGCTAGATTCAAGTCATCTAGTACCTTAGAAACCAACACATTTTTCAGGATATAAGATTTCAAGAGTCAAAGCTCTCATCATCAGATATGGAATCTTAGCTGTCAAATTCGAATGTTGTTACCATTCAAAGGTTATCATATTTTGTAATCAGCTTACCGGCTGACTCAATAGTTCTATCGTTCTTGTAATCAGCTTTAAGTCCCAGTGGGAAAGGTGGGCTATAAATGAAAAGAAAGAAAGAAAAATACGTTGATCGGCTTTATTCAGATCATTCAACTTACTTGTGTCTAGGGGGATTTCTTCTAAGATCCAAAGCTAATCTTTAAATGGCAGCAAGCATACAGCAAACAATACCCCCCTTTACTTGTTTTACTTGTCCTGGAAAGTATTGGGTCCCCCCCTTTCTTTTGCATATATAGTAAAATCAGTGCATGCCATGAAAAAGCCATGATGCCACTATGGCTATAGAATAAAACTTGAATTTTATATTTTTGAGCAAGAAGTTGGGGACCCCTGAAACGTAGGGGGAGATTTCTTTCCGCCTACTTTCTCGCTTTTTCTATTTGCTTCCTCCTGTTAGTGCTTGCAACCTTTCTACTGTCCTTCTGTCCCATCCACCTGCCTTTTTCGGTTTCCTCTTCCCCAGCAAAGTCTGCCTCTCCCTTCCCCACATTTTTGCCCCATCTTCAGCTTTTCCTTTACACCTGTTTTCACCTTCCCCAACCAGTATTACTTTCCCTTAATCCTATCTTTTATCTTTTTCAGCCTGACTCTTTCCCCCCTCCCCTGCACTAACACTAACTGAGGTTTGGAATGTGGGTTGCAAGTTGCCTAGCAACGTCCCCAAAGGCTACTGACATCTCATAACATAGTCTCACGAGATCTCAGTGGCACACTTTTGTTAAAAAAAGCAGCCATTGCTTCTATTACTTTTATGTCTTTTAACCCCCAGTGTATTTTATCACATTTCATATTTTTCCCCTCCAACCCTGAGGCTTCCCTCAGGCCCGTGGACCTGCCCCCCCCCCTCCATCTATCCCTGGCCCCATTGTGAGGATTTTTTAAAATTCATACTCTGTGGCCTGGTTCAGAATTAGATATAATGATGTAACAAACACACACAATCCTATTTCTCTCTCTCTATATATATATTTCTGCTCATTAAGTAAAGTCCAGAAGAGTATGCATCAATTGTGACCACAAGTTCTTAATACCTATCATGGTTAAATTTTTGTAATTTTACAGCACCAAAAACATTAGAGCAGGGTTCCCCGACATAGACGCCACGGCATGTACCAGTACTTTCCTTTGTGCCTGCTGAGCTTTTCAGACAGTGGGTGGGATCATTGTAAGTCAGGGCTTGTTATTGACTGTCCTTATTCAAATGAAAGGATTTGCCATGTCTACAACAGCAGGCAGCCACTGGAAGATCGAGAGGACTGGTAAGTACCCAGGCTCTCCTTAGGCAGTGTGGTTTCATTCTCTCTTCAGGCTTTCCTTCCCAGGAAGTGCAAGAAGGGAAGTATTCTGTTTGGCGCAGCCTCTTGCAGCAGCCTTTTGAGATGGCTGCTTAAAATCCCAAAAGTGTTCAGAAAGGTTGGGGATGCCTCACTAGCGACTAGGTCCAACTGAATTAGGTTGGTTACCTCTAACTGAACATGTGTAGGATTATGTTCTAATATAACTTTTATATTGCTTTGGGTTATAGACCAAACTTCAGTGTGCAGATGGAGGAGGGTCATTTGATGTATTTTACTTTTGGCTTAACAAGGAAGAGAAACAAAAAATAGAACACCCCTAAATTAAATGCAAGTTACCAAACAACAAATCTAACCCATCAACAGACATATCCACAGGAGGGAGTCATTAAGTGAACATTCAGAAAAAAATATCCCCTTTCTTTGCCAAAGGACCTTTCCCCCCATTTATTAATTAATTAATGTATTGCATTTATATCATTCTTTTCCTTGTAGTTCGAGGCATCTTACAATAATAATTAAAGACTACATTTCCTGTTAACCAAAATAACAAACCTCAAATTTCTCCCTCCCCCTTAAAAGACACCTGCCATTTAAACCCTGTGTAACGCCTTGGCAAACCCTGCAACACATCCTAAAGATCTCCAAGGAGGGGACCCCCTCACCTCTTCAGGGAGCCCATTCCGTAGTGCCTGTTGGTCAATATTAAGTTTATGGCTGAGCCCCTCATAGCTACCTCCAACATTTGATGAAGGAAGTTGTCGGCCAGACTGGTGAGGAACTTGTATGTCTGTGGTCGCTTTGCAGCCCTGCAACTGATGGGCAGCTAGTGGAGTGACTGCAGAATAGGAGTATGGGAGTATTCTGAATATTTTATCAGCAAAAAACCTGGTAAAAGTATCACAGCTAATTGTTCATCTTCAGTCTTCTGTGTAGTCCCACATTGGGATTGCGTATGTGCAGTCCTGCCACTGGAGAGGTTTAATGAGCTAAAAACCACTAGGGGGTGCTGTGCATCGGAGCTGTTGTAAAAATGTTCCTTCCAAAATGGTCATGTACTCCGGCGCTGCTGCGCACCCTTCACAGCCGATGGAGTTGGTCATCTCAGCAAGTGTTCCTTCCTGTCTACTTCTTGGATCAATTTTCCACAGCAAATCTATACAGACTGAAAGAAAATAACACCTTTTTAGTGAGTTTAGCTCCAAAGCCTTACTGAAATTAAGATAAACTATGAGTGTATGTATTGGCAAACCCAGGGGAATGACTGTCTTATTTTTGCATGACTGGTTCTTTTAAGGACTGAAAACTTTCGAGACCTTCAGAAATCTCTAGAGGTGCATATGAGAGTCTTCTACTTTATGTTAGCATGGTATTCACTACTACTGCAAAACCTTCCACCACTTAGAAGATAGTTAATTTCTTCTGCTTTCTTGGTTAATACAAAGACATGTTTGAAGGTATGACATAAGTAAAAAGATTTTGTTGAGCAATAAAAATTCTCCATAAGTGGACTTAAGGACTGCAACTAAACTATAAGGCAACTGAACTCATTGTTTTTGAAACGTCCTATCTTATTGGTAAACATGTTAATCAACATAAATTGAATGTGGCAATTTTCAATTCAAAAATTATAGTTGAAAACTTGTGTTTAAAAAGTTTGATTTTTCCTATGCATTGTTCAGTAAAGTAACAAGGCTAACCTTCTTTTTGTCCATCAGCATGTTCTCGATTTGACATTTGGAGCAGGAGGCCATACCAAGGCTCTTTTGCAGAAAGCAATGGATATTAAAATATATGCGCTTGACAGAGACCCCACAGCTTTTGAACTAGCTCAGCAGCTTTCTGAATCTCACCCGTGAGTACGGTTTTTTAATAATTTATATTTCAGTAGTATCAAGTTCTGTGTGTATTTAACATAAATTCCACAAGTTCCACAATTCTTTTTGGCACAGGTGTTTTTGGCATATACTGTACATACCTACATGGTTTTTAGCTTTTTGTGCACATCTTCAAAGTGTTTGGAAACTTCAAGATTTTCCAAAGATGCCAGTTCCCCACCCATGCCAGTTCCCCACTTACTATGAAACTCATTGAGTCATCTTGGGTCAGTCAGTCTTTCTCAGATGCATCTACGTACTGTGAGCTGTGAGAATAAAATGAAGGACGGAAGAACCATATATGCCATCCTGAGCTCTTTGGAGGATTAAAATAAACAAACAAAGAATACTAATGCATAAGTTCTTTAATTCCAAAATTGCAGTACTTCGCCTGGAAGCCTAGTGAGAGAGGGGCAGAAATTGTTGTGTTTTTATAGTCAGCACTAATATAATCCTTATTCTTATGACAAAGAAAATAGATTTGTAAAACATTAACTCAGCATGCTGTTTACAGCCACAGTGGATATTAATTTCATTTTGAGGTTTAACATGGTATACCGTAGTGATATATATTTTCAACAAGTTAAAGACCCACTGCAGTTTTTGAATACATTTAGTTCCTCTCTGTCTTCTAGTTGTAAAGTTGATTTCTCTTTATTGAAGATGCAGTGCTGTTTTAATAAGAAAAAGAAATGGGTCAGGCCCTATTAGGTATTCAGTGTGTGGGTAGAAATCCTTTGACGTACATTCTGGGGAAGCCTATAAGTTGGGAATTGCTGCAGAGATTCCAGAACAAAATAAAATCATGTGAGTAGATCTATATCTATAACAAATAAACTCTTTCACACCCACTGAAAGTGAAAGGTTAGAAAGGTGCCTGAAATCTAGCACTTAACCAGCATCATTGCAAGCTTGAAAGGATGAGAAATGTATGCATGACCTACACAGTGGAGTCAGTCTATTTTAATATACTAAGTTATAAAAAAAATCAGACGTCACATACCGTATGAAATAAATCAACTAATCTTTTTATATATATATATATATATATATATCTTAAATGTTACATGCATTTTTTTTCTTTCCATGTGAAATTATAAGATAATTGAAACAAAAGTGAACTCTCAGTTATGTAATTTTTTTAAAGTATTTGGATAACATTTAGAATGTAGATCCAAGCACTAATGAGGAACCCACATGCGATGCCCACACTTCATTTGCAGTGCGGTCATTGGGGGGCGGGGGGGGGGGGGAAATCAGCTTTGGAGCTGGTGTGACCTTTGCGCTGGTGTTAGTGCCACTTGCAGCATGGAAACGGACACTGATGCCAGCGAAGGGAGACTTACGCTGGTGCTGGGGAGCTGTGCGGCAGCGCAAAGCAAGGGCGCTGCCAGAGCCTCACTAGCAGAGCTTCTCTTGGGAAGGGGCTCAAACCGGTGTCAAGGGGGCATTCCCGGGGGCGGGGCTGACTTTGGTCAGCTCCCTGAGAAATTATGCTTGTGCGGTTAAACTAGAAACTATATGAATGAAACAGAGACAGGCAGGTTTGTTTTGCTCTATTTGACGTAGTCTAATGTATCAAGCACCACAGGTCCCAGAATTCCTTGTGCATAGGTTGGAAGGAGGGAGGGACACCTGATAGGAAGGGGAAAAGCATCGTAAGACAATGGAGCAAATGCTGCAGCTTCTAATAGGATTTTCATGTCCAAAATATATGTGAGTGTCTAATTCCCAGTCTTGTGAATAGCCATGGCTATTGGTGGCTATCAATGGAAAGAAGGCACCTAGAAATGCAAACCACCCAGTAAACAAAGTCTGCCTAGGAATCATCGGGATGTGACGTCACCCCATGGATCAGGAATGACCTGGTGCTTGCACAGGGGACCTTTACCTTTTTAAAATCAAAAATGGCAATAGTTCTGCAATGGGGCACAAGCCATCTTGTCTATTGAGTGTCTGCTTGCAAGAAAAATATATTTTGAGGGGTTAACTCATGATTTTTGCAATGAAAAGGGCAGAAAAATAAAGGCTTGAAGTTAATTTTCCTAATGTTTTCAGCCATGTCAGTCCATTAGAATAAAAAATAAAGACGTTGACAGGAGAGCCACCTTTTAATTACCAAAATGTTACAAAATAGTTAACAAACTTGTAGTACTCTCAAGCTAGGCGTTTTTATTAAACAAAAGTAGAAAAAGTGGGCATTTTTCACAGGTGTAGACTATGTAACAGTAATTTCAGAATTAAAACAAACTTTGTCATGGCTCATGTGACTGTATGGGATGAAGGAGTGTGGTGTTGCTGTATGTGTGTGGGCAGTGTTACAAGTTTGTACTGGGCCCTGGTTGGGAGAATAAAATAGTAACTATGTATGTCATCTTAACCTCCTTGCAGGAGGAGGGGGGGTGAGTTAAAAGGTGATAGTCAAGGGGATTCCTCAGTGCCAGATCTGATTCTTCATGATTATGGCGGTTGTATTTTTGAGATCTTGTGGCAGCCAACAGTCAGCTGAGACACATATTTGCAATGATAGATGTGAACAATTACCTTTATCACAGCTTAAGTCATTCTTTATCAAAATAACCTATATAGAACTGGCAATAAAATGGAACAAATGTAAAACATCTACACTCTGTCTTTGAACAAATGATCCTCAAAATGGTTTAGAAATAACAAATCAAATAAAATTCTGACTCCTAACACCTGTTTGTTTAACCATCCCCTTAATGGCTTATTACCCAGCTCAAGTCTCCATATCAAGCCTGTTACATGCAAAGCACTACATGGGATGAATTAAAACACAAATGCTGAAGCAAAAAAGGGATAATTTAGCTTGTTGTGTATACATCTCCCCATATGGCACAATAAATCTTCAAAGAAAAAAAATAGAAGGGAGACAGACCAGCAAGTATTTCACAAAATTGGAAGCCAGGTCACCAGAGGTAGAATAGCCAGAGGGCTTCCCTTGTATCACAGCATGTTTGGCCATCAAATACAAGAGAGTATATACCTTCAGGTGTCACTTGAGGAGAACAAAGATACTGGGTGTATGTTGCGATAATTTATGATATTCCCCTACCTTTCCACCTTAATGATGTACTAGTCAGTGTTTCTGGCAACATTCTTTTGCTTGTTTCTGCACCATGTAAAGAAATTGAAATGTTGAAGCCTTAATTAATATAATGCTGTACGAACAGTGGGGCGGCAAAAATTGCAAATATAAAAGTAATGGTTCTTGTGGGTTATCCGGGCTGTGTAACCGTGGTCTTGGTATTTTCTTTCCTGACGTTTCGCCAGCAGCTGTGGCAGGCAAAACGTCAGGAAAGAAAATACTAAGACCACGGTTACACAGCCCGGATAACCCACAAGAACCAATGAACTCTGACCGTGAAAGCCTTCGACAATATTATAAAAGTAACGCAGGGTAAAAAGACAAAAGGGACTTTAGAAAAGTGTAATCAAGTAAGACGCAGGAATAGCGTCAGCACAACGGTGGTGGAGGAAAGTGCTGTCAAGTTGCAGCCAAATTATGGCAACCCCGTAGGGCTTTCAAGGCAAGGGATGTTCAGCGAAGGTTTTCCATTGCCTGCCTCTGTGTCATGACCTCGGACTTCCTTGGTCTCCCACCCAAATACTAACCAGAGCCGACCCTGCTTAGCTTCTGAGATCTGACAAGATCGGGCTAGCCTTGGCTGTCAAGGTCAGGGCATCAGCAGAATACTAAGATACAACTTGGACAAATATATAAATATAAAGATCCAACAAATGGCTGTTCAGTAGGGAAGTTTATAGATATTGATAACTCAGCTGAAGATTAATCAATTAGCCTTTTTCATAAAGACTTAGTCATGGCCTTAACCATGCATGATGCTCTGAGCTCCTTGGAAGAATGGCAAGATAACAAATAAATAGTGCCTGAAGGGTCCCTCATATCTATAATGTGTATCGAAAGACTGCTAGGTTGTTTCTGTGTGTCTGTATGACCTTTAAAAAAAATACTGCAAATATTTAGCACTTTCCCAAACCATTAGGAAGTATAATTGGCTCATGAACTGCAAAATAATACCCAACAAATGTCTTATCAATTAAAATTGTTTATTCCAGAATGCCTTTTCAGTTAACTTTTTCCTGTGGCTTCATTTGGTTTTTAATAGTTTCTACATATGGTTATTTTTTATGTCTTCTGTATTTTTATTTCTGTATTTGCTGTCTTCTGCTGTAAGCCACCTTGAGCTGGAAGGACAGTACAGATGTTCACTAAAAAATAAAAACCAGAGATCTTCTAGAACCCCTCTGATCTAATCATAATTTATTTTTAAACTGCAACCCATACTCTTGAACAATTGGAGTAAATATTCTGTACACATGGTTTTCTCTTCCACTTTTCCACCCCTCATTTGTCACCTTAGTTACATGTAGAAGAAAACAATGAAATAGGTGTTTCATTCCTGCTTTGGTTGTGGGGGTGGGGGAAATGGGTGGGGAAAAGCTGTGTAGCTTGTCTTTTCTAGCCTTCCCTGTGTTGTCTGACCTCCTTGATATTTGCACCATTTGGTTCTGATCACAAATACTTTGTGTATTCACATTATTGCAGTGCTTTCCCCATAGCTGTTCTCTTCCCCTTTTTGTCTTCCTAATGCACCGACCGAAAAAGGAACTTACGAAAGAGGCGTGTCTTAATCTAGAAGAGGTATGTCTTCTAGAGGTGCAGCCTTGCTCTTTTTGCCTCCCTTCCTAATTCTCAAAGCTGTGAGCGTGTTCATTTGTGTTCATTTATACATTGTTTTGATGCTGCCTGGGCATCCTGCTTTAAACCAGTAAGTTCTGAGCATGTGTCAACATGATGACTGTTGCTAGCTGATGAATGCCACCCACTGGGCAGGTGGAAAGGTAGCACATATACTCCATAACCGCTGTGGGGGTCATACATAATCCAAGCAAGTGAGGAAATCATGAGCATGTGTCAATAGTAGCTACTTGACCAGCCGCCCTGCCGAATGCTGCCACAGCACATATGTAACACTGCTTGAAATGATGTGCATTTTGAATTGCAAGCAAATCTTTGAAGTGATTAAATGAGGTGCTCGGTGAAACAGGTATTGTAAACAAGAGAAATTCACATTTCCAATCCCTGTTTTACGTACACAAAATCATCCCTGGTTGCAGGTATGTCCTTTACCAAAGCACTAACAAAAATATTGTCGAAGGCTTTCACGGTCAAAGTTCATCGGTTCTTGTAGGTTATCCGGGCTGTGTGACCGTGGTCTTGGTATTTTCTTTCCTGACCTTTCGCCAGCAGCTGTGACAGGCATCTTCAGAGGAGTAACACTGAAGGACAGTGTCTCTCAGTGTCAAGTGTGTAGGAACTATATATTACTCTTCCTACACACTTGACACTGAGAGACACTGTCCTTCAGTGTTACTCCTCTGAAGATGCCTGCCACAGCTGCTGGCAAAACATCTGGAAAGAAAATGCCAAGACCACAGTCCAGATAACCTACAAGAACCGACTAACAAAAATATTTGTTACCTAAACGTAGTACACGGTGAACAAGGTCATTGTTCAAAAAGCTGTTTCAAAATCGTATAATTCAAAAGCTAATGACAAAACTCACTTATCTTGTCGTGAGATGTTGTACTTGCTGTATTTAAACTATTAACCACTTCTAACTAAAGGTCTGTAGGCAGTGAAACAATTGCTTAAGAGTTTTAGATGTTTTCTACATGGGGACTGGCTTATGTAGTTTCTTATTGCTGCTTGCTGATACAGTACTTTGCCAGTGGGGGCTTCAATATGGCAAATTTCCCCATAGTTTCCCTGCCTCAGTCTCCTGGCAGCAGCCATTCCACCATGCCACCACCAGGTTGTTGTTTTTTTAATCTGCATATGAGCATTGTTATAACATATAACATGCTTCTTCTAGGTTCTCCGGGTTGTGTAACCGTGGTCTTGGAATTTTCTTTCCTGACGTTTCGCCAGCAACTGTGGCAGGCATCTTCAGAGTAGTAACACTGAAGGACAGTGTCTCTCAGTGTCAAGGGTGTAGGAAGAGTGATTTCTGTCTTTTCTTTGCCCTTTTTTAATTTAAATTCTTGCAAAACATAGTTGGTTTTTTCTGGCACTTCTTAACAACTGAAACTGGCATTTAAAAATAAAAGACTCTTCCTACACCCTTGACACTGAGAGACACTGTCCTTCAGTGTTACTACTCTGAAGATGCCTGCCACAGTTGCTGGCGAAACGTCAGGAAAGAAAATTCCAAGACCACGGTTACACAGCCCGGATAACCTACAAGAACCAATGAACTCTGACCGTGAAAGCCTTCGACAATATATAACATGCTGTATGTCAGATTCTCCAAATTCCCAGCCCTTTTAAAAAAAAAGAAGTCTCTAGCCCTGTTCATTGCAGAGGATGTCCTGGGTAGGGGCAGGAAAAATGGCTGCCATGTAGACTCGTGGCAGCCTTCCAAGTTTTGCTGCCATCTTTTACAAAAAATCTCCCATAACTTTGCAGCAAAGCAGTTTTGGGAAGATCAGAGAAACCCCTGGTTATGAACAAATTTTACCATAATGCTACTGGGAAGTAGGGGGGAAAAGAAAAATTAGTAACAAAAATGGTTTCATTGATTGTAAAAGTACCAGCTGCTTGGAAAGCATTTTCCTGTAGGAAAAGGTTTTAACCATGACTAAGTGCAGCAAATTGCTTCATTTATACACCAAAGGAAGATGAGGGCCCAATTCATACAAACACACCTTGTGAAAACACAAGAGTAGGTTCCCATTCTGTAAAGAATTGGTATAAAATGAAATGTGTATCAGAGAAAACAATTCAATCTAATAATTTATTCAATCCCTGGGAAACCATTGTGTTCTTACAGAGGAGTGGAGACTTCTGAAATTATTTAAACTACCTTTTTTAAGTATTGAGCTTTATGGTCCATCAGGTTCAAGCATTGTGCATTCTCCCTCCCAAATGTTGTGCTAAATTTTAATTTGATTTCTGCACATTGTAATCATCAAAAAGAACTCATTAAAAAGTCATTACAAATTGTAAAGCATAATTCTTTTTTTTAAAAGGTTACGTCAAATTTGAACCAATTTTCTGTTGAAAAGCATTTTAGGGAAAGGGGCTTATTGAAGAATAAATGACTCTGTGCAATCCTAAACAGAGGTCTATTCTTCTAAGGCCTCTTTGGCCTAGAAGAGTGTAACTGAGCTTAGGATGGCACCATAAATGTAGCTGCATTCAGCTCAGCCTTTCCTTATGTTAAAAAAAATTATTTTGTGATGTTCCGTAGCATGCTTCAATACATAATATATCGTTAATCTTTCAGTGGGATTTACTTTCATGTAGATTATTATGCTTCCTGGTGGGTGTAAGCATTCTTTTTGCATTGGCAAATGTGTAGGAAGAAATATCCACCTGACCCTGATTTTTAGAACAAACTGCAATCCCACAGATCTTTCTAAAAACATTTTATATGGATGTAAAATGGGCAGCACAAAGCTTTAATACCAGGGTAAATAGTTGCTTTTTTCCTGATGCTCTAGTACCACGTGTTTCTGTATGTGGTTGTTTTCTACTGTAGAATGACTCTTTGAAAGTTTTAAACGTTAACCGTGATTTCTGTCTTTTCTTTGCCCTTTTTTAATTTAAATTCTTGCAAAACATAGTTGGTTTTTTCTGGCACTTCTTAACAACTGAACAGCTGGCATTTAAAAATAAAAGACACACGTTATTTTGGAGTATTTTTATGCTATAAATGACCAATTAATTTCCAGCCTTTTTGCAGATCTGACGCACATCTTAAGTTCTAAGGTTAGATCCTGTGAACGTTTTAAGCTTGGATGACAATTGAAGTGGTAACTTGGGGTGATATGCATGATGCATCCCCTATTAAAACGAACATTCTCAGTTCCTGAGCTTTCTGACGTCTTTTTGCCCCATAATCAACTTAGGAACTAAGCAGTTGGCTTGGAGGTAGAAGTAAGTTAATGATTAATAAGGCTGTGTGCATCTTTTACGTCACTTTTTATTTCTAAATCATTTGCTAACAAGTCACTTAAGGGCTTCAAATTGATCAGGAAAATAACCAACAGGATCCTGTAGAGCAGTTGATACAGGTGAAAGAAAACAGAACAAATATGGTTTGTTATTTTCTTAGCTGCAGTGTTGTTTTTTAATTGTTATAAGGAGTATGTAACTGCTAACATTTGAAATATACATCCTGACCATGTTGTATTTATATCACTAGTCATAATATAATTTGTATAATAATGCATTCACTACTTTAATGATATGAAGTGTGCTTTCCCCCTTTAATGTTCTGAGATTTATTTAAATACTAATTGTAACTTGCCTTGATCTCTCATAGGCTGGGGTAGAAATCTAAGTAAAATGTATTTAAAAAAACAAGTGGGAAGCCGCACGGACTTGCGGGAGGCATTGCATTTCCCCCACCCCCACTATTTCCTTTTCCCCTTTCCTTAAAGCCCCAGAACCTCTCCCCTTTTCCTACGTCCTTCTCTCCTTCTAGCGTCCCAATTTCCAGATGGGGCTTGAATATCTCCTGGCATAATAACAGATCTCCCAACTACAGAGATCAGTTGCCCCTTAGGATTGCCAGCTCCAAGTTGGGAAATTCCTGGAGATTTGGGGGTAGAGCCTTTGAAAGGCTCATTCCACCAGAGGCCAATCGTCATCAGCTGCATTCCCGGCCAGGGTCGATCTGCAGGACATCTGTAAGGCTGCGACATGGTTGACTCCTTCCACGCTGAAATATGATTTGATCAATGCGGACTCCAGGAGAGAAGCAGCTGTAGGGAGAGCAGTGGTACAGTCTTTAGTCCGCTGACAGCCCACACCCACCTCCTTAGTAAGTGAGCTTGCTACTCTCCCATGCAGGACCGTACTGAAGACACGACGATGAAAGCAGGGTTGCACTTACCTATGTTGTTCATCTTGTCTTCTGTGCAGGCAAACATCCCTCCCTCCTTTCCCCTTGTGGACTTTATCTTGTATCATATTAATGCTCCACAGTGGCGAAGGGAGAACTGAGAGGGGGCACTCGCCCCGCCTCCATCTAGTGACCATTTGGGCAGCTTGAGATGGAGAGAGGGGGGAAGGCTCCGAACACACTGAAACTTCTAGCAGCTCAAGAAGTCTAGACTCTGCTTCTGGCCTATGCCTGCAGAATCCCATGTGTGCCTGAACAGAAAACACTTGATGAACAACAGAAACAGTTAATTGCAACCCTGTTTCCTCTTGATCACATTCAGTTGGGGGGATGGAGCACAAGGGTCACTTGGATTAATAAAAGTTGGTAGAAAGCCCTCTGAAAGTAGTAGATAAATGGTGCCCAGGGGTTGACTGATGTCAAATGGGCATGGCCACATCAGCATGTACCGGTTGGCTGTTTCCATCCATGGGAGCATAATTGACCCACTGATCGATGATTAGTGGGTGTCAGCAGATTGCTGTGAATATTAGTGCAATTTTTGTGGTCCCTGAATTTTAGTGTGGGGCTTTTCATTTACTTTTGACTCATTGTGTTGAGCATGGATGGAGAAGCAGCATATAATTATTAACTAGCAGCACTATGCCAGCTATGTGCTGGCATTGCAGCCTTAGAATGTGGCTGCCCACAACGCAATATGGCTCCCTAGTTTTAAATGGGCACAAAAGAAAGTGAGAGGAATTTTAATGGTCACAGGGTGATTTTTTTTACATCCTTTAAAATATTTTTGAATAATTTGTATTTAAACTGCGCAAAAGTGATCCATTTTAATTAATTAATTTAAAAGTATTTAGCAGAAGATTGGAGGTAAAATATAATGATTATCCATGGCTTCTGATTCTCCCCAAATCATATATTTGCTGTTACAGATGTGTCCTCAATATAGTATCATATATCCTTTTTTTACCATGATTATATACAATATCATTAATTTTTGAATCTGCATTTATTGTATTTTTTTATTTGTCATTATAATTTTCTTAAAGCAACTTATTCTTCCCTCCCAAATTGTGGAACCGAGGAATAGGCAGGGTGGGGGAGCAGTGATGTCTAATTAAAGCTATTACATATACCAAGCTGGTGTTTTTGAGCAACGGCCCAACAGTACTATGCCAATCACATTTTATACCATCAAGGAAAAGCCCTTTGGTAAGCCTCACAACATATACAATAGCCAGCTAGTCAGCAATTGCAATGGGTAGTGAAGCAAACTTACTCTGGGATGTGAGCTAACCTACAAATACAAATTCAGAAAATCCTACCATTTCAAAAATTGGATATCATCTGTTGTGGATAAGTGTCCACAACATGATATCTTTTTTTGATAAAGTCTGAGTACCCATAAATAATAGAGGCTTTGTAGATTCTCATCCAGATACATTAAAAGTTTAAATTCTCAGTCTAATAATAGATGCATAGGTTCTTACAGCTAGCAATCAGGTATCGTGAATGGTGTGTAGCTTTCCTTAATGGCTGATTTGGGATGGTTTTATCCAATTTTATTTATTTGTACTCGGTTTTATCCAAATGTATGTTCTTTTTATATGCCAATAAAGGCTTGTGTTGTGTAATAGATGCATTATCCTGTGTTATAATGTACCACATAGCATAGTAACATATGTTTAGGTTTTTCAGGAGGAAAAGCATATCCAAAAATGTCACAGTTCTTTATACTACGACCAAATTGATACTGTAGGTGCACTGGTTCAAGCAATGCCCCCTCAGTGGATGGATAGCTTTTATATTTTGATGAAAGGCCTCTGTTGGTGGCAACCTCTACTGACTCTGGTGGTGGCTTTTTTACCAGATGGGTGATGGTTAGTTCAGGGAAGAATTAGCACCACCTTGTGTCAAGTTTTATTAATGATGATCATGCTGAAGCCCAGTGCAAAACCCATTTAAGTCAAGTTAATTACATTTCATCTTATTTGGATCAATGGAAATAAGGCTGCGATCCTAAGAGATGCCTTTTTCAGAATCCTACTCGGTTGTAGATCCACTAAACGTATTGGGTCCTACTTCTGAGTAAACTTGGTTATAATCAGGGTATACATCTTCTAAACATTTTGTACATAAGGGTACTTACTTTTTTATGACTGAATCATATATGAAACACTACAGAATTTTTTAAAAGATATTTCGGTGTTTTGATTACCTGGTTCTAGTAGTTACCCTGAGCCTCTGGGGAATAGAGCAGCTGAAAAATCTTGATGAATAGATGTTAACATTTTGTAAAATCAATGCAGTTTAAAATGGTAAGGATTGTGCAATTAAATTAATCCAGTTAGCAGTAAACAAGTTAGTAAATTAGCAGAAAAATTAACCAGTATATATGTGTGAGTATATTTCATCATTAAATGAAACAAATTATAATATATAAAGCAAAGTAAACTTTAAAAGATATTTACCAGGAGATCCATTTATTGCTATGAATGAACAGTTACTACTTGTACAACATAACTTAATATGTAGGGTCACTCCTTTGAAGGAAGTGCAGCAATTTATAAAAAAAATATAGTATCGAAAGTTGGAGGGGGGGGTTGTTTCCACATAAATATAATTAGGGCAGTGCTCGTTCTTCTGGACAGTTTTTTTAGTTTTCCCATGCAGAAAACTAGGAGTGCAAATGTTTTAGATACACATGAAAGATTACAGCAAAATTATAGAGGCTTACATACAGTATATATTTCTTTAGTTCATCCTAATATAAAGGAGGGTTCCTTTACATTAAAAGAAAACTGAAGGACTAGGCTGCCTCAACTGTTATATTTTACTAACGTTCCATTATCTATGGGACTACACCAGAGTATCAGTGGGTTGCTACTGAAGGGTTAAAACGTTTCCCACAATGAGAACTTGTTTCATGGGGAACATGTGTGTCCTGTCTTGTGAATGATGCAGCATATGATCAGATTTCAGGACAACATGTTTTAGATGCTGAATACAGATTGTACCATAAATTGAGCAAGGATTGAATCAGTCATTTGGATATCCACCATCAGCTGACAGGATCGTTCATCTTGATCTGGTTGTATGAATCACCCTCTACTGTGCAAATTCTTTTAAATTAATGTTCTGTGGGACTTTGCTGTATTTCCGTGTGTTTCTGCAAGGTTTTAAACACTTATGATAAATGCCTTGGTGATTTAAAATTATTGGCATTGTGGCGGCCACAGTTTATCATGTCAGCTGATTTAGAGCCCTTCTTGTAAAACAAGAATAAGACATTCATGAGGATTAAAGTTAATTGGATGTAAAATGGATTCATACTATGGGATGGATCTTGTGATCTGTCAGTGGAAGGTGCTGACAGTCAGCAATCTTCCACACTTTCTTCTATCCTTCCCCCTACCCCAGCAGCCATTACTGACCTTGGGAACATTATTCCTCAGACTGCAGACCTTCATGGAGCTATGCAAGTCAAGAAGCTGCAGAGTTGAGGTAGAAGGAGACAAAGTCATTCTCTCCTACCTCTTCCATGAGCACAGCTCTGCTGATGGAAGAGGAAGAAAGGAGCGATTAGACTTCTTTCCTGTTCCCCATTACAGGCTCCCAACCCTCATGACTAATACTTCATGCACGCACTGCACTCCTGGGAATAAACTTTCTCATGGTTAGAAATGGCCTCCTGGGGTGGGGCGCCAGGAAGATCAGGGATCTTTATGTGGACCTTCTGCAGTCCTTACACTGCATTCAACCCATAAGTTGCAAGTGTGCTTAGCAAACTCATATGAAAATGCTGTATGATAAAATATACTGTTACATGATGGAGTATCATGCACTCCATTGTGAAGCCTGGGCACCTCAGAGGAAGAGAAGAAGTTTTGTGATAGTTACAGAGTTGGGATCTTTCATGGGTGATTATTCAACAGAGGAACAAGAAAAAAAATTGAAATAGAGAGGCATGCTGAGGTAAGATTTCAAGAGGTGGTCTAGAAAAATATAAGGAGAGTTGGAGATAGCGAGACTAGTGAGGCTGAGTCAGGAGACTTGCAAGGCAATCCTGAGCAGAGTTACACCTTTCTAAGTTAACTGAAACCAACAGGCTTAGAAGGGTATAACTCTGATTAGGAAGGCTCTGTTGGAGACCCACAAGAATGAAATACCAAGAGGTATGTGGAAAGCAAGAATAGAATCCATGAACTGCATTCAGATCTTGCTGACAGGAAGGGTAACCTTATGCAGGAGCACAGAAGTGCAGTGACCTTAACAGTGGAAAAGTTACCAAGGTAGCTAGTAAAGACATTTGGACCTCAGGATACTTAACATTTCTAACTCCTTAATGGGTCATCTATTGTGCACTTCAGCTCCTCAGCAAACTTCAGTGATACAAGCATCTGCTTTGTGTACAGAAGGTCCCCGGTTCACTCCCTGGCATCTGCAGTTAAAGATCTTGTACTAGGTGAACAAAAAACCTCTACTTGAGACCCTGAAGAGTCTTTGTCAGTCACAATAGACAGTGTTGACTGTGGTAGACAAATGGTATGACTCAGGCCAAGGCAGCTTCGTGCATCCCTGTGTGTTCAGATTTCCCAAAAACTTCAAACATAAGTGACCTACTTCAGGAAAACGTAAACATTAAAAATCCAGAATACTCAGCAAGAAATAATACAAAGTATATAATTTTAAATATTTTTTCCTGGATATGTTTTGCTGTAATCTTTATATGCATTACAGTAGGAAGGCATCATTATCAATAGATTCTAAAAGGTAAAGGTAGAGGCAATCACGGGGTCATTCCTGACCCATGGAGTGACGTCACATCCCAACATTTACTAGGCAGACTATGTTTATGGGGTGATTTGCCAGTGCTTTCCCCCAGTCCTCTTCCCTTTACCCCCAGCAAGATGGGTGCTCATTTGACTGACCTCGGAAGGATGGAAGGCTGAGTAAACCTTGAGCCAGCTACCTGAAATCAACTTCCGTCAGGATCAAACTCAGGTCGTGAGCAGAGCTTGGACTGCAGTACTGCAGCTTACCACTCTGCGCCACGGGGCTCTTATCAGTAGATTCTGCACAATACTATTAATTTATCACTAATTTTCAGTTTCCCGTAACAAGGAACATTTAGGCCTGAAACAATGAGAAATTTGGAAACCAAATCCTTAGTAAACTTGATCAGGAATTTTTTCAATTCCAAAAGAGGTCAAAGAGAATAATAAACAGTCTTCTTCCCCTTTCTGTCCTGCTTGCTTGGTGCACCTCAAGTAATTATGGATACTCTTTTATAAATATGTATATTAGTGAAGAAATTAGAAATGTTTGATTCCGGCAGATGTTTGTACAATTGGAAAACCCTTGCATGGGGAGATGTCTGTAATATCTGCCAATTGCCCTCTTCAGCTACTGTCCGCCATCTACCATATCCCATGTCATTTCCATGTGTTTCCCAACTCACAGAAGCAGCTTTTGGCTGTGCATGGGTTTGCAGCAGACCAAGTCCCATCCCTTGAACAAAAATCCACTTGCAGATCTCTGGATCTACCACAGTGTAATTTTCAACTTGGGAAATGGAGCAAGCAGTCTTCTAACTTATAAAAACCATAAATGTTTCATGAATAGTACTCTCATCAGCAATTGCTTGCTTGGTTTTTCCTATTATCCTAAAGATGTAAAATATAATACTATTTGCTTTGGGGGGTTTATAAACCTAAAAGCCCCCAGATCAACCAGGGGCAGATGCAAGAGAGCCAGAAAGCATTATTTTTAATATTATCTTTATCTTTTCCTAATAATTTATTGGGCACAAATTGTATTGTGTCGGGTGGCATAATGACAGTGTGGTTTGCCATGCATTCTATTTTTATATCTTTATTTAAAACTGACATGTAACTTGCTGTACCTGAAACCCCAAGTGAGACAGTTATTGGAGTGTAACAAAGTTTTGACGTCAGAACTGCTATTTATTCCACTGGAAGCCATTAGTGATGCATTACCCCTTGGCACTTGTGTTTTCAGAAACATGGTTAAATTTTTATGACTGGTTTCGGCCAATTAGAATTTTTTTCTCAATATAGAAAGGAAGAGAAGGGCTTTCTATAGAGTTTTAAAGATATGTCTGTTCTGCAGTGGACCCATAGTAAATTGTTTCATTGTAGAATCAATTCAGGGTTTGTTGTATTTCATACTGGTTCATTTTTTACACTGGTGTGTGTGTGTGTGTGTGTACTAATCATGTGTATGTTTCAAAGCAAGGAGTCTGAACAAATTCTTAAAATATCATACAGAAGTGAAATAAAATCTTGTATCTTCCTAAATATTGTTTGTCACTAGCATGGTGTTCACCCAGGACTGGTTCCTGGTTGTGCGATGCCTGACTAGATGCTGTTCTGTGGCCACCACTAAATATGCCACCACTACCTCATTATTATCCAATCCACCCTTCGTCGCACGCACACACACACACAGAATCAGTTGGTCATTGTATTATTGTAGAATTAATTTAGGGTTTATTGTACTTCACACTGGTTCATTTATTACACATTTATACTGGTATATTTACACTGGTATTTATACACACACACACACACTAACACACATACTGATCAGACATATGTTTCAAAACAAGGAGTCTGAACAAATTCTTAAAGCATCATACAATAGTGAAATAAAATCTTGTATCCTCCTAAATATTGTTTGTCACTAGGATAATGTTCACCCCGGACTGGTTCCTGGTTGTTGGATGGCTGACTAGATGCTGTCCAATGGCCGCCACTAAATATGCCACCATTACCTCATTATCATCCAATCTACCCTTCACACACATGCACTGACACGCAATCAGTTGGTATCTGACCAGGAAGTGGCCTGGAAATGAGAGATCACCACAGTGGCTGTTGTGACATTGCAGGGCCTCTGGGATGATGTCTCCTCCTCTGTTAGTAGGAACACTAGAGGGAGTGGAGCTTATGCACTCCTCTTAGTTGTGCTGACACGACTTACATTAGCATGAAAGAGTTGTTTTCTGCTCTCTCCAATTTCTTTCTCATAAGGAATTTTGTTTATTTCATTTAGAAAACCTATATGCTAACTGTCCAAAGACTTGCTCAGGGCAGCTTACAACCAATACAATAAAACAAAACCAGTAAAGCACAACCATTAAAAACGAAGCCATTATAGAGAAACAAAAAACAAGCAAACACCATTAAAACAAGCCACAATAATGTGTTTCGATAACATCCTGAGATTTAACTGGACCAATAATGGCATCTAAATTGTGACTGGTGAGAGCAATTGTATCTGTAAAATGCATTGCAAAAGAGTCACGGTGAGCTACATGGCCTCCAGGTCACCATCCTCAGAGCCGTATTAGTTATCCTCAGGAGCCTGGGATAAGAGCTCTTTCACAACCTAGAAAAGCTTAGCTGGCTGCCATTTTGCCTTCACAGTGATGATGGAGAAGTGAGCTGACTTCATGAACACATGAAGCTGCCTTATACTGAATCAGACCCTTGGTCCATCAAATCAGTATTGTCTACTCAGACAATTCTCCAGCAGTTCTCAGGGTCTCAGGCGGAGGTCTTTCACATCAGCTACTTGCCTAGTCCCTTTAACTGGAGATGCCGGGAATTGAACCTGGGACCTTCTGCAAGCCAAGCAGATGCTCTACCACTGAGCCACAGCCCCTCCCCATCAACATCATCACCATAGAGTAGGCATGATAATGTGCTCTCACTTGTCTGCCCATCCTTTTCATCATCCCAAGCTCCTCAGTAAACCAAGGGACAACCTGAACTCCTAAGGAGGGAACTCGGGAGCTACTGTGTCAGGAGCACCAGTCTCACTGACCAGAAAATTTCCAAGAGACATTACAAAACCCTCTGGATCTATCAACTTTCTGAGGCAGACCATCTTAACTACTCCCCCCTTTCAGAGGTTCCGAGTGTCTGTGAATCTAAACCATACCAGGTAACAGATGGACCATGACAAGGGCAGATTGGAAGATTCCCCAAATACCAAGCCATGCACTTATGTCTTCAGAGAAAACCAAACCAAGGGTATGCCCTTCTGTGTGCGGAGGGACCAGAATGCTCTGGGACAGCCCCATAGTTGTCATGGCAGCCATGAAGTCTTGAGCCACTCCTGTCAGGTTTTCCTTATCATGAACTTTGAAGTCCCCAAAGACAACAAACTTCCGTGTCCTCAAGCCCCAGATCTGAGACCACCTTTGTCAGCTCAGGTAGGGACACTTCGTCAGTGAGGTAGGTGGTATGCCAACCAAATCTCTATTTGGCATATTTGGTATGCCAACCAAATATCTTACTAAAAAACCCTCAGATTGGTGTATAAAACTTCCGGTTTGGTTAAAACGTTGTATAAATGGTTCAATTAACCACTTTCTCTCCGAGGCATACCAATCACAATGAAATAATACATGAGAAACTGTCTCTATGGAGTCGCTTGAACAGGGACAGAGTCTCATGGAGCGGGGAGTATGATGGAATCTGCCATATAGTAGCGAGGAGGGAAAGGCATCAGATCTCGCCCTTGATAGGGCCCATCTATGTTTTGGGTTGGAAATATTGGCCAAGTATGAAGCTGGAGCCAAACCCAAACCAGGATTCAGATGGTTGCAAAAAGGGGGTAAGATGGCATTCTCTGTTTGTAATTCAGTATCGATAAGGCGTTGGTGGACCACACATTTAGCTCTTTTTAATCCTTCTTCTAAAAGTTGTTCTGGATCCAGCCCTATAGTTCTTAATTTTTCTGTTGCTCTTTGGACCCATTGTGAAAAAGGATTGGCAGCAAGAAGGGCTGGGACATGGCACCCTGGAGGCTCCGGCAGTATTGAAGGGGCCTCTGGGATGATTTCTCCTATCACAGAGTCATTTTCCACTGCCTCTCCCAGGATATTAGTTATGCTGCATACCTATTCTCTCTAGTATCAGAGGGGCATGCCTATTATTTTGGGTGCGGAGGAACACAGGCAGGATGGTGCTGCTGCACTCGTCCTGTTAGTGGCTTCCTAGAGGCACCTGGTTGGCCACTGTGTGAACAGACTGCTGGACTTGATGGGCCTTGGTCTGATCCAGCAGGGCCTTTCTTATGTTCTTATGGTGTCTCACTCATCAAGGTTATACACAACCTCCCATTCCTGCTGTAGGATTTAAAAATTATGTTTTATACAGAAAGAAACTAGCTTTTCCTATTGTCTGCTGTACACCAACTTGCAAGTAGCGTTAAAAATAAACTTTCATGTTTATACATAGTTTGTTTAAATACACTCCAGAAAAGGGATAATTGGGTGCTTTAAATGGTATATAAATCCCATTCAGAGTAAGGTGGGAATGCCATCTGCTTACAAGGGTGTTAGGCGAACAGATATTGCTCCGGTGTTTGTTTACCACTGGCAGTCTGTTTGTGTTTTACAAATGAAGGATAATACCATTGTATCCAAATGTAACATCATCTGCAATAGACAGATTTTCTTGCTGCCTGGTTTTCAGTAAGTCTCTCATGGGTTTTTTGAAATAGGCACGCTGCATCCATGCATGGTGCTTAAATCATCTGTCTGACTGGCCTGTAGTGGTTTGCTCTGACTGGCTGGTTGTTTTTTTGTTTTTTTAAAGGAGTGATATGAAGGTTTCCATTTATGTTTGGGATATGTTTTTGTTCCAAGTTATATTGTTATTAAATTCATAGGTGGGGGGAACCCTAATGTGTAAGGGATTAACAGGGCAGTCCTTTGATCCTGCAGTGCCACTGGCTGCTAATGTTGGTATAGTTAGTGGGGATCTTGTGCACTCCCAGCAGAAGGCAGCAAAACACCCCTTTAAATAAGAGATAATTCAGTAATACTAGCAGAAACATCCCCATATCTCATTCCTGAACCTTGTGGCGGCCAGGGTTAACATAGCTGTGGTGCCACCGGAGCACCTCCAAAGAGGTGCCCCGGCCGCCGAAAGGCTTAAAAATGCCTTTTTAAAAGTTTTGAACAGAAAATGGGACTTTTTTCCCCATAACAAACAGCGATGCTGCTCCAGGTAAAACCTGGCGCAGCAATGCTGTTCCTGGCCTAGAGGGGCTTTGGAAGTTGACTCCTCCCTCGGGAACGCCCTCCTCCCCTTGCCGGCGCTGCATATCTCTTCCAGGATATAGGTCCCGGAGAGACTGCGGCGTCGGAGGGGCAGCGTGCAGCTCTGCGGCGGCCAGACGCCAATGGAACTGCCCCTACCGCCAACGTAAGTGCCTCTTATTCCGTGATAAGAGGCCACTGCCCCCCACCTCAGAAGTGCACTTCCAGTGTTTATGGCAACACCACTGATGCCCACCAGTCACAGTTCTGTGTGCTGATCCATGTACAGTGATGGCATAACAACTCCATGGTATTGCTTTATGCATCACACATACAAAACTTTGCCTGGCAAGACAAAAAGGATGTAGTGCCATCACCATTGCACATTACTGTGGTGCAGCCAGCATGAGCCCAGTAGCTGACGTAATCCAGTGCTTCCTACAGAATGGGGGTTGAATCACTTTGTACCACACACACACACACACACACACACACACATACGAAACCCCTGCAAAAAGCTACCCTTTAAATAATTAAGGACATAAGGAGTGTGTGACGGACAGGTTAGGTTCTGCCTCTTTCTAAGTGTGACTAATGAGAGCTGAGAGAATGTTGGGGAGAGACAGTGGAAAAACAGAAGTTAAGCGAGCAGTTGGGAGTGGGCACCTAGGGAGTTGAGGAAAAAGAAGGGGTCTGATTGAGTGAAGCTGAGGCGAAGATCAGCTTAAAGCTAGCTGACTAAAAAGACTATTTGTAACAGGATTCAACATGCTGGAATAGGGAAACAGTTCAGAAGTTCAATGGAAGGGAAATGTTGTAACCTCTACCTTACTTTCTTCAGTGTTCTGTTCAAACCATAAATAAAAGTAGCTCTTTATTTGTTAAACCCTGTAGGTTCTGTATCGCTGGAAAGAAACACACACAGATACACCACTGAAGATCTTGGTCTGTATATATTATAGGATAAATGGTGGCAGCATGTGAATGTAACAGTGTATGAGCCAACAAGTCCAATAGTTCAGTGAAGGGTTTGTTGTTTAAGGGTGCAGGGCTACCATGTCTACTGATGTCTCTGTGAGTAAGAGAAAGAGGACCTGAGAGATGAAATGGTAATGGCTCTCTAGGTATTTTACAAGAGACGAGAAGGATAGCGACGTGTGGTTGCCTGACCTATGTGTAATCCAGAACCTGTGGGAGAGATGTCCCTGAGGGTGGTAGGCGCTCTGTGTGAGTGGATAAGGGGAGTCTCAGGGTGATAAGAAGAAAGGATGATAATACCATCATAATACACAGTGACTTTGTTGGGAGAAAGTACATTCAGAGTGTCTGTAGGCTCCCTAGAGAAAAGTTCAAGCCACTGTAGGATTAATGCTTCCACAGGTGTCACTCATACCACTCAGATACTCAGTGGCTAAGAAAGCTTTGGTCATTTTCAATACACTGAGTGGATTTAATATCTTACTTTGAAGGAGAACAGCCCTGAGCCTAGGATTTTGAAATGAAATTGCTCAACTATGTGCATGTTTGGGAAATATTAATCCCACCCTTCTCCCCAAAAAGAAAATGTTCTTGGCTGTGCAGAGTTCATTCCTAATTAGGGATGTCTGTGACACCCTGATCCTTGCCATGGCTTCTGTGGTTTTGAGACAGACATTTTATACATGCTTCTGTAAACTGAAGTCCTACATTTGACCAGTCTTATTTCAGGCACCTGTATCTAAGCTCATAGTGATAATATGCATTGTTCTTAGTATGTATGTGTGAAGAGCTGTGTTCAAGAAAGGTTTTGTGTTACAAATGTGCCCATGATTCTCCAGACCTGGCTAATGAAAATATGCTGCAATACATCTGTAGCCAGGATCAGGACACTAGGACAGTGTCTATATATCTAATAGTGACATGTGACCATCATCTGCGGATACCTAAATCTGCAGATCGGGTCCACACAGACGTTAAACAGACTTTTCTGCAAATTTGGGAGGCTCCCCAGGTTTGCAGAAAAATCGGAAATGTTTAAATTTCCACCCAATTAAAATTAAAAAATTATTTTCCTGCGGCAGAGCCCGGTAACAGCTACAGCAGGGCCTGGGAGCCTGGCCATGACTGTTTTGCATGCTCATCAGCCACAATGGTATATATTGTTTTAGTACCAGCTAATACATATCGAAGGGTGCTTGGCCTTGGACACTGGATGAAATAGGCAGTTTACAGTTACAAGTTAATCTGAATATCTGGCAGTGCCACACAGAGTAGCATCCTTAAAACAGTGACATGCTTATTCCAAGAGAAATAGAAGAAAAGAGAGTATTTGATGTAATTCTTTCTATACTTGTTTTTCCAATTCATGCATCACTTCCTAATGAATTCATTTGACTACAGTAACAAGTAACACTTTTTAATTATTTGAAATCTTTATTAGAGAGTCATAATAACAATACTTTTAGATCATAAAACAGGAAGACTATACCTCAGTGTGTTTCTCATCTTGTTGAGTTTGTGAATGTGTGTGTGTGTAACCATAACCAGGCTTAAACCAGATGGGAAAGGATCTGTGGCTCAGTTATTTCCTGTTCTGTTTGAATATCCTCCCTCAAATCTATATGTTCCGAGATATAAATATATATATATATATGGACAAAAATAGTGTTGATGAGAAGGAATTTATGTATTTTACTATGTCATAAAAGTGACATATTTATATGTCACGAACGCTCTTTGAAGCAGGCCTGTCGTGCACAATACTAATAGCTGCAAATGAAGCCATCATAGAGATGGTGAGAATTTTTTACTAGACTTTGACTGTCTGGGTCTACTCAGAATAATTCCAGTTGGACACAGGGCCCATTCCAGCTGTTATTGAGATAGAAAATGACATAAGATGTAAGTGTAGCTTTCCAAGAGACGTGATTCATTAACTAGATTCATTCAAAGACATTTCATTTTTACTTTAACAGAAAGTGAATCATGTTATGTCTTTATTAACTAGTCAGAAGAGGTTCAGGGAACTGGGAATTTCTTTACTTTAAGGCAAGTTAGGCTGAAAGGAATAGAGGAGAGAAACTGAGCAGCCATTGACTCTTGTCAGTGTAGATTCTCATAGCTGCATTATTGTTAAGTAAAGATAGAACTAAATGTTTAAATTTAAACTGCGGAAAAATAGTGAAAGAACGATTGTTTTCAGAAATGGCTCCCTTTGAATTTTTCTCTCGTAGGCTGAGTCAACCTAATTAAAATGATAATCTTGCCAAAATTGAATTTTATTTTTAATAACTTGTTTGTAGACATACCGGAAAAAATGATTGAAGAATGGCAAAAGATCTGTAATAGATTAATCTGGCAAAATAAAAAGAATAGATTTAAAACAATAACCTATATGAGATTAAAAGCAAAGGAGGGATAGGTATGCCAAATTTATTAACGTATTATCAGGTGGCTAGGATAAGTGGTTAAAATCATGGGTAGTAAATGATGAAAAGGAACCATATATCATAATTGAGCAGGACTTTCCTAAATTCCCGCTAAATCAATGGCTTTGGGTTAAAAAAACTTATAGGAAAAATTTCTACAACAAAGATAATAATTGCATTAATACCATTCTAAAGCAATGGGATGCTCTAAGAGAGAAACTAGCTCCAGATATTTCCCCAATGTCTTCCTTTTTATGGAATATTTTAGCTGAGAACCCAGAATTCCAATTACCAAATAGAATAAAGATAGATAAACAGAATGAACGTAATTATTGGATTAGAAATAATAATTTAGAACCTTTAGGTAAAATTATGGATAAAAAAGGAATTAATATTACATTTTTAGAATATTTACACATAAAAAAATATTGGAATAACCTAAAAGAAAATGACATATCCGAAATTAGAGATAAATCAGAGTTTGAGAAGCTGATGTTACAAGACAAAACTCCATCTTCAAAAATATATACAATTATACTTAAAGATAAATTAAATCAAACAACGGGATATCAGAATAAATGGAACACTTACACAGACAGAGCGTTAAGTGACCAAGAATGGGAACACATTTTCACAAAGGGATTAGATTTTACAGTCAGTATGCAAATGAGATAAAATCTAATAAAGATGGTATATATGTGGTATATAACCCCACTTAGACTAAGTAAAATCCATAAGTCAGAAAACAACAGCTGTTGGTACTATGGTAGAAAACAAGCAGATTTTATACACATGTGGTGGAAATGTGAGAAAGCTATATAATTTTGGTCTGAAATAGTGAAATGTCTAACGGTTGGAGTGGAGGTTGATATTCCATGTAAACCCAAGATAATCTTGTTAAATCTGGTACCTAATCTAGCTAAAGATCAACTTTGTATGGTGTTACATATGATAACTGTGGCTAGAACAACCTTTGCCAGTCACTGGAAACAAAAATCAACTCCAAAGATAGAGGAATGGCTGGTTAAAGTTAAAGAAATACATGTTTTAATTAAGCTAACAGCATATCAGAAAAACAGAGATACAATAAGATTGGATGTGGTATGGTCACATAAAATAAGTAAAATAGAGAATTTCATAAATAAGGGTGGGAAAGAGGAATGTGTTGCGCTCAGTCAGGACGTAATGATGAATATGAAGACATAGAAATAAGCTGTAGCATGGGAGACTTGATCTTATTTTATTATGTATGTGTGTGTGTGTGTGTGTGTGTGTGTATTGTATTTTAAACTACGAAGACAGTAATTCTGCTTTTTTTAGTTGTTATTGTCTGGTTTTTTTCTAATAAAATTAAAAAAAAGAAATGTTATGTCTTTATTCACTAGTCAGAAGAGATTCAGGGAACTGGGAATTTCTTTACTTTAAGGCAAGTTAGGCTGGAAGGAATAGAGGAGAGCAACTGAGCAGCCATTGACTGTTGACAGTGTAGATTCTCATAGCAGCATCGAGTTACCATGTTTTACTTATAAAGATTAAATGAAATAACTGTCATGAGTACTAAAAGCTCTCCTGGAGTTTTCCACAGCAGTTTGAGCACCTCTAGCAATTAATAAGGAAAATGTGTGAGAGACAGACTTCTTTTCCATTCATTGATTTAGGCAGAACTACCACTTACAGTTGTGATAACACACATTTGATTAACTGCAGAATAAGGTCTGGGAGTCACAGGTTTGAATGCCCATTTTGCTGTGGAAGTTCACTGGGTGATTTTGAACCAGTCACATACTTTCAGCCTAAACTACCTCGTAGGGTCGTTGTTGTGTGGATAAAAAGGAAGAGAGGAGAATAATGTAAGCTGCTTTAGTCCCCACTGTGGAGAAAGGTGGGGTATAAACGAGTAAATAATACATATAGCCAAAGACGAGAGGCAGATAAAATGTAGGTTAGTGAATGGGTGAGAAGGAAAAAATGAGTCAGGGAAAGGGGAGAGGATATGGAGTTTTCTAGGAGGAGGGAAAGAGGAAATAGTGTGGAGAGGGGAATAGAAGGGAAAGTGAATTGCCCCCCACAATTCCTTAACGGTTCCCTACTATGCAAGTGGGCCTGGCCCAGTGACTGGCACCACGCAACTAGGCCTCAGTTTTCCTAGGTAGAGGCTGCTGGGTTGGGGGGGGGGAGAAAAGCTTAAGACGGGGGGACAGATTAAGGTAGGTTGGTTCTTAAGCGGGAAGGAGATAAGGTTGCCATTTGCCAACTCCAGGTTTGGAAATTTCCTAGAGAGTTGGGAGGAGGGCAGTGACCATAGACTACACCGTCCAAAGCAGCAATTTCCTCCAAGGGAACGAGGGTTGTCAACTTCCAGATGGGAGCTGGAGAGCACCCGGAATTTGGCGGGTGGGCTGTATGGCATTATACCCTGCTGAGGTCGCTTCCCTCCCCAAACCTCACCCTCCAAGGTACCACATCCATATCTCCAGGAATTTCCCAACCTGGAACTGGCAACCCTAAGGGGGAACTGATATCTGTAGTTGGGAGATCTGTTGTGATTCCAGGAGATCTCCAGGCCTCACTTGGAAGCAGGAAAAGGAGAGTCTGTGGGGGCTTTCAGGGAAGGGAAATAGTGGGGGAGGGGGAAATGAGATGCTCCCGCAAGTTCTTTCAGGTTCTCACTTGTACCCTTCTAAAACCATTGAAGTCAGTGGGTTTAGAAGGGTGAAATTATGTTGAGACTGCAGTCTGCATAATTCAAAGAGGAGTTGGACTGCTTTCCACACTGACTTATTTTTTTGCAATGCTTAATCATTCCTTTTCAGTAATTAGCTGTAAGTAGAATTAAAAGTGTTGTTCCACACAGCACTTGATAAAAGTGCTGTTCCCCATAAAAATTTAGCAATTCTAACCTCCTCCCCCATGAGCTGTATGATTCCAAAGTACTCCTTAGTTCTGAGAGTTTGAGTGAAACTTTGATCCTATTAAACTGTCAAAGTTCCTGGTGGCTTATTTTTTTGGTAAATTGGTTATGGGCAGTTTTCTCGAGCCACAGTTATGGTCTTGAGTTGAGGAACTTGTTGGTGCAACTGGTACTAGCTGCTATTACTGTACATGGAGTTCTAACATATCTTTGATCATTTGTTGTTCATAATATTATTTATTATCCACACCTCCAGATAATGATATCCCTAAGGTCTGTTGTCCAGAATAAAAGGGTTTAAAGTGTTACAGAATGGACGTGGAGAGCCAGGAGCCCAGGATTTAAACTTTAAGGTGTGGGAATTCAGAAAATTATGATTGGGGTTGTGCAGAAATGCCATACATCTGTTGGAAATAAATTGGTCAAATGGAAAGCAATGATACCCATCTTTATTCCTAATACTCCTTTCTTAAATGTGTGCCTTTTCTCTTTTCAGTAATAAATTCCAAATATCTGGACTCCTGAATATAACTTGTTTGGCGGTTACAGTGGGATTAAATTGTACAGTATAGTCTATAGGAACTGAAAATTAAGTTTTCTTTGGTTTTTCATTTGCAGTATGAATTTATGAATGGCAGTTGTTAAATTTGGAAATATGAGCTTCCTTCGCACCATGTATTAAAAGAAATTGGATTTATTTCCATACTACCATTTTTCATTTCCTTGATGGGTGTTGTCAGAAATGGGGAGGAAAAAAAAAACCTTAGCCTGGCCATACATAAAGCATGTGATTTTTGCCTAAGTTGCAAAGTTTCCTGAGGTCTCAATATACATTTTCACTTAGTGGATAAATGTCATATCCTGTGCACTATGAGATATGTAAATATTTTCCCATGCAAATGAATTTATTTCATAGTGGGTTGTGTGTATAACAACTTACTTATTCAAAGGTATATGTGTCTTTATGCTCTATGTTTTATGCTTTTAACATATCATTTATAGATACATTATCATTTATAGATAAATGAACTTTGGATACAGTATAGTTGCAGAATACTAGTAGAGAACAACCATCTATCTAATAAGCAACTATACCCTGATGCGTGAATGTTTGAATCCACAGATCAGGGCCAGATAAAGAGAAAGGAGGTTTTTCTAGCCAGTGTGTATGGGTCAAGACTGGAGTGATATGGTTCCTATGACCCACTCCAGTTAACATCCTGGCTTCAGCATTCTGCACCAGTTGAAGTTTCTAAACACTTCTCAAGGGAAGCTGAATGCAGAACATATTGCAGTAATCTAATCTAGATGTAACCATGGCATACACCACAGTGGCCAGATGCTTTCTGTCCAGGAAAGGCCACAGTTGGCTAACTAGTTGAAGCTGGTAAAAGGCACTCCTTCTGGAAGCATAAGATAGAGCTGTCATCTGCATGTTGGTGGCAACTCAGCCCAGCTTTCCAGATGACCTGTCCTAGCAGTTTTACATAGATGTTGATAACCATGGGGGACAAGATGGAACCTTGAAGGACCCCATAGGTCAAAGAACAAATGGAAGAGCAGCAGTCCCCCAGCAACACACTTGAAATCCTTCCTTCGAGGTAGGACCAAACCCACTGCAGAACGACCCCAAAAGGCAGTTCAGATGGATACCACGATCAATGGTATCAAAAGTCACTGAGATGTCCAGGAGAATTATTAGGGCCATGCTCCCCCTGTCACTCTCAGCAAAGGTCATCCACCAGGGTGACTAAGGCCATTTCAGTCCCATAACCAAGCCTGAAACCAGATTGGAATGGATCCAAACAATCTACTTTGTTCAGAAATGGTACATGAGTATCAACTTTTTTTATCAGGCTTCCTTTAAAAAGTTCATAGTTAACAGTCTTTTAGGGTTATTAATAAGCAAACAGTGAACCCAATTCTGAACTGTTAAGAGCAGTCATACTCATTCAGTGACTCTTCAGTTTGCCATCAATGGCTCTTCTGTTCCCCAATGTGGCACCAGCACATGTTCCGGGAAAGTAAGCAAGGCCATTGTCCAGGAGAGCTTGAAGTTACAGTAGTAGATGGGTCCCAGCTTGAAATAGCCAACACCACAGGAACTGGAGGACCAGTAAGCTGCAAGGCTTCCTGAGTTTGTGGGCCAAGATAGAAGTAAAGGGCCTATCCTCTCCACCAACCTCCCATCCTTCTCCACAGCAGCTTCCTGGAGAAGAGCAAGGTGGTTGCAGAGAAGAAAGAGTACAGCCACCACTGCAGCTGCCCAGGAAGAGTTAGCTCACCACAGTGGGACAGTGGTGGTTTTACTCCCTTTTCTCCACAACCAGCTTGCTCTCGTCAGGAGACTTGGGCAGTCTAACTCTTTCATTTGACCTGCTGTTCCTCATGGTAAGGAGAGAGTGAGAAAGTGGAGAAGGAAGACCTCTTCATTCCAGATGCACAAGGGCTGGCTAAAGTTCAGCAGTAGTGGGAACAGGCAACCCTATATGCTGGCAAGTTAAAGGATTACAGATATATTTTAATATAAACAGTTATATTTTATTGTATGTGTGTTTGGTCGGGTTGGGCACAGGGCATAGGGTAATCGTGGCTCTTTCAGAGTATGTGGGAAAATAAGCAGAATAAGTGTGTGCGAAGAAATTTCATCAGATTATTTTATTTTACTCTTTTGTTATTGTTGCAGCACTGGAGAGCAAAAGGTTGGGGGTATTTAAAATTAATTGTATTAGATAATATAATACCTTAGTAAAGTGGGTTGCAATTGTCCAGAATGAAAGCCTCATCACTGAAGGGTTTTGTTGTTCTTTAGAACAGTAAGATGCAAAAAGCAATGCATTCTTTGCCTTATAGGACCTGCTACAAAAACATTCTTCCAATATTTTCCCATCCCAATAGTGTCATGGCAGCCTTAAGTTATGTGGTATACCTATAGATTCATGTGTCCTCAGTTAACTACCAATTACTGAGGCATACTTTTTATTTGAATTAAAACTGGGTGCACACTTCTCTCATACACCCAGAAAATAGTATTACTTTTAAAATATGAAAGAAAATTACCCTCAGAGGAAAAAAAAACCCTTGTGTTTCTGTGTGAATCACTGTTCTGATCATGCCTCCTGATTGAAAAAGTGACTCATACAGAGATACAAACATTGATTCTAGTGGGCAAAGACAGTTATTGAGCACAATAACAGTCTCACAGAATACATTTGGTGCATTTAGCTCCTCATTAGGGGAATATAATTTGGAAGTGTTTCTTTTCCATTTGCTGTTGAAAGAACTGCTAACACACTGTCATTATGTGAGTAAAGTTATTGAAGAAGGCACTGTGTTAGTAGCCTCCTCTCAAGCAACTAAAGAAAAGGAAGTATTCCTTTTAGAAACAAGCAAAATAATAAAAACACATTAGAACCATTAACAGCACTTTATAAAGGTGCTTCTGAACTAAATGAAATTATTGTCTTTGAATTTGTATACCACTTTCTTCAATGTGATTTCATACAGATATGTAACATGCAGCCTCCTATGGGTCTGTTACCTGTGGGACATTATGTTTTTAATTTTAAAAATGTTGTCACCATATGGGCCCTAACCAGATGGAAAGGCAAGATAAAAATGTTTTAAATAAATAAGTTCACTTAATTGTGTTTTGTTCAGGTCCTCACAATTAGATGTGTGTTGAGAGTTATATGCTGGGAAATTAATTCCCAGGTACGCATAGACCAGTTTTGATTTGGACCATGGCCTCCCTCATGCACACCGTTTTCCCAACCTGAAATTGCCAACGGACACTATTTGTCTTGGTGGAAATCTAGGTATGTACCACATGTATACACGGAACCCCCAATAGGACTATTTCGGGTCAGAAAAGCAACACAGGCTGGAAAGTGTAAGCCTTCTCTCCCTACGTGCCATAGTCCCAAATCCAAATAAGGCCCTGCATACTTGAGAATTGAGTTCCCAGCACGAAAAACATAAGAAGATCCCTATTGGATCAGACCTCTGGTCCATCCAGTCCAGCATCCTCTTTCACACAACAGCCAACCAGTTTTGCTGAAGGACCAACAAACAAGGCACAGAGGCTAAGCTCTCACCCATGATGTTGTCTCCTAGCACTGGTATTTAGAGGTTTACTGTCTCTGAATGTAGACATTCCTTTTATTCACCACAGCGAGTAGCCATTGATTGTACATGAATCTCTCTAACTCCCTTATGAAACCATCTATGCTTGTAGCTATCTACATCCACTGGCAGTGAATTCCATAATTTAATTACTTGTTTTGTCTGTCCTGAACTTACGACCCATCAACTTCATTGTGTGCCCCGAGTTCTAGTGTTAAGGGGAGAGGGAGAAAAAGTTCTCTGTACTTTCTCCATCCCATGCATAATTTTATAAAACCTCTACTATGTCCTGCCTTAGCCCTGTTACTTCTAGAATGAAAGCTTAACAGACTATTTAGCCTTTCCTCATAGGAAATTTGTTCCAACCTTTTAATAACCTTAGTTCCCCTCTTCTGTACTTTTCCCAGTTTTACAATTTTTGAGGTAGGGTGGCCAGAACTGTACAAATGAGGTGGTATTGTAGCTCTGTAGAAGAACATTACAATATTGGCCATTTAAATTAGTTTTTAATCCGTAAAAGGACCAGTCCTCTTATTCCATGACTGCTAAGTTTACTCAGGAGCTTTTGATGAGGTGCATTGTCAAAAGCCTGCCAGAGGTTCAAGTGAGTAATGCCTACCAGGTCACCCTTTATCCACATGTTTGATAAACTGCTCAAAGAATTCCAGAAGCTTGGTGAGTCAGGGCTTCCTTTTGCAGAAGCCATCCTGATTCTCCCTCAGCAGGCTTTGTTTCTCGATGTGCTTATTAATACTCCCTTTAATAACTGCCCTGTAATTCCCTAGATACCTTCTAGATCTATTTGTTTTTAAATTGGTGTGATATTTGCCACTTTCCCATCTCTTTTGTACAGGTTCAGCTTATCTCAGAAAGTTCCCCAGTGCCTAACAATCTAAAGCCTTCCTCTCAGCACCACTTGCTCACCCATGCATTGAGACCCCTAATCTATGCCTGTCTAGCTGATCCTGTGTGTGGAACCATTAGCAGTTTTGAGAACATTACCATGGAGGTTGTGACCTTTAAGCTTTTGCCCAGAAACCTATATTTTTCCTCCAGGAACAAATGGCTGCATTTCCTAATATCATTGGTACTAACAGGCATCATGACTGCTGACTGCTCCCTTACATTAGCTGTCAGCCTATCTAGACATTGTGCGATGTCTGCAGCCTGCACAGAACTTGACACACACATCTGATCATATGGACCCAGGGAGGACTTGGGGAAAATATAAACATAGTTAGGCCCTGTATCAGGAGTAATTTCACAGTCAAGTCATGGTCAGTGCAAGCCTGGACAGAATTAACTGCCCTCAGTGGATTCTAATCGGAAAGGTGTAAGGCTAGAGCAGTATGTCATACAGAGATGCAGCAGACAGCCTCCTGTTCTGTGAATGGATCCTTTGGCTTTCTTGTTGCACACTACTGCACCATGTCACTTGTTGCACATAGTCTGGGAATTACTGCTATAGATGGCAGCTCTTCCTACCAATTTGGCAGGAGGGGAGACTTGTGATGGGTCTCAGTCTCTATCTCCAGCCTCCCCTCCCTGTGCTTTGAAATGTGACCTCCTGACTTTGTTCTAGTCAGTTTCACCGAAGTTTACACAACAAGTTTGTTGTCAATTAATATTAAATATCTCAAGGGCTGATCTTAAATTTTTAAACTGTAGGGGTGAAACAGCTTCCGGCTCCTGTAAATTTTGAGGTTAATTTGCATATTTATTAAATTAATTTAAATTTCACATCTTAGAACTTGCATCTTGCATGTTACCAGTTTTGAGCAGCCCTTCTGTCTGATCAAGTTTAGTAAACTTGATGATACAAACGTCCAATGAAGTGGTCTGTGAGTCACGGCTTATGTCACGATAAATTAATTAGCCTATAATGTACCACGGGACTCTGTTATTTCTTATAGAGGTTTTCATTAGTTCCTTTATTTTAAAAAAAACTGAGTATGGATTCCTGTATTAAACAGCATAGTACTATTGTTGTTGGCCTTAGCACTTGTCCTAGTGCTGAGAAATTAGTATTTTTGTTAAAAGACACTGATGGGTTTGTTTCTTATAGGACTTCCCTGTATGCTCTGGCGGCAAAGAAAATAAGGTCCAATATGGTTGCTAAGAGAGCTGATCCTTCTAGTTGATTTTAATGGTTGCTCGGTCCCATTGGCTGATTGGGACACCACTGCAACTTTTAGTTATTATTTCTCTTTATGCATCAATTTAGCATAGTTTTATTATTTATAGCATAGTTTTATTATTTATATATTAATCCAGCATTTTATTAACCTCGTATTTCCTTTTATTACATATCTGTAGTATCCTGGACATGTTTATAATGGCCTATGGCTGAATGCAAATAAAGCTATTACTTACTTACTAATTACTTACTATTGTTGTTGTCATCACCGTTATAAATATTTCTTTGCCACCTTTCTACCTTACAGAACTTAGGCTGCTTACAATGTAGATAAAATACATAAAATAAAATACATTAAATACAGAAAAAAATTAAATCACAATTTAGAGGTGCTAGTAATTTAATCAATTGTGGTCCTAAATAAAAGTGTCATCAACTGCCTCCTAAAGATCGAAAGTGAGGGGGCTAGGGGCACCTGCCCGGGGAGGTTGTTCCACAATCGTGGGCTGCTGCTGAAAAGGCCCTATCTTGTGTATCCACCCAGGTGAGCTTATTTGATTGATGGGGGGCCTCTCTCTGCAATCTTAATTCCTGGGCAGTAACAGATAGGAGAAGGTGGTCCTTCAGATACCCCAGTCCCAAGACGTGTAGACTCGAACCACCATAACATGATTCCCCACAGTCCCAGTGCTGAGAGGTGACTCAGAGGGAAACTATGATCGATAGTATCAAAGGCTGCTGAGAGAACTAGCAGGGTCACATTCCCACTGTCTAGTTCTTGATAGAAGTCATTAACCAAGTCAACACAAGCAGTCTGTTTCCAAATCCCAGCTTGAAGCCAGATTGAAACGGGTCCAGAAAATCAGTCTCTTCCAAGAGCTTCTGGAGCTCAGAAGCAACAACCTGCTCTATCACCTTGCCCAAGTATGGAAGATTGGAGACTGGCCAGAAGTTCTCCAACATAGTAGGGTTTAGGGAGAGTTTTTTTCTAAACAGGTCTAATCACTGCCTCCTTGAGCACAGGTGGCACAACTCCCACCCTCAAGGAAGCATTTACTACTCCCCTTACTCAGCCAGACCCCCTCTGGCAGCTTTTATCAGCTAAGAAAAGCAGGGTGGTAGGTCATATGTGGTATCTTGTCCAAATCCTGAGATTCCAGAAGCTGAAAGTCATCCATATAAATCATACAAACAGGTGCCAAAGATACATAATCAGAATATGCTTCCACACCAGCATCTAACCCAGAGTGGATCAGGACAATTTTTCTACAAAGTAAGTAGCAAATTGATGACAGCAGGCCATTGTGTGGTCAAAAACCAATTCCCTGGGCTATGATATAAAAGTGCCCAAACCACATGAAACAGCTCTCCTGGATGATTACCGGTACATGCAGATGCAGTGGTGGCATACAAATACAATAATGATTCAGTCTGATTCCTTAAACCCATTTAAGTGGTTTTGCTTCTATTGCATTATGTGATTATGAAAGTGAGTACAACTATGAAACTATCTTCTCTAATTTTCTTGACTCTGATTAGAAGTAAAGTAGTAGAGACCAAGCAACCAGGCACTCCAAGGTCAGAAGGTACAGTCTAAATTTCCCTTTTTTGGATTTTCCAAAGTTGTCCAGTATGTATTGCAACAGCACTAGGAATGAGAGTAATCAGGAGATAAGGGGGCTACTTGACACTGCTGGCTTCTGATTCATATGCTGTTTATTGTATCAATAGGGATCCTAAGAGAAGTGAGGAGTAAACATTATTATCCTGACTCTGAGAGATTTTCCCCCCTCTGATTCTTCTTACAGGCAACAAATCCAGGCTCTTCTAGGACAGTTTAGTCAAGCAGAAGCCTTGTTAACCTCTGCAGGAGTACAGCCAGGGGGTCTGGATGGAGTTCTTTTGGATGCCGGTTGCTCTTCTATGCAGCTGGATACTCCAGAAAGAGGTTTTTCCTTGCGAAAAGATGGCCCTTTGGACATGAGGATGGATGGTAGCAGGTACATATTGATAAAACATTTCTTCCTTCCAACAAGAAATCAATTTCTCAACAGCACACTGAATTTAATTTCCTTTTGAGGCTGCAAAGCTCTGATCACACCCCCACATCTACCTCTGCATATACATAATAAATCAGCTTTTATTGCCTTTGGCAAAATAGTTTTCTTTATGCTGTGCACTGAGCCCTTACTGGTAGATTTTAAAAAAATGTGTAATGTGCTGTTACAGATGTTTGTAGTGGCATGGGTTCTACTGGTAACATACTTGAAATGGCGGAGGATAATGAGCAATTTGTAAATGAGTGACACAGAACTGGAATATTCCCAAAAGATGTACAGGAGCATAACCAATAAGACTGTTCCTATAGAAACATGTTGCTTATCCCTGAAATTAGACTGGTGATGGCTTTTTGTGATGTTTTAAGGAACTATAATAAACCTCTGAGCAGTTCACATTTTAAAACTGTTTTCCAGGTATTTACAGATGGCTACATAGACAGCGGTTAACTATGTCTCTGTGGCAAGCATTCTACTCTGTGTTTTCTATGAAGCACATCTGAATGTTATATTATGTGCTTCATAGAAAACACTGCCTTTCATTGACTATCTTCCACAGTTTAGCATAGCCTAGCAAGTACATGTAAGAATACATAGCAAGATGCAAACATTGTTTTAAAAAATAGAGTCAATATCATGGTCCTGTAGCAGATACACCAGTTGCAGCTGCTACGATAATGATAACAAACTACCATATTTTTCGCTCCATAACACGCACTTTTTTCCTCCTCAAAAGTGAGGGGAAATGTCTGTGCGTGTTATGGAGCAAATGTGCGCACAGAACCGGCTGGGCGCGCTGGAACGACGCAAGCCGGCTCTGTGCATCCCGTTCCAGCGCGCCCAGCCAGCTCTGTGCACCCCGGGACGCACAGAGCCGGCTGGGCACGCTGGAACGACGCGAGCCAGCTTTCCCCGCCTGGCTCCCAGCTGGGAGGCGGGCGGGGCGCATAGAGCCAGCTCGCGTCGTTCCAGCACGAGCCGGCTTTCCCCGCCCCGACGGCCAGCTGGGGGGGCGTGTTATGGTCAGGTGCATGCTATGGAGCGAAAAATACGGTAGTACATGTAGTATCTATGGCTGGCAGGACTAAAGTTGCTCGAGTGTTATTGCATAGATTTAAATAACATACTAATGCTAGGAAGAAAGTGAATGAATTAAAACAAAATCCTAACATTAGTTGGATGCAAAATATTGTGTGGAATTTTCTAAATATTACCTTGGACAGAGAATGTGTGGTATTATACATTTTAATTAATATACCCAAGAATGTTACAGCCTAAGCCAAGGGCTCCATTAATGCAATTTAAAAACAACACATGCAGATTTCACACTAAAAATGATTAATTGTTAAACCAAACTCCCAAAGAATTAAGTGGACCCCCCCCCCAAAAAAAAACAAGATACTTAAGACTTGGGGCACTTGTTCACATGCTGAATAATGCACTTTGGGCAGATATGTGTTCAAGTCAATTCCCTTTGCAAAGATTGCTAAAGTGAAATGAAAGTGGATTATTTACCAAGTGTGAAAGCACCCTTTAAAGTGAAATTAGTTGATTTGCAATCGCTGATATGTGGATGAAGTCTTAATTTAGTTTGACCTCACCTTTTTTTTTAAACTATCCCACAATAAAAAGCAATGCAAAGGGATACCTTTTGATACATCTGCCTTCTACTCTGAAATGGGTGTTAAATTTTTAAAAGCATTTTCCTATCGCCTTCTGGAACATAGTTGGAAACAATAGTATATTACAGAATTGTTTGTATTTTTACAGAAATGTTTTACAGAAAATGGGAAGGAGGTTATTGTTTCTAATATTAGTATATGTCTGTGCAGTTGCCCTGAACTAATTGTTGTGGTTACAAGTACTCCAATGCTTAAATGGATCTTGTCTACAAGGATCTTGTCTACAAGGCAGTGTGTACATAAATCTCTTCAAATCACTCCAAAAGGGAAAGTTATAAAGATGAAAGAAATGCTAATTATTCTATTATATTCTGGGAATGTTATCCAGACTGATAATTTCTAATATCTTTCTTTCAAAAGATATACCATTTCTGAATTATGAGACCTTTAAGTGATCATTAAATACCTCACATTTTCTTCCCAGAAGATCATTTTTCATAACACCAGATGTGACGGAAAAGGTCACAGAGACTAAGGTTCTCTTTTCTGATCAGGAAACAGATAAAGCAATGTGATTTCTTGGGAAAATATCTGCTTGTAAAATGAGTTCATGTCCTGGCATTATGCAAGCAAAGGCAGCTTTTGCAGTATTTTGTCTTTTGATTATACTTGAGCTAAATCTATTTCTTCTAATGTGAAAGTTTATGATACAATGACATTTCAACTATTCTTTTGCAGTGAATTAATGTTAGGCAGTTGCAGGGTAAGGGGAGGAAGCCTCCATATGAATTAATAAGAAGCGTGATTTGCAAGGTAGAAGCTATTTCTGCTCTAGAATGATTTCTGCCTCTTATGTGAAAATCTCAGAAGCACTTGTAGGCAGTGAGTGTGTGTTTGACTTTATGTCTCAATGCTGTGAAGCTTCACCCCTTGTCAATGAAAGCTGACGTCAGTGAACTAATTGGCTCTTCTTGTGCGTAGGTATCCTGACATGCCCACTGCTGCTGATGTTGTGAATGCTTTAGATCAACAGGCGCTTGCGTCCATCCTGAGAACATATGGGGAGGAGAGACACGCCAAGAAAATAGCTTCGGCGATTGTTCAGGCACGCAGCATATACCCCATCACCAGAACTCAGCAGCTTGCCAGCATTGTTGCAGGTACCCTCATTAATTGTGAGCAGTATCTGAAAGAGAGAAAATATTAATCCACAAAGTCCCAGAGGGATCTATTTGTACTTGAAACCATGCAGGATCTAATCCTGTCTATCCTGCTCTGATGTCAGCTATTTTTTATATGTTTCTACCTTTTCTTTTTTTTAATCGTAGGCTGCTGATTATTTTAATAATAGATTTTACATGAATCCTTTTACCATTTTTGCCTACCAAGGTGAAAAAAATAGGATAACAAGAGTAGTGGGAATGTTTTATCATTACTGTAAAGAAGCTCTCAAAAATGCAATATGACAGATATTCTGTCTTTGTTTCAACAATCAAAATTTGTTACTGGGCAGATGTCACAATTGCCCCAACTAGTAAAATAACAATCTAGCTGATTCCTTTATTGTAAACGATGAGTTGGCAACATGATACATTTGATGTTTAATCTCTGATTTGTAGTGGCTAGTTTAGTAGGGGTTATTGGGACACAGTCTTGGCGGTTGTTGACGCGATACGTTGCAGACTCATGACCACTGGATACAAAGCAAACACTGCTTTCTGCATACAAGAAAATGTTCGGTGTCTAGTAAATAAGTCATCTGACTATTTCACTCTGTACCTAGAAGATGAGTTTACTTATATCACTTGGCTGGAAAAGATATTTGATGCTCATTTCACTGTTCACTAAATTCAGCAATTGTCATGTTCCAAGGGGCACTGAATATGAAGCCACCTTGTACCGAATCAGACCAAGGTCTCAAGTAAAGGATTGCTACCTGCCATTCTCCTAAATTAGAGGCTGAACCTAGGATCTTCTGCCTCCAAAGCATATATCCTACTGACCATGAGCCCTAAGGTCCAAGTTAAAACTTCATGTCCAATGAATGAATGATCGTCACACTAAAGCCCCATTTCTAGGGAATCCCATTCTTTTCTTTTTTTGAGTCTGAAGTCTACCTGTATGACGAGCTTTCTCCTTTACCATCTGGGGCAGCCTACTTTTTTTTAGTATCTTGATGGCAGTTAACTAATCTTCATCCTTCAGCCCGTGGGGTGTAGTGGTTAAAAGTGGTGGTTTGGAGTGGTGGACTTTAAGCTGGAGAACCAGGTTTGATTCCCCACTCCTCCACAGGAGCGGCAGACGCTAATCTGGTGAACCAGGTTGGTTTTCCCACTTCTACACATGAAGCCAGCTGGATGACCTAGTCACAGCTTTCTTAGACCTCTCTCAGTCCCACCTACCTCACAGGGTGTCTGTTGTAGGGAGGGGGAAGGGAAGGTGATTGTAAGCCGATTTGATTCTTCCTTAAGTGGTAGAGAAAGTCGGCATATAATAACCAACTGTTCTTCTTTATAGTAGTCTCTGAAATACTGAACATTGCTTAGTTTGGTTTTTCACTATAATCTGGACTCATAAACTTTCTGAACCCACAGGCTTAGCTTTGAGGTAGCCATTCACAAAACTAATCCAGACAATTTGAAGGAAGAATTTTTACTGTCACTTTGGACCATTTGGATCTGGCAAACTTGATAAATTTTCAACAATAAAGCATGTTCAGATCTATCTGATAATACTATAACATTTGTCTTTTACCTAAATATACCATGTTATGTTCTGTCAAGAAGAAATAAGATGTTCATTGTAATGGCTTCTGTGCGGTCCCACGTGGGACTGCAGTAGTGCAGGCCAGCCGTGGAGAAGAAACTAGCAAGCTTCTAGAACCATCTGTCTCTAAGGAGCGCTCCCCCCTCCCCTCCATCTCACACCGGAGCCAACGGGACTCCTGTCAAACAGGCATGTGATGGAGGGGCATGGGAGCGCCCTTCCCTCAATTCTCTTTCTGCCACTGTGGAGAAAGGACATGTTAGAGTGAGCTTCGTGCAGTTCCTGAGGGAACTAGTCTCTTCGATTTTTCTTCAATTGTCAAGTGAGTGTTTTCTGGTGTAAAGAGGCCACTATCCATTGACATGCTGAGCTTGTGGCCTCCTTACACCAAACGCCAGGCAAAAGAGAGCATCCAGACTTAAAGCCGCCCTTTGGGAATTATCTCTAAAATCCCTAGCTCAGCCAGGAGAGCAGCCCAGGAGGGTCCAATCCCCTCAGCTGCTTCAGTGCCGCCCCCGATGTCAAGGCCAGAAAAAGGTCTAGCACCCTCTGATAAGAGGGAAGTGTCAGAACCACTAGCAAAAAAGGCCAAAAGGAATTATAAGCACTCAACATCTAAATCCACCTCGAAAGGCATACCAGGACCCTCGACTTCAAGCACCCTCAGCACTGAACCCTGCAGCTTATCTCCCCATTCCTTGAGACAGAGAGCGACTTCAACCACCCTCGAAACTGAGGAGTGCAGCCTGTTGCCCAGGTCATGACAACAGAAGGGAGACAAGTCATCATCTCCACAGAGCGGTTGAGCTCTATCCTGCTCGCTACTGACCCAGCCTCAATGCTGACAATTGCCGTTCCCTTGGTGCCAAACATCACTGAGGCAGTCGATGCACCGTTCAAGGTCTCCCCAGCACCGAGCTCCATCACCACAAGGACAGGATTCGCCTCAGCGTTGAGCGTCGAAGTTGTCTTTGCCTCGACATCGTGCCTCAGATTGAGATTGTGGCTTCGATTCCAGGAGGCACGGGGTCAAACTTAGAACCCATCCCCATCTATTAAATATGTCTACTTCTCTTCTTCAGTGGACGATGTAATGGAGATCCCTCTGGTGCCATCGGATGTAGAGTCTCAGCCTCAGTCCGATCCATGCTTCTATGAGAGGCCACCTTGTCATCCCTACTGTGGGCATTAACAGCAGTGGTCGTGTTGCCCACAAGTGTTTCATCCTCCTTGTGAACATTGGAGACACCATTATCCTAACCCGTTCACAACTAAAAGGCCCGCAGAGAAGATAATTGGAGTTGCCATTGATGTCGACAGCAGTCAAGGCAACTCTTATCTCTTCATCGGGATACCCCATCAGATCCAGAGGACAAAAGAGATCTGGAGTTGGAGAAAGAGATAGCATCCCTCCCTTCCCCTGATGATGCAATCAGAGATCTGGCCCCAGTGTCGCCAGTGGAAGACTTTGCATGGAACAATTAGTCTGTATGGCGAAGGCCCTTGGAATGAAGGTAGTGACTGCTGACCTGAAACCTTTGGACCCTATTATGGACGTGGTATATGCCTCTGGTCTGGTTCAGTTGCCCATGATTAAGGGCATCAAGGACGTAGCCTCTAATAACTGGAACTGGATGGCTTCTAATCTAGCCTCGGTCAGAAAGATTGAAAATCTTTACAGGATTAATGATCAGGGGTCAGAGTTTTGTATCACCACCCTCCAGGTAACTCTCTGGTGACAGAGGTCTTGCCATCTTAGAACAGGGCAGGTTCTCACTCTGCACCTTTAGACAAGGAGGGGAGAAAACTAGGTACCCGAAGCAGGAATATTTACTCTTCCGGGGAATTGGGGCTGGAGTCGTTTCACACCCTATGCCAAAAATTGACTTGGTGATATGCACGTTGTCTAATATAGGTTTGATACTTAATCAGGACAAATCTAAGTTGCAGCCAGCACAAGTCAGGGAGTTTATTGAGGCAGTGTTGGATTCCGCGGCAGGCAAAGCTTATCTTCCCCTTCACAGGGTCAGAACAATTCAACAGTCGGTCAAGGGTTTCACCAGGTGCGGATATCAGGCGCCAATTAAAATTCAGAAGCTGTTTTGCCTTATGGTCTCACAATGTCAGTCGTCCCCTATGCCAGATTATGCATAAGGTCCCTTCAAAATTGGTTTATTAGAAGATTTAGAATAAATGTAGCTTTGCAGTAGCAGAAGATGTCAGTACCATGTGCTGTCCTAAGATTCCTTCTTTGGTAGGGGATGGAGGAAACCTCCAGAAAAGGGATAGACTTTGAAGTCCACTCCCATGATTATCAGATTTTCATTGCTGCTTCACTCAGTGGGTGGGGAGCACACTGTAATATTTCTGTGGTCTGAGGTACGTGGTCCCCTAGGGAAACAGGTTTGCATATTAATTTATTGGAGATCCATGCCATCAAACATGCCCTTGCCTCTTTTGCAGGGCTCCTCTCAGGGCCTAAGCTGTTGGTTGCCATGGACAACATGGCCCCAAAATTTTATGTGAACAAAGAGGCACCGGATCCCTTACTCTATATCGAGAAACATCACTTAATCTGCCATTTTCTCCATTTTCGTATGTGCCTGATAGTCCTTGTTACCTGATAGTTTGATATAATTTAATTTTTTCCAGCTTTCATATAGATTTCTGACTTGTTAAGAGATCATCTGAACATAAGTTTATTATGAATTGAAGTTTAAGGGCAAAAAGAATTTTAAAAGCATCTTTGTGGATAAAGCTAGTTTTATCCAGATCTATCCAAGTTCACAGACTTTTAATTAACAATATGAGATTTTTAATATATCTTGAGTTTCAGATGGATATAAATTACCATGTACTAAGTGATCCTAGACAAAAGGACATACATTGCGTCACTAAAAGTTATTAAATTGTGATGCAGATTCAACAGAAAATTCTTGTAAACAGGTGCCCGATCAGAATTAATTTTTAAAGTCCACCATTCTCTCCTACTCGGGGGACTTGAATGCTGCCCATTGTCAGGCACAGCACGTTGCTAATTTCGCTCTGAAGCTTAAAAATTTCAATGCATTTTAACGTGTGAATCTATTAGGTTTTAAATAGTGTAAGCAACATCAGGGTATCCCAAAACTATAAAGGATAATTTCTCTCCTTGGGATTTTAAATCATTCATCTTGCCAGAAGCATGGTATTTTTATGAATGAAATCCATTCTGCATGCTCCCCATACAAATTGTGTTCTATTATTATCTCTAGTAGAGCCTGTTACCAAGCAAGGTTTTTATTCTGCCACTGTGGGTTTCTTTTTTATGGAAGGTCAAAACAAGATTTCTCCTCCCTGGATCCACCCAGAGATTCCTTGTTTAAGAATAAAATAATACTCAGCTCTGCCTAGCTAGGCTCATCCAAATGAATATTCCCTTGTCGGGATAGAGCGGCCAGAAATCCCATAAATTATTATTTATTAGTAGTAGTAGTAATGGTGAAATATAGTGTAGATGCCATTGCAGCAGAAAATCCCTGATCCATTTACCCACCTGCCAGCAGAAATGCCAGATTCAGTAAATTAGGCAATTTCAAATCCTCTTGGTGAAAAAGCTGTTCCGTTTTCTATCAGTTAGAGTTCTCGCTAGCATCATTCATTCTTTCACAGCTTTAAGGTCCAAGAAGAGCACTGTATTCTAGGTGAAACTGCTGTTGATGAGAGAATGGAATCATCCGCAAATCTATAATGTGAGGGAAGCACTGCTACCTGCATTGGCTCTATGACATGCCTTTTCTACCAACTGAAGGGACTCACACAGCCTCCTAGGATTCTATGGAACCAGGTTTGTTTTAAACTGTAAACCTTCCCCTCAGTTACCCGGTGTTCTTAAGGCAGCAAGTATATAGGAATGGGTTCACTGTCGTGAGGGGAGTTTTGTGGTGCACAGGTAGAATATGGAAATCATTGAGGCAGGATTAGTATATAAACAACAAAGGTTTATATATTTACAGGTTGGTCAAAGAACGGATCAACAGATCAGCAGCAGAGGTTTCCAGATAGTCAGAAGAGAAACCTGACTGAGGCACATAAATGTTGGCTAGGTGTCGCTTCAGAGTGTGGTTTAAACTTTCTTTAAAGTTTGTAGGCACAAACATGCTTTTCCTGACTAGCCACTAGGTTGTATCCTCTCTTATACATGGGGTTCCACCAGCCTGCCCTTTCTCAAGAGTCAGACTAAATGGTACAAGGTCTGCTCAGTACCAGAGATAGGCCTAACAATCGTATACTCTACTCTCTCCCAGAAGTAGAGCTAAACCACTTTGCCACACTACCAAGCAGAGCTTCCCTTTACTCTGTCTGCTCTTTTTCTAAGCTGGACATGAGCTATCACTACCCTCTCCCTGAGTCAGAACTAGGGTTGCCAACCTCCAGGTACTAGCTGGAGATCTCCCTCTATTGCAACTGATCTCCAGCTGATAGAGATCAGTTCACCTGGAGAAAATGGCCGCTTTGGCAATTGGACTCTATGGCAATGAAGTCCCTCCCCTCCCCAAACCCCACCTTCCTCAGGCTCCGCCCTCAAAATCTCCAGGTATTTCCAAACCCAGAGCTGGCAACCCTAGGCAGAACTCAACTCCCTCTGCACTCTCCCTGAGGCAGACCTGAATTATCTTCTTTATGCTTCCCTCCAACATTCCTTCCCCCTTCTGAAAGGTAACGGAGTGCTGGAGCAGCACTCCCTTAGGCTCAGCTGAGCGGCTGTTTTCCCCTTCAGGAGCAGGACAGCCTCCTGTCTGGCACAGGCTCCCTGTTATCTTGTAGGGATTTTGGCCTGTGAAGCCCTAAAGCTCAAGCTCAATATACTTTAGAAACTACATCTACCTCTGTGACTCATTACACTCTTTGAAATAAATTGAGGGACGTTTTCTTAATGATATTACCCATGAGCTACGTTCACACAGCAAATGCACCTGGTCAGATTCCCAGTGGATTCTCTCGTTATCTTTAGAAAAGCAGCACATCTTTGGGTTTTACACCCCTTGTAGTCAAGCCATGCTCTAGTACCACATGAGGATGCAACCATTTTTAGTGGTTTCCTCTACTTCCTGGATGTACATTATCATAGGCAAAGATCTGAGTCAGATACTTACCACTGGTGATCTTATAGGCCCATCGGCCTGTCTAGGTAACTTTCAGATGAACATAACAAGACTCCTACTGGAACAGACCAATGGTCCATCTAGTCCAGCATCCTGTTTCACACAGTAGCCAAATCAGTTGCCCTGAAGGGACACAAAAAGGCCACAGAGGCTAAGGCCTTCCTCTGATGGTGCCCCCCAGCACTGTTATTTAGAGAGTCGCAGGACAAGCCTTCTGGTAGAGGGGTTTCACAACTCCTTTGTCTCCCTGCAGTAAGTGCTAAGCTACGTCATTTGTACTGTGGTTCTTTAGCCTTGCCAAGATGTAGTCTGAGATGTGTTATTCCTATATGTGTGTATCTTCTTGGACATGAGTGTAGTCTAAGGATACATGACAGTAAACTACACTGAGAGACAGTGTGAGAGCCCAAGGTTACCCAAAAAGATAATATGGCTAAATGGGAATTGGAAGCCTAGGACTCTCTAGTCCTAGTTTGATGCTTTAACCACTATACACACTGGCTGTGAAGTCACTTTCTTATTTTAACTTTAAAAACTACACACTAAATTGCAGTATTTGTCATTGCTTTGCCACAGCACATAATGAACTTTTCTTTTTAGTTACTAGCATAAATGTCTAATTGCAAACATAGTGCCCCTGAAAGTGCTATAGGAAACAAATGCATCGAAATTGCTTGGCCAAGATTTTTTGTCTCTCGGGCCATTTATGCATGGGCTAGTTCTCCATGTTCTGACCCAGTTTCGTCTCACACCTTTCTGATCTGAGTTGATTAAAATGGTATGCATTGCTTCCTATGATAGGGGAGGAAACAGGGTTCTTCTTGACCAATGAATAGAGGCCACCTTGAAAATGCAACAAAGGGGGAGTTTCTTGGCCAGTCCCTCCACCCTCCCACACCACGTCTTGGTGATTGCCGGTTGTTCTTTGGCGAATGAATTCCGTCTGCCCCCCTTTTTAGTTAATTTAAATAACTTGCGCTTTTTAAAATATATATATATTGATATATTGATTATTCACTAAATTGAACATCTTATCTATCCCAGTTAATCTTACATGGAGGCACAGGAAAGAACAAGTCACTGATTTGTGCGGGGGTGGAGGTTTGGAAACGGGCACCACTCTTCTAAGGTTAACAGTTAAAAACTTTTGTAAAGAAGCTGTGTGGCTTACTTCTAACCATACAATTCCCTGCATTAAAAAGGGAAGGAGTGGTGCATTTGGGGGAGCACTCAACTGTCTGGGAAGAAGGAGGGGAACAGATGCTAGCCAACCCTGTACACATCCTCCCAACACACACACACACCAAATTAGGGAAAATCCAAAGTTCCTCCAGTTGTCTGCCACGATTCCAAGAGCCAGGCATGCTTCGCGAGAGCGCCCGCCTTTCCAGGTCACCCATTTATTTAAACATCTCCTTCCATTTACTTCTAAAATTTATTCAAACTTGCGGAGGAAGGAAGGAGTGCGGGAAAACGGTGCCAAAGTTGCGCCAAAAAAAACAAAAAGCAAGAGATGGAGGAGGGGTTTGGAGAGAAGTGGGGCGTGTCAGCATGAGGATGGCCAACCCGAGAATGGACTCTGCACAGTCAGTCAATCCAGAATTAAGAAGGGTCAAAATTTTAATACGTGCTAAAACAGGAATGGGAAAACCCAAGTGGGTCACGCGCTGGAACAATGTTGAACTCACAGGGAGTAGGATATCATGCAGAGCACCAAAGTAGATTTGCGGGAATAAGGGGAGTCAGAGTAACCATGCATAAATGACCTCAGTAAACTAAATGTTTTGACAAGGGAAAAAGCCCAACCCTATTACTAAACTCACAGAAATTACTGGACATGTACATTTCTATATGTCAGATGTATGTGGCCATGTTTAGAGTTCTGTGTACAGTTGTCATCATACTATCTCCAAACGAGTATCATAAAGTTAGAAGACCAGCTTAAATGACTGAGGAATTTGTGTAACTTCTCTATAAGGAAAGAGTAAGAATTGTGGCACTTTTTTGTTTAAAAAAAAGACAAGGAAAGGGGACACAAAGGACTATATATAATACTGGAGGTTTTCTTCCATGTTCAGGGTTTAAGCATGCTGGTTTCATCTAATAATACATAAAGAACAATGACCACAGTAATAATCTTTGTAGTTTTACTTGCTCATTTAAGTGAAACCTGTTCATTTTGGTTGCCACACAGTGGTCTTTACATTATATATGTGGGATATTTCCCCCCGAAGTATAAAGTTCAGTCAGCTCAGGGACATCGTTTTCAAATGAAAATGTATTTTTAGATTCATTAAACATAAAGAGAAGCACATCTTGCCATGTGACATTTTTAGATCCCCTTTCTTCATTTAAACTATAGCCTTTTGCTCCCAGTATGCAGAATTTTTCTTTTGTCCATTTCTTCATTCCATCCAGGTATATGAGATAAGAGGCTGAACACCACAAATATATCCAACACAAACAATACATTAATAAAAAGTTCCTAGCTGATGCTTTCATTTGCTTCTAATGTGTGTGGCAAGTGGAAGAAGGCTATACATACATTAACATAAATGCCTGGTGTTTGTTCTTTGGGTGGTGGAGGAGAAGGGAGCTGGAAAGGAAGATGACTGATGATTCACAGTTGCTGAGTGTTTAGTGATGTGGTGTGTATATGGTGGGTTGCTTTGCCAAAAAGAAAATCCCACTGTCTTTGTAGATGGTCAGCAGCCATAATCTTTGGTAGATACAGTGCATTGGAACTAGATTTGATACCTCGCTTCACCCATTCAAACATTACATCCCGGTCATGTTGCACTGAAAATCACTTGTGTGTGTTTGTGGCTCATCGCAGGTGCAGTAAGATTTTAGTGTGCATCCCAAATGGGCCAGCTGCATCTCTTTGAAATACTCTGTCACAGGAAGCTAGTCCTATCCATAAACAGTGCTGATGTAGGTGCTTAATATGTCATGTGAGCAACCTACATTAGAAGCATGTTCAAAGTTTACTTCAACTGCATGGAGCTTCAGCCATGTGGAAGTGATTTTTAGCAGCCTGTTACCCACATTGGTATACATGTGACAGGGCAGTAACATGCAGAGGCATCCCCCTGCCCACACAGACCAAACATGTGGAATTTTGTGCACTTAAACACTTGGAACCATATTGCCTATGTATTTGGAGGTACAGCTTCAGATAGCAGCACTCAGAGAAATGGGAGTGGGTGGGGAACGTTCAATGAAAAGGGTTTTCATTTTACTAATGGAAGAGAATAGAATAATTGATGCAATATGGAAAGCATTAATGAATGAAAACTACAGAATAGAAATGCAGTATGGTGGACCAACAACAACAACACAAAACCTTGTTCTGGAATGGCTGCATACCGAAGAAAATTAACTTTTAAGAGAAAATAAGACATACAAGATTGATCTGGAAGAAGGGGGAGGGGGTTCTCCACAGTAGCGAAGAAGAAGAGTTGGTTTTTATATGCTGACTTTCTCTACCACTTAAGGGAGACTCAAACTGGCTTACAATCACCTTATCTTCCCCTCCTCACAACAGACACCCTGTGAGGTAGGTGGGACTGAGAGAGCTCTATCAGAGCTGTAACGTGCCCAAGAAGCAGCATTGGGAGTTGAAACTGACCAGGAGAAGGCAAAAGGTTTGGTGCCAGGTCAATGGAGCAGAGGTTCGGGATCCAGAAAAAAAGAAGGAACCAACTGTGAGGCTGGGGTAACAGGGAGTTTCCAAAATGGCTACAAAACGTTGGGGCCATTTTGAGCGGCAACTCTTTGGGCTCTTTTGCCAGGGAAGTGGAGGGGAAGTGGTGTCTTGGCCTTGGAATGTAAGAATAAAAACACAGTCTTCGAGGGGGGGGGTTCAACTATGTGAAACCTTTGTCTCTATAGTAGAGGGCAGTTTCCCTTTTGCATTTAGAGTTTTAAAAGTGTACTTGTGTGGAGATACGGATGTCAGATATGTTCGTATCCATAGAAAAGGTAATTGCCATAATTGAGGAAGAGCTGGAATCATCCTATCTGGTTGTTTAGATAGAAAAGAAATTGCTGCAGGGGTCAGCCCGTTGCTTATTGTTTTGGAAATCTGGGTCTGGAAAATCAGATTAGCTGGGAGGAAGCTCTGGGGTTCTTGGGGAAATGGCCTATGACTGAACCCCTCTTAGGGTGGGCTTATGCATATGACCGATAGAGGAGTGGCCATGCAGTCATAGAAGCGTAGAGTTGGAAGGGGCCATACAGGCCATCTAGTCCAACCCCTTGCTCAATGCAGAATCAGCCTAAAGTATCCCTGACAAATTTGTCCAGCTGCTGTTTGAAGACTGTCAAAAACTGAGAGCTCACCATCTCCCTAGACACCGATTCCACTGTTGAACTACTCTTATTGATTTTAAAAAATCCTAATATCTAGCCAGTACCTTTCCACCTGTAATTTAAACCCATTATTGCAAATCCTATCCTCTGCTGCCAACAGGAACAGCTCCCTGCCCTCCTCTTAAGTGGTAGCCTTCCAAATACTTAAAGAGAGCAATCATGTCCCCCCCCCCCGCTCAACCTCCTCATCTCCAGACTAAGTGTTTATTACCGGGTCCCTCGGCCTTTCCTTGCAGGGCTTGGTCTCCAGGCCCCAGATCATCCTCGTCAATCTCTTCTGCATTTTGTCCCCATCGTTTTTGAAGTGAGGCCTCCAGAACTGCACACAGTACTCCAGGTGCAGCCTGAATATGACATCTTGCAATCCTTTCCTCCTTGCAATGACTAACTACTTTTTGATATCAGTTTAAATCAGGCTCCTATCTTTCCTGGGCTCACACAGGCATTCGCATCTACAGAAGGGAATAGAAAAAGAAGGTCTCCTTGGCTGAGGGTTTTGTGGGCATCAGGCCACACGTTGTACAGGTAGTGTTGCCAGTGACCCTGGCATCCCACAAATATCACAGAGAGTGAGCAGAAAGTGAATGCAATGTCACTTTCCAATAGAAGAGTTTGTTTGTTTGTTTGTTTGTTTAATGTTGAGAAAATAATACAGTTCTACAATGGAGTAATTTGAATTGTAGTATTCTCAGCTCGCTCGAGTTTTTAATTAATGTAGCACATGGATAGTAAACATTATACAATGATGATTAACAGTTTTAGAAAATGTTATCATACTAGTCGGTTTAGTACAAAACAATACAAATACCTAGTTTGTTTATGGAAACGTATTGGGATGCAAGCGATAATAGAAGACCAAATGTGGATGTAGCATCTAAACACATTTTCTATGCTAACAGAAAATGTGTATATTTTACATTTGAATAGATTGTGGTTTCTACTGTACAGTAATCAATATCCATAATCATATGTAAATAATAACTTGAACATCTAAACATGATTTATGAATGAATAAATATATGATAAAGAGCCAACTCTTTGTGTCTCTTTATATATTTTGTGAAGTGAAATGGAGCACCAGGAACTAAAAAAAAGTTATGTTCACTTCAGGGGTTGATATTTTAATCCCATGTCTAATCCAGCAAAGGCAATGGTTTCCACTTGTACATCTTCTTACAGACACACTTAAAAGGACCCTTCCTTCCAGTGTGTATTGTTGCATATTTGGGTCCATTTTCTGCATTAATTAGCTTTGACAAGGCCAGTCACCTGCATGTATGTGGACACCTCCAACATTATGAGTAGAACTATCAAAAGCTGAAAGCAGTGAGAGATGGTCCCGATGAAGCAGTGGGAATCCCTGGACATCGGAGATAAAATTTACTTCTTCACAAAGTATCAGAGAGAACTGGTATAAGATGTTTTTTAGACGGTACCTTTCACCCAAGGACCTTAACAAGGTGTATAACACGACTCCACCTAAGTGCTGGAAATGCTCTGATGCAGAAGAAACCTTTTTCCATCATTGGTGGACTTGTACCAAAAGTCAAAAGTATTGGCGAATGATACACTCAGAACTTCAGAAAATGCTTCAAGTGAACTATGAACTAGATTCCAAATATATGTTGTTGGGAATAGTCCCCCCTCAATTAAATTCCACTCGTAAAGAGCTTTATCAATATGCAGTTTCAGCCACCAGAATTGTGTATGCTAAACACTGGAAAGCTAATACAATTCCTGATATTATAGAGTGGACCAACAAACTTTTAGATTTTGCTCTGATGGCCAAACTAATGCAACTTGTTAATATGAAACCAGCTGAAGAATTTGAGTTAAAATGGCAGCCTTTGTACAATTATTATTCAGGTAGATAAACAAGCTAATAAATTAGATAGCAAATTAGTAGAGAATCTGTAATGATATATAATGTGTAGGCACGTTTAAGATATTTGATAGAGACAATGAACTGTGATTGCTAAGACGTCCAAGGGTTTAGGATCAAGGACAGAATATCTGATAATATTCTTATCATTCCTTTTTTATATAAATTATGTTAAGGCTTGGAAGATGAAACATGTTTTTTCTTACTTGTTCCTTTTCCCTCCCTTTTCCTTTCTGTACCCCCAATAAATAAATATTTTTTTTAAAAAAATTAAAAAGCTGAAAGCAGTGGACTTCTTTTGGCATCAGCCCAGATCCTTTCATGCAACATGCTACTGTTTATGGAGCTTTGCATCTTGGGTACAATGTCTTATGCTGTAATTGCTCAGGTGGTAAATCTTCAGCATGTAATCTTGACAAATTTCTTGAGGAAAATAACCAACGTTGCTTTCTTGACTTGGGGAGGCAGTATACAAAATGCAAATATTACTAGGGTGCAGCAAAGTCACTTATGATCCCCATATCTCACATTTGGGGGAAAGGTACATAGTCAAATTATTCTTCATGTGCCACCTGTGCCTTCACACAAATGGAAGTGGAGTGCCATGACTTTATATGTCTCTTAACATCTATGTTTGGTTTTTGGTTAATGAATTCAGAGAGGCTGTCCCCAAAGTTCTCTTGCAAAAGGCAAGCAATTTTTGTTTGTAAGTACATAAAGTATTAATGGTACTGTAAAGTGGCTCTAAGATTGAAAATATTTAACAAATTACAAAACTAAAAAGTTGAAAAACAAGGTCTGGACTTTCTGAATGTACATTACAGTAAATGTTAGTGCCATCCTAAACAGAGTTACATCCTTCTAAGCCCAGTGATTGAGAAGGGTGTAGATCTGTTTAGGAGTGTGTGGTTAATGAATGTAAACATGTACCAATCTTCACATTTGGGTTATATGCTGATTAGATGCCTTTATTGACCAGTAAAGGAGGCAAGCCTCAGGGTGCAATGCCTTTCCACTAACAGATCTACAGTATTTGCAAGTAGCTGTCCCAGTCTATTATTTCAAGCAGCAGAATTTTGGAATGAACAGAGACTAGGACTGACAAATAAAAATAAGAGTTATCAAGAATTGGTGCGCCTCAGTAGAACGACCAGGAGAAGCGTCATGCATGTCATCCTAAGCTCCTTAGAGGAAGTCTGCAATAATAGCATTCTTGATGCAACCACCTGACTGACCCCTGGCTGTGTAACCACTACTCCCAGTCCATACGCAAAGCAATAGCTGCTACTGTTGTTGGGTAGGTACTAAACCACCAGTGCTGAAGAATTTTTAATACACAGAAGATACCACATTGTATATGGCCACATGTTCTTACTATGTTTCCATGGAGGAATAGTCACAAAGTTTCTGAGGTCTAAATTAGGGTTGCCACTGGTGGGAGGCTTTTTGGGGTGGAGCCTGAGGAGGGCGGGGTTTGGGGAGGGACTTCAAAGCCATAAAATCCAATTGCCAAAGCGGCCATTTTCTCCAGGGAAACTGATCTCTATCGGCTGTAATCGCAGGAGATCTCCAGCCACCACGTGGAGGCAGGCAACCCTAGTCTAAATATACTTGGACAGAATTTGGTTAAAATGTTGAAAAATCATTTGCCATTCTTAGAAATTGCCTTATGCCAGACATACCTTGAGGTTCAGGTAATCCCAAAAGCAAGCCTACTTTATTAGAGTCTGGTTGGATTCTTTGTATGCTAAATGTGTGTCCAACAAATTATATTGTTTCTTTTACCACGTTTTATTTCTTATTCAGTGCAAGTCCAGTTTGTTTGAAGTGTTTCCAAACAGCTCGCAATGGCTCATTATATCCCTGCTTATCCCTGAACACAATATGAAATTTGATTCTGGAAGTGTATGAAAGTCCAGATGTCAGCACACTGAAATCATGCTCCCCAAAAGTAGTTAAGAAAATAGTCATTGGTCTAGATTATTTGGCAAGAAGAATTTGCCAAAAGCTGACTATGGAATCAAGCTTTGAACATTCCTGGGCTTCTGATATCTCTCCCAAAGCCATGATAAATCAAGACTGTATCATTCCACTGTTCACTTATTTTTTTAGAATGTTTATGAACCTGCCTTCAACTGGGACCTAAGGCAATGGGAGTGCTTATATACTGAAATTGACTGTTGGAATAAATAAATTAGCCACCTTGAGCAGGTCTTGGGAAAGGCAGCATATACAGTGACTGATGATCTATGCAAAGAAAAGTGTAAAAGCAGTTCATTTCTGCACAGTTCTAGCTAGGTTTCAAATGCCAACATTTGTGAGAAATGATGGAGATGTGGAACACGTTTTGTCAGTGGTTAATAGTGCCTGGTTAAAGTTTCAGAGACAAATATAACCCCTTTCTGTCTACTAGCATTCTAAAATGTTAAAAAAATGAGATATCAGCAGTCCTGAGGTTCTTCACATATCTTAGTGAATAGCAGTGACAAACAAAGTACATATTTTCTTCTTTACCTTTTTCAAAACAGGTGCTTTCCCTGAAGCAGCTTTATACGCTCAAAAAGACTTACTTCAAAGACCAACACATGTTGCTACCAAAACATTCCAAGCATTGCGCATATTTGTGAACAATGAACTACATGAACTCCTTGCAGGATTAAAGGTAGCTGAGAAGTTTCTAAAACCTGGAGGTCGACTGGTAGCGCTTTCTTTCCATTCATTAGAGGATCGTATCATCAAGCGATTTCTTTATGGAATAGATATTTCAGATAAATTTAACCTCAGTGTAAGACAGAAGATAAGGCAAATGGGAAAGAATTCTGAAGAAGAGGTGAATGGTGACTTGTCCATGGACAACGATAACTCAAGGTGGACTGCTATACAAAAGAAAGTCCTTACTCCCCAGGCTAAAGATAATGATAAAAATCCAAGAGGACGCTCAGCAAAGCTAAGAGGAGCTATCAAATTGTAAATTATTATGTTTCCTATTTTGCCATGCCTATGTAATATTTACCATTGAAGATGATGATGGCATAGAGATGGTTTAATTAAAAAACAGTTTTTAAAAAGCTATTTTAGTAGCACTCTTTATATCTAATGCATGAATACTGAAGGACAGAACATCTCATGCTAGCATAAGCCGTTTGAAGAACTTGAGCTTTCAGTTAGATACATCTTTCATCACTATAAGAAAATATTCAAGTGTGCTGATTAAATGATGAGTAAAAGGATGGTTTTCTCAGCTGTATACAACTGGCCATTTTACAGCCATATTCACAAATATTTAAGTACTGGATCAGTCACTGTCCCATATGATATTTTTAGAATTCCAAAATAAGTGTATTTGCTTCAAATTAAGGTACATGAGGAATAATAATGAAAATGTTTTTCACTTTTTAAAAATTATACTGCTTTCCCCAATTTTCATTATGTCTCATTAAATATTAAATGCAAGGATCTTGCTTCAAATAATTTTATTTAAAAGAAGCATCAAATAGAAAACAGCAAACTGTGTGTTAAATAAATATTTTCTTAGAAACATTAAATATGAATAAGTTATACTATTTTTGGATAATGCTGTACATTGAAGCACATTTCCAATTCAGTGTTGAAAGGCAAATTTATGGCTTGAACAATTAAAATGAGGAGTAGTGGTATATGGTGTGTGAGGGTAGACAATGCCATAAATTATTTCAGCAAAGGTTATTTCAGAAGTTATTTCGTATGGTGGTGCCTCTAAGTGATGAGTGGTATGTTCCAAAACACAGCAGTCGTTTCTAATTTAATCAATGGGGTTTCAGATGCCTGTTGTGCTAGACTAATCCACCAAAGAAAAACGGCTCATCTGTCAGAAGAAGAAAAAAGAGAGAAAAGGAGAGGGGAAGTACATGGTAACCATCATGAAATTCGTACTGATTTTGCAGCGTGTGAGGTATTGCCTCTCTTCTCAACTGGAAAAGACGCACACACACCCTATTCCCACTGTTTCTTCTTTTTCTTCCCTTGCAGCCCCCATAACCTCTCCCTTTTCCCTTTCCCACCCATCAGCCAACCTAATCTGCCCCGTCTTCAGCTTTGCCACCCCCTTTCCCTGGAAAAAGTCTGGCCCAGTGGTTGGTATGGTGGTTGCTACCAAACCCAGTGTCTTCAGAATATTGTTGAAGGCTTTCACGGTCAGAGTTCATCGGTTCTTGTAGGTTATCCGGGCTGTGTGACCGTGGTCTTGGTATTTTCTTTCCTGACGTTTCGCCAGCAGCTGTGGCAGGCATCTTCAGAGGAGTAACACTGTCCTTCAGTGTTACTCCTCTGAAGATGCCTGCCACAGCTGCTGGCGAAACGTCAGGAAAGAAAATACCAAGACCACGGTCACACAGCCCGGATAACCTACAAGAACCAATGTCTTCAGCTTTTCCAACTTCCCTACCTCTGACAACCTCTCCCTGGGAAAAGTCTGATCAGACTGTGCAACAGCCAGCACCAGGCCAAATAGTGGGTGGGCTGATTTGTGCAGTGGCTGCTGCCAGGCCAAGCTATGTGCATAGTGAGTTTCTGGTAGTTGCCACTGGGCCTGTCCCCAACAGTTCCTCCTCCATCAGGGGACATGCCAGTGTGTGTGTGGGGGGGAGGGGGTCCCAGGGCTGTTTTGGTCTCCCAGTCCACTCCTCCCACCCAATGGGTTTGCTTTACAGAAACCAAGGTTGGAAGCCTGGGCTATATAGTTATGGCTTCCTAACAACCCCCAACAGCTGCTGAGAGTTCAGTGGGCTTTCTTTTCTTAAAGCTGAAGGCGCTGTTTTGTCATTTTGGGGAGGAGGTTAATCCCCTGTTTTCTTTTGTTTTTTTAAGATTGCAGACTGGTTTGCAACCCTGGAACTTCAGTCAGATTTGCAGAGAAATCCCCCCTGTCTGCCCTAGCTCCATTTTGCAGCCCTTTTAATCATATTTTCTATGGTGCAGTACAGAAATAGATATATTGATTCTCACTATTTCACAGGAAACAGAGAATACAAGTAAAGCAGGTTTTAGAATGAAAGGAAGTAAACATGGAATAGCCCCAAAGAATTACACTTGGAAAGGCTATTTAAGTTATCATAACCAGTCTAGGAAAACGTGCCTCAATGTAATATATTTATTTTACACCATCAGTGTTCATGATGCTTTATAAAATACAAGAGGAAAAATCCCTTCCCCAAAGAGCTCACAATCTAAAGTTTGACATAAGGGAGACAACAAAGAGAGGGGAAGGAAGTAGAGCTAATAGGAAGAATCCACTCTAGTTACACATGCTTAACTTCGTTTGAGTATAACAGGTGGATTGTGCCAGTTGCATGGAAAACCTGGGTTTTAAAGAATTTAAAGGAAATAAGACAGATTACATTGCACAGTGTCCTGGAAGGTAATTCCAGTAATAAGGGACAACAAATGAGAAAGAGTGATGTTGTTCAAGAGAGCAACAATCTGTGGAAGGCTGAAAACAATGGAGGTATGGGCAGAGACATATTTTCGTAGGAAGGTAGAGGGATAGCCGTGGAAGACTTCGAAATTAAGAACAAGGAGTTTGTTCTGGATCTGACAGAAGACAAGAAGCTTGTATAGGTGTTTAAGAAAGGGTGTTGCATAGTCAGAATGATGCAAGAGGTAAATACGTTTGACAGTGGAATGTTGAATAGAGGTGAGAGGTCAGGGTGTAACAACAAAAGATCAAAGAAAAGGAATTTACAGTAGCTTAGGTGAGAGCTGACCAAAGTATAAAGCATAGTATTTGCCATGGGGGTATTTTTGCAACATTATAAAAGGAGAAATAGTACCAGCTTGCTGACAAATGAGATCTGGGGAGCTGATGTTAAGTGAAAAGAATACACAATAAAGCAAAGCCTTTATACAAGATAGAGGGGTGGTGTCAATGGATGTATAGAGTGTACGAGGAGAAGGTAGTGAGATGAAAACTTAAATATTGAAGAGAAGTAGAGCTGGGTGTCCTCAGCATATATGTGCTGAGAGCCATGGGATTTCATCACACAAGGACGATGTATAGAGAGAACAGAAGAGGGCCGAAGATAGTTACAGCAGAGATGTTGAAAGCAAAGCAACAGTGCTGAAACATTGAATGAGCAAATAATAGAACCAACTAGGCTTGCCAACCTTCAGGTAGTATAACTCTATGATATATAGCCATAGTCTGTGCTTAGTTACTAACCGTAGGTATTGGTACAGAGGTGTCCTTTTGGATTGCTAAAACCTTCAGGTAGTAGCTGGAGATCTGCTATTACAACTGATCTCCATCTGATAGAGATCAGTTCACCTGGAGAAAATGGCCCCTTTGGCAATTGGACTCTATGGCATTGAAGTCCCTGCCCTCCTTAGACCACCCCAAAAACCTCCTGCTGGTGGCAAAGAGGGACCTGGCATCCCTAGAACCAAAATCACGGAAGCCTAAGCTATAAGAGACTCAGATAGGAGAGAGTGATCAACTGTATCAAAGGCTGCAAAGAGATCAAGGAGCATGAGGATGAGCTTTTGATTTGCACTAAGGATATTGTCATTGATTCTGGTGAAGGAAGTTTCAGTTCAGTGCAGAGGCAGGTTATAGGAGATCAAGAGAGAAAAGAAAGTGGAGCAAGCAGCATGTTTTAGGAGTGTTGAGGAAATGGGTAGAAGGGAAACTGAGGGTTGTTGGAGGAGGGGGCTGGCTCAAGAAATTGCTTTTTTAACATCACAAAGCGGTTGGATTCAATAGGGAAGGAGCCAGAAGAAAGGGATGGGTTGATTGTGGAGGACAAGTGGGAGAGTAGTAGGGGAGAGGGGCCATGTAGAGCAGTTGGATGAGGTCACCAAAGTAGTCAACTCATCATTTCAGAAGAAACAAGGCAAAGAGGTATGTAGTAAGAGGGAGAGCTGAAATAGCACAGGGGAAAGACATAAAGAGAACAGCGTGGATAGTCAATATAGTTTGTGGGTTGTTGTTTTTTGTATCAAGCTCTTTATAACATAAAGGTCATGAACAGTCTTGGGGCTTCATCCCTCTCCAATTTATACATTGGAGATGAACCATAACTGAGCAATTCCCATTCCAGTGTGTCCCAGCCAGCCAGTGAGCTGATTGGTCAAGGAAGGTGCCACCACTAGCTGTGGCACTCCCAGCAAATCCCCTGGCCCTTTACCCTTCACTCCTAGTCATAAGAACATAAGAAAGGCCTTGCTGGATCAGACCAAGGTCCATCAAGTCCAGCAGTCTGTTCACACAGTGGCCAACCAGGTGCCTCTAGGAAGCCCATAAACAAGACGACTGCAGCAGCATTATCCTGCCTGTGTTCCAAAGCACCAAATATAATAGGCATGCTCCTCTGATCCTGGAGAGAATAGGTATGCATCATGACTAGTATTTCCCCATGAGGTTTACAGCAGTGAGAGGCAAATTAGGTCCCCCATGAGAAGACAGAAATATATTATATACCTGACATGCCATTATGCCAAAATGAGCACACTGGGCATCTGTATCAGTGCAGTTATTTTATATTCTAAAATTTTACATTCTAAAAATCCAAATTTCCTGTTGATTAACTATAAGTACATAATTATACTTGCATCTCTATTATTTAAATGCCTTCATGAGAACATTGAGTGTTTCTGTGAGGTAGTAGGACACTGTGCTTCACTGAAATAAGAGGGGGGGATCAGTGTCATAACACACTAAACCATTCAGAGTTGAAGAAAATTGGTAGTATAATCTCTTTATCTTGATTGTTAATATCTCTTTATCTTGATGGACCTTTTGGTTACTGCTATCATTCTCTCATTTAAGTACCGGTAAGTTAACATTTTCACTCTTAATACAACACACACAAAAATTCAAATGGGTTATTAAATATCACAACCCTTTAAAATGTATTAATTTGGACTTTCGTGAACCACTTCTTCAAGGGGCATGAACTAATATGACTCATGGCATCGTTGCTTGAACCGGTTCAATGAATGTCAATTAATTCTGCCTATGCCAGTAATTCTAAAATATTTCAGGGGTTACAAATCTTCCATCAGGATCTGCACAATGACTCAGACATGCAATGTAGCCCTTTCCCAAACTGTTGAGATTGCAGAATGTTTCCCCAAGTCTCCCCTTCCTTGATAGGCTAGAAAGTATGGGAGATGGCTAGGCTAAACATCGCCTCCCTGAACATGAGAGCGTTCTTTACCGTGTGAAAGGTGATTTGTTTTTGTCTTTCAGAAAGCAAGGTAGTGCAAATTGGTTCAGTCCTGACTGGACCCCATTCTTGGAAATCAAGAAGGACTTCACCATGTGCTGTTTCTGCAAACTAGAGCTGGGTGTTAGGCAATGATGTCTGGAGATCCAATCTGAAGTAAACAAACTCCGGGCAGTTGTTCAAGAGAAACAAGAAGAGCTTTGGCTTTCTCCTTCCTGTTCCCCACAATTCTTTGTATTGCCTGAACGTCTGCAAGGTTCCCCAACCACAGTGAGGTATGCAAAAGTTCACCACAGTGATGTATGGGAACAGCTTGTGGATCTCGCCCCAAGAAGGGTAAGAAGAAAGCTCAAACTTGACAGAAAAGTCAGGAAACTAGAAATTAGGAAGCAATCATACTTATGAAGCACTCATACGTTTGCCATAATGGCGTTTTATTTGCTTACTTAGCTAGCCGTCAATATACATGGCTCTTGACAGAGACAAAAAGGCAGGCCCTTGCTTCTGTAATTTATAATCTTCCCCAGTGAAGGAGGTAACGGAGATAGAAAAGGAAAGGAAGAAGAAAAGGGAAAGGCCACTTCAAGCAAGGTGATTTTCCTCAACTGAGATTTTGAGATCTAAAAAAGAATGCACATCCTATCAGTTTTCATAAGTGCACACTTGTCTATTGTGTTTTCTGTATGCTCTGTGGGAATCTGCTGTTTTTTCCGCAGGATGTTCGGAACTGGGTCCAGGACCAGAGTTCAAGCCTTGAATATTTTCTTCTCAGACCTGATTCAACTGAAATCAATCTTGATTCTGCTGCCAAAGCCATCTCCTGGTTGTCTCAAGAAAGTTGGCAGCAATTGAAAGTTCAAGCTATTTCCTTTCTATTTAACTGGCTGTGTTCAGACAAATAGTGGCCTGAATTTCCCAGACTAGCCCAAGCGTGTTAGTGCTTGGATAGCTAAGCAGGATTGGTCATGGTTAGAACTTGGATGGGAGATGACCAAGGAAAACTACTAGCTATGCAAAGGAAGGCAATGGCAAACCACCTCTGCTCATCTGTTGCCTTGAAAACCCCTTTAGTGGTAACCATAAGATGGTTGCAACTTGATGGCACCTTATTATTATTCAGATGAATGGAATAATTTTTAGAGAGGCAGTTGATTACCCTACCTATCAACAAACACAGAGGAGGTTAAAAATGTGTTTCCATGTTTAACATATTTACTTGTGCCTTGTCACTTACTAGAGGATGCTTGCTAATTAATTATCATTTAAGTGTAATTGCTAACAACAATTCACATAATTAGGAAGATTTCCTGGATTAAATATGCATATGCAGTTAAACTACCTGTTGAAAATGATGTCTTACTTTAAAAGGATCACTGGCTGCAGGCCATCCTGCCCGGCATTTGCCCATTGAGCTGTTTTGCACACATACAAAAAAGCCTGATGAAAATATTAATGCTTGCAATAATGCCTGCCTACATTGATGTACATTTGACAGGTGTAATTTTGGGAGTCAAGTTTCTGTTATTGATTGTCAGTACACTTTTGACAGTAGTGGACTGGATCCAAAGTCTTGTTCCATGAGTGGAAGGGCCCTTGCTTGTAAGCATGTGGGTGATTTTGGCTGCTTCCACTCACCTATCGCAGACCCTCATGTCCCATTTGACGCTGTTCCTCAGGATTTCCCAACCCCAGTGTTCTGCATTTCAGGGAATGCAGTGGGCTGCAAAAGGAATGGAAGCAGAAATAATTTGTTCTGCAAGCAGAGCTCCTCAAGTGGTCCTTTGAATGCAATCCATACATCCTCATCCTGATAATAAAACTTTTTTGCATGATTAGCCTGGCAGAGCAGTCCAGGGTTTCCTGAATGACACATCTACCCTTGGACCTTTTCAGTCTGGCTTCAGGCCTGGGTTCACAGCCCATTCCTGAGAATGGGGTGGAAAGTGTATAGGAGGCGGCGTGACCCGGCCGCCGGCGTAAATGCGTGTAATCAAGCGGTTACATGCATTCACACCAGCGGCAAGGCCGGCGTCCGAACACTGTGGGACTGCGCCTCCCCTCTCCACCGGCATGGCCTCTCCGTGGCACCACCAATGGCATGGAGAGGCCACGGCAGCACAGGGGGGCGTTCCGGGGCTGGCCGGGGGAGGAGCCACTGCTTGGGCAGCTTCCTCACCACTTTCGCACACTTGTGCTGGCGGCCGGTACAGCGTTGCTGCGCCTGCTATTTAGCAGGTGCAGCCTTGCTGTTTTCAACAGGGTGAAAAGCCCCAGTTAAACAAAAAAAGCCGCAAAACGGCTTTTTTTCTTTTTTTTGTTTAACAGCGTCGGGGAAACGGCTTTGGAAGAGGCGCCGCTGTGCCTCTTCCCCACCCTCCCCAAATGCCTCAGCTCAGGAATGGGCTGTCAGTACCGAGACGACTTTAGTTGCATTGGTGGACGATCTTTCTTTAAAGCTGGACGGGACAATCTTCTCCGCTGGTACTGTTGGACATCTCAGTGGCCTTTGATACAGTTGACCACTCCATCCTTATCCACTGGCTTGAATATGCAGTTGGTACTAACGGCATAGCCCTACAATTTGCTTTGGGGTTGGGTGTCATCAATATGCAGATTACACCCAGCTCCATATTTCATCCTCCAAGCCTCCAGATGTGTCTGTCTTGGATCTTAACCAGTGCTTTGATGTTGGTGAGATAGCTATGGCAGAACAAACTGAAGCTGAATCCAGACAAGACTGAGGTAATGCTGGTCAGGAAGACTGATATTCTAGAGGGACTGGATCCACTTGACTTAGATGGAGCAGCACTGGCTTTTTGAGAGCAAGTTAAGAGCTTGGGGATGCTTATGGACTCTGCCTTGCTGTTTGAAAAGCAGCTTGGCATGGTAGCCAGGAGTGCCTTCGGTCAGCTGCATCTGATCCACCAACTTTCTCATTACCTAGACTCAGCTGATCTGGTTGGATTACTGCAATGTGCTCTATGTGGGGCTGCCGTTCAAGACAACCTGGAAACGACATCTGGTCCAGAATGTGGCAGCCAAATTGCTGCCAAGAGCTAGCCATTGGGAACATACGTTGCCCATTCTGAAACAGCCTCATTGGCTGCCAGTCTTTTTCCAAGTTCAGTTCAAGGTGCTGGTTAGGACCTTTAAACCCCTTCACAACCTAGGACCCACATATTTGAAGGACCATCCCCTTCCTTAAGTCCCTGTAAGCCAACTACAGTCCTCAGGCAGCCCTCTCTTGGCTATCTCACCACTTAAGGTGGCCCACCTGGCATCAGCCAGGGCCCAGGCCTTTTTCCATCATGGCTCTGGCTCTGTGGAGTGGGCTCCCTGAAGAGATAAGAGGGCCCACTCCTTGGAGATCTTCAAGAGGCGCTGCTAGGCCTGCCTGTTTGCCAGGGCTTTTGAGGGGATTTGAATAGCAGACATCTTTTAAGGGGGGAGGATTTGAGGCTTGTTATTTTACCTTTGGTTTTAGCTGGAGATGTTTTGACTATTATTGTAAGCCACCTTGAACCAAGAGGAAAGGTGGGATATAAATGTTTTAATAAATATAAACAAATAAAACCTTGATGAATTTATGCTAAGGAATGGGGTTACATCTTAAGAGACAAAGTAAGTCCAATTGAATTTAGTGGGCATTCTTCCAAATGTGCGCAGGATTGGGTTTTAGTCCTATAAATGCTTATCTAGGGTTAAATCCCCTTCTGTACTCCTGAATTAGCATGAATCAGATTGTGTTGTTCCTGCCATATTGTGGCATGGACTTGGCAGGGATTAAATTAATCAATCTGTTGGAGCAAAACTTAAAGATCAGTGGCACATCTTGTGTGTGTGTGTGTGTTAAGTGCTGTCAAGTCGCTTCCAACTCATGGCGACCCTATGAATCAGCATCCTCCAAAATGTCCTATCCTTTTCATTTATTTATTTATTTATTTTTGGTCAGGGGAAGAGCCCTGTGCTATATATATATATATATATATATATATATATATATATATATATATATATATATATATATATATATATATATATATATATATATATATATATATATATATATATATGAAAATCAGTTTGTGTTTCATAGATTACAGCAAAGCTTTTGACTGTGTAGATCACAGTGTAGATCTGTGTAGATGGCTGGTTTTAAAGGAAATGGGTGTGCCACTACATCTGATTGTTTTGATGCACAACCTGTACTCTGGACAAGAGGCCACAGCTAGAACAGAATATGGAGAAACAGAATGGTTTCCAATAGGCAAAGGTGTTAGACAAGGATGTATTTTATTTCCCTATCTCTTCAATCTATATGCAGAACATATAATTAGGAAAGCTGGATTAGATTTAGATGAAGGTGGAGTGAAAATTGGAGGGTGGAATATTAACAATTTGAGATATACCGATGGTGGCACATCTTAGACTAGCCATTTTTGTATGTTTTTGGTGGCATGAACATTTGAGGGGGACAGGTTGGCTAGGAAGTATCCATGCTCCAGAAATTTAGGAATTGAAATTGCTGTCCAGAAAGATTGAAACAAAGTATTTTACTATTAGCAGTTTTTATAATGTATATAAAATCCTATGCAACAAGTCATCAGTAGTAACAGTAATTCTGATGACAGGAATTCCTTTTTGCCCTTGGCAAGCAGCAGCCGCAGGGATCAAGAGGTCTTATCTAAAATACCCCCCTTTCTTTTGTGGATGCTTAACAGGTCAGCTCTTGTTTAGCTGAATTGTTGACAGGCATCAGTGGCTTCAAGCAATTTTTAAAAATAGTTTAAAGCTTGAGGGGGAGAAAGTGAGTTAGGTTGTACAGGTCAATATAAGAGGCCAATATAAACAGGTTGAATAGAGATGTTCTCCAGCAGGCTCAGCTTTGCCAGCATCACTTAGCTATATTTAGCTGGGCAAGCATGATGCTTGATAACCACAAAATTCAGAAAAGACACAAAGGAGAGCATTTGTTCAGGAAAAGAGATGCTGGCTGGAGGAATATAGAATCAAGAAAGCTACCCAAGTCTATAATGGTTGGTGGTGGCAATTTTTTTTTTACTTTCTCTTTCATTACAAGACGTATTAGCTTAAGGATTGTAAACATTGCCTATCAGTTTCATTTCTTACTCTCCTACTGAACTAAGAAGCCAACTGCAAAAATAATGAATGTTAACAAATGTTACTCTTCCTATTTTTGTCATAATAACATTAATGACTAGGTCTTTTCGTTTAAAATGTACTAGTTAAGAAATGAATGTTCATCCCTAGTTGTGCTATAATTGATCTGAAGGCCTTTCAGCTCATATGGTTTGAGCAGGTTAGTTTTACGCCTACCCTAAACAGGATGGTCCAGGGTAGCTCAATCCCATCATAAGAACATAAGAAAGGCCATGCTGGATCGAACCAAGGTCCATCAAGTCCAGCAGTCTCTTCACACAATGGCCAACCAAGTGCCTCTAGGAAGCCCACAAACAAGACAACTGCAGCATCATTATCCTGCGTGTGTTCCAAAGCACCTAATATAATAGGCTTCTGTCAGATCTCAGAAGCTAAGCCAGGTCTTAGTATTTGGATGGGAGACCACCAAGGAGGTCCAAGGTTGTTATGCAGAGGCAGGCAATGGCAGACCACCTCTGATCATCTCTTGCCTTGAAAACCCTACGGGGTCACCATAAATTGGCTGAGATTTGACAGTACTTCCTACCTAGTTTTAAGCTTATGTAATGAATGAAAGCTTGAGCAGTTGTCACAAACCTTTTTAAAAAGCTGAAAAATTTTATTGGTGGCAAAATTCAACTCTTATATTAACACTATCCTTTTAAAGTAGACACTTGCTTCCCGCTAATGTATGTTCTTTCTCCATTTTAGCACTGGCATCAACTTTGTGGATTATAGTGTAAACAGTGAGGCAGCCCCATAATTTGCTTTCATGTCCGTTAGGAGCAAAGATTTCTTGTTTGATGTTCAGCTGGTTTACCACGCTTCCCATACGCAACCATAGTTTCCTTTTGTATTCATGACAGAGAACAAAATCCAGACACATTTTCAGTCATTACATTGACGATTATTTCCAACACCTTGCTCCAGGCATTAGCAATGTTCTGTTACCATCTGGATGAGCAGAGTAATGCTTAAATACAGTACTCAGAAATGTCCTTTGTCATCCCCCTGGATACACATATAATCCTGAGTATGCCCTTTGTGATAATCTGTTTCAGATTCCTCAGATACATCATTCATTCTAATGTCTATTTGCCGGCTATTAATAAACAATAACTATGGTTCTGTCCTTCAGATGCATTTAGTTTGCTGGCAGTTATGTTGAAGGGGGAACAACGTCCTGGAAGAGCTCTTTTTTTATTCTCAAGGTTAGCATTAGCAATAGCAATAGTCTATTGTGAATCACCATATTGGGGGGGGGCATCAACTGCTTAAAGTACAGCTGCCATGAGATAGAATGTTAATGAGACAAGTACATGCATACAAACCAAGTGTCAAATTAGCAGTAATTAGAAGACATTTACATTTGTTAAAGTAGTTTGTTAGGTGTTGGGGTGCTGAATGCTATTCCTAGCTAAGCTACTGCCTAGCAAGAGGATCCGAATTTTATAAAAGCGGTAAATTTTCTTCTGGGAGGATGTCCTTTTAAATCCAGATTTCACTCAGAAAACTCTCCTCAAGCTGATAAGCTATGGGACCGGGAAAAGGAGAGACGACTAATTATGACACTGGTGTAACTCTTAAGTAGGATTGCCAGGTCCTTCTTCGCCATTGGTGGGAGGTTTTGGGGGCAGAGCCTGAGGAGGGCGGGGTTTGGGGAGGGGAGGGACTTCAATGCCATAGAGTCCAATTGCCAAAGCGGCCATTTTCTCCAGGAGAACTGATCTCTATTGGCTAGAGATCAGTTGTAATAGATCTCCAAGTAGTACCTGGAGGTTGGCAACCCTACTCTTAAGTTGTGATTTTTGTCTCTTGACTGGGACAAATGTCTGCCATCAGTTATCACAAACAAGCATACAACACCTGATTATAATTATTCCTACACTTATTTCTAATCATATAATACAAAATGACTCATGGTTAGCATATGAATTCCCTTGCTTCAAAGGTCACTGCACTATCCAATAAATGCCTACAATGCCTAACACACAACCTTCTCAATGCTGGAAGAAGTGAAACAGTGCCAGTTCTGAGACAGAGGACTGCTGTTTTCTAGGAACTTCTCAGTGGAAGTGGTTACTGGAGCATCAGCCCATCTGAGATGGGATCATGAATTTCTGCTTTCTGTGAACAATGGAAAAAATAGTATAGAGTATTAGTATAGTATCATTAAAAGGAACATTAGCGAAATGTTGCATAAATATTTTAGCAAGTACAAAAAGAGCAGGGGAAAGAATTGTACTGAAAGAAGGGGAAACACAGTCCAGTGCTAGTGCTGAGAACATGGATATACTTGAGCCAGTCCGTATTAGCGGTCCCTTTGATTCCAAAACTGTGTTTTTTGTTGACTTCAAGTGATAACTCATATGGTATATAATCATGTGAAGCTGCTTTCTAGGGTCTATCTAGCTCAGTAGTGAATACCCTTACTGGCAACAGCTCCTGGCAACACCTGCATCCCAACACCTGCTTCCTGAGATTCTTTTAATTGGAAGGGCCAGAGATTGAAGTTGGGACATCCTGCATGGAAACTCTATTCTATATGACGAAGCCATAGCTTCATCCCAAAGGTCTCTCTGCTTCTAGGATGTGTTTTAATAGTTTTTCACCTGTTAAAACAGATCTCCAGCCCACTTTCTGCTGGACTGGTGTGTGTGATATAGTTCCAAAGATTTAGTTACTCGCTACATTCATCTGATGAAAATGCTTTTGCACAAAGAAGTTAATGCAACTATAAATCTGAAAATCTTTGAAGTCCCCCAGGACTTTTTTGTTGTTAGTGCCAGAGAGTTGTCAGCCTGTGTCAAATGTCTCCTAAAGGGTTGCATCTTAAAGTATAATCATGGAAAATATCATGCCTGGGATGAGCAGGAATCATGCTGAGATTTAACCACCTCTTAATTCACCTCAAGGTTCTCATTGGGTTTGCAAGGCTCTTTCCTCAGGATTACTAGTTCCTACATTAAGGATCCAGGACAGTTTACAACAACATAATATAAAAAAACCAGGTCCCTCTTCACCACTGGTGGGAGGTTTTTGGGGTGGAGCCTGAGGAGGGCATGGTTTGGGGAGGGGAGAGCTTCAATGCCATAGAGTCCAATTGCCAAAGGAACACCTCCAAGGACAGAGAATCACATCCCTGAGGAACCAATTCCACCACTGAACTGCCCTTATTTATTAAAAGTTTTTTTAATATTCCACTGATATCTCCCCATCTGTAATTTAAACCCATTATTACAAGTCCTATCCTCCACTTCCAACTGAAATAGCACCCTACCCTTCTCTAAATGAGAGCTTAAAGGGAGTAATCATATTGCCCCTCAATCTCCTCTTGTCTAGGATGAACATTCCCAATTTCTGCAGCCTTTCTTGTAAGGCTTAATCTCCAAACTCTGAATTGCTTTCCCCGGCATTCACTCTAAAGTCTCTATGCCCTTTCTATAAAAAGGCCTCCAGAATTGGATAAAATACTCCAAATGGGATCTGACCAGTGCAATGTACTAGTGGCACTATCACATCTTCTGTCCTAGACACTATGCATCTGTTGATACACCCTAAGATCAGATTTACCTTCTTTGCGACCACATCAAACTGGCTACTGATACTCTATATGCAGTCCACCAATACCCCAAACATTTTAATACCCAGATGCAAAATTTTGCATTTACCTCTATTATATCTGCCCATATCCAAGTCTGATTGTACTTTATTTCTACCTTCCATAGTCCTCGCTACTCCATCCAATTTGGTGTCATCTGAAAATTTAATGAGTAGTCCCATTATGCCCTTATCCAAATAGTTTATAAAAAATATTTAAAAGCCCTGGGCCCAAACCAAGCCCCATGGTACCCCACTAGATACTACCCTCCAATCAGACAAGGATCCATTAACTACCACTCTTTGGATGTGACTATCCAACCAATTTCTTATCCACCTAACCATCATAAATCTAATCGACAGTACTCCAACTTTTTGATCAAAACATCATGGGGAATTTTATCAAATGCCTCACTAAAATCTAAATATACAACATCCATGGGATTCTCATGACCTACCAAATCTGTCACCCAATTAAAAAGGAAAATGAGATTAGTCTGACAGGACGTATTAGGAACAAATCCCTGCTGACTACTTCTTATTATCAAGCTATCCTCTAGATGTTTACAAATCCACTCCAAGATTTTCCCTGGAACAGAGGTTAAACTGACTGGCTTATAGTTCCTGGGATTATCCTTCCTCCCTCCCACTCATGAGTAGCACTTTTGTCCTGTTGGGATTAAGCTTCAGTTTATTAGACCACATCCTCACAAAAATTGCCTTCAGGCACAGGTTTAGGGTTTCTACAGCTTCCCTGGGATTGGCTGGAAGTGCAAGACAGAGTTGAGTCTCACCTGCATATACTTTAAAAAGAAGAAGAAACAATATGGGCCTCTAAAACAAAAGGCAAACAATGCAATATAAATACTTATGTAGATAAGTTATATATATATATTCATAAAAATTGTGTGATAGCAATACCATGATAGTAAAAATGTGCAAACAACCATATAATTGCAGAATAATAATGAAATTGACACCAATAAATGAACAATAAATAAGAGGAAAAAATACTGAGATTTATACTCAAAAAAGAGCCAAGAAAAGAGCATAAATATCCCCATTGTACAAAAAAGATGAGGTCCCAGGTCTAACTTGTGTAAGCAAACAATTTTTGTCTAATTTTAACTTATGTTGCATCTAAAATTTACTAAATGACTTATGAAAATAATTTGCTTTATAATTAGAGTTGGAATTAAAGTCAATGACTGCAAAAGCACTCATTAACGGTAATCCAAACGTTCAAAAAATGGCAGTGTTTATCTTCCTCATCAGATATTCCATTAGAAAACACAGACCACCACCATCACCCCATCCAGCAGGGGAAATCTATATATGGATTCAAGAAAATAAATGTTCACTTGAGAGGCTGCTATAAACATTTTAGAGCATTTGCCGAGAACAAATGTTTCATATTTGAAAAAATGTCCTTGTACCTGAATATGTTGAATTTCCTTGGAAATAGTTATCCAGCTTAAAACCTAATGCACAGGTTTTACCTTTCTTAGAATAATTTCTAAACTGCGGTGTGTGGTTGCTTTGCAGAGGATTATTTGAGCCTGCATGACAATGACTCCATTGGCAAACAACATTATCCCATGTTGATGGAATGTAGGAAACTATATCACATCAGTTTACACGTTTGCTCCATGTGATATTTTCTGGTGGTTCATCAGAGAACTCATGAAGCCGACATTCTGTGTAATGGAGCTTCCCATCCCTCTGTTTATCCATCTGTATCTGTGTGGAAGCTGGACATTGAAGAAAACTGATAGAAAGAAAGTAGATTCCTTTGAAATATGGTGTTGGAGGAGAGTGTTATGGATACCGTGGACTGCCAAAAAAAGAAAAGAAAAACAAATCAGTGGGTTATAGATCAAATCAAGCCTGAACTGACCCTAGAAGCTAAAACAGGGGTGGGGAACCTCCGGCCCATGGGCCGGAACCGGCCCGCGAGATCATTTTACCCGGCCCGCAACCCGCCTGCCGAGGCCGGGAGCTCCAGGGAGATAGCTGTTGCTAGCCAGGCTCTCCTCTCGGCACTTCGGTTTTGCTGGCAGGAGAGAGCGCAGGCGCACAAAACTCAAGATGGGGGCATTTCTCTCAAGTCTCCCCACTTCCTGTTCCCTGCTTCCTGTTCCTAGAGAGAGAGACAAAACATGTGCCTGGCTGGGCTGGTTTTCTCAGCAGCCCAACTGCCTGAAGGTGCTGGGGCGCCCAAACCTCGAGCCGCCATCTCCCCCCTTGTGGACCTGCCACTGGCCGCTCTGCGCCCCTCCGCCGGCTCAGTGGGCTCCTATGTGGCCCTCCCCTCACTCTCCCCCAAGGCCAACAGGTAAAGCGGGCTCTCTGGCCATGCTGTCCCCGATCCTTCCTCCCCCTCCAAGCTTGCCTGTGACCCGTGCGGCAGGTCAATCCCCCAGTCGCAACCCCACACTGCGGCCTGAATTTGCTGGGGCGCCCAAAGTGCCTGCCGCCGCCTCCCCCCTAGCCGGCTTGCACGCTGGCCGCGCCCCGGCCTGAATTTGCTGGGGCGCCCGAAGCGCCTGCCGCCGCCTCCCCCCTCGCCAGCTTGTGCGCTGGCCGCACCACAGCCTGAATTTGCTTGTGCACCCGAAGCGCCTGCCGCTGTCTCCCCCATCGCTGGCCTGCACGCTGGCTGCGTCGCAGCTTGAACCCCTCGCTCTCCCCCAAGGCCAGCAGGTAAAGTGGGCTCTCTGGCCATGCCAACCCCAAACCTTCCTTTTCCTCCCAGCTCACCTGTGACCCATGTGGCAGGGCGATCCCCTAGCCACAACCCTGCTGGGGCACCCGAAACTCATGCTGCCATCTCCCCCCTTCCCCCCCTGCTTGACCCGATGGAAAAACCTTTGGACTGGACACTGTGTGCATATTGAAATGGTCTCAATCTTAGGCTGCAGCCACATTGGGACTTCATATGGATTGTTTCATTGCAGTACAAACCTTGTATAGGACATTTAGATTTGCACATATAGGATGTTAGTATATGGTTATTGGATTTGTATGCATGTATATCTTTTGATATGAGAAGATCTGCATTGTGGCCATTCTATGTTAAATGCATGTTTAATTAATTAAATATAGTGCGCTAAATTATAAGTAGATAATTTTGTGCGGCCCCCGAATGATGTTATAAATATTGAAATGGCCTTGGCAGAAAAAAGGTTCCCCACCCCTGAGCTAAAATGACTAAACTGAGACTATCATAGTTTGGTCACATTATGAGAAGACAAGAGTCACTGGAAAAGACAGTCATGCTAGGAAAAGTTGAGGGCAGCAGGAAAGGAGGAAGACCCAACAAGAGGTGGATTGACTCAATAAAGGAAGTCGCAGCCCTCAGTTTGCAAGATCTGAGCAAGGCTGTCAAAGATAGGACATTTTGGAGGACACTGATTCATAGGGTCGCCATGAGTCAGAAGCAACTTGACGACACTTAACACACACATCTGGAAACATATATTAGTCCCATTCCCCCAAAACAAGTTTAAAGTTTAATACATTAATCTTGTACGCTGTGCATCACGATCACTAAAAGCTTGTTTACTGATGTAACTGATACTATCAATCCATGTATCATTCGCCCAAAGAGTAGCAAAGGCCATTGTTGCTGTGACTGAGTCATTGAACTCTTGTTCTCTGTTACCATTGTTTGGTTTTAGAAATCATGCAATTGATCTTTAGTGATCAAGCAACATCCATGACATGCATTTCTATTTTCTCATGTAATTACCTATCAAGGCCTTGCATGCAAAAAGGTGGGAAATGTTTCACAGGTTGCCCATAGTTCACACTGAATGAGTAAACTTATATTTCCCAAGAAAGATCATGAAGGGTCCTGCATAAGACCCAGCAAAAGCGAACTTGATTGGCATGAGGAAAATTGCTGCAGGCACAACCAAAGCCTCTTCACGCAAATGGCAAGACACATGGAGCAACTTTGATACAGTTATGTCTGAGAGGCCACCCATATAGGCGGTTGCGTGGGTTGAACAGGCCAGGGATGCTGGAAAACAGATGATGGGCAATACATCTGGTGTCCCAATCCTGAATACATTTCCTTGGAACTCTCTGCAAATCCTGTTCCCCTAAAAGAACATCTTGCTTGTTTTGATGATCATGTATAATGAATCAATTGAGTATTTTGCTGGAATGGCTTCTATTTGGTTTGTATTATAGAAAAAGCCTGGGTTGATACTTAGTTGCATGCAAAATTTGTCTGGTTTTGATATTTGCCGCAGAAGTCTGATCATCCTGGCTTTCATTTTGATAAAGGAATGCTTCCTCTGGTGCTGAATAGTGTGTCTGAAAGACAAAAATTGTTCTGGTGTTCAGGTCAGGGTGCTTCTTATACATAGTGACCAATCATTTTTCTTTATTCACATCAAAGTGACAAGCAAACCCCAGCAAACCACCCCAATCCTCAGGTCCTCACACTCACAGAGACATCAGCAGATAGGTTAACCCATCCCCCTTTAATAATTGACCCTCACGTAAACACTGCACAGAGATTTAGGGGTTGGGGAAGCCTTGCTGAGCAAAAGCCCTACCTGGCTCTGCCCACTTTCTAAAAACACTTGGCAGTTGCCAGGAAAGGTGTTGGCAGCCGCCACGGTGCCCTTGGGAGCTGCATTGGGAACCCCTGCCTTAGTGTTTGCGCATTTGTGAGAAATAAGAATAACCGAATCTGAGATCCTAATCCAAGATGTTCAAGCTTTAATTTGACGGTGTGACACCACTGGTTTGTGCCTCATACCCAACTAAAAAGGATGCTGATGTTTACGACAGCTGTTCTATATTCCCACTTTGTTTTCCTCGAGGACTATCAAAAGCATCTGTTGTTTAATTTAATTAGAACTGCCCTTCCCCCAGTGATTGCTTTAGAATGTATTTATAAGTGAACCCTCCCTTAATCTATATAGTCTATTTAAAACTATCTTTGGAGATTCTGTCCACAGAATTAATTTTAGGCAATTGTGGCCAGCATTTATAGATGCAAGAGTGTATAAGGCCATTACCCTCTTTCTGTGTAAGAGCATTTGATTTTATGGCACCATGCAGAAATCAGTTAAGGCTTAAAAATCTGCAAAAGAGAAACCCAGAACAACAACCATTCTCTACTCCCCCCTCCACATTGGTTTTATGATATACAACTCTTCAGTACTGAAAGCCAAGGCAATTACAAAATGGAGATAACAAAGCTTTCCCCATTCAGACTGATGATACCATCACAAATGTTTTATAATTTAATTTTTTGAATGCATTAGTAATGACTCGGCATTAAATTTAATCCAGTATTAAATTGAATCCAGAAGTCCCCAGGGGAGCTTATTTATAGACCACACTGATATAAATAACTTTGTTGAGAGACTGAACGATAGAGTATATATCGGGAGTTTTGTTCTATTCCTGCTTGCTGAGATAACAAGAAATCTTGTTAAATTGTACTACAATTTCACAATGATGCACCCCAGGTCAGTGGCGGGTTGCTTAATGTGAAAATGGATTACAGATTCTGTAGACGTCAAAGTGACAAGCAAACCCCAGCAAACCATCCCAATCCTCCTCCTTCTCATTTAGCAAAATGGAACTGGGCCACAAACATACAGACACATGATAATGGTGGTACAGGTGAGGCTGAAGGGTCAGACTTATTTTTCATAGATTCTGCGCGGTTGGAAATATTAATGCAAATGTGAAAGCGCGGGGAAAAGGTTAAAAATGATTGTGGCATCTGAGGCACTGCTTCATGTACTTGAATGGCATCTTTGCAAATGTGGTGGACAAGCATCAGCAGTGGTGGAAACAGGAGCAGACATGTCGTATTCTGCCAGCATATTGTTTTTGGGCAACAGGAGTATCATGATTTTTCCTTAGTCCTACGTGCAAGATGACTAAACTGAGGCTATCGTATTTTGGTCACATTATGAGAAGGCAAGAGTCACTAGAAAAGACAGTCATGCTAGGAAAAGTTGAGGGCAGCAGGAAAAGAGGAAGACCCAACAAGAGCTGGATTGACTTAATAAAGGAAGCCTTGTGGATTTAATATGTCAGGTTCCCCTCCCCAATTTGTTGTAGTCCATCTCACTACAGATGTTAATTTTATGCCCCAAGCATTTCCCTTCTGCTCTAATCCATCTGATTACAATGTGCATTATACTAATGCATCCTTCTGTGTAGGATAAAAGGACTCAGATCTACATTTCTCTACTGTGTCTGACAAAGGAAGCTTTGACTCTTGAAAGCTTATACCCAGAAACTCTTGTTGGTGTCTAAGGTGCTACTGGGCTCAAATCTAACTGTCACCCCTTTTAACAGTTTACTGGTTGCCAAATCTTTGACAGACTTGCTCAGATCTTGCAAATTGAGGGCTGTGGCTTCCTTTACTGATTCAAGCCATCTCTTATTGGGCTTCCTCTTTTCCTGATGCCCTCAACTTCTCCTAGCATGACTGTCTTTTCCAATGACTCTTGTCTTCGCATAATGTGACCAAAGTACGACAGCCTCAGTTTAGTCATTTTACCTTCTAGGGTCAGTTCAGGCTTGATTTGATCTATAACCCACTGATTTGTTTTGGGGTTTTTTGGCAGTCCACGGTATCCATAACATATGATATTATATGAATGGTGCCCCAAAAATGGAGTGTGAAAAGTCTCCAGAGAATCTTACAAAATGTTCGGTAATCCATCTGGAATGCCCCATTTCCCATTTCTTTTGCATGTAGTGCTCAATTAACTATGTTGGCAAGCTGTTTCTTAAGATATCCCATTCTCAAGTGCATGTTTACTAAAAACAAAGAAACCCTAGTTCATCTCACAGATTGATTTTTGAACTGCAGCTATTCAACAGGTTTAGTCCTAGTTCTGATAAACAAGTTCTTGATAGACAAAGAATTTGGCCCATACTTTGCACTACCAAAAATGCATTGTAGCTTGGCTGGGCTGGGCTTGGTTTGGCAACCTATATATAATTATGTACCCTTTTACATAGGATTTGCAATGGGAATATGTGGATACCACCTCGTTAATTGTTAATAATCTATAGGTTTGGACTGCTAAAGAAATTCATTATAACAGTTCTCACCCTGTTTCTCTCCTTTGTTATTGATGTCTGTTGTGGTTCAAGAGATGTGGCTTCTAAAACCGTGACCAAGCTTAGAGGAATAAATAGGGTAGGGTGGTGAGATCGAAAAGCATAGTTTCCAGTAAGAGCATCTGTGGTAATACTATGACAGTTACAGAAGCGAGATGTTCTCAAGAAATATGAAAATTCAATCAGTCGGCATTTAAGCTATTTAAAACATCAATCTGACTAATTTAGCAACTTTCCCAATAAAGTTAGTAATAATGGAGGCCTTATTGAGTCAGGTTTAGTGGTTACACCAAACTGAGATATTAATAAGCCCATGAAAAATTCTATTTATATGCAAAATATAGAGAAGTTATATAATACATATATGCAAGGATTTTTGAGAATGACCACATTGTCCCTCATTTGACTTGCTATGAGAGTTTTATTTTGTATCTAAGTAAGTTTGAGGGCAATTCAAAAAAGAACACCTTACCAGCGGAATATTCCCTTAACCAAGGCAGGAAGGCAACAGCCCATTTCCATTGTCCTTCACCCAGAAAATGGTATCCAGAGCAAAACCTTTCTGGGCATTTAGAATTCTGATACAGGATGGTAGTGGGTGAAACCACAAAACAGCTGCCACAAGAGGCGGAGCCAATTACAAAATGGCTGCTGAAGGAGGCAGAGTAGGGTTGCCAGGTATTCCCTGGCAACCAGAGGGGGAGGGGAGTGGGGGGAACTTACCAGGGGGGAACTGAGGCCTAGCTCCCCCATCAGCAATTATATGTCGATGTCACTTCCTTTCCTTTTCCTTTTATCCCTTAGAAGCTCCTTGATCCATTGATCTTGAGCAGCATATAACTAGTGATGGAGGGATATAAGGACTGAAACAAATCTTGCCACTGACAATGTAGCCTTGGGATCCCTATCGCTTAGTAGAAAAGGCATTATGTCAGACACAGAGGCATTAGATTTGTAAGTTAAAAGGGGGAAAATATAATGTGATCGAAGTTTCTCGTAAAAGCGGCATTCCAAAAGGGCATGAGCTAGTGAATCGATAGAGCCAGAAGAGCAAGGACAGGTCCTGTCTGGATATGGTATATTCAAAATTTTGCCCTGCATAACCATAGAGGGGTTAGCATTCAATCTAGCTAAACTAAAAGCTCTAGAAAGATGAGGAGTTGTCAAATAATATGTATAAGCAGGCAAACCACGTGGTGGTGGTATTCCAAAGAACTGGGATGAACAAACACGGCGAGCACGAAAAGTAGTGCTGTTATAATCAAGCTCTTTAATGCTCTCGATGTCACTTCCAGTGCTCAGTGGAAGTGACAATATCATGTCACGACGATGTGGGGACATTCTGATATTTCGGAAAACTCTATGGTAGAAGCCGTTTTTACCACAGAGTTTCTGCCCAAATACCAGAGTGTCCCAGGTCATTAGTGACGTGATGACAACACTTCTGGAGAGCGCCAGAAGTGACTTGATGCGTTGCTGATGAATAGGGTTGCCAACCTTCAGGTAGTTTTACTTAGCAAAAAGAAGCACCAAAAAAACAGGTGGATTTGAACAACCGGGTATGCTGGAAACCACATGCCAATGTTTATTTATGATTTTTTGGATAGATCCTGCATGTCTGCTATATAAAAAAAAATTCTACCAGACCTGGTCTTGTTGTTATTTATTAGCATGGAATTGCGATCTCTAAGATCTGCTTTAAGCTTTACATTATCAATGATGTTATTAAACAATATTCATTGTTTATTGAAGGTGTTTATTATTTGTGTGACTTGCTATTTTTTATAAACTTTAGTAAAATATAAGAAAACTTATAGCATTAGGAATGATGAGAGATAAAAGGAATAAAGTATAATATTTTATTGCAAACTTTAGGAAAAATAAAAATACTTGAGGCTATTGGCTGAAGAAGCTGTCCTTTGACAGTGAAAGCATTGAAATCATCTGGAAGGCACTCCCAGCTTTTGACGGGCTCCAGCTTCATCTATGCTTCAGTTTTACACCTTCAAAAAAGAAGAAAAACAGATATAAAAGTCATTGCACTTACCTTTAAAAAACAATACCTTTATCTTTAAAAGACATCCAGGTTGAAACAGACCATCTTTGTCAGTAGCTAGTTAGCTACACTCTATCTTTGTATATATTCCATTGTATGTATCTTTATTATTGTTGGCTACTTGCACTTGTATATAATTACAGCACTTTTGCATAATTTGTGAGAGCTGAATATTATTATTTCATACAACCTTCAGGTAGTAGCTGGAGATCTCCAGCTATTACAGCTGATCTCCAGCCAATAGAGATCAATTCCCCTGGGGAAAATGGCCGCTTTGGCAATTGGACTCTATGGCATTGAAGTCCCTCCCCATCCCAAACTCCGCCCTCCTCAGGCTCCGCCCCAAAACCCTCCCACCGGTAGTGAAGAGGGACCTGGCAACCCTACTGATGTATTGGTTTTTGTAGGCTATCCGGGCTGTGTGACCGTGGTCTTGGTATTTTCTTTCCTGACGTTTTGCCAGCAGCTGTGGCCGGCATCTTCAGAGGAGTAACACTGAAGGACAGTGTCTCTCAGTGTCAAGTGTGTAGGAAGAGTAATATTTAGTCAGAAGGGGGTTGGGTTTGAGCTGAGTCATTGTCCTGCAAAGTATTAAAGGTAATGTGCTAATCACTACTGATGTAGTTGGGGCTAGCCCTCTGTTCTCCACTGGTAAAACCCCTGCTAGCTGGCTCAGGGGGAGGGGGCCCAAAACAGGGGATCCCCTGCCCTCAGCAGGGGTATGGCAACCCTAAGGCAGAGCCACACATTAGAGGAAACCTGCAGGAGAAGAGGGGTAATTTTAAAATAATACACTGGGTATGAGCGAGAATGAAGCCAATGCTGTGGAGGTTCTGAAACAATGGCCGGTCAGAAGACCTGCTGGGCAAATGCCCCACCTGGCCCTACCCACTTTCTAAAATCATTTGGTGGGCACCAGGAAAGCTCTTGGCAGGCGCCATGTCGCCCACAGGCACCCCAATCCAGAGACATTCAATTTAACTATCATGGCTGATAACTATTAATAGCCTATCATTGTGAATTGCCTGATCTCGTTTTAAAGCTCTCTTAAACAAGGATCATCTTTACATCTTTGGGGTTCCATAAGTAAATGATGTGTTGTATGAAGAAATCTATTGCCCATCCATCATGAATCTATTGTGGTTATTGTTATTGGGTTTCCCTGAGTTCTAGTGATGTGAGTGATGGAAAAAAATGTATATTTCTCCACTCCATGGGTAATTTTTAGAATTTCTGTCATGTTTCCCTCACCTTAAAGAAATGGAGCCTCCAGCACTATGCTTTCCTCTCAGGGAAATATTCTCAGTAATTTTGCAGCATTGGTATCCTTTTTCAGACAGGAAAGCCAGAACTATATTTAATATTCTGCATGTGACTATAACAGTTTTTTTTTAAATAAAAAGCGATATGATACTGACAGTTTTACTTTCAAACCCCTTCCTAATGATCCCTGGTGAAGAATTTGCCCTTTTTGCCACTAGTGCACACTGAGTTGATATTTTCATCATCATGGTCTCCTTCCTGGTTAGTCATCACTAGTTCATCATTAGTGTCTATGTGAAATTTGGATTATACTGAATCTTTTTTGCCATTTTCCTTGACCACGTGGTAGTTATCTTTTTAGAGTTTTTAATTGTCTGCGTGTGTTCACACCATCCTAAATAATTTCCTATTGTCTGCAGACTTGGCTACTTCATCATTCACCTCTGATTCTGACCTATCAGTCCTAATATAGATCCTTTTCTTTTCCACCATTGTGAGAACTGCCCATTTATTTCTACCCTCTGCTTTCTGTTCTTTAATCTATATGAAGATGTGTCATGTTATCCCAGCAAAACTGTTCCTGGACTGTAACGCTTCAGACTGCAGGTAAAAGAACACTCTGTTGAATGCTTTCCTATGAAATAAAGTTCTCTTAACATACAAAAATAGCATATCAAGGAAAAGGCTAAACTAGAACTGTTCTCCCTGGTGTTTAGTTTTCAATATGCAGCGGAATGTTTGTATAAGAGATCTTTTATCCTGACCTTTTCTAGCTGGGTTTTGGGACAGGTTTGGGTATGGAAATTGTGGTGGTTACCCTGGCCTTCATCAGGACAGAGTTGGGAAGGGCAGGTTTGTTGATCATCCTTGACATCTCAGTGGTTTTTTTTATACCGTTGACCATGTTAGCTGGGGTGGTTAGCAGGAACACTGTGCTTCAGTGAGTCTGATCCTAACTGCTTGTTCAGTTCCAGAAGATGGCGCTGATGACACCTCTAGTAAGTGAAATATGGAGTTGTGCAGCGTTCTATTCTGTCCGTCATGCTTCTTAACATCTACATGAAACTGCTGGGAGCAGTTGTCAGGAAGATGATGCTGAGGTTTCATCAGTATGCAGAAGCCACCCAACTCCACATCTTTCACAGCTTCATAACAGGATGTCCTGGACCAGTTCCTGGAGGCAGTAATTGGCTGGATGACCAAAGCTCAGTGTAAATAAGATTGAGGTGACTGGTTGAGACCAAGGCCAACTGAAGGTTGCACCAGTTCTGGAGTGGGTTGGGTTTGAGCTGAATCATTGTCCTGCAAAAAGTATCAAAGGTAATGTTCTAATCATTGTCCTGTAAGTCCTGTAAGTTACCCAACCCCTTTCTGACTATATATTACTCTTCCTACACACTTGACACTGAGAGACACTGTCCTTCAGTGTTACTCCTCTGAAGATGCTGGCCACAGCTGCTGGCGAAACATCAGGAAAGAAAATTCCAAGACCACGGTCACACAGCCCGGATAACCTACAAGAACCAATACTGACTTGGATGGACAAAGGGTCTGGTTCAGTATAAGGCAGCTTCATGTGTTCATCATTATCGAAGGCCTTGCTCTGCGTGCCCCCAAATGCTGAGGCTGTGTGGGTATGCACCAGAGCCAGAGCCTTCTTAGTGGTAGCACTTACAGGGTCAGTGGCAAGTCTGTATTCTTTTAGGCACCATGTGAAGATATTCTTAATCACATAAGCCTTTTTGATCTTCTGTAGTGCTTTTAATTACCCTGTCCTCATTTATCATGACTTTAGGCTACAGTTTTAGGATATTTATGACCTATTCTGATCATGATCTGTTTATTGCGTTTCTCTCTCTCTCTCTCTCTCTCTCTCTCTCTCTCTCTCTCTCTCTCTCTCTGTATATATGTGTATGTATATATTATATTATATACATAATAAAATGTAGAAGTATTAAATAAACATACCCTTGCCTGCAATTGTGAAAAGTTACTGTCCATGACCATTTTACTACTTCAGCTATGTGAACTAATACTTAATGAACTCACACACTGATAATTTAGTTGCTGCTAGCCTTATTCCTGAGCCTGTGGTGTATATATACCAGCACTTTCCATGACGGCCTTCCATCGATGTTGTCATAATACGCAACCTTATAGTGCGCAAGAGGATGTGCATATTCCTAATGTGTTCCTCTTGCTTCTGAAGCACCAGGCATATCGAGGAAAGCCTTTTGCATGGGCGTCCCCTGTTAGAGCCAGAAAAAAAATGATTCAGGAGAAACAAAATTTAGGACTTCTGTATAAAATGGCTGCTAGCTTCAAACAACTAACAACAAGGACACACAACATGATGCATTGACCCCCAACTCTTGAGAATGGGATTAGGCAAATTCATGAAGGAAAGGATTATCAATAGCTGTCAGATATAATAGCTAAACTGAACTTTTGTGTTCTGAGTTAGTATGCCACTCAATGCTAGTTGCTGAGTGGCTGCCATGTTTGTAGGTTTCCTGGCATATCTGGATATGGTTCGAGGGCAGACTAGACTGAAGCTAAACATATATGACTCGGGCTGGATGAAAGACCTTGTGAGCATATTTGAATTTCATGTAGAAAGAAAGGCAGCAGATAAACTAGTTGGTCAGTGTGGGAAATAGGATGCTAGACTTGATTGATCAGATCCATCAGGGTTCTTATGTTCTGATTATTCTTTTGTTATCTTATATACTTTTGAGATCTGTAACTACTGACCTTTCCCAGCAAGGAACATCAACTGACTAATGTGAAAGCCATTTATGCCTCAGTGCGCCTATTACCTCAGCAGTGTTTCCTTTTACATAATGGAGGAATGGGGGCACTCCTCCTCTCTACTCTGTAGCTGACTGATGGTGCAATCCTGTGCAGAGTTCCTTCAATGGGTTTTGACTGGAATAACTCTATTTAGGATGAAATGGTTAATGTACAAAGTGGGCACTCTACACTGGTGCCTGATCACATGGGCCTTCCATTCATGAGATCCCTTCCCTCAAACTGAGAGTGTAAATTGCAGAGCAGTGTTCTTGTGGTCAGCACGGAGCACCCATTACACCCAAAATTACTCATCGACTGGAAAAGAGTGGGACTCTTGAGAGCACCTTGTCCTTCACACACAGCAAACAACACTTCTAGGGTTCACATAGGAACTAAGGGCTGCCAACCTCCAGGTACTAGCTGGAGATCTCCTGCTATTACAATTGATCTCCATCCGATGGAGATCAGTTCCCCTGGAGAAAATGGCTGCTTTGGCCATTGGACTCTATGGCATTGGTCCCTCCCCTCTCCAAACCCCTCCCTCCTCAGGCGCCGCTCCAAAAATCTCCAGGTGTTTCCCAATCCGGAACTGGTAACCCTGACTAAGGACAGGAAACGAATTTAACCTTCTTAGGTGTTTTATTTTTAAGATTGGCTTACTGAAAATGGTGGGTTTTTAAAAATTTAAATAAGCAGTGAATAAATAGGGAAATGAAATGCTGATCAGTCACAGACAGCCTGAAAGAGATGTATAAGAAATGCAGTCCTACAAAGGTAGCAGTTGCTAATTCTGATAGGTGAGTCAGAGCTGCAATGTTCTTTCAGAGTGGCCGTTCTATCCCCTGGCAAATATAGAATTTTTGCTTCCCAGCATTTTGTTTAGCCTACCTTCACACATCCCATGTGGTGACAGTACTTTGGGAGCCTTTTAAGCTGCTCTTACTCTTCAAAAGGTTGCTGCTGATATTAACTGAAATGACCCCTTTTATTATGAAATGTTGCATATGTGAAATGTCTATCGAACCCACATCCCTTTAGGGGTGGGGAGTGCCTGTATTGACAGCATTATATTTATTTGGTGATATTAAAAAAGCAAATAATTTCAACAAATGAAGAAGAGTTGGTTTTTATACCCCGATTTTTTTCTACCTTTAAGGAGACTCAAACGGGCTTACAATTCCCTTCCTCTCCCCACAACAAAACACCTTATGAGGTAGGTGTGTAGGGTTGCCAGGTCCCTCTTCGCCACTGGCGGGAGGTTTTTGGGGTGGAGCCTGAGGAGGGAGGGGTTTGGGGAGGGGAGGGACTTCAATGCCATAGAGTCCAATTGCCAAAGCAGCCATTTTCTCCAGGTGATTTCATCTCTATCGGCTGGAGATCAGTTGTAATAGCAGGAGATCTCCAGCTAGTACCTGGAGGTTGGCAACCCTATAGGCGGGGCTGAGAGAGTTCAGAGAGAACTGTGGCTAGCCTCAGGTCACCCAGCAAGTTTCATGTGTAGGAGCGGGGAAACCAACCCGGTTCACCAGATTAGAGACCACCGTTTGTGTGGAGGAGTGGGGAGTCAAACCCAGTTCTCCAGATTAGAGTCCACCGCACTTAACCACTACACCACGCTGAGGTTATAATGTGCTATTTTTTCAAGGTAACTTTGGATTGCACCCAAGAATGGGTCTGTGGACTTTGGTGAATCTTGAACACAAATGCCCCCCAGAAAGAAATCTGAAATGATGTCATCTCTTCTGTGTCCCCATGTGCTAGCTTGCCACCTTCTGGGTGTTCCCTCACTAAAAGTGGCCCAGCTGGCATTGAGTAGGGCCTGTGCTTCCCTGTGATTGCTCCAACTTTATGGAATGGGCTCTCCAAGGAGGTGAGGGGTCACTGTCCTTGAAAACTGTCAGGGGGATGTAAGGCTGATTTATTCACCAGAGCTTTTAATGGAATGTATATTGCAGGTATTTTATTAGGTTGAGGGTGAATTGGGGTTTTACTGTTACTTGGGTGTTTTAATCATATGTTGTATATTGCCAAAGCCATAGTGAAAGGTGGGGAATAAATGGTTTAATAAATAAATAATAAATAAGCTTGAAGGTGAGCTTTCTGACTGCTCACCTCAGGGTCAATATCTGAGAACACTGCAAAATGTGGCTGATAAAGGACAAGCCACTATTTATTTATTTGTTTTTCCTGACCCATAGCTTGTCAACCCAAGGGTGTCTAAAACTTCTACATCTTCTTGCTTTCCCTCATCTGGCATGATCATATCTAGTTTTTTCTCCCCTTTTTTTAGCCCCAACTTACTCTTTTTTTGATTTTTCTCTCTCCCCACCCTATTTCAATCCTGTTTTTTTTAATTTGGACCCAGATTTTTACCTTGGCAAACAAGATGCCACAAATAGAAGAAAATAGTTTGATCAATTTTATCAGCTGCCTGCTTGGCGGAAGCTGTGAAGCTGTGACTCCAATTTTAAAGTGGATTCAGTTTTCCACAGTGAAGTTATGATGATTCATTGTTTCTAAAGGGTCTATTTTTAGTTGGCCTGAATTATTGGGAGATTAGAGAGACTCATTAGCATAATTGTCACCTTGATAAAAGTCCCAAGAACATAGTATACAATAAGCTCTCAGAAATAGATACAGTCCCTCTATCCTGGATGCATTTTCAAGTGATTCCTTAGTGTACGTTGAAGACAGATCTTTGACCACAGAAACTCTTTAGTTTGTTAGTGATATTTCAGGCGAAAGCAATGCATGGCACTACTATTTTTAAAGTGTTTTCCAGAGTTATTCCAACTAGACTATTGTAGACTTGACCCTCTAAAGGCCAGCTCTCAATTCTTATGGGCCATGCGCCAAAAACTTGCTGTGGGTTTTTCTCTCAGGCAGGAACTTGCTGACCAGTCACTGAAGAACCTGACAAAGAACCTAAGATTGCTGAATCAGACCAATGGTCCATCCACTCCAGCATCTTGTTTCCCATAATGGCTTCCAGATGCCCCAGAAGGCCCATAAGCACAGAGCCCAACCCCCACCACCACCACCACTATAACTGATACTTGGAAGTCTGTTTTATTAATATTTTAATGCTATTTTAATGTACCTGATTAGTTTTCAATGACTATTTTCTTTTCATACTGACAATTTATAATGCTTTTAGGGTATTGTTTTTACTTGTAAACTACCTCAAACAGGATTCTGGAGGGGTAGCATAAACTTTTCTAAATACATAAATATTTATAACTATATTTTCTCTGAACAAACAACTTCCACTTGGCTAAAATAGCTAACAGCAGTTGATGGATCTATCTACCAAAAATTCATCTAATCCCTATGTAAAGACATCTAAACTAGTGGTCATCATGATATTTTATGTCATCCTGTGAGAGACACGGTGGATTAAGGATAATCTTGCATCCAGGGCTTGACTGAATGGTCTTTGTAACCTTGCTGTGGCTGTTTGGTAAAAAAGAGATACACACATACCCTGTATGTTTATTGTGGGGTATTAGATGTTTTGGATGCCATTTAACCATATAACCTACAGAATATAAAAATAATAGCTAGACAACATGAGAATCATCTTGTGGCCTCAGCTGCGTTTCCCTACATATACACCACAACTGTCCTCTACCACCAAGAAGCAGAAGCCAGAGTTAGTATGAGGGAGTCTTCTTCAGGGACTCGAGGTTGAAGTAGTGGTTGCAATTACCATCTTATGGGTTTGTAGGTGAGGAGCACTGTAACCTTTGTTTTGCTCCTTTTTTAATAACGCGAATTTGGATGATGCAAATTAGTTGTGAAGCAGTCCGGCATCTTGGCCATACCTCTGCAACTATTCTCTTTCACCTATCTTGCTTCTCAATCTCTGCTGATTCCAAAGTAGGTTTTCTGTCCCTGTGGCTTTTCTGGAGAACATTTAGTTCTCCTTCAGAAGAAAAGATTGGGGATGTTATTAATTTTCGTGCTAAGACCAGCACAGTTACCCATGTGAAACTATCTTATCTCCAAGTGTAGTATACAGCTGCAATGGACCAGCCTGTAATTGCTGGAAGCAGTCTGCAATGCCAGCTAGCATTAACGAATGGATCTATCCTAAACATTACCATGTTATTAAAACTCTCATGTTCAGATATTTGTTGTTTCATGTATGTGCGGATCATAAAGATCTGTTTGAATAGCTTTGGATACTTTTAATTGATGATAAAGAGCCAGTGTATGGAGTATTGTTTAGAGTGTTGGACTAGAACCTGGTAGACTCAGATTCAAATCCCTAGTCAGCCATGAAGCTCATTGGATGATCATGAACCAGCCACACCCTTTCAGCCTGGCATACCTTACAGGATTGTTGTACGCATGAAATGTGAGAGGGGAGAGCCATGTACGCTCACTGAACTCCTTTGGGGAAAAAATGAATGCATATATAGCTCTTAATGTCTATTTTATTCATTTTTAATGGTGAACTTTTCTTGTAAAGTGGTCATATACCATTAGGATGAAATGTTGGGTCTTTTTTTTTCAGTCTTTCACATATATTTTTTCCAGAAACTATATTGGTTGGATTGTCTCATCATAGGGGTTTCAAGGTAAAGGTTGGTAAGAAGTGGTTTGCCAGTGCCTTCTTCTGCACAGTACTAACCAGGGTTAGTAGTAGACATTTTGGAGGACATTGATGCATAGGGTCGCCATGAGTCAGAAGCGAGTTAACGGCACTTAACACACACACATATTGGTTGGAGATATTCACACTGTATGTAGATCAGAGGTTCCCAGCATGGTGTCTGTGGGTGCCATGGTGCCTGCTGACACCTTTTTTTGTGCCCGCCAAGTGTTTTTAGGAAGTAGGTGGGGCCAAGTAGGTTTTTAGCCCAGTAAGGCTTCTGATAGTCTATTGGAAGTAGGATTGGCTGTGCAGATTTTTTAAATGTTGCTTTCGTAGCAGCCATCAGCACAGTACAAGGATCTACACTGTGTTACTGAAAGTAAACTAGGGCGATCATTTTGTGGCTGGCTTCGCCTTCTGCAGTAGCCATTTTGTTGCTGTCTCCCCACTGTGCCATGTCAGAATTCTTAACGTGCCCGCAGGCTCAAAAAAGTTGGAGACCTCTGTGGTAGATCAATAGATGGAAAAAAAATCTCTTTTGTTATCATTCCGCAATTTGGTGGTGCATTTCTTTGACTGAGGGGTATAGTTTGAAGTCCCCAGCTTCTCAAACCATAAGACACCAGTGGGGACTGGTGCTGTCACAAAGAATAGCACAGGGGTCCCCAACCTGACTCTGCAGGCACCTTGGGACTTCTGACAGGGTAGTAGGCAAAATAGCTAGCACAGGAGGCAGCATCAACCACCAAATACATTATACCTATGTACTGTTTCTCAAGTATGGCCTCCATCTGCGGATATCTAAATCCATGGATTGGGGCCACACTTACCCTAGATGGTTGTTTCTGCAAACATGGGGGACTCCCTATGTTTGCAGAAAGATCTGACATCTTTAAAAAATATTTTGGAGGATTTAAATTCCCCTACAAATAAAAGAGCGGTCTCTGTTCAGAGAAACGCCTATCTGTGGCGGTCATTGGTGGTGTCTGAGGAGCTCACATGAACACATGAAGCTGCCTTCTACTGAATCAGACCCTCGGTCCATCAAAGTCAGCATTGTCTACTCAGACCGGCAGTGGCTTTCCAGGGTCTCAGGCAGGGGTCTTTCACATCACCTACCTGCCTAGTCCCTTTAACTGGAGATGCTGAGGATTGAACCTGGGACCGATTGCATGCCAAGCAGATTCTCTGACACTGATCCATGGCCCCTCCCCTAAGAGCAGTGAGGCCTAAGATCAGGAGCCGCACTGGGCCTGGCAATGGTGCAGCCTGTGAGCCATGCTGGGCCTGGTGGTGGCGCAGTCCAGGAGCCACAGCAGACTCAGTGGTGGTGTTGCAGCCCTGGTGCCGTGGCAGGCACAGCGGTGGCAGCAATGAAGACTGGGAGATGTCCTGGGCCCAGTGAGAACTTGGGGGAAAGATGGGATTCTCCCTCCTGCAAATCTTGCAGCCCCCCACCCCTGAGCCAGGAAGGAGGGAATCAGGCGGAGGGGCATGGGAGTCTTGAGTAATCCCAGTCCAGTTTAGGTGTTAAACTGGTGAAAAGTATTGTATAGTTCCTTACTCCTGAAACTGAAACTGGAGTGTGTTTTAAAGTCAACTCAAAAACAAGCCTCTCAGTGTAAACCAAGATGTAGCATCCTGAAGTGAATTTAGCCATACCATCTGGAAGAGCCAAATCTTTCTTGTGTAAATATATATTATTGTGAAGTGCCTACTCTCTGTTTGTTTTTGGAATATCCTGATACCTTTCTGAAATCCAAGTTTACCTGCCTAAACCCTCATCCTGCCTTTCTGTTATAAATAAATTCCTGTTGTTTTGAACTTTTACCAAAAGCCTCTGTGTGCCATCAAATTTCTGTCAGACCTGAAAAATCCAAGTCCCCTTTCGATCTGTCACAGAAGTACTAATGGTAGTACTTCCATATACCACTAGGAACTGAACCATAGGTATCTATGAATATGTGTAGTCACAATGGTATTACCTTAGTTTGAAAAGCTGGAGTATTCAGCGAAAATAAATGAATAAATAAAATGGAGGGCATGTGCTAAATGTGCCCTGACCTGGATGCCCCAGGCTAGCCTGATCTCGTCAGATCTCAGAAGCTAAGCAGGGTCAGCCCTGGTTAGTATTTGGATGGGAGACCACCAAGGAAGTCCAGGGTTGCTATACAGAGGAAGGCACTGGCAAACCACCTCTGTTAGTCTCTTGCCATGAAAACCCCATAAGGGGTCGCCATAAGTCGGCTGCAACTTGACGGCACTTTACACAAACACATGTGCTAAATGTAACATATAGCTGAAATTAGAGTATTGCACCCCGAGTAGTTAGCACAAGCAGGCATGCATAAAGGATTAAAAGAAGCTGTCAAGTGTGTGGGCTGGTAGATGTATAGTGAGCCTAGAGCCAAATTCTTGGATGGAATTTTGAAGGGAGTAAATTTTTGTTCTGAAATTGATAAATTGTTTTTTTACTCTCTGACTCTGATTCACATGTGACCTTCAGAATGTCTCAATTTGCCATTGCAGCCAGGAAGATTAGAGCTCTTGAAGCTATTAAGAAAATTTTTTTATAGGAAAGCAAATGAGTGCTATATTTGTTTTAATAGAGATTCCGTATGAAATAGTTTTTATCCAGGCAGTGTATATTGATGCAATTGTATCCCTTTTTAAGCTTTTTGTACATATGTAAGGATATTTTGTAATGGCCTATGGCTAAACAAAGAAATGAATTCTCTCTCTCTAGTAGATGGCCCTGAGATTTCAACCTGCCATCCTGAGGCCCTGAGGATGAGCCTGAAAGCTTTAGACATGGCAACAACTACTGAGGGGCTATACAGTGAATCGTTTTAAACTTCCTGGACTTGAACCTCAATAAGCTGGGAAATTTCTCAAATGACCTTTTGTAAGACCAACAACTTTAATTCTTTAGATTTTTTTTTTTAAAAATAGTAATGATCACATGAAAATGCACTGGAAGATATGTAGCCAACTTTATTGGTTTAGCTGATAGCAAAGCACTGGGGTCCTTTGGAAGGGAATCTAAACATCTTTCTTTGCTGAAACAATATGCCTTACAAAATGAAATTCAATGACTTGACAAGAGTGTTTCCTTTTATGGAGCATGTCATTGAAACTGAAGTTATGCAACCTTCTCCTTTTGAATTGGATTTTTACATTTTTTAAAATGCAGCCTCTCTGTTGTATCAAGGCTCCCCCTCCCCTTAAAGTTTTATTTTTTTAAATGTTCTTATTTATTTTTGGTGCCAAACATTTCGTTGCTGTGGCCTTTAGATAAAAGGTTTCCAGCTGCAATGTTTAAAAGCTGATTGTTACAGGAATAAAAAAGTCTCTTTTTTTTATGAAGAGCTGTCTGGATACTATGCTAATTGAACAACAGAGTTTGTTCTCTGTGCAAAAGGGAAAAAAGGTTTCTCAATGAAGCACTTTGAGATAGAAGCTATTTGAATTATTTTTCTGAATGACGCAAGGCTGAGCTCATGAGAGTCAGATCAAAACCAGTTGAAGAGACGAAGATGTTGAGAGGGAATGAGAGTCCAGCTGGGATTCCTGCTATTCACAGACTCACAATAAAAACTTTGATAAAACATGATCCTTCTGAAGTCCAGCCTCTCTAGGGGAGGTAGGCAATTCAAACAGAGACAATGAATAAGTGAAACGTTTCCTTTTATTAAAGCTTGCGGGTAATAATCAAAGTCTAGTAATAGTTTCTTAGGATTTCAGAGTTGATTATTTACTTCGTGTATCTGCATTGATTATTTATTATAGTTCAACGTCTTTGTGATATGCAGAGTTATGCTGTGATTCCTTATTACAAAATACCTGTCTGTGGTACTCTGTTGTTGCTGGCCTAACTCCAGAGTTAATGCAAAACAGCACAAAATCTCTTAGAAATGATATGGATTTGATCAGTTTCCCCAAGGCCATGGTTGGAATGGCTCACCGTGAATCTGTTGCCAAGCTGCGTAATTTCTCTTTGTCTAAGGCATTACAAAAACCCATCCATTACTTTCCACACTCTTGACTGAAACTTTGGTTCTTGCTCTGATCATTTTGTTTCTTGATTACTGGGAAGGGCCTGCCGGCGGCCAGCATAAAAAGCCCTGCACAGACCGGGGAGAGGTCGGGGTGGAGATAAGGAATAGGAAACTGCTGCAGGCTTGGGATGGGCAGAAGAATCCTGAGGAACTGCAAGACAATGGCAAAGCAGTGGGAGAGGATTCCCAAGAAGGGCACCTGGCAGGACTGTAGGTGGCACAGGCTTAGCAGAAGGCACGGAGGTGTGTGAGTACCACATGGATAAAGGGAGAGCAGGACTGCAGAGAGAGGGACTCTTGTTGAGGCAAAGGAGCAATCCATGGTAACCTGCCCACTTTAAAGGCATGGGGACCCTGGTCTGAGGCCCTGGTTGTGCCAGAGGGCTAAATGTATATCTGTTTTCTTGAGGACGGGTGGTTCCTAAGCTGCTTGAGGTGTGTCTGTCTGAAAATCTCCTTATAGTTTTTGGTGAGTTCTCTCAAAGGATATGGTCCTGATGCCTCCCATCCGGGGCTTCTGCTGAGTCATCTGCCTGCTGCTGTCTAACATCTGGGATTGGAGCCACAGCTCAGAGCTGTAAAGCTGAATTCATTACAGCTCTGATTCTGTGGAAAGGCACACAGGTTCCTGGGGTGGGGGGGCATGCATCCAGTGCTTTCAAACAGGGCTTCTAATAAAGGAGTTGGGCTTGAAAAGTTGACAGGAGCAGGACGGAACCCCTCTAGTCTGAGTTTCCTGAAAAAGGACATACAAGTGAGGACATCAGCAAGAAGAGCAGTGTACCGCATTCTTATTCCTGCAATGGAAATGTGTACAGATTCAGATAAGCACTCTATTTCAACCCAAAGACACTTTGAAACAATCAGGCCAGACAGCAGAGGAGTGGGATTATCAACATGGCTTCTGCAAAGGGAAGTCCTGCTTCACCAACTTTTGAAGTTCTTTGAGAAAATATGCAAATATGTAGATAATGGTGGCCCAGTAGGCAGTGTATACACGGACTTTGAAAAGGCTTTTGACAAGGTAAAGACCTCTGAGAAAACTTAGCACTCAGGACCTGTCTATAGGGATTAAAAACTGGTTAAATGACAGGAAGCCGAGAGTAGGAATAAATTGACAGTTCTCACAATGGAGGGAAGTAAGCTATGGGGTCCCATTTGAACTGGAACTGGGGGTGAGAAGTGTTCTGGCCAAGTTTGCAGATGACAACAAATTATTCAAGATGGTAAAAAACCAAGGCTGACTGTGAAGAGCTCCAGGAGGATTTCCACAAATTGAATGAGTGGGCAACAATGTGTCTAATGTAAGTGAAGTTCAACGTAAGTACGTGTAAGGTGATGCATATTGGAACCAAAAACCCCAGCATCTTACTAATGGGATCTGAAGTTGCTGAGACTGAGAAGGAAAGATATCTTATAATGCATTCCTAAGGAGAGTTACTCCAGTCTAAGCCCATTCATGGGTTTAGACTGGAGTAACTCTCCTTAGGAATGCACTGTAAGGATAATAGTGGATAGTGTCAACCCAGTATGCTGCAGCAGTGGAAAAAACAAATTCTTATGTTCTTATGTTCTTAAATTCTATATTGGAGATTATTAGGAAAGGAATTGAAAATAAAACAGAGTTTTTTTGGTATCCACTCTGATGCTTTGAAGCAGTTTCCCAGAGGACATTAGAAGGTTAATCTCCTTTCTATGGTTGTGGAGGGGATGTGAAACTGAACTTTTTAGAAGGCCCTTTGGTTTGTCTGGATGAGTGCTTTTAATATTCCAGCTCTGAATGACAACTCCTTGGACTCAAAAATTGAACAATTTTATATTGATGCATGCCATTTATAAGGCAGTCCTACGCATGCTTATGCCAATCTAAACCCATTGGGCTCAGACTGGAGGAACTCTGCATAGGATTACATTGTCAGTTACAAGACCTTGTGCTTGTGAAGTACATGGTTCTATTAACCTATCCCAGTTTAGCAACTGTCTGCCTTAAACTAGAAGCCATAGGTGTGAGTTTTGAGAAACAGTTTTATTTAATTCATTTGCAGGCATCTCTCTGAATCCAAAAAGAGAATTTCTGAAGTGTAACAATATTAAACTAAAGTAAAAGAAAAACTCATAAAATTGAAGTAAGGTTTTAAAATGATAATTAAAACCATTTCCACAATTAAGTAAGCCATATATGAGTAGACTGTGCTGAATCTTCAAGAAGAAAGAATTCCACAGTTGTGGATTGCAAGAAAACTTCTGTAAGTGTTGTGCAAATGTATCGGTGGGGCAAAGATTCCATCCACTCATCTTAAAGATTACAACGGCACATAGCACTGATGTCACCTGCTTCACTTGGCAGCCAAGACCTGACAAACCCCAGGCCTAACTGGGTGCTAGAAGAAGACGAAGAGTTGGTTTCTAAATGTTGACTTTATCACTTAAGGAAGAAACAATCACCTTCCCTTCCCCTCTCCACAACAGATACCCCGTGAGGTAGGTGGGACTGAGAGAGCTCTAAGAGAGCTGTGACTAGCCCAAAGTCACCCATCTGGCTTCAGGTGTAGGAGCAGGGAAACCAACCCAGTTTACCAGATTAGCCTCCCCTGCTCATGAGGTGGAGTGGGAATCAAACCCGGTTCTCCAGATTAGAGTCCACCGCTCCAAACCACCGCTCTTAACCATTACACCATGCTGGCTGAAGGCTTCTTCTGAACTGATGCTTTAAGAAGCCAGGGGAATAGGGTTGCCAGATCCAGATTGGGACATTCCTGGAGATTTGGAGATCAAGCCTGACCTCAGACAGGGACCTCAGTGGGGTACAATGACACAGAGTCCATCCTCTGAAGCATGCATTTTCTCCAGGGAACTGATCTCTGTAGTTGCCAACCCCCCTTTCATCTGCACACCCTCCCAGCCTGAATGGATGTACTCCCAGAGTAACACCGTGAGCAAGTCCCACAGGGCACAGAGAAGAACATGGGGAGCACTGCCATGTTTTGTGTCTCACAGGGAACCATGCAGCAATGAACACAGTAGAGGATCCTGGGACAACAACTTCAGCAGTTGCTTCCGAAGCCTCTCTGGAAGAAATCAGGGTGTGCCACCAGCAGTCAAACCACACTGGGCCAGAAGTCAAAGGTGCCTCTTCCTGTATTGTTTTTTACATGATATGGAATCACTGACCACAGCTAGGGTTGCCAACCTCCAGGTAGTAGCTGGAGGTCCCCCACTATTACAACAGATCTCCAGCAGATAGAGATCAGTTCCCCTGGAGAAAATGGCCACTTTGGCAATTGGACTCAATGGCATTGAAGTCAGATAAGGAGCTCTTTTTATACGGGATGACTGCGGCAAAAACACTTTATGCAAAATATTGGAAAGATAAGAAAACACCCTCATTACAAGAATGGATTACAAAAATGTATGATTAGGCAGACATGGCAAGACTTTTGAACCTGTTGAAGAAGAAATCGTTGGAGGAGCACGAATAGAGATGGCAACCATTTTATGATAGATACACCGTGAATTCAAGGTCGAAATAGTGTGAGCTCAATATTATGGATTAGAACAGTTATTAGATGTAGTTAAACCATGCAGATAGATCAGGGGTGGGAAACCTTTTTTCTGCCAAGAA